>NC_134704.1:51326754-51926754 GCF_043290135.1 Rhipicephalus microplus | reverse complement strand
CTTAAACCGAAGAACATAAACACTATACACACACATATACGTATACACATAAGTAAACCACCACTGCGAAAAACCGAGCGCTAAAACTGTTCGTTTAGAGCGAGCGCCAAGTGGTTTATATACTTGCAGAGGTTGCAACTGTTTGCGGACAAGTTATTCAGCTATTCACTCAAGGTGAAGCGTGACCATCATAGGAAACTATCAAAATTTAGGCACTCCTAAGGCACACGAACTCTTACAGAATAGCGTAACTCAAACATCGTCTTTGAATCGTAACCACTTGCCAGAATTCTCTAGCCTTTGATTGGCCTGCCATAAAACATGTCACTCACATTATGCATGAGTGAGTGACTGATTAATCACAGACTTTCAGTATTTGAATCGGCTTGACTAACGGACGAAGCAGTTTCGTTTACACCGCTTGCGCGCAATCAGAACCAATTTACACTACACTAACAGGAAAAGTTCTTCAAAGGTCTTGAGTAATATAGGGATATATGGAACAAGTTACTGTGGAAAAGGAGGAGTGTGCTTAGCTAAGCTCGTTGGTTGCACATAGCGAAGGGGTTCCAGAGAACTATGCTTGGACGAGGATAAAAAGACAGACGACAACAACGCTGGACAAGCAACTGAACGTTTATTGAAACTTTCCTCGAATATTTATAGCAGTTGGTAGTCAATGCAATGCTCACTGATGCCCAGATTGTTTATTTGTGCCTATAAATATTTTTTTTCGTTTTCCGTAAATAGTATGGAAGGTGCACTGATGCATGATTGTCCACTTTTCATCCATGACCAGGGGTACTAAAATATTGCCCGTTCGCTTGTTATTGCTGCTTGCTAAGATCTCGATGTCGAGCGATTTGGCCGTGCACTTACAGTAGTGATTGTGGAACTGGCGGCCGATGTGAACGCGTGTAAATACTCCGGTGTCACCCGGAAGAACATGAAAAATTTTCGAGTGGTGTCAGAACCTCCTGAACTCCCACCTAGTTACGACCATCGTTCTTAGTCCAACAGTGTGCCGTCTGTCTTTCGGTCCATGTCCAAGTGGTTGGCTGAAGCCCTCTTGCTGTGGAAAAGGAGTTCGTTATCATGTTATCACATAACTTATTCTTACACTACAAACTAACAGTATGACTAACGATTGATTTTATATACCGTGAGTACCACTAATTATTTCCTACTTAGTGGCAGAACAAAACGCAGGCAACATTTAATGCATCGGGTGCTCACAAAGCACTGCGCAGGAGAGGGTATACACAGAACGCAGAACGAGAGAGCGAAAGAAGCGGTGATCAATACTGACAGCTCCCAACGCGGAGGGGTCGGACGCGAGTGATGACTCAGCGAGTGCGTACAATTCCATCCACACGTCGAAGCTGACAGCCTCAATCTCCCATCCAATTGGACAGGGCCTCTCACACTCCCCCCTCCTCCCATTTCTTCTACTTGAACAGCGTCGTAGCGTCAGAGTGCAGTAGTTCTCCCGGGCGCACTCTCACGGTCTAAACCAGCAAATACATGCAGGCCCAAAATCAAATTGAAAAGTTGGGTGGGGGGGGGGGGGGGGAGGCACCGAGGTTTCGATTGAGCCCGGCCCTCCTTCAAAAACGCTTCGCATTGGCGCCGCTATCAAAGCGCCCACGCAACGAGCTATTAAATAAATAACAAGAGGAACAAAGCAAAGAGGGATGAATTGAAAACAGCCCCCTCCATCAGCTCTCCCCCAATTTATCACGCCCTCTCCTCCTACCTTCCTCTTCTCCCTTTGAAGAACGCGCCCTTAGCGTTGCGCTCGCTCTCCGCTCCGTTATAGAAGCTTCACCCTCTCCCTCGCGGCACGCTCTAAACGTGGCCCGGTTGGAGGTGCGTGCACCGTTACAGACCGCCCAGCCGTTGCCTGCCGGGCACCGCCCAAAATTCAAATGGTGCGTCGGATGTCGAGGGTGTCCCAACAAGAGCGTGGGCTCCTCCCTTGCAGTGATGCGTCATGGGGTTCAGACGGTTTCTTTTTTCAAAGTAATTGTTAGCATCGCGTTGCCTGCAAGAAGCGAGGAAACAACTGCAGAATAGCGAAGACGAATACAAACGCAATCATATACAAAAAGAGGTTAGGTGTTCAAGGCGCACTGGGAATACTAACTTACAAGTATGATTCTACGTTTTCGGTTTCTTTCATAGAAATGTAAAAAAACAGTCGGCAAGAAACATATAAGCAAAAAAGATTGGTGATTGCATCCTCCTGTACAATTTAGAGCGATAGTAACCTTTATCTGGAAAAGACCGAGTTTTCGGGCTCTCAACTGTGATCATATTATGTCAGCGTAGGAAACCTCGTCACGCAATCTGATCATTACACACAGGTTGACAAGACCTAAAGTCGGATCATCAATATAATTAAAGAACTAGAAGCTGTGTCTGTAATATTTTCTCCCGTCCTTCATCTCCTGATGCCGCTAAATATATATAAAATAAATGGCGTCTGAAACACAAAGTATGTGAAGTTATATAACAGCTCTTGGATTGTTCCCGGCGTGTGGGACCGGCGCACGCCGTAATGACCGACCCATTGTAAGCTGTAAAAAACATTAAAAAGAATCACGCCAGATGTGTGAACTCCATTGACGGGGTTGTGTATTGAAGCATTTTTGGGTACAGCGCGAGACCGACAACGACGGATGACCTGAGGGACACAGACGAGCACAGACTTGCAAATCGAAGTTTTCTTTTAAGAACACGTGAGCGCATAGATGGCCAAAAGTGTGCAGCCCACTTAAAGGGATACTCAAGTCAAATAACAATTTAGGTGAGAGTGAAAGCTCAATGTATGATAACGCCTAAAACGACAATATTATTAACAACAGTGCTGTACTTACCGAGACATTAGTGTAAATGCACGAACACATGCATCGCAGTAGGACATTCGTAAAACGATCCCAATGACGTCACAGCTACAGTCTACAATTATTCACGAGTAATCAAACTAGCTGCACTAAATGAAGAACCTTCCGTGCATCAAGAGACGTAATAAAATGCTGCTTGTGTGTTTCTGTTTGATTCGGGGAAAAAAGAACCATCGGACGTTCCATTTTTGACTGGTTAAACTGGACAAGTCGTGCCATCTAGCTGGGCCCAGTTGAACCAAGCACGTCTGCCATCTCGGAGCCAATGGCAGGAAATTGTTAAATGGCCGTTGTTGTTGCTCAAGCTGCCTTCGTTTTGCTGCTATGGTGTCGACGGCCACGCAGTAAATCCGGCCAACGAGGTGCATGGCAACAATGACGTGAGACGTACTGCTTTAGGCGGGTAACTTGAAGTGCGCTAACCAATCGCGGACTACTAAAGCGTGATTTTATTTCAAAATAAGCTCTTCATTGACACAAAAACAATGAATCTAATTGTCTGTGTTTGTTGGCATAAGAGTAACACTACGAGGTTTCTAGACAGCTATTAAAGCAATCAACGTCGACCTATTATTGCCTACAGTGACCTTTTAAGAAATACATTTTGGGCTTCGTGCTCACTCAAACTCAGCGTCACCAAAATTTTGCTCAACCGGACTCACTCGGAATCAAACTCACCAAACGATTGCTCACCTGGACTCACTCAGACTCAGACAAACTACTTGATCTGAGTCTGAGCGAGTCTGAGCATGCATGGCCTCCGTGATGGCGGGCGCGATACACGCCAAACGCCCGCCATCTCGGACGCCATGGTCTAAGGGAGTCGACTCATTAGTGAGCTTGACGACCTACGCATGAACGTGAACGCAATAAAAAAAGAAAAAAAAGAAACGTATCGACATTGAGGGGAAGTGTTAAAATTTGAACAGAAGTATAGTTACATGCAGCGTATCAACTAATGGCGCATGTGCTGAAAAGATATGCGAACAATTTGTTCGTGAGACACATCGATGCCTCACTGACGCATGTGTGATCCATTCGTTCGTATATGTTCTTCAAATAAGGCTTTTCAGTAGCGAGTCGTCGCTCGTCTGTGTCCCTACCGTCTTCGTCGGCCTCGCGCTGTGCCCGAAAAGGCTGCCTTATGCCAACGAGCCCAAGTTCCTATACTGTGTACTAATAAAGGGAAAGAAGGCAACCACCCGATTGTAAGACGAAGCCACAAGGAAATCCGTGCGGATTTCCCAGAAAGAAGAGCTTTTTTAGTTGCCGAAAACTACGTCCTGGTTCTGCACTATTGTGTAATGTATTCCGCTGACGTCATCATCATCATCAGCCTGACAACACCCGCTGCCGGGCAAAGGCTTCTCCCATGACCCGCCAATAAACCTGGTCTTGTGCTTTCTGCTGCCACGTTATACCTGCGAACTTTTTCATCTCACCAATCCACCCAACTTTCAGTCTCCCCGCCGTGCGTTTGCCTTATCTGACAATCCGGTTAGTTACCCTCAATGACCAGCGGTTATCCTGCCTGTGTGCTACATGTCCGGTCCATGTTCATTGCTTCTTCTTGATTCGCTGACATGCAATCGCGTGCATATTGGTCAAACAGGTCACTGTCTCAATGACCGCCTACGCCAGGATGCGTTTAACCTAAGTGATAATGCAGGCACATGGCTGAGTCGGCTGGCCCTGCTCACGAGAAAAATGAAGTTGCAAACCTGAATTTCTTAGCTGCAACGTAATTGCAAAGAACGGAAATGAAACAACACGCCTAATTGTTGAAGCTCACAAGATGTCATGCCTCAAAGACAAATACATCATTATGATATCCATATCTTTATCGGCCAAACAATTTTCTGATCACACCAGTGTGACACGTGCGTGTTAAATTGCGCAATGAGTGTTAGACGTTGATATAAAACTAAGGTCTCATTTCTCTCAAATAAATTGTTATTAGTTTGCGCTTCGTCTGTCTTTCTGTGTTCCTCATTGTGTGTGCTCTCGGAACAGTTCACATCAACACGTAAACAGCAAAATCGTGACCTCCGAGACCTGTCAGCTGGAGAAGCCGTCGATGGGTGTGGATTTGAAAACCACAAGCATAACGCATGTGGGGAAGCGTTTGCGCATTGCAGGCAAGCGTGAACTGCTGGGAGTGCTACAGTGCTGCGCTGAAACGTGGAGCCATGCCACGCAGTGAAACATTTTTAACGGCTTACAGCGCCACATCAGCAAGTCATTTTGGCGGCATGCTCAAGTCCAACCATGATGACGGAACTGCACGCAGACACTTATCGAGGGGCTTTCTGTCACTTTACCATAGCGCTTCTGATTATATAGATTATTAGCGTGCGCATGTAGTAGAAAAAATCGTTAATACTGCAGTTTCAGGATGATCTCTGCAAAACTAGCCATTAATTTAATTAGGAGACTATTTCATTGTGTCTTCTATAGATAAATTGCACTGACGCGACTAAATCCACCGCGTTAGAGCCCTATCACGTGAGGACACGGCGTTTGGAATGTGACATTAATTGTTATCAGAACGTCCCATGCAGGTTATTTCGTTATTTACGCGTGGAGACGTTTTTGCCACGTCGTTGCCGCCTTGCAGCAACTTAATTAAACATTTTGTTGAGCTAGTTGGCACAGTCGGTCGAATCTAAAGCTATCGTGTGTGAGTGGCAGTTGTTTCTGTGTATCCTTTCCATAATACTAAATAAGTTTCAAAAAAAAGGAGAGGACAAGTGTATACGCCCAAGAAGCACGTGCCTCCGAAGCACTTCTTTTTGTAACCTTGTTCCATAATATGGCGCTGAGAGACAAAGAAAGTGGCTGCTGCGCATAATAGTTAAAGTTTTGGGAGACTGTACATGCTTAATGAAATACAAAAAGACGCCCTTTCTCTGCTGGCCCAATTTTTCGTCCTCGATGGAACGCGTCCTTTTGTATTGAAGCAACTTGTTTTTTCCCCAAAGCCGACATCATGGAGCACTGAGAAGTTGCGTACTGGCAAAACGTCTGAGCATACGTGCAAGCTTGCATGCGTGACGTCAAGTTCTAGACGTTGAGAAGTTTCATTCCCTGCGTTCAGACAACGAGAAAATAAATACGGACCGATTCGAGCAATGGTAAGCGCATACGAACGCACATACTATATAGTACACAGCAAACCATGATGCTAAGATAACGATACGTAGCTTAACGTTGCCATTTTCAAGAGCAATATGGCAATCTATGCGCTATTTCTGGAGGAGATTTAGCGTGAGTAGTCGAGAAACGCATCGATATTGAATTGCTGAAATCAGTACTGAGATTCTGACTCCTTCTTCTTCAGTTATGTTTTAACACCCATTAGGATGCCTCACTAAAAAATGCTTAAGACGAGTGACGTCTGTGTAGCTCATTAGCAAACTTGTTAAGAAAAAAATATGGGACAGTAATGTTATGGCCGTGGGCCGATAGTGAAAGGTCCCCGGGCCGCGTTTGTGAGGCCACTGTCTTAAAGGAACTGCAGTGAAATAATGTATCGCTTTAGATTGATAAATTTTACTTCGATAACAACACTAATATTGTTAGCTCTTTCGTTACCACGCGAAAACGGTTGTTTTTCATACGTCTCGGGAAGATCGTTTTTGCCAGTTTTAAAAGTACTCCAGCACGCATTGCAGCATACTAAACTTTGCACAATGATATGCTTTTTGCAAAAAAAAATGTATGTTGTAGAGCAGCAAAAATATTTTAGAAGGAGAAAATGTGACAAGTGTGGAATTTTTGTTAGCCAGCAAGTAAACAGTGTATATGCCAAAATAGTATAAAAAACACTATATATGCCAAAATATTCAAAACAAAGAAAATTCAGAGTATACATTTTGTGCATCAATGACCCAGGAACAGCATAAAACATAATGAATGTTGTACAAAGCGTTTCTCTTCACACAGACTAACAAAATCAGAACCGTGGTGCTGCTTCGTTGCTCGTGCCATGCGGTGAAGCATTGCATAATTTTCGTGAGACACTAGTGTACTCGTACACTTTTATTAGTAAATTTTCGTTGCCTTGCGATAATAGTCTTCAGGTATTCCAGTATAGATGGATACCCGTGATGTGAATGATCCCTCTATAAATGAGATGTCCATTGATCTTCACTGTTTCGTCTAGCGTCACCTATTTCTATGAGCCACCTCACTCCGCATAGGTTGGCGTTCCAGTATATGCATCCAAGCATATTTTTTTGCATTTCTGCGCATATCGTTCTGAAAAAAAGGCCAATATCGCCCGCAGTTCTGACACGTATCACACTGCTCCGTAGTCAGGGCCAAGATGTGCTCCGGGGACCTTCTTGCTGACAGGAGAAGCTCTGCAGCCATCGCCAGCGCACCGCGCCCCAGCAAATTCAAGTGTGGACAGCGCACGTGACCAGAGTAGCTATAAGATTGTGCACGAAGGTCAGAAGCTATACGCACAGACAACTTGAGGATGTAAACGAAACAAATTCATGAACGACTGCGGATATCTCAGGATGACACAAAACATCGTCGCCATAAAACTTGAAGCTGAGGTGCGGTCATCCTCAAACTCTAAGCTCGTCCTCACTCAATTCAGGTTGGGTTGCAAGACAGTTTCGAGCAGCACATGTAAATTGCAGCGCTGGTGCGCACCCATGAGCGCGAGACGACGACTTCATAGGAGCGACTAGTGGCATTAGATGCGACCCTGGGTCTGATATAGCAATGTAGGCAAAAGCGAGGCAGCTGGAAACTGTCAGAGAAGGCCACCTCGAAACTTTAAACGCGCGGCGGACCTTCGTAAATATTTTTTTGAAGAACAAATTTTCCCCGACTCCTACTAACAGCTCTCTATTGAATACCTGGCATAAATTTCTGGCAATTATTACTGCTCAACATAGTCAAAGTGCGAAGCTGACACTTTAATTCGACATTAGGCTTGCAAAGGTTATTTTCACCACAGAACTTCAATGTTACTGTATAGCATAATCCCGAGTGGCACGCACTTCTCTCAAGTTCGCCAGCCTAGTCGATTTTTTCGAGGACACACGCACTTTAGTTCGCGCAAAGGTTTGTCGAAAATCACTATGTTGCCAAAACGGGCTAAGTCAAGTTGATTCTGAAAGTTTGAATTGCTGGGCTAACTACTAAAACGTTCTCGGTGCACGAGAAACAAATTTACCGTAACAAAATTGATGATCCAAAAGCATCGATCACCGGTGATCGTTATGAATAGACGTGGTAATGAAAGAGTTAATTGCGCCAGCGTGGGTTTATTCACAAAAGAAAACAAATCTATCAAATTTCCAATTTTCAATTTCGCTTTAAGAACACCTCACATGATTTCAAGGATTTTAAAGCGCATTTTTCGTGCTTCCGCGACATTGGCTCAACAAAACCTCCAGAAATTTGCTATCTTAAGCCAATGGCCTCCCCCTGAGAGGACAATGTAGTTAATTTCTACCGACTATAATCTAAGTAGGACCCCCGTAGGTGCCGTCAAACTCTATGACGTCACGACGTTTGGTGCAGAAATTTCAAGGCGGCATCGCTACGTACATATTTTTGCATGCGTTTTTTTCCCTTAGCAAGCGTCTTTTAAAAATGTAGCAATAACGGAGCTTTTGTAATTGTGAAAGAGTAATCTAATAATGAGAAAAAGCATTTTGATATTC
This sequence comes from Rhipicephalus microplus, assembly GCF_043290135.1. Lineage (NCBI taxonomy): Eukaryota > Metazoa > Arthropoda > Arachnida > Ixodida > Ixodidae > Rhipicephalus > Rhipicephalus microplus. The sequence goes on along the minus strand of NC_134704.1, from coordinate 51,918,161 downwards.
ATGCAGTGTCCTTTTTAAAAAAAAAAAAAAAGAGGTCCAGTGTACAGAGATTTGTTCCGGAAACAACAGCATGGGTGGTCGACATCTATAAATGCGCACGCATACAGCGCCTACACGACTAGCAGAACGCCAGATTAAAAAAAAAACAATAGTTACTCACTCTTGTAGAGATGAATGACACCATGACGTAGCTGCTGCACGCATGCGCATTTGCGATCAAACAACTGTTGTATTGTTTCCGAAACAAAAATTTCAATATGTAGCGTTCGCCCTGTGCATTGTCTTCCTCTCTGTTTGCTAAGATTTTTTTATTTCCTTTATTGCCAAAGAAAAAAATGAAGTAGAGCTATGGGAACAGCAAAGTTTTCGGTGCAAAGCGAATTCGAATATTATTATTTTTCGAATAGTTATAAAATATTTAAAGTATTCTTTTTAATAGTTCGAACTGAAATTAAGAAACAAAATGTTGCGTAAGAACCATAAGTATATGCATTTTTATGAGATAGCAACACAGAAGTGGTTTTTTTTTTTTTCAGTTAGATCGGTGAAGTGCTGGAGGAATGGTGTTCCCTAGTTGTTTCGTCAAGGTTGAGGCAATTACAGAGGCCGAATCGTATTTATTTGCATGATATAAAAATACCAATGGGGTGTCACAACACTTTGCACGTGAGAGGAAAAGACGCTGATTCCTCCACTTTCTCCTCCAATTTCAGTGTCTGATTTGGCACAGAAGGTAACACTCCCTTCGAATTCAGAGTTCCATATTTGCCTCGTAAACGTCAACATACAGGAACATCTGTAATTTCGGGTGCTAAAAATTCTCGGCGTCACAATTTTTCGCACTTTATGCCAAATTTCAGGTCCAAAGAGGGGATAACTGAACCCCCTGCTCTGGCGCATCTATTATCTCCATGCTGCCTGCTATGTTATGGCGCGGACTGAGGCTTTATTTATTTATTTTTTTGCTACCTCAATATAAAGAATGTTCGGACCAGCGCTTTCGAGCTAATGCATGTGTGACCGTAACCGAGTTTAAAAGGTGCCTTTGCCACAGTACAAAAATGTGCAGGGTGAAGCATATAAATATTCTGAAAAAGCCATTGTCAATCGAATGTTGACTGTATTTTTCCTTTGGAAGATCGAATACTCCCAATACTGAAATTCCGGTGAGAAACGAATTGAATAGCAAACACATCGAAAATATTCGAAAGTTCAAATATTCCAACACTGCTAAAAATGTCTTTCATAAGCGAGATGTTTTACATGGAGTCTTCTGTACAAGTCGAATCCAGGTATATCGAATTAACATCTGCATCGGACACTTACTTATTCTTATGTAAACACACGCAAAAATAATGGGCGCATGTCTAAAACGTTAGATGCTTTCAACACCGCGACGGCAGCTTCAAGTGTGCTTCTTCAAACAGGCCATCGCGTCACCGGATATATTCGGGCCTACGAAACGCTGTTTTTTGAACAGATGCTTTCGAACAAAGCATCTCATTAAATACAATCGGACGCAATTGTGAGGTGAAAAAAAAAGAAAAGGGCAACGTATAGGCGTCGTTAAATTACTGGAACGCCATTTACGCTCCGTAATAAAAATTTTTAGCAAGCTTCACTGCAATGCAGTCCCGCAATGCTCGAAGCACACTACCAACAAAACGGGTCATTTCACAGTGAAGTGCACTTCGTGGGGGCATGAACTTACATTGAACAACAACAACAACAACAACAACAACAATAATTATTATTATTATTATTATTATTATTATTATTATTATTATTATTATTATTATTATTATTATTATTATTATTATTATTATTATTATTATTATTATTATTATTATTATTATTATTATTATTATTATTATTATTATTATTATTATTATTATTATCATCATCATCCTTGTCCTTATATATTTCTTTTGTTGTTGTATTCTAGCCCTGCTGTCTTATAAGTCTATGTATTCTCGCTCTTTTTAATTGCATTTTACTTTTAGGATTGCCTGCGTTGTATCATTCATATTTCATCATTTTACTCTTTTTTGTGTGTGCCAGCACAAAAGCCTCACGGTTATCCCTGGGCATGTTAAATAAATGATCAATTATTATTATTCTTGTTTACCTAAGAGAAACTGATACACTAGTTTGTCAGCTTTACTAGGAAAAGAGCAGTGTAGTTAAAGTGAGTCCATGTTTCTTTGTCTATAATTTGCTGCTCCCCTGTTATATTTATTGTGCATGCTATTGTATATTTCAGTCAATGATGCACCACATAAGCGTTGTTGCTCTCATAGGCCGCATTAACAGTCACTGTATGTATGATAATGCAAGCAAGTCCACTAAAATGTACTCGGTGCGACATAATGGAGTTGGCACATCTTTTTAGCTGATAGCACGGCTGTCCTAACGCAACAATTTGTCATGCATCTTCAATTCTCGTACAACTATATTTGCTTTATTCTGCACTTGCAACATAAAAAAACACATAATATGCACAAAGAAACATCTAAATAACTGGAGTAGCCAGGGCAGCGTTGGGAGTTGAACAGGGCCATTAGGGGTGGTTTTGACATTACCTATAATGCTTTCGTGCTTGGACTTTGTGTGTGTGATAATAAATTGTTTTATAATAAAAGTTTTAGCCTTTCTACACATAAGCAACCCCCAAGAAAGTTTCCTGGTTGCACGACCCTGGGTTTATGAGTTTGAACCATTCCCTCCCCCCCACCACTACACAATATGTGTACACAATACACACATACATACAAACCAATCTATAAGAAAAAATAGAACTGAATCTTTTTACATAAAAGAATTTGGTGAGACGCACTATTGTTTGAATGGTTATCCTCACTTTTCAATGCAGAATAATTTGTCTCTAAATACACCAAAAGTGTGAATGCATTAAGTTTCTGAAGAGTGTAATAAATATAATTCGGCGGGCTCTGGAGATGTCTGAATGGCCAGCCAAGCTCGCTACTCCTAGCAGATAATAAAGTTGATACACTCGAAATGAATTGTACATAAATAACCCATACATATCTATGACAAACATTAGTAACAGGTAAATAAACAAACAATTGACAAAAGGAATGATTTCGGCCAGTGTGTTGCTGGAAGACATGGTGAAGATTTTGTGGCTCACACAGCGGGAAATAACGCAGCTCCAATATCGAAAATCTAGTGAGTCCTGAAAGAAGCTGCCATATTCTTTTACCTAAATTGCTAACTTCAAAGATGTTGTATATCAAGATTTGCTGGAAGGCCCCCTTGGAAATAATCTAGTGAGATGAAACTAAAGTACTTTAAAAATTAATTATGTTTCCTGTGTTTGTTCTTTTATTGATCAAACCTACCTCTAGTATGTATTCTCTAGACAATAGCATTAAGAACATTTTTTGATTTTACCATTATATTTAGAAAACGCTAATAATACACACAACAAAATGAAACTTCCATGTCCCTAAACAGCCCTTTCACAGACAAAGCCCCTGGTCATGCCAAGTTGTCATGTGCTGGATCTCATTCATCATCATCCATATTACTCAAAGACCCTTTTTTTTTTACACGGGTGGGTCAAAGGTATCAATAAACACCGTGGTTACTAAATATAAGATATGTGGCAATTTTTGTTACGCCTCAAACGGTGGTACACTTTTAGCATTGACACTAAGAATGCCTGTTTGCGTGAGCGTTCTGGATTGCATATCCTTGTATTTCAACCGCAGAAGTGAAGTGTCAAATACTAAATTAAACTGTGCTTTCGATATAGGCTGATATTTCATTGTAATTTAGTAGCTGCAACTTTGACGTGTGCCTTGCACGTGGCACAAGCACTGAAATAAGATTAAGTAAGCTGCTGAGGCAACGGAGGGACGCTAACGCCTTCTCGGGTTTTACGATCATGGTGAAACGAGTTTTTTCGAAAAAATGACAAAATGTTGTCGAACTTGCATTATTAACTATCACACAGCGGTGTAGGTTATGGCGACTTATTCATAAATGAAATGGCAATGGCATTAGGCGGTGTAGTTTTTCCCGACATTGAACCTTATTTGTGAAGAGTTTCAGTTTCTTGAAGAAGTAGCCACATTACAGCAATGCAACACGGCTTATTTATGCTACCCCAAGTAACTTGAGATATGCTACCCCAAGTAAGGTAGTGCGAATACCCGATGTGATAACATCAACCAGGTAGTAGTACGTTGACATAGCTATGGCTTTCGCACAACAATGTATATTAAGATGCACAAAGTACGCGCATACACCAAGCCACGGGCTGCAAGTAGTGCAAGCCCCTGAAAATGTATTGTTTCTTCTTACCCACTTCAGGAACTGGACGATTTCATCATGCAGTCAGCATCAGAAAGCCCTGTGCCCCTCTGCCATCAACGAGGCACCAGGTGAATATTGTTGAATATGCCGCAAGAGCTTTGCGAACAGGCCTTGTGAAGAATACAAACGCAGGGTATCCTGCAAGATGGCATGTAATTAATAAAATCGACAAGTTATTCGCAAGAACATGCAGATATGTGCAATTTAATAACACAAAAGCATGCAAAGAAACATTGCTTTAAATAAAACAACAGCAAACAGGGCAGTCAAACACTTCAAGAAGCTTCGGTAAGCTGCCCCTGCCACAGAAATAAAGCAAGACAAGGCCCAACAATTGAACTCCCACTAGGCAAGAGTTAAGTAAGTGAGAAGCAGAAACCAGCCATGAAAACTAAGTTTAATCAACAACTGCAAGTGTTTAGACGAAGCCTGCCTTTAATCTAACCTCAGCACCTTCAGAAGAGTGATGTGCATCCACTTTGGCAGCAAATGACTAGATGAGTGAGCCAGTATAGATGCAAATTAAGAGTAGTTTCACTTTAACAAAATCTTGTTACAAGTTTTTTTTAATCTACACATGATGCCATCAATTTTAATTCAATTAAGCAAATGACAATACACGAGAACCTTGATTTGCACACTGAATTTGTAAGCTTGACACAAGAGCCAGAAAAATGTAATAATTAAAAACATACCACTATTTTGTGTGCACAAAGACATCATATGCCTAAAGCTGAGAAAGTTAGTATCAAGATGACACAAGAAAATCGTAACCTGTACTCTTTATCATCACGGTGAACTTGCAGCTTTATTTGCATCATAACTGCCTTGCTTGTATTCTTAACTTGTTTATTTGTACTGTTACACAATTTTGTATTCTAGGTACGCAAATATGTCAAAAAAGGCTAACAGCATCCATTATTAATTTATTTTGTTCTACATACTGAGACCAGATTGCAAAAACGTACACCACCGTGCTTTACCTACCCTATAAGAAAAATAAGTCATGGTTTTACTTAATAAACAAAGATAATAGAAAGCAACCACAAACTTGTCAAAATTAAGTCAAGACAGCGAAAGTTCTTCTAAGTTGAGCATTAACGATGCAGTATGAAACACTGAGCGACGCTGAACAGCTTACCGGCAATATTTAGCTCTTGCAGCATAGAGAAAGAAGAACACCTTTTTTATTTCTCTATGCTTGCAGTGCGTGGGGAGAGGAGACGCTGGCGGCGGCGAGTCAAGACGTGCTCGCGTCGGCTCCCGGATTTTGCCAACTTTTCTAGCATTTTGTCGTCGAGTATCCATGTTTATTTGTGCAAATCTTTTCCGTGAAGTTCTAAGGACCACGCGGACACCCTCTTTTGCCACAGTGAGTGATTTTTCACCATTTTACGGACATTTGTGTGCCTCCGTCGGCGGCGTCTCACCTAACGAGCACTTCGGAGACCAGGCCTAGGCCTAGCTCAGCTAGGCCACCCAGCCGGCCTCAGGGGTGGCTCGGCGCCACTCGTCCGTTACCATGATGGAATATCGAGTAGAGGGAGAAAACATTTCCCCGGAGGAAGTCACTCAAGACTAGGGATGGCAAACTGCGGGCGCCAGAAGAGTTAACGCCAAATCGCGGGGAAGTGGCCCTAACGCCGCGGCAACGCTTTCGGCGTCCCGTGGCGACAAGCATAGCGGCGTAGCGCTGAAGTATAAGATTATTAGGGCAGGCCGAATGCTGGTTCTTCCCAAAGAAGACACCAAAATCGTCATTCGACCAAGAGGTGGACTGAATATCTCCAAAATTGGAGCGGCTGCGGTGGCTGACGCTATACTTGCAGCCGCCGGCATCAGACCCGATGAGCTCTCACAAGACACTCTGTGCCCGAACTTACAGCAAAACATTATGGTGGCCAGCACTCCTAGACGGGAAAATGCCGATCGATACTCCCGCCTCAAGCAAATCCGCATCTCGGGCAACATCCACGAACTCTGCGCGTACGAGACTGCCCCACACTCCACGTGCAAGGGGGTCATACGTGGCATACCGTTGCAAGACGACCCTGCGACGCTGGATGGCAAGATCGTTAACCAGAAAAACCCGCTCGCACTGGCAGCTAAGAGAATTGCTCAGACGGAGACTGTGATCATCGCCTTTGACGGGCACCGGGTACCGAATTTTGTCAGGTACGGAACGCTCCTGTTGAAATGTTCCCTATATAGAAAGCAAGTGGACGTATGCCACGCCTGCGGAAGACTCGGGCATCGCGCCGATGTCTGTCCAACACCTAGCGACGTCGTCTGTCGGGGATGCGGCCTTCCAAACCCTGATGAGCAGCACCAATGCACCCCAATATGCAAGTTCTGTGGCGGTCCGCACCTTACTGCCAGTAAAGAATGTGCGCATAGATTCAAGACTCCGTACATTGTTCGCCGACGACGCTTCGAGCGCGCCAGACAGCAAGAGGAGCTCCCCCCGCAGTCGATCCTTCGATCCTCCTATTCTCAAGCCTCATGTAGCCCTAGCCCTAGGGGAAAACGACGCTCGCGCTCGCGAGGTCGCTCCATGAGCCGACGGGGCTCCAAAAGCCGCTCTGCCCCAAGGTCACGACCATCATCGCCTTCTGCAGCGCGCTCCGGCTCCAGAGGCCGCTCCACGTCCCGCACCCGGAGCGGCTCGTCCAACAGGCCAAGATCCAACACCCCCTCCGGTGGTAAAGGCAAGTCCTATCTAACGTGGGCCGATAGGGCCCGTGGCAACCAAGCGCAGGCGTCCAACTCCCAGGACTCGCACGACCCGCGTCTCACGAACGAGCTCAAAGAGCTTAGGCGTGCCAATGATAGTCTTAGGAAAGAAAACGCCCAGTTCAAGCAGGAAATCAGTCGGCTAGCCACCGAGATAGCCGAAATACGAAAATTGGCGCTCAAACCGCCGGCTCCTCCGGCCGCCACGAGTTCGTCGGCCATGGACACGGCGGAGGCTCCCCCCAAGGCGGGTGCAGTGAAGCGTCGCGCCCTGGATAGCTCAAGGGAAGACGAGACTCTGGAGCTCCTTTCGGAGCTCAAGAAGGCCATCTCCAACATACAGTCAGGCATCTCTCAAGTACAAGAAATGATCGCGCACCCCCAGCTGGGTCTGGTCGCCCTCAGCGAGAGAATACTTAGACTGGAGGGGACCCACCACGGATTTTTGCCAAGCACATCGACAACACCAGTCCCAAACTTGAACAGTGTCATTGCCCCGCCGACAGAGGGTGCCATCCTGCAGGCGGCCCTCTCGAAACCCATCCCCAAGCCCAAACATGGATAACGAAACTAACGTCATAACAATGTGGCAGTGGAATTGCGCAGGGTTCGTCAGCAAACGGGCGACCCTGTGACAATACCTAAAAGGCATAAAGGATAAACCCCAAGTTATCACCTTGCAAAAAACGATCACATCATCACACATCAGGCTCCCTGGTTTCGTCACTGTGGCTTCCACTGAAGGGGGAAGGGGGGTGGCCACTCTGGTCAGTAAAAGGTTCACGTGCATTCAGCGAGACCTCGGTCCAGCGGACAATGGGGTCGAGTACTTCATGACGGAACTCCTAGTCGACCCCCCTAAGCGGTGCTTACGAAGGAACAGTATTTTCATATTAAATGTCTACTGCAGGCCCAGCGTACACAGAGCCAGGGCTGGTGGTCTTCTGAAGAAGGCCGTGCATTTTGCCGGCTGTCAACCTCTTGTCGTCATGGGGGACTTCAATGCCCAGCATCAGGCGTGGGGTTACCTCACCAATACGAAGAAGGGTAGAGACATATGGCTCACGGCAACGGAGGAAGATATGACACTGGTAACCAATAAGTACTTCCCAACCAGGAGAGGGAACTCGGTGTGCCGAGATACAACCCCGGATCTCACCTTTGTCAAGAGTCTGGAAAACGTCAAATGGACCAACACAGCTATCGACCTCGGTAGCGATCATTGCATCATCGAAGTGCTCATAGAGGTTGCCCGCAACAAGACGAGGACCTTTAAGTTCATAGACTGGGACTTGTTCCGAGCCAACCGCTCCGAGCGCGCCCTTTCCCAGGATGCGGACCTAGACTCTTGGTGCGACGGGTTAAAAGATGTGGCCAGCGCCACCAAATAGGTGACAACCGATCTGGAGGTGGACAGGATGGACAGTAGGCTCGCGCATCTGTTGGAAGCCAAGCAGGCACTGCTCGCGAGATGGAAGACTCAGCGCCATAACAGAAGACTGCGCAAGAAAATGTCCGAAATCAACAAAACGGTAGGAGATCATTGCAAGGTCTTATGCAAGCAGCAATGGGATTAGCCCTGTGATTCTATGGAGGGCCAACTCAAGACCGGTAAAAGCTGGAGACTCCTCAAACACCTACTGCACGACGGCAACACCAAGTCCAATCAGAAGAGTTTTTTTTTTTTTTTGGCCACCGACTCAACTCCAGATGAGGCGATCACGGAGAAGCTCATAGACAAGTACCTGGCGGCCACGGACGATCCGGTACCTCCCCAGTTTCCCGACTACGAGGGGCGCGACGCGCCATCGATGGACGAGGACTTCACCGTGGCTGAGGTCAAGGGGGTTCTCGCATCCCTCAATAGCAGATCCGCCCCTGGGCCAGATGGGGTAACCAACAAAATGCTCAAGCCCCTCGACGACGACTCGATCGAGTTTCTTACAGACAAGATCAACGAAATCAAATCTGGCGCAGCGGTCTCATTCCCAAGAGCTGGAAAGCGGCCTGCACAGTACTGATACCCAAGCCGGGTAAGGCACCGAGCATCGAGAATCTTAGACCAATCTCGTTGACGTCGTGCGTCGGGAAGGTGGCCGAGCACGCCATGCTCAACCGCCTCACCGACCACCTCAAGTCTAACGAATGCTATACCCACAACATGATTGGCTTTCGGTCGGGGCTCTCGACTCAGGACGCCATGAAGCTGATCAAGCACCAGGTCATTGACTCCGGCTCCACCGACACCAAGGCGATTCTTGGATTGGATTTGGAAAAGGCTTTTGACAACATATCACACGCCTTTATTCTCAAGAGCTTGTCTGAGTTTCACGTCGGCAAGCGGGCGTACAATTTTGTGCGCTCCTTCCTTTCGTCGCGGTCCACAAGACTGAAGATTGACAATTTTTTGACCCACGAAATTACCCTTGGGCCAAAAGGGACACCTCAGGGGGCGGTGATCTCCCCGACGCTGTTCAATATCTACATGATCAACCTGTCGAGGGCCTTGAACAAAATCCCGAACATTAACCACACGATCTACGCAGACGACATCACCATATGGTACCTCAGCGGATGTGAGGGTCAGGTCGAGAGTGCTTTGCAAGAGGCCATCGATGTGACGGAGCGCTATCTCATCCCCACCGGGCTAAGGTGCTCGCCCGCTAAGTCCGAGCTCTTACTGTATAAGAAGAGGCCCAGAGGCGGTTCTCACCGGTCCTGGAAGCCAGCAATGGAAAGCCACATTACGTTACTCACCGGTAACGGCTCCCCAGTTCCGCGGGTGGACACTATCAGGGACCTTGGAATGTTTATCGAGTCTAACGGAGCCAATGGAGCCGCCGTCAGACGCATTTGTTCCAAGACCGAAAGCGCCCTCGGACTGATTCGAAGAATCGCTAACAGGCACCGCGGAATCAGGGAGGACAATCTGATCCGGATTATCCACGCATTCGTGCTATGCCACCTCGCTTATTCGGCGGCTATGCACAACTGGCTCGTGTCGGAGCACAACAAAATCAATGCCCTAATCAGAAGAGTCTTCAAGCTGGCCCTTGGCATTCCCGTTCGAACGCACACGGAAGACCTCCTGAAGTTGGGAATCCACAACACGTTCGAAGAAATTGTCGAAGCCCAAGAGTTTGCACAGTTTGTCAGACTGTCTGGCACCCCAGCGGGTAGAGCCATACTCGGCATGCTGGGACGAAACCCCACGGTTGTCGGTCCTGACGCTGTGAAGTTGCCCAACGACGTAAGATCCAAGATCCAGATTGCGCGGATGCCGCGCAATATGCATCCAACCTACAACGAAGCACGAAGACGAGCCAGGGGTAAATCTCTGCTCGCCAGTGCCCGCTTGGACAAGGATCGAGCCTGCTTCGTCGATGCTGCTTCGTACATTCAAGAAGAAGCCTTCTCCTCAGTGGTCGTCGACTGTGATTGCAGAGTCATCAGCTGCGCTACCATCCGCACTTCTAGTTCCAGCGTTGCAGAGCAGGTTGCCATTGCTCTTGCATTGACGGACGGTGTACATGACACAATGTATTCAGACTCCAAGGCCGCTATCAAGGCCTTCCAGATGGGCATGGTGGCTCCCCAGGTCCTACAGATTATTCAAAAAGTCAAAGACCTCAAAAATCACTCATTGGTCTGGTTTCCTGCGCACCTTGGAACCATTGAGGGTGCCTCGCTCAATCCCAACGAGGAGGCGCACTCGGCTGCACGAGGTTTGACTGACCGTGTGCCGGGTAACGCGTCATCTCCTGGGCGACCTGAGCCTCTCTGCTCGTACAACGAGATATGCAAGCACCTCTATCTGTCAAGAAGACTGCTGCCTCTACCACACTCCTCGCTATGCAGGGCCCAAGCTGTTACTCTCCGACTGCTACAAACAAACACTTACCCGAGCCCTGCGGCACTGCACACAATGTACCCTGAACGGTTTCCAAGCCCGGACTGCCCCCTGTGTGGTGGTTATGCGGACTTCGAGCATGTACTGTGGGGCTGCACCTCTGCCGGTCCCCCTTTCACCCAAGAGGAAATGAAGCGACTCATTAAGGCCCAGGACCAGATCTCTCAAATCCTGGCCGTCCAGAGGGCCCGCGCGAGGGCCGTCAGGTTTAACCTGATGGTCCCCGAGTGGGCCTAGCCAGGTGACGCTGAGTTTACTCGCGTCTATTGTGGACCGAATAAAGTTGTTTCACTCACTCTTGCAGTGCGTTTCTTCAAGTGTCTCTCATCGTATCAGGCATGTTTCACTTGTTGAGCCGGTGCTAACATGTAACAAGAGCGCAAATCAGGATTACTTAGTTCGAATTTTCACTAGGCGCTGAATTTGAGGAAACAGGGTGCGAATGGACGGCTAAGCGCTACGCCTACCTTCCTCTCAGTGGGACACAAATAAGCCGCGACAATTCGATCAAGGGAATGACATGGATTCAATTCCACGAGAACGCACTGACAAACTTGTTCATATTTACCTCCTCAGATTGGCTTGGTTTGAGTGCTGACAGCGGCTGGCTTGACGCACACGCTGGCACATACAACCATACTTCGAGCAATTTCGCATACGTTGTTGCGCAAGAGCCACAAGCGCAACTTACAGAGTTTCATACCATAACACTATGATATCCTCTTATCGGGTATTCAAAGTACTTTATATTTCAAGAGACTAGGGTAAGTAAATTATGTTGCAATTCAGAAACCGAAACTGTTCACAAGTAGGTGTTGGTGTCGGGTGAAATCGCACAACTGTCAGTCCGTCAGCACAATTCATTGGCAAACAAGTTGCCATAATCTACATCGTTGTTTGATTATTAATATTATTGCAGATATGACGAGTGTTATGTTGTTATTCGGGAAACTTGTGTCATCACGATTGCTTAACACGAGAAGGCGTTAGTGTCCCTGTGTTGTGTTTATATTTATGTGCGCATGCGTGCGACGAAATTAAAAACAAACTTATGCGAGTGCATTATTCCGTAATCAAACGGTTGCGGCTGGCGTGTGCTCCGTGTAGATGATGCTGAACGTGCCATGTTAATATGCATGTGGGTTTCGCACTTTCATACACGAACGAGCCAGGCAAACTTGCCGAAGTTTCATCGCGCGCTTTCGATCACGGTTTCCTGCATAGCTGTCACCAAGCACAGCGAGAATCTGTGATTTTGTTGTGCCGCTGACTCCAGCTAAAGGTGACGACAGTTGCTGAGAAGCCGCAACATAACAGCTGAAGGTTTCCGACGAACTGTGTAGTGCGTTCCGTCTCTGTGTCTTCCGACAAAAACTTACCTTCGGGATCTCTTCCCGAGAACCTTTTGGTTCATTTGTGCCGGTGTGACACTGTGCACTTCCGATCGTGATCTATCCCTATCAGGATCGAATATCGTTTACATAACCTGCGTTGTTAACGATCGTGATTGGCCCAGAAAGTCAATAGCGACCGAAAGTACACTTTGTGATAACCTTGCTAGTTATGAGGCAAGTGATTGTCTCGTGAATGTGTTTACATGCCCATTAAGTGTGGTATTCGTTTGTCGTGTTTATTTTTAAGGTGCTCGCAAATCTTCATTTAACACTTGCAGGAGCACTGACAGTAGCGATTTCATTTACTAAATGTGCGGTTTATTGCGACGGTGGAAGCAGTTTTTGTGGTAATCTCAATAGCCGGCGAAATTGGCAAGTGGGTATTTAGAAAACTTTGTACTAGTTGTTCTACCGTCCGCCCTGGTATTTAAATGTTACAAACCAGTTTCATTGATTGGTTGATTGATTGATTGGTTGATTGATGTGTGGGGTTTAACGTCCCAAAACCACCATACGATTATGAGAGACTCCGTAGTGGTGGTGGGGGGGGGGGGGGGCTCCGGAAATTTTGACCACCTGGGGGGTTCTTTAACGTGCACCCACATCTGAGCGAACGGGCCTGCAACGTTTCCGCCTCCATCAGAAATAGAGCCGCCGCAGCCGGGATTCGATCCCGTGACCTGCGGGTCAGCAGCCGAGTACCTTAGCCACTAGACTACTGCGGCGGGGCAACAAACTAGTTTAAGAACCATAAACAGGCCTCTGTGTAGGTGTGAAAGATTGCCAATTTACTTTCAGTAATTTGTACTCGATTGCTGTTTCCAAACCGACACACCGGGCGTCAAAATGAGAATGTCCCCAGCCCCTCTTGTGTTTTAGTCTTCTGAAGCACTTAGGCTGGCAAGGGTGCCTTAAAATATTCGTTGCCAACCACATTTCAAGGCAAAATAATAACTCATGAGAGCGTTTTCATATGATATGAGAATGGATGTGATATCAGATATTTATCTGGGTGTATGGCAACACTTGTGTTAGCCTTGAGAGATTCATGAATTCTAGCGTTATAACAGCAAAACTTTTGAAAACAGCAGCAAGTTAATGCCATGTGTGCATATTAAACAACGACGCAAGCGAATCTCTGTGCCATGCTTTCTGCACCATCAAGTTCTTTCTGCATCGTTCGGCACTTGCGATTAGTTGTGGTAAACTGGCCGTACCCAATCACCACAATTGCTTTTCTCTGCAGTTTTGGATTCAAGCACAAGTATGCCGTGGTGGTGTAGCAGTCGTGTTGCACAACAGCTGATCCGAAGGTCACGGGTTCAATCCAGGCTGCGGCGGTTGCATTTCGATGGTGAAACGCTAGAAGCCCACTTGCTGTGTGAATGCCCTCCACTGTGGCATCACTCATAATCATGTCATGGTTTTGGGACTCGAGATATTAATATTATTGAAAGAAAATGCATAATCTTGGATTGATGTGGTGTGCAAAATAGTGGTGTGCGAAGGGCTGATAAACACTTAGCTTCATTTAATCACTAGGAGGGACTTCAGTTCAGATATGAATTGAACACGAACTGCTTCTCTTTTAGCTTTGTGATTTAGTGTGCCTGCACAATGTTATAGCTTTGCTTCTGGCACTGCCTGCGAGAGGTGCACCCGTGAAGTATTAATAGCCATTGTAACACTGAATGAAGACTGCAAAAGCTATGTTCGAAAGTGACACGATCAATTCCTATTCACTAACTATTTATTTACACAATTGACTGTTGTTGTGTTAATTATTTTGAGGAAATCCAATAAAGCTTGTTCTCTTTAGCACTTGATGTGAAGCGAATTTTTCACTTCACTCAGCTAAGATTATTGAGAATTACTGGTTCTTAAAATCACTGATGATAACTTACAGCATTTGCATAGACCCAGGCTTCATTGGACTGTTTTATTCAGAAAAGGAATAGCAAGCACTATTCATTTTAACAGGGGAATAGTGTTGGTAACTGAGAAATGTATTATTGTAGAATTTTTAGACAAAGTAGTGATTGGACTAGAGTAAAGAAAAGCTGCACCTATGATCTTGGTTGAACCTGCACTGTCAAAGACCTGTGCCTGCCTTTTCGACTGGCGTTTTATCGTCACCACTCACTCTAGACAATGACTTTCTATGTTTGCTTCAGTCAGCACACGAAACTTGACATCTCAAGTGTACGCATGACAAAATTAATGAAATTTTAAATGTCAGATAAGGAACCCTACTTGAAAACCTATGAAATCTTTAATTAGGACTCCCTATCTGACACACTTAATTGCAGAAGTTTGAGACATTTGACCAGTTATAGCTAGCTCTTGCCAGTTAAACTTGTGGTGTTGGGTTTCATAGAAAAAGCTTGAGTGACATGCATTATGATTTGGGCAAATATTCAAGAGTATGACAGAATCCTGTCTCTGTAGGTAAAGCCATTGTTAATGAACTGGTCACTGACCAATCTCAGAATTAATGAAATGATCTTGTGGGTTCTGTACAAATCGTGAAATATTGTTAGGTTAGTGTTATTTTATCTCAAAATTGGTCTGTGGCTGTTTATTAACAATTAGGACAGCCATTGGAGGTTGTTCTCCTGAATTAGTAATATTCAGAGACTTCCTGTATGTCTGTCTCATACACAGCTGTCATTTCGATTGTAAAAACTCAAATTATTTTAATGCAATGACTTGCCATGAAAGTGCCACATCTCAGCAGTGGGATAACCATTGTGAGTGGTTAAGATTCTTTGTGAATTAAGACTGGTAGTGTCTTTTTCGCACTGATGTGCAGTGACTTTCAAAAGCATTTTCTGTTGCTGTGAACTTGCAAGTGTGCCACGCGTGTCTTGAATTTAAATTCTGTGACACTGTTTCAGGACATCGCGAGACAGCATCCACCCTCCTGCATATGCCTGGTGACACATCTTAAGAGTAATCCTTAGAATTGTACCAATTCTTGGATGCAGTAGAGATAAGGACATTCAGATGACTGCGAAAAAGTCATGTGTGTAGAGTGCTATAATAATGTACCTAGGTTCATGTGTGCCTTTGTCGTTGTACTGATTAATACGAGTCCTTCCTCATTAAAATCTTTGATGTCTGCTTCTGTGATTGTTGGTTCTAGTTTCTGTGCCTCCTTACCTATACAACCCTACATCTTCAAGTATTCTGTGGTTACTTATTTTAAACTCGCATTTCCTTCTATCTCGGAGTTTATAGAAACTGCATCTCGTTTTGTAGTTCATCACTGTTTGTGCTCCAAATGTCAGTTCGAGTTATAATGCAAACATTTGAGCACTTCATGGTTGGTATGTTGTGTGTGTTCAATGTTGCTTCGTACAGCATTCAATGAACACAGTCTTAATATGTGTTTTTAATATGTGTTCTTGTACACGTAAATTGTGGCTATAAGTATGAAAGCTTTATTGTTTTGTAATGTGCCATTCTACTTGTGCTGCCTCAAGTGATTGCAAAAAGTAGCAACAAGTGATCAATAGCTGCAGTGATGATCATATTTGACCGCATCAAGTTATGATCTTATTATTAGTACCCCTTTAATGTTGGCTATCTTTGAAGTAGAACAGTCTGTGCAGTCTGTAACGTTTAACAGCAGTCAGTACTATGACATTCTTGCTCTAAATTAAAACCTTGCCAACACAGCTGATGGTAATGTTTCATTTGCTAAAATTTTGTGAATTGTCTATCACAAGAAAGTGATGCTCTGAATGAAATTGCCACAGCTATTTTGATTACCTACAGCTGAAAGTGAATTTGCTGCATTAGCATCATGTAATTGTTGCGACTCCTTCGTAATGTACAGCCCTTTTTTTTTTGCAGCAGCATATTTAGTGATTGTGCTGCTGGAAATCGCCATAAAGACTGAACCCTCTGGCTTCAGAAAAAATTGCACCCTGGTTTCTGATACAAGTGACCCACTGAATAATGGTGAGTTCTCCCAGTACAGAAAATGCACATCGGTCTGATGGTAAAAATATTCTAAATAAAGCTTATAGTATGAATAGGCCTGTATTCACATTTAATGAATTGTTATATATGTGTACACATAGTATTCTTTCTCACTCAACAATTGAGTGGGGCTTACCTTGTGGGTTTTTCAAATATTGTTTCACATACGCAACCAAACTTTTGGTGCATATTTTTTTTTGTTTTTTACTGACTTCTTCATGCAGTAAAGATACACCTATAACAAACACTGATTATGATGAACCTAGAAAAAAAAGTGGCGCTCACTGAAGATTGTTGCCAAAAAAATAGTCAAAAAATAAATTATTGATCCATGATAATGATCCCTTGTCCATACTGAGACCTTATGGATTTCAAAACTTGTGTTTGTCTTGACTTTATACAGTCACCGATGCATGTCTTTACTAGCAGGGATTTAACTGACCCGATGGTATTTCGCTTTACTCTCAATCATTACGGTAGTGGTACCGACTACGGCATCATGCTGCTGAGCTTGAAATCATATATTTGATTTTGTCTGAGGTGCCTGCATTTTAATAGGTAAAAAATACTAAAGCTTTTGTTTGTATAAATTTGAGAGCACATTACCGAGCCTGAGGCTCTCCAAAATAATTTAGAGAAAGAAAAAGGCCTTAATGAAATGTTGGCGATGTTAACCTGGCTGTATGCATGACATGCTACTCCAAATGCTGATTATGATATATACACTGATGAATATAAATCAAACGTAGTCTCATTAGGGCAAGCTTAATAATAGAAATAATTGTGGTTTTGGCATGTAAAACAGTAGCACGTAATTCGATTTGCAGGTGTACTCTGAATTGTAGGATATAGTGAGGTTCTTGTCAATTACAGTTGTGGGTGTGCAATCGTTGCATACTACCAGCTCTAACATACAGGGCAGCAACATGGAGGATAACTAAGCAGTGAGAGAAAAAATTGAGGACCATGCAGTGTGCGATGAAACAAAAATTGTCGAACGAACACCAAGATCCAGGGAGGGCAGCATGGGTCAGGGAAGAAAACATGGGTAGTGGACGTTCTATTTGATATCGTGCGAAAAGAAATGAACCAGGGCTGACCACGTAAAGGTTAATGCTTGCTGAAACATGTACTGCTGCTGTGAGCTACATTCAAGCACTGATCAAATAATACCACCACTGTGCTTTGTCACAATTAAAAACAATCTTACATTTGTGTCGCGTATGGAGGGTGCTAAATGGCATTGAAGACACTTCATACACTCTATAGCATGCTGCGTTAAATTTGCAATGGTCGATGCGCGTGAGAATATAAAAGCAAATGAAAACATCCATGGTGGCCTGTATTGAAATGAGTGTCATCATGTTTCATCACAATTCGTCGCAATGAAGCACATATGACTCTGTGTCCTGTTTGCTTTACTTCTAGGCACTCATGAGGTGTACATGGTCGACACTGCTGCACTACGAAAGGGATGCAAGAGTGATGAGGTAGCACTTTAATATCATTTGTTAACAGTCTTTGCAACTTGTTCCAGTGGAAGGGTGTTTCTTTAAAGTTTCAAGAAAAGTTGATGGATTCCAGTAGCCACCGCAGGTCGGCGAAATCACTCAAAAGTCGACTGCCCCAGACTACTTAAAATCAGATTTCATAATTTCAGTGAGACTGAGTAGTTCAAAAAAAAAAATTTAGCGAGTCTGCGTCCGAGCGAGTCCGGTTGACGGAAGTTTTGGCAATTCTGAGTTAGCCCAAAGCACAAAACATCTTTCTGGGGTGAGTCTAAATGAGCTCTACATTTTTTGCACACATATGATCCTCTCTACTTTTATTTAGCATTGCTATCAGCCTTTGTCGGCTCACATTTAAACTCATGTTTTCTCACAAATATTTCAATGCCCTAACGTTCGTATGCCACCTCAATATTTATCGGTCTTAGGTGTGCGGAGATCATAGGAGGTAGGGGGCGGGCGCCTTCCTCCACAATCTCTTTCACAAGAAGTTGTTGATAAAAATACATTATGTGAGTTGAGTCATTGACAAAAATGTCTTTACTCAATTGCAACCACAAATAACACTCATTTAAAATACAAGATGAAGGGTGCCGTGCAGGGCACTGATTACATGAGATGTTAATGTTACAGAACATGGACACCACAAATGAAAAAGCACACTCATGGGTCGACTCACTTGTACTCACCCAGACTCGGATGGATCTGTAAGTCTGATTCCTAGCAAGTCTAGTTGAGAAAAAGTTTCGCGAGACAGAGTTTGCATGCGTCCAGCTGAGGAATGTTTTGGAGAGTCCGAATAAGCCCGAAGCACAAAATACTTTTATCGAGCGGGTATGAATGAGCTCCGTATTTTTTTTTTTTTTTTTGCCAAGCTACCTCACCTGCACGTATGCAGTGCAGTGCTAAATCTTGACATTTCTGTTCTGCTACTGTCTGTTCCTGGACTAATCATTACCTTTTACTAATGGTTTTACTTTTTGTGATTACTAAAGACGGCATCGAGGTACCCTGTGCTAGTGACAGCGCCTTGTCAATATAATACCCATGTAATACATTTTATCATCATATAAGAGCCCACCCTGTAAGTATAGTCAATGCTTTCATGAACAACCGAGCCAAATATCCTCTTAACACTAAAGAGGAAGCCATTGTTGCATTTTCCCCGGTTCATCGTCACAGGTGCATCTTGGTATAAGAAACTGGTTCTTGCGTCAAAAATTGTTTATGATATCAAGTAAGTTGGTTTCTCCTTCAAATCATGCGTGCCAGTTTAATGAATCGAAGATCGCAGTTAAAAAAAAATAACACTCAAAAAGCTTCTACCTGTTTAGGCACTTGTGTAAACGTCAATGTGCAATATGTGCGAAATACTTTGGCGAAACCTGTTGCAAGGGCCATCCCTTTCCTCTCTTGGTTGTTATGTCATTGTATAGTTGCCATACATTGTTGTTACTGTCAATGTTTTTTACATCAAGCATATTTTATATATTGTTCGACAGCTCAGTACGTATTGAACTAAGTGGCTGGTTTCCTCATATGCGATGTTCCTGTGAAAAGCTCACGCATGTAGTCTGCGTTTTATGAATAGCCCGCTGAGAAATGTACAGTTTCGAGTGTGAAAACGGGGCCAGGGCCCTCAACCCAGATTTGTAGCATGTCGTGGCACTGCCTAGTCCCTATAATCTGTGTAAGTCACCATGTATGATCTACTATGGTAGCTTAGCAGCTAATATGTTGCATTGTTACGCCTGAGAAAGTGGGTCTGGTTCCCAGCCAGACAGCCACATTTTTATAAAGCAAAATGAAAAAAAAACACCTGTGTACTTTTATTTAGGCATTCTCGGAACCACAGGTGGTCTAAGTGAATTCATAGCTCTGCACTATTGTGTGTTCTGTAACCATGCATCGTCGTTTTGATGCATATTATGTCACATGAAAAAATTTTTTAGTGTGCATATGTAGCGTGTCAGTTGAGTAGCTAAAGAATGACATCACATCGACGTACGTACCAGCACTGGAGGTCCAGTGAAAAAGTTTAAGATGTGGAAGGTTACACTGAAATTTCTTTTCTAGTAATGAGCCTATAATTACAACACCAATGAAAGTATTAATTTCGAGTACTAGTGCACCTCGTTTAAAATATTTAGTGCTTATACTTACCATACCTTTAAAAGGGTAATAACATCATTTTTAAAAGGCGAGTTTATTCTGTCATATAAATCTCTTGTTTACAGGGATGACCGAGTAATTGAGAAGCTCAGTAAATACCGATAAGATATTTAATTTTGACACTATGGCCGATTTTGCATGGCACTCCAGCTGACGACGACACTATGATGACACCAGGCTATAGTGTCAGTTCTGGCGACTTCACGCACCAGCGTAGCTAGTTGTGGCGACATCAGGTACCAAAGCAATAAAAGTGGCTGCTTACGCATTACTAAAAACATTCAAAATTGCCGCTTGTGCATCACCACTGGAACCATAGAGCAGAAAGGCCATGGTAGTTGACATGATATTTTGTGCGCACATGGGATTAGAAGTTCACACAGTGTTGCGATGTCAGGCTGAAATAAAAATCGAGACTAGCTTATAAAAACAAGCTGTAATTACTTTTTGAGGGCGCACCCCCACATTCCAAAACTTTGTCCGGACTCCCGAGGGCTTGGCCTTTCGTTTGATTTAGAAGAAGAAGAAAGAGAACTAAGTTCTTTAGTTTCCAGGAAAGGAGTAACGAGAAATTCAGGAGCTAGCTGGTTGGTGCCTCAGGTCCAGGACTCCACTGGCTTTCATCGATTGGTGGACCTTATCTAATTGACTCGAAACACTTTATAACAGACACTGATGTAACAGATGAGTGAGTGCGAGACACACCAATGTGCATACATTAAAACAGGGGTTCATTTGAAAATGCACACGTGGTACCCTTGCCCGTAAGAGACACCTCGTCTAGGGGAGTAGAATTGCTCCCCAATGCGGGTTTCTTATAAGGGAGTTCAACTGTATCGCGAATTTCGTTTCCGCCTCTGAGCTTACAAAATTGAGAACTGAAAATGCTCAGACTAGTTTACTCTAGTAACGAGCCACAATACCAACGAAACTAAATGTTTCAAAGTATAGTGTGCTGCTTTCAACGTATTTAATGTTGATAGTTAGCATCCCTTCAAAGCTATGCAAATGTGTCGCTCTTTATTGCGACAGCAGCTTATTGATCGGTACGCCGTCCCTCAGGGGAATCTCAAGCTGTGGTCTCCGAATGGCCTGTTCCCGGAGTTCTCATCGAAGGTTCAACCCCTTCTGCACGGAGGTTGTATGACAGCATGAAGGCACAAGGCTCTCTTGTGTACACTGCGCGGCCGCCCCGCCGCGGTGGTCAAGTGGCTAAGGTACTCGGCTACTGACCCGCAGGTTGCGGGATCAAATCCTGGCTGTGGCGGCTGCATTTTCCATGGAGGCGGAAATGTTGTAGGCCCGTGTACTCAGATTTGGGTGCACGTTAAAGAACCCCAGGTGGTCGAAATTTCCGGAGCCCTCCACTATGCCGTCTCTCATAATCATATGGTGGTTTTGGGAGGTTAAACCCCACAAATCAATCAACACTGCGCGACGAAATCATCAAGTTCCTGAAGTGAGTAGTAAAAGAAAATGCTCGTTTTGGCTTTATCTCTTACGTGTACCAAAGGTCACGATGCCCTTACGCTATCAAAGTTAAAAAAGCTGGCATAGATATGGTTAAAAATATTTATGGATGCTGCGCAACTATCATAGTTCATAACTGAGGAGAGGGAAAATAAATGGCATGTCTGATGTTTTCAAAAGTTGGAAAAACTGCTTAGAACGTAGTTGAAGGCTAGTTGATACGTCGTCATTGCATATGGCAGCGCATACCAGGTTATGCAACGAACACGCACACAAATGGATGACACTCGGCACTTGTGTGTCGTCTATTTGTGTGAGTGTTCATTGTGTAACCTGGTGTGCCGTTATGCTGTAAAAACTGACATGTGGCTACAATCAGGTTTGCCAGTAGTTAATGCATAGTAGGACGTAATTACAATTGCAACTAACATCGAAGCATGCCTTGGTAGATACCAGCAATCAATTCATTATGTCTGTTGATTCGTTATTTATGCCAGCCTGCTCAAGGCTCAGTTGTGCCTAATACTATAAGTTATGCTCCTGTATAGAAGGATAGATGTTAAGTATTGTCTCATGTTTTGTAATAAATTTTTTGTCAAAATGTTTTTATTGAAGATTGGGTTTATTCAAGACAGTGCTAAATCAACTGGAGGCTGTCTAAGGTGTCAATCAGTTTAATTTGAAACAATTTGAAACGTTATGCATTGTCAATCTTGCTTCATACACTACATCATCTTGTGAACTGCGGCAGAATCTATTTGTCGAATTAAATGATATTATTCTAAATTTTTTTTTGTCTAATGTGTGTAAAACCAAGCGTCGTTATAGCATATCATAATACTTTCATTGCCACTGGCAAGACAGCTCTTGTAGAAGTCATAACGCGGGTGTGTCCCACTGTCTGTGGTGAAAACATAGCTATTACCACTTCTAGTATAATTTTTGAAAATGGGGGGACCACGCGCTTCTTGTACATCAGCCTTGCCTTTAATCTCGTTGCTAGGATCTCAGCAGCGCAGCCATGGTGAGTCAGCATGTCACGTGCATGCACTGTTTGACAGAAAAAAGGTCAAAGTGCTCATTAATTCAGATGCTTAATAAAATGGATAATTAGTGTTCTGGCAACTCTGTATTAACAAGAAAGTATTTATTAAAAATTGATTATTGTGTAAATAATGTATTGCTTGTAACGAGTGCCATTAGTATTTTGATTGGATAATCCCATATTAATATGCTTATGTGTCCATAAGAGCATCCTACTCAAATACCAAAAGAAAATTTCCACGTAATAATCAAAAGCAAAAAAATATTACCTCAGCATGGAGTGAGCAGCAGTGCCAGAAAAACCTGGCAGCGAAAGACTTCAACACGCGTCGAGGACCCTGTCATGACAGATTTACAATAGTGATGCTGTTGTACTCCCCCTGCTTTTCGTACCGCCACACGCAGCAAACACAAGCCGATACAGAACCCGAACACGTCAGTCATGCGCTGGGAGTACTGCGCACTGGGCCGGTCCATGGCGGCCCGGTACCCCAACATGATCTGGGACAATCCCGAGCCTGGCACACAGTTACCACAAAAACAAAATGTCTGGGTGAGTAGAGACTACGGGCATTACCAACAGGCATGACACATAACAACGATATTATTAGTGTAGAAGTTTTAGCCCTCAGGATTGTGAATGCTAAGTGCTTACCGAAGATAATCATTAATTATCAAGAAATGATAAAGAGAATAACCAAACAAAAGTTTAATTCACTACCCTGAAGAGATACACTTGTATACAACATCAGAAAAAAAAAACAGCAGCACTGCCCACAGAACTGCGGTGCATCGACTTTTAAACGGGCCCTGCAACACTTTTTGAGCACGGTCAGAGAACGTCGCCGACTGTTAGTCATGGCTCCTGAGAACACGCAAGCCAATTACACTCAAACCTCATTAAAACTAAATGTCATCCTAAAGAAAAATAGGTTTTTATACCCGAAAATTCTTTATAAATGTTTATTCCTAACACTATCTTTATTACAAGACCATTTTTCATTTACTTCGTTATGAGCAATATTTTGTTATATCCAGTTTTAGTTATATTGAGGTTTGAGTGTATTATTGTGCAGCACACTGTCTGGAATTTACAATATTATCTCGAAGTCAGTTAAAAAGTCACTATGTCCTAACAAATGATGCTACAATATACTAAATAATCATTGCATCACAGACCAAGTGTCATTTTAGTAGCTTATTTGAACATGGTGCGCTTATAAAAGTTTGCTCCCATAAAATTACGCGGAAGTGCCAGCAGTAGACCTTCAGTAGAGATCAGATTAGCTAAAATATCAACTGAGTATACTGTATAAGTATATTTAGATATGACTCCTTTAATGCAATATTAACATCTCATCTGATTATACAACCATATGATTAAGTTTTGCAGACATTGAATCAAGAGACATATTTGCGCATTTTTCGCTTGCAAGTAGACTTTTTTATTCTTTTGGAGATGCAGTCACCGGCGGAAGCCTTAAAAAGAGCATTCGCAGTGCTGCCATGTATGAAATAGAGTAATACAACTGCACGCAACTAGCACTAAAGTGTTTAATGCACAGCCTAGTGCACTGAGGAAATGGGGCATTTTTTAATCTTGTGCTGACAAATTTGCCAGACACATTTAAGCAAATGTGTCTGGCATCTGATCTGTCTGGCAACTGGTAGATGGTGGGCTTCTTTCACTGCACACATTACAGACACTCCTTGGCTAGGTGCACTGGGAGTTTTCAGATATTTATCGCACCACGTGCCTGCAATTGTATGGGACATAATGCTGCTTTCATGATTGCCCTAGCAAAGAGTATGAGCACATCTTAACTGGACACTCAAATCGTTACAGCATTTCTTGCGCAGTGCTTGCTTTTTATAGGATGTAAAAAGATGGTTTCAAGTGTTCTTGGAAACTATCACATAGAGGAGCTTTTCAGGCATACTTTGAAAACCTGTAAATGTGCTAGATCCCTTGACAAACCAGTTGTTTCGAAACAGACTTTGAAAGATGGCTCATAGAAGCACGAGTGATTCTGTAATTCGCACTACACCTCTTCCTTTTCTTCTGTGCGTTGCAGAGTCTCTTCATACAGCACCTCACCGCTACCAGAAAGGCCCTGAAGTGGAGGGTAATTAAAAAAAAGCTTCAGGATTCGGGCAGCACTCCTACCTCTAATGCTTCCTAGGCTGTTGAATTGTTCCACTCTGGCATGTGTTCAAAGGCATCAGCTGTAACGCTTGATAGGTGCGAGCAGCATGTTAACAGGTTTGTGTAGCTGTGTAACAAAAATAACAGCAGAAATTTCTCAATACTGCAAGTAATAAATATGTTCCTATACTGTTCCAACATGTTTGGTCTGCTGCAAATGGTTCATCAGAGTTTCTCAGAACGGCTAGCTGTAGCTACATTTAAAACAAGCTAAAGCAGTGTCTAGGAGTTTCGAAATGATTAATTGTGAGTTATTACTAAAGCGTAGTGCTATACCTCGGCTACTGAACTCCCATCGGAGTGGATGGAAATGGCCAACAGATAAACGGGGAAGTCTTTGCTGCAACTTGCAGTAGTAAGATTATGTCATCAAATCGCAAAATACTCAACCTACTGCTTCCGTATGCCGCATACCTATATTTGTTGCCGCATACATACAACAAGTATACGACATACTTGTAGGACAGTCATTACTGCAAACTTCGTACTGACTACTCAAAATTTTTTTCCACTAGACTGCTAATCCGATGATAAATAAGTGAACGTCTGTTATACCTTTTATGTTATAGGTTTGTAATGTTTATATGGTATCTGATAACACTGTCACCAGTAGCAAAGAGCATGTCTCGCTAGGCAGGAGACGTTTGCCACATGAGTGACCACAAATTTATTAGCTAGGTGCTTTTTATTGTGGTATTAGATCCCGCAGCTTAGCCACATCAGAGGATGAGACACTGCTACATGAAGTTTCATTATGCCTTGTTACGAAGGGCGCCACGAATCTCGCCGCTGACACCACTGTTAGGAAAGACGGCGACGCCAACATGGTCCCGAAGGCGCCACTGCTTCGAACTCCGCCGGGAAGGTCACCAGCTGTTTGGTAGAGTGGGTTTCTCAGCTCGCGACTGCTTCTGCGCAGAGCTGATAGACGAGCAGACGAGACGACGGGGAGTTAAACAAGGTTTATGTGCAGCATATATACAGAGGCGTTACAAATGCGGCACTGTGGCCGACAGTTTAGAGACTCGAAGAGCCGAGCTCTCTTCTCTGACACATAGGTCTACTGCTCGCAATGCGCCACAGGGCTTTTTTATATACACCGGGTGGATTCTTTGAGGAACCAAATGTCCAACCAGAAGCGGCGCTGGCCGTGAGGTCAGAATCCTCCAATGGGGTCACCGCTGGGCCGCGTCATTCTCATCGAATCCGGAGCCGCTGCACTGCACGTGGCTGCACCCAAGGACGAGTGACGTCGCCACGCATTGCATAAGACTCGCCAGACAGGAAGGCGCCTATTGCTGCAACGGGGTCGTTGGCTGAGGTGGCTCGCTGTGCGTCGCGCGACAGAGAGGCGCCGCCGCGTGATGACGCCGTTGTGTTGTTAGCGTCAGGCAGGCTCACGTGCTGGCCTTGACACAGATTGCCTTTTTCAGAGGCATGGACATTCAATGTGGACTCGCAGGCATAACAACACCCCCGGTGCCAGACAATGCGCCGGAAAGACGAGCTGCTTCCACGTGGCTCGGATGTCAGGCGCGCTTGTTCGCCAGGTCCCTCCAGGTTCGCCCCCAGAGCCATGGGGAAAATGCAGCTCCAGACTGTTGCGGGAACACATCTCATTCTTGAAGACGGATCCCAGCTCCACTGGCTTGTCGCCACAACTTGTCGGCCAGCTTCGCTCGTCTGTTCTGACGATCTTTAGTCTCAGCACTTGTCGATGGTTCTGCAACTTGTCAAGAACGGTTCGACAACAAATGACACAAGCAAGTGCCCTCGGTCACCCGACAGAACACCAGACAAAGTATATTACAACATATACCTAGCTACTTGTCTATCGGGATTTCGTTCCCTCTACATCAAGAGGCACATGTGGGACACAAGACTTTTAAAATGAGAACTCACATTTTTACACGTACAACGTAACGAAGTAGAATACAACATAAAGTTGACTCCTTGAGCTCACTCTGGACGAGAGCACTCAGCTAAGGTCGTGATGGGGACAAAATTTTGCCCCGAATCGCCAGCGAGAAACCGAAAGGTGGAGAAAGTACTAGCTAAATCGCACGGCTCAACGCGTCTGCATTAGCATTTAGCTTTCCTTTTTTTGTAGCTAACGTCAAAGTTATGCTGTGGGAGTATCATGCTCCACTTCAGTAACCAGCCACATTTAGGTGACGATACCTATGCGGTACTAACAGCTGCTCATACTTGCGATGTTGCACAGGGGAACAACAATACAGCTTGCTATGGATTGGCTCCTCACAGGTTAGCTCGGTATCGTGCTCAATCACCGTCGCGTTTTCGGGACAGTCCGAAAACACGTCTTCAAACTCGGAAACAATCCTCTCAGGTTCTCCTCCTGGACTTCATTTAACCTAGGCTCTAGGTTCAACTGCTCCAAGATTACCGCCGATCCGCTTTCGATTACATCACTAGAACTCTAAATTTCTGCTCCTTCTTCCTCTGAAGCATTGAACAGCAGATTTACGACCGCTTGACGTTGAACGTATGGTTTCATCAAGTTACTGTGGTAAATTTTGTGCGGCCGCCTTCTTAACTTCACTTCATAATTGGTTTCAGAAAGCTTCGATATTACTTTAACAGGCCCTTCCCAATGAACCTCAAGCTTGTTCTTTTTGGACGGCCGCAGCAGCATTACCTGGCTTCCTACTTCAAAGCGCGCTTTTTCGCCGATTTGTCGTAGTACTCCTTCGACAACACTTGTGCAGCGTTCATGTGGCTTTCCACTAGATCTTTCGTTTTCCCAAGCCTCTGAAGGAGGTCTAGAACATACGCAACTACACTAGGGTCCTCTTCGAATCCCTCCCAGGACTCGCGTAGCATTCACAATAGTGTTCTCATGATGATGTGCAGGGTTTAACGTTCCAAAACCACCATTTGATTATGAGAGACGCCGTAGTGGAGGGCTCCGGAAATTTCGACCACCTGGGGTTCTTTAACGTGCACCCAAATCTGAGCACACGGGCCTACAACATTTCCGCATCCATCGGAAATGCAGCCGCCGCAGCGGAGATTCGAACCCAATGGTGTTCTCAAATTCCTGCCATACACAAGCTCTGCAGGGCTAAAACCAGTGCTCTCATGAGGAGCTGATCTCAGAGCGAACATAGCGGGAGGAATACACGCTTCCCAGTTGCATTTGTGCTCGTAGCAAAGAGCTTTCAGTATCCGTTTCAGAACGGAATGCATACGCTGTACCGGATTAGATTGCGGGCGATGGATCGAGCTGTGCACTACTTTTATTCCACATTTATCCACAAAGGTAGAGGTAAGGCAGCTGGTGAAGACACTACCATTGTCGCATTGGATTTCAGAAGGAAATCCGATGCGTGCAAATATAGATAGCAGTGCATCCACAACATGAGGGGAATTGGGCTCTTAAGTAGTCTCGCTTCCGGAAATTTTGTGGCTACACAGAGAGCCGTCAGGATATACCGACAACCTTGCCTTGACTCTGGCAGTGGCCCGACGATATCAATTACTAGGCGCCGAACAGGTTTTGTGAGAAGTGGCACAAGCTTCATGGGTGCCTTCCACTTGTCCGTGGATTTCCCCGCTCTCTGACAAGTGTCGCATGAGCGTACAAAGTCTTCGATACCCTTCCAGCATTTCGGCCAAGAAAACTCAAGGAAAACTCTAGCCTTGGATTTTTTTTATGCCGAGATGCTCTGCCCATGCGTTTTCATGCGCCAGTTCGAATAGTTGGCGACGATACTTTTGTGGCACCAAGAGCTGCTCATACTTGCGACCTTGCGCATTTGTGTAGCTCCGATACAGGAGCCCTGCTTTCTCAAGAAAAAAAAACATTCTTTTTCTTTTTTCCCAAGTTTACGCTGTCCATTAGCGCTTTAATCGAGAGGTCCTCACACTGCCCTCGAATGAGCGTTTCTCAATATACCCTCGACAGCTTACTCCAACTTTCCGCTACAGGTGAGAGCCTTGCACCCCTCTCACTCTGACCCAATGGCGCCATGTCATCTCCCTCTGCTACGGAAACCGCGCCAGTCGCTTCGGCGACGGGCCGCTCGAGTGACTGCTCACATGACTCTCAAGGGGAATTTCCTCTCTGAGGTTCCGTCGACTCGTCGCCAAGGTCACTTGATGGTTCACCACATTGAACAAGATCAAGCTCCTGCGAAAGCTTCCGCGCTTGCGATAGCGTGAGGGCCATGTACGCTAAGTTGGGGAAGAACGATTTACCCTGCTCTTTGAGAAGCTGCTCCGAGTTGTTAGAAAAGATAAGGAAAACGCTCGGGAAGCGCGGCAGACACAGCCGCTTCGGTGCGAAGCTTACCAAACGGGCCTTCAATGACAACCGTAGCGATTGGTAAGCAAGCACTCTGCTCCTCGGCGACCTGCCTGATCCACGCGCATTCTCCTGTAAAGTCATCCGGAGACACCAATGAAGGATGGACAACGTCCATGGTTGCCGCTGAGTCTCGAAGTGTTCGACACATTTTCCCATTCACACTAATTTTTTGGATGTACCGCTCTAACAACCGCATGTTCTTTTCCGATTCTCGGATTGTTGCAAAAGCAAACTTTTGCTTACAGTTTATCGCGATGTGCCCTTCCTTTTTGCAGTTGTAGCAGATTAGCGGCTTCCGTGATTCAAACGCCCGTGTGGTATCAGTGCGTTGTTTAGGAACCTTATTCGATTTTTCCGCTTCCGCTTGCCCTTCCCCGACAGAGTCCTTCGTAAGAGACTGGTCCTTCTTGAAATTACGGTGCGGAGCGAGTTTCTGTTGATTAGGTTTCTTTGAAAAAGCCCTCTTTCCTTTCATCCTTTTCAACGCGCACTGCCCTGCTATGCAACTTTCGGCGAGTATAATACTCCTCAGCTAACTCTGCTGCCTTGTTTAGCTATACTTCACCAAGTTTGTCCTGCAGCCAAAGCTTGACATCCTCCTCGATGCAGCGGTAGAATTGCTCCAATGCAATGCATTCTACCACTTTATCGCGATCGTCATAAACACCTTCGCCCTTGAGCCATTCAATTAAATCGGCTTTAAGACGAAACGTGAAGTCAACGTGTGACTCATTCCCCTTTTTAGCATATACCGAAACCTTTGCCTGAAAGCCTCGGGTGACAACTTATAACGTCTCAAGAGCACTTCCTTAACCTCGTCATAGCTCTCAAACGCTTCCCTCGACAAGCAAGTTATCGCGTCGGACACTTCGCCGGGAAGAAGAGCTAACACGTTCAGCGCCCAAAGAGACCGCTCCAAAGCATTTCGCTCACAGACGTGTTCAAACTTGACGAGATACTTCGCCATGTCCTCGCCTACTACGAACGGTGGCAGTTGGTCGTGAATTCTCTGACCGCTGACCTGAACTGTCGCAGAAGCTACGCTAGGCACCTGCGAACACTGTAGGATTGCCAATTCTATTCGTTTCAACTCAAGGCACTCCTGTCTCTCAGCCTCCTCACGGCGTTCTCGTCTCTCAGCCTCCTCACGGCGTTCTCGTCTTTCAGCTCCTTCCCGTTCGCGAACTTCTCGCCTTTCAGCCTCTTCACGTTCGCGAGCTTCTCGCCTTTCGGCTTCCTCGCGGCGTGCTTTGATATCCGTCCAGGCCTCATCGACTTCCTCAGCCGACACTCCTTCATCCTTCATGATCTCGAGGATCGCTTGCTTTCGTTTCGCACGGCCCAAAGTAAGGCCAAGTTCCTCAAAAATTTCGATGAGTTCCTTCACTTTAAGGTTCTCCATCGTTCACACTAGCCTCTTGTTGTTTGCCCCTGTTAAGAATCTACTTGCCGTACCCACTATAATTCTTGCCGTACCCACTATAATTCTACTAGCGAGACGCGCAAGCAATTTTAACACTGCCGTGTTTACACCCTCCGCATTAACTTTGGTTTCAAAGCGCTCTGACTTGGCTTGAAACGATCAAAGCTCGCTCACCAATGCTTCACACAGCCCTTCTATAAAACTACTATAACCTTAGCTAGAGTAGTCTGGTGAACTGAGGGGAAAACATCAGGCACTCACCGCATCGATGACGCCGGACGATCTCGCAGCTGCCAACCACTGTTACGAAGCGCGCCTGCGACGACGTTAGGAAGGGCAACGCCTCCTGTAAACAATGCCTGGGGAATGGCTCGCGCTCCCAGCGGAGTTGGCCTACCTTCAGTTTTGAGCAAGCGCCGCGCGGTGGCGCTCGCGACCGAGACTATTATAACCACGCTATCGAGCGTACGATAGCGTGGTTCAAGAAGAATTGTGGGGAATACTGGACACACTAGGCGTGAAACATGTAGTCACTAATCTTTTAAAGGGTATCTATAAAGGTAATAAGGTAGTTATAAAGTGTGAAAAACAGGTATCCGAGCCTGCAGAGGTAAAACGGGGGCTTAGGCAGGGGTGCTCCCTGTCACCCTTATTATTCATGATGTACCTACAAGGATTAGAGGCCAAATTAGAGTGAAATGGACTGGGCTTCAACCTCTCTTTAGTCAAACAAGGAAAACTTATTGATCAGGCACTACCAGCATTAATGTACGCAGATGATATAGTGCTAATGGCCAACAACAAGGAAGATTTGCAGAGATTGATGGACATCTGCGGTAATGAGGGCGATAGGTTAGATTTTAGATTCAGTAAAGAAAAATCAGCAGTCATGATTTTCAATGACAACGAAGGTAGTGAGCTTAGAATACAGGAGGTCACGCTAGAGATGACAGATAAATACAAATATCTGGGCGTATGGATAAGCAATGGGACCGAGTATCTGAGAGAACACGAAATATACGTGACGACTAAAGGTAGCAGGAATTCAGCAGTCATGAAAAATAGGGAACTG
Source organism: Rhipicephalus microplus (assembly GCF_043290135.1). Classification (NCBI taxonomy): domain Eukaryota; kingdom Metazoa; phylum Arthropoda; class Arachnida; order Ixodida; family Ixodidae; genus Rhipicephalus; species Rhipicephalus microplus. Next base: position 51,886,571 of record NC_134704.1, on the reverse strand, counting down.
TGGAATTACAATAGGTATGATGTTGTGAGAGGAATATGGAAAGGGGTCATGGTTCCTGGGCTGACGTTCGGCAATGCGGTCTTGTGCATGAGATCAGAAGTTCAAGCAAGATCGGAAATTAAGCAACGTGGAATAGGTAGGCTTGCTTTAGGAGCTCACGGGAATACACCAAATCAGGGAGTACAAGGTGATATGGGATGGACATCATTTGAGGGCAGGGAAGCTAGCAGCAAGATAAAATTTGAGAAGCGATTGAGAGAAATGGGGGAAGAGCGTTGGGCTAGGAAGGTTTTCAGCTACTTGTACATGAAGAATGTCGATACAAAATGGAGGAAGCGAACCAGGAAGTTGACTGGTAAATACTTAGAAACCAGCAGGTGGCCAAACCAAAAAGAACTATTGGTTAAGAAGAAAGTGAAGGAAACAGAGACTGACATGTGGAGAATGGGCATGATTGAGAAGTCCGCACTAGAGATCTATCGAACTTTTAAGCAGGAAATTGCCAAGGAAAGGATCTATGATAATACTCGGGGTAGTTCTCTACTGTTTGAGGCCAGGACGGGAGTACTGCGAACCAAGACATATCGGGCCAAATACGAAGGGGTAGACACAGTATGCAGTGCGTGTGGAGAGGAAGAAGAAACTGCCGAACACTTGATAATGTTCTGTAAAGCGCTTCACCCTATAGTTCAGGATGATGGCGCAGAGTTTCTCAAAGCACTGGGGTTTAGGGACCGGGAGGGCAAAATAGACTTTAAGCGGGTAGACTTAACTAGAAGGAGGTTATCTGATTGGTGGCTAAAGTCAAGGCACGAGTGAAAATTAAACTCTTCACTGCAAAGTACGAATCCTCAAACTCGCTTTTTAAGAAAAAAAAATAAATATAGTTTTTGGTTCATTAGGTATTACGGCTTAGTGGCGCTAGCCACTGCCCGATCTAAAGGGTACATCCATCCATCCATTATCCCGGCAGCGGGCGGTACCACACCGCGTCGGCTGCTGCTGACGTTCAGCCGCGCGCTGTGCTCTGCGCTGTGTTCTGCACGCTGTGCTCTGCTCGACAAGGCTGCGGTATCATTGTCGTCGTGGCTGCCGTTGTTGCTCGGAGAAGGCTCACGCTTTCTTTTCCGTATTCTTCATCCCGCTTTACTGCGACCCTTTCGATGTCCACAGTCTCGCAAATCGGGTCGTCAAACACGCTTGGAACAGCACCCGGTTTTAAAAGTCGTCTTGTGCAACCGTCTTTGAAGTCAGATGGAAGAAAGTGCAGACTACATACCACTGAGTAGTTTGAGGTACTGTTTGGCACTCACTCTTCTCTTGAAATGGTCGTTAACCATCGCTCGCGTGAAGTGCTCTCAGCCGGTATCTCATGAAAAAATACGCCATCTTGTTTTCGCCGCTGACCAGACCTGCACTTTGGCACGCAACAATAGCGCATGTCCGAGTGTATATGGTTGGACCGGACGCACGCACAACACAAGTAGTAGGTACAAACCTTTCGAAAAAAAAATGCAAGTACTACCAGTAATGCAAGCGTGCGCACCCCTAGCACTCGCGCTACAATGCAATGTACGTCTGCTAGCGGTCGTGATTTCCCGTACGAAACGACAAAAGCAGTTGAAAAGACGATGTAAAATACTTTCCACTGTCCTAAAACTTATTATTTATCATTCCTGCGTCCAATTTTGCTATAATACGAGTTATTTGCTTGTTCGTCTGCAGTAATTATCAAGCGGAACCGCACGCCGTGCGCTTTTTTCTGCGCGCTGCGCGAACGTCGTTTGCTAAACGTTTTTCACCGGCGGCCCTTAGGGGCGCGTCAGTCGAGAGTTGTTCGAGACCTGCAACTGTACACTGCTATTTCGGAGGCTATGCAAAGTGTGGCGTTGTTGCACCGTCCGCCACAGGTGACGCTAGCGACCGAGAACATTCTAAAATAAAGGAGAGAAAGGGTGTGACAGCCGTTTTTCTCCTCATGCGGCAGGCGTCTTCTAGAAGAGGCGTTGGGAAGGGCGCCACGAATCTCGCCGCTGACACCACTGTTAGGAAAGACGGCGACGCCAACATGGTCCGGAAGGCGCCACTGCTTCGAACTCCACCGGGAAGGTCACCAGCCGTTTGGTAGAGTGGGTTTCTCAGCTCGCGACTGCTTCTGCGCAGAGCTGATAGACGAGCGGACGAGACGACGGGGAGTTAAACAAGGTTTATGTACAGCATATATACAGAGGCGTTACAAATTCGGCACTGGGGCCGACAGTTTAGAGACTCGAAGAGCCGAGCTCTCTTCTCTGACACATAGGTCTACTGCTCGCGACGCGCCACAGGGCTTTTTTATATACACCGGGTGGATTCTTTGAGAAACCAAATGTCCAACCAGAAGCGGCGCTGGCCGTAAGGTCAGAATCCTCCAATGGTGTCACCGCTGGGCCGCGTCATTTTCATCGAATCTGGAGCCGCTGCACTGCACGTGGCTGCAGCCAAGGACGAGTGACGTCGTCACGCATTGCGTAAGACTCGCCAGAAAGGAAGGCGCCTATCGCTCCAACGGGGTCGTTGGCTGAGGTGGCTCGCTGTGCGTCGCGCGACAGAGAGGTGGCGCTGCGTGATGACGCCGTTGAGTTGTTCGCGTCAGGCGGGCTCGCGTGCTGGCCTTGACACAGATTGCCTTTTTCGGAGGCATGGACGTTCGATGTGGACTCGCAGGCATAACAGCCTATGTAAATGTGTTATAAAAGTTCACTTAATCACTGAACCAAGAAGACTCAATGTTGTTCTATCGAACTTATTCCATGGCACAGTCGGCTTTCATGATCTGTCTGAACCAAGAAGACTCAATGTTGTTCTATCAAACTTATTCCATGGCACAGTCGGCTTTCACGATATGTGATGTGTATTACCTTTTTTACTCAGCCAGCCACAGACAGCCTGATCTTCACAAGGTACATGCTCCCATAAGGTCCGCCATTCGACCTTTTCGTCTATGTGACGACAGGTGAGCTCTACACTTCTTTACAGTTCTCGAGAAAGTGTCCATGCCTCTGGAAGAGCTCGAAGAACTCGAAAAAAAAGGGTCTATGAAAATGAATCTTCAAGTCTCCCTTTTTAACCGCCTTGTGACATCGAAGCTAGAGAAACCAGCTGCATCAGAGCCAGCTTCCCATGCAGAACTCTCCATTGTTCTTCAGGTGATTCGAGCTCAGCAGAAACAAGTTTGCCAGCAAAATGAAATGATTCAGACCTTTTTATCAGCTTTAAGCCTGAAATACAGCCGTCTTTCTGAGGTAGTGAATCCCGAGACTTTTGATGAGGCATTGATTATTTTGTTTGAATATGCCTGAAGACAGAACAACATGGCCACAGAGAAACAATGAGTGAGATAAATGCTCCCGTTTTTAACTGTCATCACACAAAACTGGTACAAGTTGCTTATTATAAGATATGAATGGGATGCATGGTGTGCGTGGAAGGAGAGCTTCATCTCACGATTCCATTAGAGCCCGCTTTAGTTGTGGGATCAAGCCATTTTTTACTGTTAGAGTTATGGACCAGTTATTGAGTAGTATTTCTTTTTAAGAAGCGTGAATCGTTCCTCCTTGCAGAGCCGGACCTTCCACTGACTTCTGTTATAACACTCCTCATACATGGCTGCACAGGTTGAAGCTAGAACGCCCCGCCGCGGTGGTCTAGTGGCTAAGGTACTCGGCTGCTGACCCGCAGGTCGCGGGTTCAAATCCCGGCTGCGGCGGCTGCATTTCCGATGGAGGCGGAAATGTCGTAGGCCCGTGTGCTCAGATTTGGGTGCACGTTAAAGAACCCCAGGTGGTCAAAATTTCCGGAGTCCTCCACTACGGCGTCTCTCATAATCATATGGTGGTTTTGGGACGTTAAGCCCCACAAATCAATCAGGTTGAAGCTAGAACGCCAAAAACGCAGGAAATATCACTGCAGTCACTCCAAAATACGGCCTGTCATTGGACGGAGAGGATAGCAATGTCACGCAGAGATGTTCAAGGGACAGGAACATCAGAAGACTGAAAGTTTCGTATGCGGCCACCAAAGACTTTGCAAGCGGCAAGTCGCCACGCATCGTTGCACATCATCGAGATGAAGTCCATGACTGAGGAATGCATTCCATATATATTAGCAGAACTACTGTATGATGGTTCTCAGGCTGACCCTAAGACACTAAATGAGGCTGTTTGACTTCTCCAAGCTTGTTGCATGTAGATCTGGAGGTCAGTGGGCAATGCATGCGAGCACTGATAGTGAAGCACTTGTATCTATCCTTAAGAAAAGCAATGCTAATGATAAAGATGTATTCCGGGTGAGGTGGGTTCTTGTGCCTAGATGCAATGCAAGCATGAACGAGTATTGAGAGTGGGCTCGCCTGAAAATAATGTATCAGTCTATAGAACTGCAGAAGTACTGCCCTGGTAGTTTTAGACCACATGGCGTATGACTTCCTCCTTTCTCGTCCAGATATGAAGCTGTTGAAACTGAATATTTATTGGGACAATGCAGCGTCTGTAAATACACAAGCTGACAATGTGGAGCCGGAACACTAAGATTACCTGCGGATAGTGAACCAAAGTAGTTTCATTCGGCAATTGTACCATGAACTGGTTTGCTTGGGAGGATATCCACCAGCTACCATAAAGTGTAGCTTTAGAACAAAACAACTGTGAGAAAAAACCATATAACTTGATGCGAGAGAAAAGCGTGGCCAAAAGAACTTGAAAAGATGTTAGATGCCACAGTAATTCGCCCATTGACGTCTCCTTTTGTATCACCTATCACCATTGCTCCAAGGATCCACTTTCGACACTGAAAGTGAATCTGTGGTTGGGATGGTGAAAATCTTGAAGTGTATTTAAACACAGTTCTCTTACTACAAGTCTAGAACAAAATGAAGCTGGTAATGGGGGCCCCTAAGGTTTGTGGCTTCTGAGGAATAGAGGTACCGAGAATGTACCCTTGCCATATGAAATGAAGTTGCATGACACACTAATTTTCCCACATACTGTTTCAAAAGCAGCTTTAAAAACATTGTTAGTATTATATGCATGCTACACTCCACAGCAGGTACTAAGTGATCTCGGGGAATTCGCATGCTTCTATAGACGACTCTGGATCAGTTGAATTATTTATATTATGCAAAAGTATGAAAGTGTATCAAATACTTGTCCATTTCCATATTCAATATATCGAATGCTTCACGATATCTGATAGCTCCTTGATTGATTTATTTGTGGGGTTTAACGTCCCAAAACCACTATTTGATTATGAGAGACGCCGTAGTGGAGGGCTCCGGAAATTGTGACCACCTGGGGTTCTTTAACGTGCACCCAAATCTGAGTGCACGGGCCTACAACATTTCCGCCTCCATCGGAAATGCAGCCGCCACCGCCGGGATTTGATCCCGCGACCTGCGGGTCAGCAGCCGAGTACCTTAGCCACTAGACCACCGTGGCGGGGCATCTGATAGCTAGCTCCTTGACCTCTAATTTGGGCATTCTAAAAGAATGAATACAAGTACATTTTTTTTCGCTTGTGAACTGCCTGACAGTGTTTTCACTGTATCGTTACTTGACCTGTCATGAAATCACTTGATAATGCGCAATTCACGATGCCGTGAAGGCATACTTGAACGCGAAATCATCATATTGACCGGAACCCATTTTAAATATCTGAAAAAAGCTTTTCACCAGTGCATACTTGCGAAATCCAGTTACTGTGGAGTATGTAAACGTGTACGATTCATCTCTAGAAAATCCCGAAAGAGTGATGTCCTCTTCGCCGAAGAAACTCACTCGTCATCTGTGCATGTCCCCAAAAATCCTGGCACTGCTCCTGCCAAATTGATATCCCTGAGAAAAGATTTGTACGAGTACATATAATGTAAACTACAATTTTCCAATAGACACCTTTGAGACAAAAAAACTTGGATCTGAGCCCCTAAATGGGAAGAAATAATGAATCAAAAATGCATATAAATAGCAACAAAAAAGTTATTGCTGGGTAGAACAGATACGTCGCAAGTATGTCTATTGAAAAGCGATTGGACATCAACACTTTTGTTCGTAATTCAAGGGGATTCTATGCCAAGTCAAAGAAACTGCATTTGTTCTTCGTGGCAGTTGAAGACTTTGAGAATCCTTTGACGTTTGTCATAAGTTCCTTACAGTCTCTTATGGGCCATGCTATGACCTTGTCACCTTTACCAGGGCAGGTCATTCGACAGAGTGTCGTCAAGAATCATTAAGCTCGACGATCAGGTTCAACTGGTAGCTATGGAGCAGTTGCTTGAGGAAGACAGAGTGCGACAGCTCCACAGCCGCGACTTTGCTGACACGGGCACACTTCGTTGCCTGGCTTGGGTCTTCTCTGCACGGCTGCTTGAGCTCTAGCGCCGCGGTGGCATTCCGGGAAATCCAGGACCCCGACTGGCTGACGCTTCCGTTCGGGTGCACACAATGGCACGTCTCTCCCAGCGTGCTCATCAGCGCGAGCGAGAACAGAAAGCCGAAGCCACCATAAAGCATGCCCAATGCCCCTTGCTCGTAGTACAAGGTAGTGGCCAACCCCGCGACGGCGACGTCGACCACGTTCAGCTGCAGCTCATAGTCGATCAGATTGGGCGTCAGGTTGGGTAGTAGCGCCTCCGCGTTATACTGGCGTCCCCCCACGGTCATCAGTCGTCTGTGAAGACAGTAGCGGGCCTTGATCCAAAAGTCTACGGTACTCGCCTCGCCCTCTGGACGGGAGGCACGGAGCTTTTCGAACGCACTGGCTTCTTCTGTAGAGCCCTTGCCAGACGACGTCGCTAGCTCTGGAGGCCAGAGACGTGCTGACGCGGACTCCAGTATGAGCGCCAAGAACAGCCGGGAGTCCTGGACCAGCTATGACGCCTCGTTCAAGAGGTTGGAAGCCTTCTGTGTGATGGTGCGAAGGACGAAGTCAACACGGGCCCTGGAGGGTGGCTGTAGACGGCATCGACCTCCATTGCGCACAGCGTTCGCAGGTGGCTCGACGTGTACTCGAACGCGTCAGCTACATCTACCACGTCGTCTATGAGGAGTTCGCGGTTGAAGAGAAACTGGTAGTACGTCTGCACGAAATACTAGATGTGCTACAGGATGTCCGCGCTGCCCGTAGTGCTGAGGAAGTTGGTGACCGCGTGCAGCTGAGCGTCCGCTAGGATAAATATATAGTTATTTTATAGCGCACCGTGAGCCCTTGCGGCGCAGGCGCGGCCTCTGCGCATGCGTCGTAACGCGAGCAGCTGTTCGTGTTCGTGGCCCGCCCGCAATAAATCCGAAATAGTGGGCGGCGTGTGCGGCCCACAAACGCTGGTTTCGAGGCTACGGTGTTGCTGCGATTGTGCGTTGCAGTTTTCAGAAGGGAAAACGCTATTCTAAAGCTCATATGGCACCCGCTATGCCTGCAGCCTCTGCAAACGTCATTCTAAAACTTCCCAATGTCGTCGTGCGCCAACGGCGCGTACGTTTGTAGGAGGTCGCGTAACGCGCCACTAGCCAGGTTCCGTAGTCGAGCTCAGACTGCCGTAGTTCTAAATCACAAAGGTTGAACAGGGAGGTGTAGTAACGGGACTTGAGCGTTGCAATCTCGTGGAGAATGTTTACAGCGTGTCCCTGAAATTCGGCGCTTCTGTTTGTGGCTTCATCGACGTCGGGCCTGGGCGGGCGGCCTGTTACAAATGTGTACCTGCACAGACGCGTTGCGCGTGTCACCCCGAACGTCAGTGTGAGCAAAGAATATTGGCGAGTGGCTCAATTCCACGGGATCGAGATTGAAAGCAGTATTGTATTTAGTCGGCCATTCTTCTTTCATTACTTACGAAACTGCGTATCCGCAAGTGTAGCCCCGCATTTAGTCGATTCAAGTGAAGAGTGATGTAAATGGCGGGAGGGAGCCTAATTAATACTTGGGACGAGAGAACTGGCGGTATTTACTGGCAAAGAAATACGAAAATAGAAGACAGCGATTTGAGAAATAAGAGATCAGAACCAACGCGTAGACCCGCACTTCCGCGACATCTAAACAGAGCAACTTCTCGTATGACGAACGACACTAGACGATTGACATTCACTTTACCTTTCGTAACTGCCTGTCGCCATAATGCGCGTTTCGCGGCGAACAGACGTACGTCACTCTTCCGGCCGGAAAGGAACACAATTCGGCGAGCGCCATGGTAGGACAGGATGACGCGTCACGCGAATGCAGAGCCACAGAGACACGCGCCAGTTCAGCGCATGCGAGGTTGACCAACGCACTTGCCACATTAACATTATCGCTGGCCGCTGAGTCCTCTGGCCACGACAGTCTCAGTTCCCAGAGAAACTTACGGAAGAGCTGCCTATCCTCCGTATTCGCCCTACCAGAAGTTGAGGCGATGCAGTTCTGAACAGAGCCTGAGGCTTCCTGGCCGCCGGTATCTTTCGCACTGCTCGGTCGAGCAGTTTGTCTAGTCCGTCCATTCAGGCTATGGCGAGGTCGTCGAATGCGTTGGAAGGGGCGGGATGCCGGGCATCGGGCGCCCACGCTGAGCACACGTACGCCTCAAAGGCGTGGCACGGGTCGATGCTGCGGTTCGGGCCCCGTGTGCCGCGTGGTGGCGGCTCGGGAATAGCTCGTGGGAAGGCGCACCAGCCGTGGCGCTGGCAGGACGTAGACGAGCAGAGTTAAGGCGGCCACAACGGCGACAGCAAGGACGGTCAGGGTAGGCAGTCTTCGCCTCTCCTGGGCGTTGTTCCTCACGGTCACATGGTAGTTGCTCGCGGTTGGGCTGTTGTTGGAGCTCGCGTACTGCAAGCCTTACTGCGGGCATTTGTATGAAGAACAAAGGAAAACCCTATACTAAGAACACCGGAGCGCCTGCTAGGTCAAAAGCCGAGACAAAGAAGGAAAGAAGCAGCATGATACGCTGACCCTTTGTTCGAGTGTCATTAACGAAACTTAAAGATTTACAAGCTCACTAATGTATATGTGTTATAACACTAACCTTGTACGTTTGCCATGACTCGAAAGCGCAATGGAAATGGAAAGAAGTCTGAATTACACACATGAATCAGCAGGTTTACCAAGCATAAAAGTGAAGACTGGTCGAATACAACACCATTAAACACTCTTTCGTAGCGGCTGTCATCACGCCGGCCGGCATGGCCATACAGCTATAGGCGTGCGCAGAGTTCTCCTTCAGGGGGAGCGGGAGTTTCGTTGCAGCGCACCCGTCCCTGTTATATCACTGTATGGAGCTGCACCGACATTTCGCGCCCCTGTTACTAGCGGAGTCGTGGTGCTACCCATTCTCAAATTAAGGGGCTGTAATTGTTCCCCCCGAACATTTTATGTCGCGTGTGTGTACACACGCGCACATAATTGCGCGCGCTCGAAAGTCGCGCGTGCGTAGCGTGTTTGTATGTATGTTCGTGCGTATATATATAGTAAAACTCAACCTTCTACCCACTCCCTTTGTTCCCTTGAGCAGAGCTCTCCCAGCTGCGAAGCGGCTGTTATTCATCAGAAACTTAATAACATGGATGGGCGAACGGAAAGAAAGGAGCACTTCTATTATAATCGAAACCAAGATTTGCCTTATATCAAAATACACTGGCCCAGGCATAGCTCCGTCCTGTAATAAAGTGAACCGCGCGCGTATTCCGCTTTTTACGGGATAACGGAGCTCAATGGAATACATGCACTAGTCGCGGCTTAGTTGCCTCGAAAACTGATAAGGCCTTCCCTGTAGCAGTGCACCAACGCAGCGCAAAAGTGCTAGCATCCTTTAGAGGGGCCCGCTACACATTAGCAGTTGCCTTCTCCCACTTCAGGCTCGCTAGACAGGTTCTTCAAGTAAATCTGATTGATTGATATGTTGGGTTTAACGTCCAAAAACCACCATATGATTACGAGAGACGCCGTAGTGGAGGGCTCCGGAAATTTCGACCGCCTGGTGTTCTTTAACGTGCACCCAAATCTGAGCACACGGGCCTACAACATTTCCGCCTCCATCGGAAATGCAGCCACCGCAGCCGGGATTCGAACCCGCGACCTGCGGGTCAGCAGCCGAGTACCTTAGCCACTAGACCGTGCACCGTGGCGGGGCTCTTCAAGTAAGTCTGAAACGGTTCGCCAAAGAAGCTCAATGTTTGCACGCACATCGCAACTATTTCCGCTGTTTCACCTGTGCAATCCTTTATGCCGATGAAAATGAGGCGGCCAGCACCCTTTCGTCTTCGCCGAAGCAACCGATCCGACGCCGCAATTGATGAACTTCAGCACAGCTCCATGCGAAAGTGCCACGTTGACCCCATTAAGCACGGCCATCTCTGTTCTTTCGACCACTGTTGCCAGCACATGCAGCGTTTCATGGAGTTGCGGAACGTACGTTACCATTTGAAAAGAACTCCTTCCCAAATCTCATGTGTGAGCCATTTCTGAAGGATACGGCGCCAGGATTCCATCAAGTCGATACAGATCGCCACAATCGCTGAAATCTGCACTCTTATTCGGCTCTCTATTCGTTTATGTTTCACAATTACGCTTCAGCTCAAATTGACCACATGCGGTGCCTCACGAGAACAACCCTTTAAACCAGTAACGTCTGTCTAGCTGATGTGTGAGTGACTAACAAAAAGCAAATGGGGTGAAGACTGTCATGTGAGGGGCGCGGGCCGCAAGTGAGGGGTTCGCAAGCCACGTGTTTCAGACGCCCTGAGAGTTCCAGCTGGTCACGCGAGCGATAGTATGAGCGACTCTATAGGTCTGCGGAACTTTTGGCGAGTATGTTCCTGGCGACTGTCTTTTCGGTTTGGTAATTACCAAACGCGTACAAGTAAACAAATACCAAAATGCAGACGGCCAAATGCTGATCTCAACTAGTTTCGCTATCTTCCACTGTCCCACCTGCAGTGGTCATGGAGAAAATTATGGACCATCCCCCGAAAGGAACCCTGATGGGATGCGAAGCAGCAGCGGTCCGCACGGCGTTGACCCGGTTGGAACGGGCGTCGACGCGGGTGCTGGAAAAATAGTTTGAAGCGAAATTCGTTGAAACGTTTACTCGAGTAAACGTTTGTTTGAAACGCAAAGACACGGGAAACGGGTTGGGTTTCGTGAAAGTTTCATCGCACAACGAGCCGAAAGAGTTTCCACTCGACGGGCGGTTGAGTGTATTGTGAGCAGGGGGGGGGGGGTGATTATTTAGTGAAAAAAGAAAAAAAAGGTGGAAAGGTACGAAAATGGTGTGTGGAGTGCACGATAACTGTGTCTCATGTGAGGACACCTCAACCGATACACTCAAGGGGAAACGAAGCAGCAGTTAGAGTAAAGAAAAAAAGTAGGCTAAAAAGAAACGGAGGGGGGGGGAGAATGAAATTAAGGAGGAAAAAAATGGCCCCGGATCTGCTTGGTATATTGCAGATGCCATCAAAAGACTATAGTCTTGCGTCTGGAGAGAGTGAACAAAACATTCACTTGATGTTCCGCGCAAGAAAATCGGTGAATGGTATTCTGGAGGCGCTGCGTTAGAGTGCCTCGAGCGTGCAGCGGAGGCGAACGAGCGCATCGAGGCACGTTAGAGTTACTGTATATGCAACCTAAAGGTAGCATATACAGTAACTCTAAGGCACGTTAGCCACGAGCGCCATCTGGCAGTTATCTGCGAAAACAAAGGAAGGCCTGCGCGCCTGCGGAGAAAGATGCGTGCCATTCTCGGAGGCGATAAGTTGTAGAACGCAAAGTGACGGACAGGGGCCGCCACCGTGTCGTTTTAGCGAAGCGTTGGTAACACTTGCCTTTTTGAGGATCGCGTTGCACTGTCAGAGCAGCGTGATAAACGCTACGGTCCTAGAATTAGTTGTGCGTGCCTTATCTCGTATAAAGACACACATACAAAACGTCAACGTGTTGTTATGGTGCTTCAGATATGCGCAGTAATTGCTTTTTAATTAACAATCACACAAGTATGAACGCTGAATTTTGGGCAACATTGGTGGGCGCTGCGGGTGGGGTCGGCCGTTTGAAGTATCGTTAAGGGCGGACAAACAGATAAATGTACAGACAGACAGACCAAAATTTTTTCCGTCGAATGTCCCCTAGAAAGAAAAAAAGGAAACTAGCGTGATGGGAGGAAGACACGCTTCACTGTGGCAAGCGGTTTATCAGTCAAGCTGGTGGCAGCCGCGGGCGCTGTGGCCAGCGTGCTGTGAGTGAAGGAGAGGGTGACGTGAGCACGCACATGTAGGGGAAGCGTGCGAGGAGAGCGTGACGTCAGCGCGCAGTTGCGGCGTGACCTACTTAGAACCGCTCCAACACGTGCGGCGACGGGAACGCGTTGGGGCGCGTTCGTACGGACGTACGTACCTACGGCGTCACACACGTGAATCAATGAGCTGCTCTGCATCTAATGTTTAGAAATTCAAGACGCCACACTGATGTACCGGCGCTGTGTTTCTAAATTCAACCAGTTAAGATTCTCTTTTATTAATGTTCTCTGGTAGTTTGGTAATTCCTGGTAATGCTAGTATTCTAGTAATTTATCCTTATAATCAACCTTTTAGCAGGGCGTAAATTGAATTTTGAAGGTACGGATTATTCTGAACTTATAAAACGTTTCTCTTTGTGGCACATTCAGTGGTGCCCTGCTACAACTTTTTTCAGCATGGTCTGAAAACGTTGCTGATCGTTAGTCGGGGCCTCAGAAGACGTGCTAGGGACTCGCTCGCTAAATTCCGTGCCGAATGGTTGTGCCCTCGCGATCTCCCACGACGACGAGAGCGTAGCTCTGGCCGACTGGATTAGCCCTACGCCATCTCCTGACGCCGACAAGAGCTCTCGTCGAGTGGTGCCCCGTCCTCGGACTCCTGCGACCGTGGTCATCTTTCCTATATTCTCTTTACTTCCGTCGCTCGCTGTCCCTTCGCCTCACTATCTCCTTCCTCTCTCTCTCTGTATATGCCTTTTAATCCTATCCTTTTAATCTCCCCCCTTACCTCCATCCCTTGTGAGCTACTGTTGAGGTGTCGCACCTGATGCAGACAGTTACGGGGCTCAGTTTTCTCTTCTTTTCCCTTTATGAGCCACAAAAGAAAACGTGTTAGTAGTACGCAGCCTAGAATTTGTACTTGATTATGATCAACAAATTTTGCCATTAACCCAAACGGCAGTGCCATAAACACTAAGTCCATGGTTATTTAGTGATACAAGCATTGTGGGACATAATTACTTCAATGGCCGAGCGCCACGTGATCACACATAATTACTAAATGAATGCTCTTGAATGGAGCGAAACAGTGTGCATCGGATCATGAATAGTGGTCTTCTATTGTGTTCTGGTTAACAGCCTTTTATTTTGTAGACATTAAAAAACAGTACTCCGACCAAGAGGGTGCCCAATGTGTAATAAGAACAATATTACATTATTATCTTATTACATTTTTGACGCCCTCTTGGTAGGCGTCCTGTCTTTTTATGTCTACAATGTCATTACTTTTTGACCAGACGAAATTCCGTCCAATTCTCTACTTCAGCCTTTTATTTTCTTCTTAGTTTGTTTTTCTTCTGTGGTTTGCTTTGATTGATGGGTGGTTAAATATCGATGTTTCTATGCTGTTGTGGCCTTTTATTTTGTTGGTCCTGGTAAACAGACTTTTGATAACTTTTTTTGCTGTTCACGAATGTTCCAGTTTGTGCAACATGCGCCTGCGCTATATCTTCTGTAGACACCGGACAGACATTCTGCGGTCTTGAGGGGTTTCGCCCCTAAAATGCACTGAAAGTGCTCAAGGTGAGGATGTGCGCTGACGAATTGGCGCAGTTACTTGCCCCTTGTCATCACCCCTACGTTTCTTTGAGCATGCTTCCTGTTATGAAATGAAAGAGCGTGCTAAAGATATCCAATCTCGACTCGTACTTGACGGATTCTATGTTAGGGGCGAAGCTCCTTAAGCCGAGGGTCGTGCGTCCACGATGTATGGATGTATGTATGTATGTATGTATGTATGTATGTATGTATGTATGTATGTATGTATGTATGTATGTATGTATGTATGTATGTTGTTGTTGTTGTTGTTGTTGTTGTTGTTGTTGTTGTTGTTGTTGTTGTTGTTGTTGTTGTTGTTGTTGTTGGTCGCTTCCACGGCCGGATCAGAGGAGCGGGACGCACGCACTCTCTTGAATTGAGGAGGAAACCCGTGCACGTTAATCATAAATAAAAGGATAGTTGTTTCTAATGAAATAACCTACAGAGACGGGTATCGATGTGTCAATCTCCAATAAATTTGCCTTGCATTTGATGCTTACTAAAAAAAATCTAAGAAGGGTGCACTTTGAGCACTATCTGTCCAGAAAAGGTTGCCACGTTAAACTCGCTGGGCGTAACCTCCTTAATTTTTACAAGGTTTAGTGAGGTTTGGGCCGCCGCGCCATGAACTAGCGGTGGAGAAAGGGGGGAACTAGAGACAGAGCGCAGGCCGTAAAAGAGTGTGCGCGTGCCGCTCCTCTAGTCTGGCCATGCCACCTCTTGTTTAGTCCTTGGAATGTCCGCTGGATGGCGGTACTTCTATATAATGAATATATGATGAAAAGATGCGAGATGGTGGGGCTTGGAGTGTTCACTAGATGGACGGAAGGATGGACAGACGCACGGACAGACGGACGCATGGATAGACGGACGCACCAACCAACGCACAGACGAAAGCAGGGACGGACGCATGGACCGACGCACGAACGGATGAACACAAGGACGGACGAACGAACACACGGAAGCAAGAACGGACGGACGGATGGAAGCGCGGGCGGACTGCCGGTTGCTTCACCCCACTCATCATCATGCACTCCATGGATACGCAGCGATCTTTTTTCGGCAGGCGATACGTGAGGTGATAAACTCCTGTGATGAAGTCATCATCATCATCAGCCTGACTACGTCTACTGTCGGACAAAGGCCTCTCCCATGTTCCGCTACTTAACTCGGTCCTGTGCTTGCTGCTGCCAATTTATACCCGCAAACTTTTTAATCTCATCTGCCCACCTAACCTTCTGTCTCCCCATAACCCACTTGCCTTCTCTGAGAATCCAGTCAGTTACCCTTAATGACCAGCGGTTATCCTGTCTACGCGCTACATGCCCGGCCCATGTCCACTTCATCATCTTGATTTCAACCACGATATCCTTAACCCCCGTTTGTTGCCTGATCCATTCTGCCCTCGTCTTGTCTCTTAAGGTTACATCTGCCATTTTTCTTTCCATTGCTCACTGCGTAGCCCTCAATTTAAGCAGAACCCTCTTTGTAAGTCTCCAGGTTTCTGCTCCGTAGCTAAGTACCGGCAAGATACAGCTGTTATATACCTTCCTCTTGAGGAATAGTGTCAATCTACCTGTCATAATTTGAGAGTGCTTGCCAAATGTGCTCCACCCCATTCTTATTATTCTAGTTACTTCAGTATCTTGGTTCGGCTCCGTGGTTATTACCTGCCCTAAGTATACATACTCTTTTACAACTTGAAGTGCACCATTACCTATCTCGAAGCGCTGCTCTCTTACGAGGTTGTTGTACATTACTTTCGTTTTCTGCCGATTAATTTTAGGACCCACCTTTCTGCTCTCCTTGTCTAACTCCGTAATCATTAGTTGCAATTCGTCCCCTGACTTACTCAGCAATGCATTGTCATCGGAGAAGCGCAGGTTACTAAGGTACTCTCCATTAACTATTATCCCTAACTGATCCCACTCTAGGCTTCTGAAAACCTCCTGTAAGCACGCGCTAAATAGCATTGGGGAGATTGTGTCCCCCTGCCTTACACCCTCTTGATTGGTATTCTATTGCTCTTTCTATGAATCACTATGGTAGCAGTTGATCCCCTGTATATTTTTTCCGTGATGTTTATATATGCTTCATCGACGCCCTGATTCCGCAGGATCTGCATGACTGCTGATATTTCTACTGAATCAAACGCCTTCTCGTAATCAATGAAGGCTATGTAAAGTGGTTGGCTATATTATGAGCATCTCCCTATTACCTAATTGATAGTATGAATGTGGTCGATTGTTGAAAGCCTGTTCGAATAGCCTGTTCGAAACCGCAAGTGGACATGGAGGAGCCCTAATGGCGAAAATAAGAACGAAATAGACTTTATAATGAGTGCACACCCAGGCATCGTGCAGGATGTGGAAGTGGTTGGCAAGGTACGATGCAGTGACCATAAAATGGTACGGTCTCGAATTCGCCTAGACTTGAAGAAGGAACGACAGAAACTGATACGCAAGAAGCCAATTAATGAACTAGCTCTGATAGGGAAAGTACAGGAATTCAGTCTCTCTTCAGAACAAGTACTCGGCTCTTAGTGAGGAAACCAACCTTAGCGTAGATATAATGAATGATAATCTGACGAGTATCATTACGGAGTGTGCAGTGGAAGTAGGAAGCAGGGTAGTTAGACAGGACACTGGTAAGCTTTCCCAGGAAACAAAAAATATCATTAAGAAGCGTCAAATCATGAAAGCCTCAAATACAACAGACAAAATAGAACTGGCAGAGCTTTCGAAGTTGATTAATAGGCGTAGGGTATGCGATTTAAGAAGGTATAACGTGGAGAGAATTGAACACGCTCTGAAAAACGGAGGAAGTGTCAAAGCAGTGAAGAAGAAACTTGGGATAGGCAAAAATCGGGTGTATCCTATTCGGACGCGTTACTTTCCGGGCCCCATACTTTCCTGGCCCCAAATTGTTCTGTTTATAACGAAACATTTTTTTATGTAAATAACTTGCAAATACACAAAGCCAGGCTGAGATCAGAAAGCAGTAGGCATACGCTCTTACTATTGCCGGGCCTGCAGAACAGCGACACCTGCTTCATAATTAGAAAGTATGAAACGGCAGAACTACTTTTATAGAAAAAATGATTATGCGGATCATGAAGTTAATCATCACGGCAATTGCACGCTCAATTTAAGCATGTTTATTTAATCAGGTCTAGTCTAGGGTTATCCGTTCATGAAAGAGCCTGCCATGTTAGCCATCATAGTCATCATCGTCACAATAATAATAATAATAATAATAATAATAATAATAATAATAATAATAATAATAATAATAATAATAATAATAATAATAATAATAATAATAATAATAATAATAATAATAACTTGCAAGGGCTTTCCAGGTGGTCACAAACTTTTTAAAGTAGCTTCAGCTTACCAACCACACAATTCCCGATGAAGCCGCCATACTTAATAATATCACGGATCTTTTTTTACCGATTTCCATGCGTGGCAAAAGAGATGTCAGATGCTACGGAATCATGGAACGAAGGGGATAGATTGGTTGGTATAGAAATGGTGGTGGTGATGGAGATATTAGTGATGATGGGTGTCTCAATTGCTCGGGAAATAAAAATCGATGCAGTAGTCTAGGTACTTTTTCGGCATGCGCTGTTTTTCGTATTAAAATTAATCACGTGCGTTGATGAAAAAAGAGTGCGTGGTCGATCGATCAATCGATATGCGGGGTTTAACGTCCCAAAATCACCATAGGATTATGAGAAGCGCCGTAGTGGAGGGCTCCGGAAATTTCGACCACCTGGGGTTTGTTTAACGTGCACCCAAATCTGAGCACACGGGCCTACAATATTTCCACCCCCATCGGAAATGCAGCCGCCGCAGCCGGGATTCGATCCCGCGACCTGCGGGTCGACGGCCGCCGATCACCTTAGTCACTAGACCACCGCGGCGGGGCAGTGCGTGGTCATTCCGCAAGGCACCAGAACCACTACGTTACTCTATGCCAGAACTTACCAAACACGCGGAGGCATTGAACCAATAAAAACGGCTCGTTCTCACGAGGAGACCACGTGAGCGCGCACGTGCCCGTGTGGGTTGTTGGCCTCAGCACATCGCAGCAGCAGCTCTCTCATCGTTGCATCACTGCATTCTGCAACGTTGGCCGGCGCAAAAACGGCGAGTATCATCGTCGCGCCGACAAGAAGGGACAGGTTTTCTGATCTTCTCGATCGGAACAAGACAAGAAAAGAAGGAGTGTACCTGTCGTCCACGATGGCAGGAAAGCGTGAGTGCCTCCTTCTCCTCCAATTCTGAGGGCGATGGCCACGCGACAGCCAAAAAAATATCTTCCGCACATGGCACGGAGGGCCGGCCGTTGAGGCTAGGACTGGTCTGGCCACGAAGGCGTAACGATGTCCGTGCCGAAAAAAAAATAATATAAAAAACGAGATCTAGTTGCGACATCATCGCGCCACAGGGCAACACCGGCAAGCGCTCGACGCGAATCCTAGCGGCGTTGACAACGTGCACTGCACGCCGAGGCCAGCCGGGCGAGCAGGTCACTACTCCCCGTCCGTCGTCCTCCTCACGTGCGGGAGGCCCTGCACCTTTTCCATCCTCTTCCGCAGCATTGGGCCGAGAAACAAAAAGGGAAAGCATGTCGGCGCAGTTACGTAATACACCAGGCTCGCGACTTTCACTTGATGTACGGTTTCCTTGGTTTAATTCCGCTCGTCGTCTTATAAGCTTCGAAGGTAGGCGGGTGATACATTACAACGCCATCTCCGGGTCTTGGCAGAGATCCTGTACGAGGCTTGCGACAGGCGTGGTTTATCGAGGTGCGGGAAGGGAAGGGCGGGTTTTATTAAAGCGATCTCGCTGTGCTTTCTGTATAAAAGGCCGACCGATCGAAGTGGTCAGTGCGAGGAGTGTCCGTTGTCGTAAACGTTCAAGAAACCCTTCGTGCCAGAACCGTCGTGAAGACAAACCATGAGGTGCCTACTAGCTCTCGCCTTTCTCGTCGTCGCTGCCAACGCGTTGTACTACGAGACGAAACCGGAGCTCGGGAAGTACCAGGACGAGGCCGAGGTACGATTGATTGATTAGTTTTGATTTGATTCGTATTCTTTAACGTCCCGAAGCAACGTTGCAACTGTGGAAGGGGCGATAGAAAGTGGGTTTGGTAATATTTTTTTTTTGCCCTCCTGGGTCTCATAGCAGCAGTTTTGGCATTCTGCATCCATCCAAACGTGGCCACTACAGCCCGTAAACTAACGCGATACCTCTTCAGCAAAACGCCACACATATAATTGTTCGGGTTTTAGGTATCGATAAAGGTATATGACTTGTGTGAGACGCCATAGTGAAGCGCTTCGTGAATTTGGACCACCTGCGGTTCTTTAACACCCAAGTGTAAGCACACGGACCTCTGGGAATTGGCTTCGATTTAAATGCGGCAACCGCGGCAGGGATTCGATTCCGCGACTTTCTGCTCAGCAGTCAATCATAGTATATCTACATGACCACCACAGCTGGTAACGTTATAGTAGATACAGTCATTGAGGCGGATACTGATGCGCGAGTAGAGTGAAGCTATATTTGTTTTTTTTTTTAGTCAACTGGCCTTCTGCCTTCACTAATGATCTGTTCGACATCACGCGTGGCTGACATATCCAAACTTTTCTAGCCTAATAACTTTCTACATACGTGCGTGAACAGCGGCAACGCCTTTCTCCAGCCAAGGCCTGTATTGTATAACATGTGAGAGCGTAACTATAAGTTTGTTTGTGGGCATTATATGACTTATATAAGCCATAAGCGACGGCTGCTAATCATCATGTGTTGCTTAATTTTTAGCTCAATTGGACTCGCCGAATAATGGAGGCGTTCACATTGAATCAGGGCGTCCAGATAACAACGTTGGTTATTGCAAAATTTTAGCTTGCCTACTGCCGAGGCGCGCTAGCTGAAGCATGCACAGCGAACCCTTTCTGTCAAGGACCGCAAGGGAGCGTAATCATCCGTTTTCCACCGCCTATAGCTGTCGGAAGCGCAGCTTTTTTTTATATTCCTGGATCAAGGATAGAGAAAAGCAGGATGTGAACGAGATGTTGTCAGCCTTGGTTGGAAGTTCTTATGGACGCCCAACGAATTGTATGTACACTTAGAGGGATGAGCAACCTCTTTCATTGTTAGAATCAAAGTTCGCACTTGTATTTACGCACTGTTTACTGCTTGCAACAGATTGAAGTCGGTAATTGAATGGCCCTCTGACAGGTGCCACGAAACACCAGTACAGAAAGGGCAATCTCAAGATGCAACTGAGAAAAGGGGTGGTTGAGAGGGACATGTTCAGGTCGGTATCTACGCCTGACTACCCCTTCAGTCGCCTTACTATGTGTTGAAGATAACGACATTTTAACCGCAGGTGTAATTATTATATATGAACAGACATATGATTAGACAAGAGCGCTTTCGTTCATCAAAGCCTACAGAGCTATATGAAGGGCGGACTTGTCGGCTATAGTTGGTTGAACACATATAGAACAGCGCCAAAGACGAGAACGGGAAAAGGCACACAAACAATCACCCGTAGCGCCGACTGTCAACTTTCAAGTGGTATTTTTTGTTTTAATATATGCTTTTTCA
The DNA here is from genome assembly GCF_043290135.1 of Rhipicephalus microplus. Taxonomy (NCBI): domain Eukaryota; kingdom Metazoa; phylum Arthropoda; class Arachnida; order Ixodida; family Ixodidae; genus Rhipicephalus; species Rhipicephalus microplus. Next base: position 51,866,120 of record NC_134704.1, on the reverse strand, counting down.
GCATAGACGTTGTCTTGGTAAGGTAAATGCACATATTATCTAGACTGCTTGAGACAGAAATTCAGCTGAGTTGTGGTGAAGCTGAAACAACTTTGCATGTCATTGCTACACATGCATTCCAATACTTTGATTTAAAGGACAATTACTACAAATGTGTTCTCATTTATTATGTGACACACGACAAAAGAGTACATCATTTCCGGTTAGAGACACATCAACTATGAGATGGGTGTAATAGAGTAGCTTTTGTGCTCAGCCCATGAACAACAGTGGACGCATGAAAATACTTTAGGTCTAACGCTCACGTCTTTTTTTTTGCGTGAAGTGGGTTTTGCAATGATTATATTTTAGTACTTTATCAATTTCCGTTAAAGCAAGCAACGGTTTATGTCATCCCTTGTCGCTCACTGAAAATATATGCCTAAAGATGACAGCGTAGAACCATGTTGTATGTGCAAAGCTTCTTTTTTTTTTTATGAAGGACCTTCATTACATTTTAGGGCAGCTTATTTAAATGATTTTTGGTCCGCGATCGTGTAAGGTGCACGTCTGTTTTCACTGGTTGAACATATATTCAGGAAAGCTTGCATTCGTTTACTAGAAAAATGTTGTTTACTACTTGAGATTAGAAGAAAAAGACAACCTTCCCTCGAATTCCGCGACCAGCCCTCGGAGTCGATACGTCATTTCGACGTACAGCCGTCAGCACCTTTAACACGAACACTTCGACGCGTGCGTGGCCTGGGCTAGTTTGATTGATGCCAGCCGCGAAGTGCTGAGCGCTTTTGCCGAGATAATACCTCGGTAGGCTTGGATAGTATGTCGGCTTGTATGGTTAGCATCTTGGAAACAGAACCCAAACGTACTTGGTGTCAGAGTCAATCAAACTACTGCGGGACACGCGGCGGAGCGTTAGTGTTGAAGGTGCTGACGGCTGTACGTCAGGTTTCGGAAAAGTGTCTCGTTCTCTCGACCTTTTTAGGCATAGAAAATGTCTTTAAGGCACGCGTAATTTTAGCCTCTGGCTCAATCACGGTATTGTGCACAGCAGCGCCACTTTACTGGTAAACAAGTATAACCGCAGCTGTGTCGCAACTGTCAAAATTGATTACTTCAAGGTTAATTGAATGTGAAAGCTTTGGCTTACCAATGCCTTCTCTGGCGTTAAAGGTTTCAAGCAGATTAGCGCAACTTACCAATGCAGCTCATTATAGTCTATAAGTAAAGATGTAACGTTGGTCAAGCCTGTGTGTCCTTAACAGATACACTTACCAATGCAGCTCATTATAGTCTATAAGTAAAGACGTGAGGTCAAGCATAAGTACGTACACTTTGCAGATACATTGATAGCTAGCATATCAAAGGGTTACTAAAACGGGAAAAAAATCCCGTATTAGTAAACTACCCTTTCGCGATACTAAAAGCACCAAGCTTGCTTCTATAGAAGACGCTTGGCGAGCGAGAAAACGTGGGTGGAAACGCCGCCTACAAGTTTGCGCACCAGCCATCGCAACGTCAATGATGTTGACGGCGTCTGCTAGGGCCTACGCAGTTCCAAGTCGATGAAACTGAAATGCATTGCTTTCTGAGAAAGGCGTAGATTTAACGTACGAAACGCCAGGAAATTTCTCCAAACCGGTGCGGCCAGAATACGAGAAATCACTTTGAAATCCGTGGCACCACCACAGGAGATTTCGGTGCGAACGATGAACAAACGTGCTAGCATCGAAATGTATTCTGTACGTGAGATGATACCTCCGCGTGCTCAACCGCCGATCAACGCCAATTCGTTCACCGTGACGGATGATGTCTTGTCCTACCGTACTTGCTCGCGTGCTACCTGCACTGGTTGACACTGGCTAACGTTGGCTGAATGATGGCTAATAATGTTCGCCAGCGATGGCTCAATCATTTGTAGTTTTGGCTGTGACGTAAATCATGAGCTATTATAACAGCAATGCTGCCTTTATAGACTCTCTATCTAATCATAATAGTAACTTCTGGGGTTTTACGTCGCAAGACAACAATATAATTAATGATGGCCGTAGCAGTAGAGGAGTCCGGAAGGAAATTTCGACCCTGCACGTATTCAAGCACACGAACCTCAAACTCCCTCGAACTTCCTCAAAATACGTCCGTCACGGCCAGGAATCGACGCCACAGCCTTCGGGTCAGTAGGCGGACAGCCCCGATGGCCGTATCGGACCTTTGTCTAATGATATCCACGCACATATAAACTGACGAAAATTTCAGTTAGTTACATGCCCGCGGGTTTTCTCTCGCATTTGTCAGGGCTCGTTTCGAGAAACACTCTTGATTATGCATTTGCCGATTGTTTGTGCAGTGCTTCCCGTACGAGACTTACTGGTACGTAGTCTACCGGACGTTCGAGCATGACCCGTACCTCGACGATGGCAAGTGCGCCTACATAGCGCAGACCAAGCCCCTTGTGAACGGAACTGCACACGCACATCTCAAGGACGCCACCGGACAAGTTCTGTGAGTACCTTAGTAGGCTCGGCTAAGGGCGAAAGGGCAGAAACATACTATCACTTTGAAGGGAAAGGGGCTTGCGAAACTCTTTAACGTTAACGCCTAAACGTAAGCACACGGATGGTTTTCCTTTCGTTTCGCCCTAATCCAAATGCAGCCGCTATGAATGGAAATCGAACCCGAACCCTCGTGTTTCGCAAAGCAACACTAAACATTGCACCACGACAAATATGGCGAGCAACTGAACGTGGTGATGTGTGTTCGAAAAATCTCATTGGTATACTCACGGCTCTGTTTTTAACGCGAAGGTGTTTTACGCCAGCGTCCACCAAGACTGAACGTATATTGCTGTCACGGAAATGACGTAAACAAAAGGGCACGTGCATTGCTCGGGAAGGAAATAAAAAAAAATATTGCGTGTTTTTTTTTTTTCGCGCGGATTACTTATACACGATATGAGGGACTGGAAGCCAATGTGAACTTGTCAAATACATTTTTTTTTCTTTCCATTATACAGGGAGTTCACGACGGAACTGCACAAGACGGAGGGATACAAATACTACAACAAGCACAACGTGACTCTGCTTAACGGTAAGCGTAAAATCTTGCGAACTGTAACCACAATCACATACCGCAGCCAGTGGCGCGGAGTGATGCTGTTTCCGGAGCATTATACGTGAAGAAATGCAAATGACATTGAAAGAATGGGCGTGTCCTATTGTGGTTTCAGAGCTAACACATAAACCACCGCTATAGTTGATTTTTACGGAAGATTTCGATTACAATATGTCACTTATGAAGCTTAATTACTATAGGTCGTACCTTGACATGTCGTAAGTAAGGTACTTGGAACTTGTGCCATATAGTCTAGGGGTGCACCTGAGGTTAAATTCCACATTGTGCGCCATCTAAAGCTTCCAATTGTAAGGCTACGACGAAGGGATAAATGTAGCAAACCTGAGTGCCAGTGGTAATGATATCAAATTTTGGGTTTTGCATGCCAAAATGACCATGATTGAGGGACGCCCTACTGGAGGGTTCCGGGAATTTTGACAATCTGGAGTTCTTTGCGGTGTGCCTAAATCTAAGCGCACGGGCCGTCTCGCCTTCATTTAAATGCAGCCTCCGCTGCCCGTGTTCGATCCCGAGATCTTCAGGTCAGCTGTCGAGCAGCATAACTACTTTGGCACTGCGGCGGGTCTAGATAAGGTGGTGGTTGGTGGTTGCCACGCGGCACGAGCGCGCTTACTTGCCCAAAGTTTTTTGTTGCTTCAACGCTTGCAGTTTTTTCACGCTCGGGATGAACGTTCCTTGACATTTACGCTTCAATAACGCGTGTCACAGGACAATCAAAAGGAGCAGGAAGCCACGATTCTACGAGCCAACCAATCAGAACTGACAAGACGACAAATTCGACAGCATGGCAATATTTTGACATTGTACCGAACAGATTGATGATTGATTTGTGGGGTTTAACGTCCCAAAACCACTATATGATTATGAGAGACGCCGTAGTGGAGGGCTCCGGAAATTTCGACCGCCTGGGGTTCTTTAACGTGCGCCCAAATCTGAGCGCACGGGCCTACAACATTTCCGCCTCCATCGGAAATGCAGCCGCCGCAGCCGGGAATCGAACCCGCGACCTGCTGTACCGAACAGAGCCATGAATTCGGCCAGTTGGTGGTTCACTATTTCTTCTTGCTCTTCGTATTAAGAGGTGGGGACGAGATAGAGATTACAAGGCAGTTGGTGCATTAACTGATTGATTGATTGATTGATTGATTGATTGATTGATTGATTGATTGATTGATTGATTGATTGATTGATTGATTGATTGATTGATATGTGGGGTTTAACGTCCCAAAACCACAAGATATGATTATAAGAGACGCCATGTAGTGGAGGGCTCCGGAAATTTCGACCACCTGGGTTTCTCTAACGCGCACCCAAATCCGAGCACACGTGCCTACGTGCGTAAACTGGCGACTGTTTCGTTAACATCTTGTCAAGTGTCAAATAAAGGTCAACAATTCAGATAGCATGAATAAGAAAAAGGCCGAAACATGGCAAAAGGACTAAAACATAAGATGATGCAAGGTTATATGAAATATGCCTTTGAGTTGTTCGTCGTTTATAGTCTTTCTGTCACCGTCCCGCCATTTTCCTTATTCATCCTATGTGAATGTTAACTTTTTTTTTTTTTTGGCACTTCGCAAGATGTGAATAACACCGCCGTGAGTGGTGGTGGTATAGTGGTTAGAAGATGAGAAAAGGCACCTAATTTCTGCAACCCGGTCGGGAGCATGGCGCAGTGCCTGCCGTGAGTTCGCGCCCCAACTGTCCTGTAGTCCCTGCAGTGCCTCCTCCACCTCTGGTGATGCGAAGCGCAAGAATAAATCGTGAATATGATAGAATACCGATGGAAAATTGAGCTAGTTGGTAAGCATTAATCGTAAATGTTATGTACTTTAACACGGGCGCATGTGAAAACAAAAAAACGACGTTCGTTCAGCCTCGTTTTCTTTTATTCATTATACTACTCCAGATGGTGACCATGTTTGCCACATGGCATAGTTTTCTTTTTGTTTCTCACCTGTGAGGGAGGGGGGGTTGTACAGGTACATCGAATAATAAGTTGAAGCGGTACTTTCGGTAGTTAATTTCGCTCTAAATTGCACGACGTGATCATGTCCGAAGGACGGTGCACGCTACGTGAGCGTTTTTAATGAAATGATCCTCATGTTTTTCATTACAGGACCCAAGAAAGGCCACAGCGTCTCATTGTTTAGCGCGTACTCCGACTGTGACGAATGCAAGGTCTACAGGCACCCGTACATTGGCGGTAAGGTCAACCGCGCTTTGCATTTCGCTCAAGAAGCTGTGTTTCTCAGCTAAGCTGACTACAAAAGAGCTTGTCTACTATGCCGCTTTTCCTTCTCAGTGGATGCATTCTTCATCCTCCCCCGCCTGCCGGGGTACTCACCCCGGAGGGTGGGGGAGCAATATTTATTTACATATATAGTTAATTAGGTGTTACTAATTAATTAGGCAGTATTGTATAGTTAGCCACTCGGTCAGAAATTATTTAGTCAGTAATTAATTAGTCAGTAATGACACATATACAAAATATGCACAAGCTGTATGGTCCCATAGCTATATAAGCTAGTGCATGTGCAATTAGAAATATACAACAGAAACTGCAATACTATGAAAGTAAAAAGCAGCAAAAAATTAAGTTTGATATCATGCAAGAAATAGTCCATAACTACTAACAACAATCACTTGATATCGATCAAAAAGAAAATGAAAGTACAAGTCTTGTAGTCAACTCCCAAACTTCTGCTCCTAACGTCGTTTTACCTGGCCTCCATGATCGAAGACATTTAAAGCTTCCAGCACGTCAACTGTTTTCGTACAGACTCAGTGATCGGCCCGCCACTGACCAAGAGACTATTCCACGATGACGTCATCGCTTGACGTCACGTGACGTAATGATGTCATCACTAATTTTGGTGCTTTGTTACGTCATCGCGCGATTATAATTTTCTGCATCACTTGCTTTGGCGCCGGCGGTCAATATTCGCGTATGACGGAGCACCTAACACACGCGCGCACGCATGCAACCACGCACGCAACCACGCACCACTTTATAATGTGACTACAGATCAATCTAGATTTGCCAAACTCGATATTGGACCAGCGAATTGTTTAGTTAAATCTATAGTTTCGTCAACAACAAAAAATGAAAGCTCACTGAGGTGAATTAAATTTGCTAGGGATTAAAAAGTATTTCTTTTTTAAATTATGCCAGCTTGACAATTTTCACTCTTGTCAAAGACAGCCAACTCTTAGAGCGCTTCAAGTTTCGTCGTTACAGTGACAAACCTAAAGAAATAATAATAATAATAAGCGTTTAGCATTCGCTGAGGGACGAGGGCACGGAGAAAGAAGAATTCTCGCTCCGTGGACGAAGGATTTGGGGGCAAAAGAAATAAGACTCTTGAAGGCTTCAATAAAAAAAAATGTGATGGAAGCCAGCGAAGATGATTGCCAGTCAACCGTATCGATTTCTCGTGTCACTTGCCATTCCTGAATCACGGTGCCCTGTTGGCACTTCAGAGGCTGACACACGAAGTCGCCTTCTGAGTGTCAACAACAATGTCCAATCACATCAAGACACAGTATACACGGTTCCATATCCAAAGCCGCTCCACTTGGACCTCCGTAGGACTGACTACATGTTTGAATAGCCCTTATATAGGGGAGCGCTCATCACTGCGAATTCAGAGCCGAGGCACTTCCTTTCTCGTCTTCAGCACCCTTTATACGGGCACAATCTTTTCCTCACCACTTACTTCTTCATGAAGCGCGTAGACAACGTCAGCACTGAAACATTGAGTCTATCTAGATTTCTCGCTTTTTCACCAGTTACGTGGTGTTATCTGCGCTTGAAAAAATGCAGAAAACGAAGTGATATCAGTTGACCGCGCACGACGGTCGTGCGAGGCAAGGCAGCATCGGCTTGTCTGGACAAAATCTTCCAGGCCTACGCATGGATCACAGGAACCGTTTTGATTGATTCTGCCCCTCTTTTTTATTCGCAGAGAATGCCTGCTCGCTGCTGGTACCTGCTCACAGGAAGAACAACCTGACCCACTCGTGCAAGTTCATCTTCCACCTGCTGTGCGGAAGCAACTACGAGACCGTCTACGACGAGACTTGCAAGGCCAAATGAGCTTGCCCCTGGATCCGGCACGACGTATATGAAACATTTATGCGTTCATTGTACCGCTGTATGGTCTCCGCCTCCGTACATTTGGCATCCAATAAAGGCATTACTCCCCGCTGTACGCTCACGGCCCCTTCTTTTCTATTAAAAAAATTGGCAGGTCCCACGTACAGTGGGAATCGATGATATGCGAAGCACGAATGAGGAAGGTTGATATGTCACTTCAAAATTGCCACAACTTTACGAGGCGGACGTAAATAATGCCGTACATGACTTCCATGCCATAATTGTCGTGTTTGCGCCTGGAATTTGTGTTCGTCGTCCATCCACGTCACGTATTAACAAGTTCAGTATATGTGAAGCAAGCGAAATGGCCGCGAGCGCGCTATACGAGTGTATACCCTGTAGTCATGTTTTACAGGAAACGCACGTCATGATTACCATGTTTGGACGTGTCATTTACCTCCGTCGTCTATTCACGTCACGTAATACCCAATGTGCTATATGTGAAGCTAGCGAAACGGCTACGAGCGCAACATGGGCGTGGTATGTAGTCACGCTCTTACATTGCACGCATGTCATGACTATCATGTTTGCACCAGTCGTATACCTTCGTCGTCCTTTGACGTTACGTAACACCACATTTCGTATACGAGAAGCTAGCAAAACGGCCGCTAGTGCATTATGAGCGTAGCACGTAGTCATGTTCTTACATGACACGCACGTCATGAAATCCACGCTAGGGCCTGTCACCTATGTCAACTTATGTTCGCAATGTAGTCATGTGATACCATACCAGTTTTTAAATGCGAAGCATATCTTAGCGAACTGCGGCGAGATTGAACGTATCTATCTATCCATCCATCTATCCGTCCATCTATCTATCTATCTATCTATCCATCTATCTATCTATCTATCTATCTATCTATCTATCTATCTATCTATCCATCTATCTTTCCATCTATCTATCTATCCATCTATCTTTCCATCTATCTATCTTTCCATCTATCTATCTATCCATCTATCTATCTATCTATCCATCTATCTATCCATCTATCTATCTATCTATCTGTCTATCCGTCCGTCCGTCCGTCTGTCTATCCGTCCGTCCGTCCGTCCGTCCGTCCGTCTGTCTGTCTGTCTGTCTGTCTGTCTGTCTGTCTGTCTGTCTGTCTGTCTGTCTGTCTGTCTGTCTGTCTGTCTGTCTGTCTGTCTGTCTGTCTGTCAAGGCGCCCACGACTTGGCCGTTTGTGTAATGAGATATGAGATCTATATCAAAAATGGTATGACATAGTACGACTGTACGACGAGCATAAGTGACTAGTCATAACATGAAAATTGTAACACATATCTCATAAATTTCATAATTTACATGTCATGATCTTGGTGCTCTTGCAGTAGTGTCTTTCCATTACATGTTGCAAAACTGGTATAGTATGACACGACTGCAATGCGAACCCAAGTGACAGACACTAACATGTAAATCATGACATGCATGTCAGGTAACAACATGACTACATGCTACGCTCATGAGGCGCTCACAGCCATTTCGCTAGCTTCGCATTTACAACATTTAATATTGCGGGACGTGAATGGATGACAAAAGTATGCGTCTGGTGCAAACATGATAATCATGAGATGCGTGTCATGTAACAACATGACTACATGCCATAATCATGATGCGCTAGCGGCCATTTCGCTAGCTTCACATATACCAAATTTGGTATCGCGTGACGCGAACGGACGACGAAGGTAAACGACACGTTCAAACATGATAATCATGATTTATGCGTGTCGTGTAACAACATGACTACATTCTACACTCATGATACGCTCATGGCCATTTCGCTAGCTTCACATGTACCAAATTTGCTATTACGGGACGTGAATGAATGACGAAGGTACGTGAGTTGTGCCGTGGCCGCCTGAATTGGGCGCGCCGTGATCCAGGTGGCCGTGCTTGTGCAAACATGATACTCCTGACATGCGTGTCATGTAACAAAATGACTACATGCCACGCTCACGATGCATTCGCGGCCGTTTCGCAAGCTTCACATGTACAAAATTTCGTATTACATGACGCGAACGGACGATTAAGGTACATGACACGTCCAAACAAGATAATCATGGCATGCGTGTCATGTAAAAGATGACTACATGCTACGCTCATAGCGCATTCCCGGCCACTTCGGTAAGTCAACGTATACCAAACTTGGTACTACGTGGCGTGAGTAGACGACGAAGGTAAATAACACGTCCAAACATAATAATCATGACATGCGTGTCATGTAAAACATGACTATATGTTTATTATTGTGTTTACGAGCGACTATAATCATTGAGATTAAATCTGGGTTTGTTTAATGAAGAGATGAACTCTAAAATCAAATAATACTTTATAAGACCACTCAATTATTGGCCGGTAACCCCCAGTGGGTATGAGCCACGAATGAAGGGCAACAAGAACAAGTACGACGGCTCGTCCTAAATTTTCTCTACATTTTGGTGCCGTGCAACCCGGGAGGAAGGACCGACGGACTTGCGATGGAGCGGACTTCACGAATTTCGACCGCAGTCGTAGCCTCGAGGACTTTTGTGAAGCCACCGTGGGTAAAGCTGATGTGCGAGCCTAACCCTACGGGTGTCCTAAATTGTGAAGGATGGCATCTCTACGATTCCCGCATCTTCGCTGTGCGAACATTCTGCGATGAATGCCATGTTGACTCCAGCTTCGCCTCGTGACACGGCCGGCCAGTGATGTATCCCATTTCCGACACTAGATCGGATCATGGAGGCCCTCTTCGAAGGGCGGAGTCAAAACACGCACGGCCGTCACGCAAGTCATCGCAGATACCGAACGTCTTCGGCAATTGGATCGCCCACCAATCGGTGAGTTACGACGTATTCGCCGAGTTTTGATTGAACAGTATGAGGAACTCAGACGAATTGACAAATAAGCTGAGAATACAGTCGATATCGATAATTTGGGAGCTGAGACTAAGGAAGCTGATATTTACGAGCGCCAGATTATTCTAATAAGGGTCGGAGCAGAATATAAGATCGCGGAAACCTTAAAGGGTCGAGAGGTTCATTTAACATCAATAAGACAACAGGTTAAAATGGAAGCAGAAAGAAAGGCACTCTCGGCGTCTGCGTCACCGCCATCCAGCCGAAGTCTATTGGAAAGTAATCGTGCAGCACAGATGCCAGACGAGTAAGCCTCCGGGCATAATCTTGAACGTAAGGGAAGCCAATCGATAAGCGCCTTGGCTGCAGTAACGACCATTAAAGGAGCCCGCACAAAACAACCGCTACCTACAAAGATCTGGCCCAGGCCTTTAGAACTGTCGTCAGCGTGCAATAGTCGTGAAACTATCGACAAGACGTCTACAATTCCGTTATTCGAGGTGGAAGGCATTCCCATGATTCAAAAGAAAGACTTTGTAGATACAAAACACCACCCACGAGATGTTAAGGATGCGTCTAAGCGACGGCTGGCCGACTCGGAAGTTATAAAATTCTTCATCGCCCTGCGTAAAAGTGCCCGAAGGAGGCAAATCAAGGCCAGTTAATGGAGCGAAAAGAAACAGAAAAAAGACCACGAAAACACAAAACCGAGCCCTTCGTACAGAACATAACCTCTGCTCCTCGAACAAGCCGCCAACATCAAAGTTGAAGCGAATGCAGATGAAACAGCTGCTTCTACCCAAGATGCAAAGCACCAAGACAAAACCAAAACCACAAGCGCGACAGCCTAGAAAAAGCAAAAGGAAAAAGCTGATTGTTCCCAGGCGACTGCAGACAAGCCCAAGAAATCGAGAAATCTCAGAAATAGCTCCTGCAGACCCTCGTGGAAAAGTCAGCATCATCGATTTTCCCGCGAACGAAACCGGCTCATCGACCGCGCAAGTCCATCAAGGGGAACACGTTCAAAGGCACACATTTTGAACAAGCGTGCGAAACGCCACTGGAAGAGCCGGCGCACGAGGAAACCTGGGCTCTTCCATATGGACCGACTTAGAACTCGTATAAATGCTGACTAGTATCGTGTCCAAAGAACCTGGGCTTGTTTTAAGCGTTCTTCGTCGTCATGCGTCACTTGTGGGGGCGCGCAAGATGTTAAATATGGTGTTGACGAGCGACTATCATCATTGGGATTATATCTGGGTTCGAATAAAGAAGATGCCAACGGGTGGGCTTCGCGATGGGCACGGTGGCTCGTCCTTTTCTCTACTATGTTACAGTTACAGGTCGCTCACGGCCATTTTGCTAGCTCCACATGTACCGAAAAGCGACCGCGATCACACCATGAGAGTGGCGTGTAGTCATGAGTGACTTACATGACATGTCTGTCATGATTGCCACGGTAGGGTCTGTCACTTATTTCCGCATGCAGTTACGTCATGCCGCACAAGTTCTGCAATACGTCGTCAACAAAAGTACCTCGGAAGCAGAAAGACCACGAAATGTAAACCACGACGTTTGTGACATACAAGTCATGATTGTCATGTTGTTACTAGTAGTTATGCTCGTCATACAGTCATGGTATGCCATACCAATTTTGGTATTGATAAGACTATAGATAGATAGATAGATAGATAGATAGATAGATAGATAGATAGATAGATAGATAGATAGATAGATAGATAGATAGATAGATAGATAGATAGATAGATAGATAGATAGATAGATAGATAGATAGATAGATAGATAGATAGATAGATAGATAGATAGATAGATAGATAGATAGATAGATAGATAGATAGATAGATAGATAGATAGATAGATGTGGTCTAATTCGCCGAAGTTCACTAAAATATGCTTCGCATTTAAAAACAAAGTTCAGAAGCCAAGCCAAGGATGTCGGTGCCTGATGTACTACTACTATTTCTTTCTCTGCTTTTTTCTTTCTTTTTTTCTTTTTACCCTACTTTCCTTCTTTCTTTCTTGCCCCGCCGCGGTGGTCTAGTGGCTAAGGTACTCGGCTGCTGACCCGCAGGTCGCGGGATCGAATCCCGGCTGTGGCGGCTGCACTTTCGATGGAGGCGAAAATGTTATGGACCCGTGTGCTCAGATTTGGGCGCACGTTGAAGAACCCCAGGTGGTCGAAATTTCCGGAGCCCTCCACTACGGCGTATCTGATAATCATATGGTGGTTTTGGGACGTTAAACTCCACACATCACTTCAAATCATTCTATCTTTCCTTCGTTCTTTCTCTTGAACTGTGCGATGCTGCCTCGTAGCAGTTTCCTTCCTTCTATGCAAGGAGATGAACCCTCACCCAGCTGCGCAAAAATTCGTTTACTACAGAGAACAAGTATAACCATGCTTTCAAACACAGGTAAAAATTGAATGCCGCACCTTAAAATAACAAGTCATCTCGATAGTAGTCTGTATTGCCACATCACAAACTGCTGATTGTCGACAAATTCTCGATCGAGAGAGTTATTAATTATTGAAAAACGGCGCATGTAATTGCAGAATTGACTAGTGCGCTTTAGAGGGCTGCATTTATGTACGCTCGTCAGCGCCGACAGTAATATTAACGAAATATAAAGTTGCTCTGTCACGTGGGACCGCTTTCAGCTCTCCCATAGCACAGTACCAAGTAATGTAAACCGTTACCCACTTGTTCTAAACACATTTTTTGATAAATCGGACACAGCGATACGTCGGTACAACACCTGCTGGTCCGCATGGCATCCCGCATCTGTTCCTTGCTCCACACCAAGCTCGAGTTCTTTTTTCTTGCCATCACTTTGTTCTATTCTTTCTTGCGTTATCCTGTCCGCACCTTCAACACAGACTTTGCAATTATTCGCTATCGTAGTGCTTATTGAGGTTATTGATTTAATTGATCAACTGCCCTGCCGGTGAATTGTTGGTGACGAAACGATGATTGCTGACTTCGCTCTGTTTCGCGACGTGGCTTAAACGCACGTCCAGCTGCAAACCAAACCAACTATATGAACAGCGCGACGAGTATGCGTAGCTCTGGCCGACTGGATTCGCCCTACGCCATCTCCTGACGCCGACAGGAGCTCTCGTGGAGTGGTGCCCCATCCTCGGACTCCTGCGACCGTGTTCATCTTTCCTATCTTCTCTTTACTTCCGTCGCTCGCTGTCCCTACGCCTCGCTATCTCTTTCCCTCCCCCCCCTCCCTCCCTCCCCCTATATATATATATATATATATATATATATATATATATATATATATATATATATATATATATATATATATATATATATACGATGATTCCTGAGGTCGCTTTGTTTGCGACGTGGCTTAAACGCACGTCTAGCTGCCCGCTCATAATAAGTTCACGTGCTACGTGACCCCAAACATGCGAATAAGAGTGTTTTCACACTCGTCGCTCGGCTTATAGATGGCGCTGACTGTCACTCCTACTTCTAAATTCACATATAAACCCAAAAAAAGTGGATGGAGTGAAGGCCGCTGTGATAGCTCAGTGGTTAAAGCATCGAACGCGTTATTCGAAGGTCGTAGGTTCGATTCCTGCTCACGGCTGGTTATTTTTTCATCCACTTTCCTTTCTTCTTTCTTCTTATTTACATTCCATTGGTTCTAATAACTTCCCCTGTACATTCCTTGGCATTACTGTCTGTTAGATCTCATTAATATTGTGTTAAAACACGTAAAAACGAGCCCTTAGGTATACACTTCTTTCCCTTATATGTATATGTATATATATATATATATATATATATATATATATATATATATATATATATATCTTTTAATCCCTCCTTATCCCCATTCCTTGTCAGCTATATACTGTTGAGGTGCCACACCTGATGCAGACAGTTATGGGGCTCACTTTTCTCTTCCTTTCCCTGTAAGAACCACATAAAAAAGAGTATATTTCCTGCTTGATTTTTTCAGTTTACCGGTTATTATCGTCTACGAATGTATCCTGCACGTTCCACGATAAGTTAGCCGTGACCCTTATGTTGACTAACTTCGCAAATCTTTGCACTGACTTTCAATGACAGCTAGACGTTCATCAGCGGCAACCTCAAACCGGTCGGGGCGACAGTCGGTGCCGCGGTTCATTTGCATACCTGGCAGCACGAATGATGAGGAGCTCGGAATCTCCACGTGACCACGTGTGCTACCTTGTTCCTCTGTCAGATAACCTGCCGCCCTATCTATTTCAGTGTAAAAGGCAGTACGTGCAGACGTCTGGTAAGAAGCACGTCCGGCCAGAGCACTTCACGTCATAAATTAAATGCACCGTGGAGAAAATTTCAGTAAGAAAAACACTTTGAAGACGGGTCTCCAACCGCCATGCGCTCAACGCCGACGAAAATGTAAGTGGGTCCGCAATGGCCGAAGCTGTTCTCGATTAGCCGAAACCATCGGCGGCCTCTAGTCGCTACAGGCTTCGCTTCACTGCACGCAATTGGTGAGAAGCAGTTGCACGGCTATGTATGCGTTTGATATCTACCTCGTCACGCTAAGACATCGTATCTGGGCACAGAGCAACCCTTTCACCGTCGTTTGTCGCGGAATGTTTTTACACACGCGTGCCACCGACCGCTAAACATGTCTCCACGTGCACGCTTTCTTTCTTTCTTTCTTTCTTTCTTTCTTTCTTTCTTTCTTTCTTTCTTTCTTTCTTTCTTTCTTTCTTTCTTTCTTTCTTTCTTTCTTTCTTTCTTTAAAAGTGCGCGTACGTTCACTTCGACTGCAGGGTCAAAGTATTATCGGGTCTACACCAGTATTGAGAAGGTAAGTCGAGGGGCATTACGATAAAATGGCGCTTGTGGATGTGTTGGCCCAATCCTATAAAAGGGAGCTCGTGGAGCGCCTCTCGTCGTCTGTTTTGAGATCACTGAGGATGTGCACCATGTCGATTGGTTTCGTCTTCGGGTTCGCCTTTCTCGCTGCCATCGCCACTGCGGTGCCTCTCGAACGCAGGCCGGAGCTCGGGCAATTTCAGGATGAAAGCAAGGTAGACCCGCATCATTCCTTTCGTAATTTACGAAGTTGCAAGCATGTTTAGGCAGCTCTTGGGCCAAACGCTTGTGAGCCTAAAGTCGCTTTTATATGCGCAAGACGGACATTTTGCTGGCTCATTGCACGTTTGTAAGATTACGTTTGTGTATAGCATGCATTCGAGTCGGTTTCGCATCGGCACGTACATAATGGTGGCTCCTCGCGTTGAGAAATGTGTCTAAAGCCAAAGGTTATCAGTATATTGATACAACCGTGTGATTTCACGAATCCACGTTTTTTTTGTATTCCAAATAGTTGACAGAACTATACTTTGCGTTTTTATAGACTATATATACCGGAGGTTCTCTTTAATATGCACACAAAGCTGAGTGGGGAAACGGTTTTTAATGCAGAAGCATTAGGAGTATAAAACTAAAAAAAAGTGTATCAGCATGAAGCCTACCCACATTCTCGCATAGCGTTACGTCAGCACTGTTGATAATTACGTTAATATAAGGTAATCAAGGCTAATTAGTGATAACGTCACTCACTTTCTTGGTATTTAGCGCGAAATCGAGACTGCATGTTTTCATTGCACTTTCCTCAAAGTTCGACGCTAAATAAGCCCACGACCTCATCATTTTCATTAGTACCACGCCGCCACGGTGATACGAATATACTGTATACGCGAAAAAAATCATTGGATGACACAAACACAGAAATAGGAAGATGATGGACCCACCTAGGCTAGTGCTAGTTTTTACACAGTATGAATAACCAACTCGTCAAAATTACCACTTCGACGGCTCCAGGAGCTCCAAATAAACCGGGCACTTTATATAAAATAATGACGCATATAATTAAGAAAAACGTATGCGCCAGGCATGTCGAAGTGGTACGGTATTTCTTCTGGGTCATATGCTGCATGTAACGATATGCTGTAGAATCCGTCAAGTCGTGTAATTTACAGAGATTGCTTTTAATTTACTTTTCAGTCAGTGACACCAGCTTAAAGTCTCGAAGGCGAAAGTTGTAGCATTCTTCTGAAAAGTCGGAATATTCCTTTCATGCTAACCTATAACATGCCAATTCGCCAAGCTGAGTAACTAACAACGATTGTCTAATCATACTCTTAATTGGCAAGTCCAGGAAAAATAATTTCAATGGAAGAAGTGTTGCACTTGTACTGAAGTGTCGGAATATTTCATCCATGCTGAACTAACTTCCAATTGGCCAATCTGTGTTTTGAACCGTTTAAAATAACTTGCAATAATATATAAAGAAAAATATTCCATAGAAAAGCTGTAATGTTTTTTTTCCAGCAACATGTATTCTTTCTAAGATATTTTTGCTAAGATAGATACCATGCATCACATATTCCAGCGTAGATGAAATCAAACTTCGCGCAAGTTATAGCTGCAATGCACTGCATATCTTGACGTGTGCAGCACATGCTTTATGTGCGCTGTTACCTGCATTTGCCTTCGGCTCACTTGGCACGCTACTGAATGCAGTGCTTCCCTTACGAGAAGCCCTGGTTCGCCATGCTGAGAAACTTCGAGAACGACCCATACGTCGGCGGCACTGCCAAGTGTATCCGGGTCACTCAGGCGGCTCCTCTCCAGGGTCACGTCACCGAAAACGTGGTCGAGTTCGGCCACACCCACAGAGCGTGAGCAGTCGCTTATCTCTACTCACTTTCCTACAAAAATGCCTGCACAAAATCGTGCAACGAACAACGCCCGCACTGGTCGCCGTGAAATATATCAATTTATACTGGCCCGTAGCCAGGAATTCTTATTCTCAGTTGGGAATGGGGTGCACTTGCTGAAGTTCTTAGCTACTCCCCCCTCCCCCCTCCATCAAAATTTTGTGGGAAGGGGAGAGGGGGGGAGGGGCTGCGCACCTAGCGCACTTTCCCCCTTGGGTGTGGGCTCTGTGAATATGACTATACAGCGAATGTTCTGGCAGGCAGCAATTTGTCAAGCGTGAGGCTTCGATTTACTCCGCATAGTTTGAACGTCGTCCCCCGTATTCTAGAAAGTCCTTTCACTCAACGTTCAACCTCGACCCGATGATAATGACGATAATCTTCATTTCTTAGCATCGTATTTGGAGCACTTTAGCGGTTACTAGTAACCCAGTCTGTTCGTTGCGATTGCGTTACTCTGTATAAGTCGCAATCTAGAATCCTGGAAATCCCTCTTTATTCTTGATACAAGCACGATATTCGTTCTTATGCTGCGTTGTTTCTAAGCCAGTTATATACAACCCAGCTGTTCTGTCAGGTGTCGTGTTTTGATTCGTGATCCGTGTTTTGATTCCGCGACGATATTCTGAACGTATCTTGTTTTGTAATACATCAGCATATTACCAGAGAACGTCTTTGATAGTGCCACCTCCTAAAGAAAATTACACATCAAAATAGCAATAATCGGCGAAAAAAGTTCACAAACGCGGCCTCACTTAAACAACAGTGCTGAACTAAATACGGTTACGTGAAACGGCAGGCCTTGCAGTAGAAAACGTTTAAGAGAATGTGGTGGTACGATTGAAATCGCATTCGCTGGTGCACCTGGCCGCTTTGAGTATCGGCGTTCGCCGTAACAGAGTATTCTCCAAAGTCATTACTGTTGTCTTTGCAGGAGAAACAGGCTCACATTGACCAACACTGAAGGATACCAGCACAAGAATGCACTGAACGTCACTTTCCTAGAAGGTGAGCACTCGCCCGTCTCGAATCTTGTGCTGCGCTGACAAATTATATAAGAGAAAGAAGTGTGTACCTAAGGGCTTGTTTTTCCGTGTTTTGACACAATATTAATGAGATCTAACAGACAATAATGCCAAGAAATGTATAGGCGAATTTCTAATAACTTCCCCTATACAGCCCTGGCATTAATGTCTGTTATATATATATATATATATATATATATATATATATATATATATATATATATATATATATATATATATATTAACAGATACTGCGTCAGTGCAGATGGAATGCAAAAGCAATCGCGGCGACAGTGTCTTGGAACAAAACAATAAAAAATAAAAACAAAAAACAACGTTTATCTGAACGATAATGTAACCTAAACATCATCTATCACTTTGTTCCGAAGTGAAAGCAAGATAAATTTTTACGGTTTAATGTTCAAAGAAACTGTTGTCAACCCGGAAGAACCAAGTTAGTGGACAACATGAACATTGTATCTCAGAGGGAGTTATTGGCGCGAAAATCAGTCAGGGTTTTCAAAGTAAAGATGTGTTGAAAATGCGCGAAAAACAAGCTAGAAAAGTGGCAACTGAAGATGTTCGTATTAACGCAAGTGGACCTTGGTGTGCCTGTCACACAGGCCGCCGTGAATAAGGCATTGTCGGCGCTGAAGCTTGCTGTATGAAAACAGCGGTCTCGGATACACACTCAATGACACGCTGCTTCCGAGATCACGCTCAATCCCTCAAGCAAGTAATTCAGCCTGCTCAGGGAAATTGCAATTAACCTGCGAGAAACACTGAGGTTCATATTTTCTATTTTTCTTTTGATTAATGAGTGCGGCGAATCTTCGTTTTTTGGTGCTAAGATTTCGAAGATATGCATCTTTTGATAAACTTTCAATTTTTTCGCGCTAATAAAAAAATGGTCGCACAGTTTTGTTTTTGTTTTCTTTTTGTTCCCGAACAAAAACATAGCGGCACTTTTTTCGGTGGAACGAAACTCAAACCGAAACGAGAGAAAGCGAGAATGAATGAAGGAAGGAAGGAATGAAGGAAGACAAGAGGGAGAAGGGAGAAAGGTTGACCAGGCAGCAGCTATGCTGGCTACCCTATGCCGGGGGAAAGGGACAGGGGATCAAAGCGAGAAGGAATATAAAATAAAGGTAGGGAGCCTGACTACACTGCGTCCGGTTTGCTATCCTACACGTGGGGAGAGGGGAGTAAAATATATAAAGACAAGGAGGTGCACATTGCAAATTACAAACACAGTGAAGGGGTTTCACAGGTGGTCGCTCAGTGACGTTGCCTTCAAGAATAGTAGATGGGCTCGTGTGGCTTTCTGGGTCACACGAAACGAAACTGAAACGAAAAAAAAAAATCGCAGCATATCCACGGAGTGAATGATAGTGAGCACTGTACGCTAAGAAATCTTACTGTACACGTGTGCGTGAGTGCACGCCTTTACGAGCGTGTACTTAAGCAGCGCACATTGTTTCGGTTTCATAACTGTGGTCCCTCTGGATTTTGCCGCCTTGTGCACAGGACCCGGAAAGGGATCGACCATTCAACTGTTCAACGCTTACTCCGACTGCGACAAGTGCAAGATATACAGGAACCCTTATGCCGGCGGTGAGTGCAGTAAAAACCTGCCAACTTCTCACAACGTTGCATTCCATTACTGCTCCTTGTCCTATTTGTCGTAACACGTTTTTTATGTCGTGGGCCAACACTTGGCCAAGAATGGACGTGGACTGCAGGTACAGGCAACTTAGTTTCACTTGTCAAATGTATCGCGGTCTCGATCTCTCTATCTCTAGCACGGAATGTTAGTAGATCTCGGAACCGCTTTTCAAGGATACACGCACGTTAGTTTTTAATGTGAAGTAATTATCAGTAACTAAACTGGGTTTTCTAGAGAATCAATCTTTCGGTAAGCACAAAAACATTTGCGAAACCACGTTATCTTTTTTGTTACCGATTAATCGTTTTTTTTTTTCTTAGCACGATCACTCTATAATACTACAGGCACAAAGCCAGAAAACAACTTTTTGCACGCATTTGACATTAAAGTATACAGCAAAAGTCAATCTGTCCCCTTCCTTTCGCGTGTGCGTCGTCGTAGTAACGGACATTCACGGAGTCGGTTTGTTGTTCTCTGCGCACACCTATTAATCGGTCGGCGAGAGCCGCGAGCCGGCGGGCACGCTCGCCCAACACCACCTATAGGCTAATAGACTCAGACTAATAGACATCAACTGTTGTCATCTGCCTCACGCGCCGGCAATGCGAAGGAAAAAGTGGACAGTGCGCCGCGACTTGCCACGCGGGGGCGCCGACGCACGAGACGCTTCCACAGCGTGCCTTCCGCGGTATATTTGAGACAAGCTGGGTTTAGTAGCGTGAACTATCGGGCTAGTTGATGAAACAAGTTTAGGTTTCGAAGAGCGAAATCTAAACGATGAAACACGTCGACGAGCGGTCCTCCTGTCTGTGCTCTGTTCTCGTCGACACGTTCCGTCGTCAGGTGGTCGCTCAGAACTTGGATAAAAAAAGCTCGACTTAACCACGTCCAACCACAAAATTTCAGAAGCGGAGCTGTTCAAGCTTGAGGTTTTGGCCGGCGTTTCAGGCAATTCGATGGGTATGCGCCACAGAAAGCAGGTGCAGGCCAAACAGCTCTTATAGCATAGCACAGCCATGCATATAGTACAGACCCATTCCATTGTTGTAAACAGGGGTAGGCGCCGTCGGCATACAGAGGCGCTTGTAGGGCCGTCGCGGCGCGTAGCCTCCGTCCACCTCCCGTCGACGCGTTGTGCTCGAAGGCAGCTTTGCAGCTGGTACAGGCTGCTTGATCATAGAGGGCGGTAGTGAGCTTTGAGCTGGGCGGAGCCTAAACGCCGCGACGTCACCACAAGCGCCTCGGTATGCCAACGGCGCCTACTATCCATGTTTATAAAAAGGAAGTCAGGCTGAGGAGGAGTGATGTAGAGTTGAAGACGATGCAGAGAAGGAGGAGAGAGGGTAAAACATGACAGTATTGTGTATCATAGTTTAGCAAGTATATAGGAGAGGGAAGTGGGGGTGAAGAGGACTGATGTACGAGTAAGGAGGAGGGTACACCATAGCGTATGGCTATATAGCCATGCACAGCATATACGACAGCAAGAGGTTGAAAAACGGCAATTGAGGGAGAGGAGAGTGTTGCAACGGTTCGGAGAAGAGAGAGAAG
The DNA here is from genome assembly GCF_043290135.1 of Rhipicephalus microplus. Taxonomy (NCBI): domain Eukaryota; kingdom Metazoa; phylum Arthropoda; class Arachnida; order Ixodida; family Ixodidae; genus Rhipicephalus; species Rhipicephalus microplus. The sequence goes on along the minus strand of NC_134704.1, from coordinate 51,844,983 downwards.
AAAAGAGGCCAACATAAATAGAGATAAAAAAGAAAACGACTTGAATGTGGAAAGCGATAAAGCGCCAAAGAAGAAATATCTTAATCAGCGTTCTCCGTGTGTTGAAGAACTGGTTTGTGCAGCTCCGCTGTTTACTCGGACTTGACAGGCTGGTTATACTTGCATTTTTTTTTCCTTGACATCGCAGAGAACGCCTGCACCCTCTTTGTGCCGGAGAGCCAAAAGAATCAGATCGACCCTTCGTGCCTGTTCATCTTCAACCTGCTCTGCGGAGGCGACAAGCACTATCTGCTGCTGGACGACAGCTGCACCTTCTGAGCCCTTCACCAGTCGAAGGAGCAATGTGGCTTGGTCACGCGGGCATTTATTTTTTTTTTTTTCTCGTCGAGCAGTACCGTCCACACATTGGGAGACCAAATGCACTTTCGTCTGGCATCAATTTGGCTGTTGTTTTATCAATCACAAGAGAAACCTATTTAGGATGACTGCCAGCTGGACATGCCGCATGTCGGTATACACTCATGATGAAAAAGCGCCAAAAAATACAAACACTGAGAAAGGACACAGTACGAGTACTTTCTAGCGACTTAAGTTGCCAGAACACTCAGAAAGGACACAGGACGAGCGCTTTCTATGAACTTCAGTTGCTAGAAAGCACTCGTCCTGTGTCCTTTCTGAGTTTTCGTACTTTTTGGTGCCTGTTTCTCAGTAAACTTAGAAAAAATTCATAGTAAACTTAGAATAGAACAGCTTCGATAATTCCGGTGGCCGCGCAACTGAAAAATTCAAAAAAAAAATGGCATTCACGTAATGATAAGTGCACGCTAAGAAAAGCCACATTGGACAGCTTCCACCTTTGAGTCAAATTAGACAAATGCACGTGGGACCGGTTAGATTATTGTTATGATCATACGTTATAAAACATTACCACCACCCTCTTCTACCATTCTCACTGTCACATTTCTTTTCCCTCTTTATCTCCTGCGACCCTAGATTAGTCGGCAGGTATATCTATAGCCACAGAGAACACTTTAACTTGTGCGCAAACCTTACACGCTCGCTTATTGTAGTTGCCACCAAAGTTACGCAGTCGTGAAACAGCTGGTCTGCTTGTGCTTTGTTCTTTTTTTTTCTGCGTATGCGAAGATTTATTTTCTCAAGCTTCGTTGCGCAAACGCTACTGTCTGCGACATGAAGTAAACAAATGGATCAATGATTAGTATGTGTCATTACCGTTCTGTCACATTGAGTGAACTGTCTATAGTTTAGAACCAGCTTCGATTTTAAGTCCATCCAGCGTATCCAGAATTTTATTTGAACTGGCTGCGTTGGTTACCCAGCCACCGCCTTTGTCATGAAGTGGAATCATTACAACAATGTGAGCGAAACGCCTGAGCTTACCTGGGACGAAGCTTCATGACGTTTCTTCACTTCGGTTCAAGCCACAGTCGTGAAATTCAGTCTAGTCGTTTGTGCGATCATTGAGACCCAGCTCTCCTCTGTTGTCAACGCTAAGCAGCAGCACAGGTACACACACAAGAATCCAAAGCACTATGATCATCATCACCATTGTCAGCCTGACTACGTCCACTGCAGGACAAAGGCCTCTCCCATGTTCCGCCAGTCAACGCAAAGCACTGTACTATACTCCTAACAAAAATCCATTCACCAGAGCAACACCACCAGTTATCTGAAACTGGTGTGCACTGTGATCACCGAATGGGCAAAGGCTCATAGTGAACTTGTAGCATTAATTCAATATATCGTGTTCATGTGACAGCGCTGACGCCTAGCAAAATGACGCTGAAAATTCCGGCGGCATAACGCAACGTTTCCGATGTCGCGGTCGATGTGGGTGTATAGTTTTCCATATACCGGAAACGAAATGTTTCGAGCATACATGAAAACTGACAGAATTCCCACAGTGATAACCTGGCAAATACCAACATCGAATGAGGTCGGGTTATCAGTTGATCCTGAGATAAGTTGGCGCATGAAAAAAAGTATACACCAAAAAACGAACAGATTATTTCGTGCCCACGTGAATGGTGGCATCATCTTGCAGATTATTTTTAACGCGCAGTACAATCTTATCAGCACCGCATCGAACGTGTGCACGAGAAAGAGAGCTGAATCGCAGCGAGTTCGGCTGGGGCTATGCAGCTGATAATCTGTGACGTTTCAGCTTTGTGTTTATTTCCTCCTGCATTTATGACAGTGTAGAAAAAATTGACCGCCACACAACCCTGCGAATGTGAATTTCCAGTGAAGCTCAATCAAACATCCCTCATGCTGTATGATCGGAGGCGCGTATTTGTTATGATTACTTTTATTATTACTTTAGAACAATGCTAGTGCTAATCGCTTTGTGGTCGCCGCAGTTGACCGTGATTGGTTCCGCTAACATTTTTTGGCAACACGAACTTTTTCGTCGTCAAGCATTGTATTCATGCCGTTCTTCGGCGACGTAATTCACAAGACTTGTCTTCCTTAGGTGCGCTTCACTAATTATATGTCTCGCGTCGTGATTGCCTGAAATGTTTTCGTACGCAATTTTTAGTGTATATGAGGTGTTTTTTGCGAATACGGACCCTGGTGTCTTTAATTTTAGTGGTCTATCAATGGCAGCCTTATAATGAACTGAACTAGTTGCTAGATTAATATTCCTGCCGCATATTACAGCGGGAAACATACGCTAAGAGAAGAAAAAAACCGTTTGACGTCATTCGAAGCACACGTGTGAAGCGCAAAGCAGTAGCAACCTAATCTTTACAAAAAACGGGTAGGAGGTTGTTTCGATATTTTACAGGCTCCTTATCCAGCATGCGATCCTGGTGTTTGTTTTGTTGTTTCTTTTTTTCAATTGAAACTAATACTGAAACACCAAGCTATAAGCTGTATGCCTGATATCAAAGAAAGATATGCTGTTTGCTTGCAATTATTAAAGGGTCACTAATTGACTCAATTAAAGGTCGAAATTTAGTTGTGTTGCAGTTAGGCACGAGCCTACAGCCACGGCCGTTTTTTTTTTTTTTTTCCTCCAGAGGCCGTGCTATACCGCGATTGCGTATGTCGGCTCGTCTGTCCAGTGATACGAATGGCCTCCCTCAGCGTCTCGGGTTTTGATTTATTTGTGGGTTTTTAACGTCCCAAAACCACCATATGATTATGAGAGACGCCGTATAGTGGAGGACTCCGGAAATTTTGACCACCTGGGGTTCTTTAACGTGCACCCAAATCTGAGCACACGGGCCTACAACATTACCGCCTCCATCGGAAATGCAGCCGCCGCAGCCGGGATTTGATCCCGCGACCTGCGGGTCAGCAGCCGGATACCTTAGCCACTAGACCACCGCGGCGGGGCCTCAGCGTCTCGGGTGAAAACGAAAGAAGCGCGCACATTATAGCAGGGCAGCACACGAGCGCGATTGTCTGTAGGTGGTTTAGGGGGTCTGGTGTTCGATTTTTAGACCACGGCAACGAAACCATTCTGGGGTAGAGGCACGGCCATGGTAGAGGAATGCATCTTTGCCGAACCACAGGACCCATAGGTGTTAGCTTACCTGGGAAGTAACGGAGGCGGTTGGTGCCACTGCTTAATTATTGGTGCGTTTTCAACCACAAGCGGTGATTTCTTGGCTTTAACCGGCAGTGGTTAACGTAACAATGGAGCAATATTCGGGATTTTTAACACGTTATCTGAACATCTGCCACATCGGGTAAATTGTTCTTTATGTTAAGAGATTGATATTAAATGATTCCCAGCTTATAAGTCTCTACAGCCACTTGTGACTGCAGACAATCTAAGTACAGGAAACGTAAACAAGTTCAGGGGCGTATACATATAGCTCAGGTGTTGGAGTCACTCCTGGCCAATGTTCGACGCAAGCCTCGCGCTTGTGCCACAGCACCAGTACAGTCGCGCGGGCACCTCGTTGTTGTCGTCTTCTAAGGCGACACGTCACCAGCCATATTTGTCGTGCTTGCTTATTTGTTTGCTCGTTTCCCTAGCTAAATGACACGTACCTACTTTGGGGGATTGGCCATTAATGCAACATTGAGACTGTTAGTGTTGTTTTAGTAAAGCTATGAAATTAAAAATCAAAAATAAATAAATTAAATGGGAATAATACGCAAAATATTCAATTTCCCTACAAATTATATGCTTTTGAGCTTGTATTCCATACTACCGTATTAACCTGATGTGAACAATTTTGAATACTTAGATGTTAACTTAATGAAATGACGAATAATGCTTTTCGCCGTTTCGTGCAACTGACAAACGCGATCTCGTGGAAGGCCATCATCATCGCTCCCTTCGCACGTAGCGCGAGCTTCAACGGCTCCCAGCTCGTTCCATGCCTCGATGTCCTTCGGATCGTCCGTTCTGCGCCCTCTGAAAAGCTAGGCAAGCTCCTTCGCACACTCAAGAGTAGTTCGTAATAAGTGCGAGGCTTTCCGTTCCAGCTAGAAAGGAAGAGAGACAGGAGTAAGATCCCAGTCGCCATTACGAGCCGCTATCTTATTCGCACCGATCTTCAAGAGCGCTCCCAAGCTGAGCAGCTGGTGGGGAAAAGGCAGGACTGACGTCAGCCATGGACAACCGGACCATCAATAGGCCTTTCTCGTACCTTCGGCCGAACATGCCAGTCCGGCCACTGGGAGCCGCCGTGTTGCCCAGCGGCCAGTACTTGCCACAGCCAGGCTACGTGTACAGCGCCGAGACGCCGCAGAGAGAGTCGGGAGCAGCCGTCCCTAGTGAGCAGTACGCTACGAGTCCGTCTCATCGAGCCATCGTCGGCAATACCGGGGCCACGACGCAGCCACAGCAGGCTCCTAAAGCTCCAGCAGCAAATGTCCCGTCTACCAAAACGTCCGCCATCGGGGGCTCAGCGCCCCGTTCGAAAGTCGTGCGGTCGTTCAGCGACCCGGCGACCACCGGACGCGTCGCAGCCCTGGCGGAGAAGCTCACCGCGAGCCGAGTGTCTCCGTTCGGCAGCTTCTCGACGCTAATGACGGCGAGCGGATCGTCGAGCAGTTCTTCGTCCTCCGAGGAAAAGGGGCTCGAGGAAGAGGACGACGAATACGCCGGCACGGAGGTGACAGACGAGGCCCCGTCCGGCAGCACTGCCCCGAAGTTCGACGGCAACCGCGATGCGTCCTTCGTGCTTCCAAAAAGGTGGAAGGATCTAAACTTCAAGGAACTGAGCGCGCAGACTGTGATACTGGCTGCCATCTTCGCGCTGATTGTCAGCTTTGTGGCGATGATGGTCATCGAGGTTTTTCCAGAGACTCGAGATCATCACCATCACCACAGCGAGACTCAACAGTTGGCGGAGACGACCGGAGAGCCACCTGCGGCGAAGGGCGGAGGTAGCGTCGTCGCGCAGGGCCGAGCGGCTACGTCCGTGGCGACTTCTATTCCGACGTCGACCTCAACGTTGGCGACGACTCGCAAGAAGGTATCGACCCTTCGGCAAAACGAGGACGACGAGACCGAATCGACTGGCGAGCCGGTGTCGACGTCTTCCGGATCGTTCGAGTGCGACACCGAGGCGTGTCGCTGGCAGATAAAGCTCGTGGACGAAAAGCTCAACGTCTCGGTCAAACCGTGCGTCGACTTCTACTCGTACGTCTGCTCGTCGGACTGGGAGATGAACGACGATCTGCCTTATAGGGCCGCGGGAAAGGCATTCTTGATCAAGGAAGTCACGAAGTACGTATGACACGTAATTTAATGAAATATTCCCACCGCATAAACAAGCTCGTATCATGTCCCTTATTGAGGGTACTATGGCAGGATATGAATATTTGTTTGACGTGGTGTCGCGTGAGCAAATGTTTCGATATATGGAGTTGACATTTTCAAGGCAGCAACTGCCTTAAAGGCAAGACAACTCTTGTGGAAGCGTCAAAACGAAACCGTGAACCCTGTTAATGAAATTGATCTCTTCAAGCTGCACCTTCTCCTGAACACCTGAATATCGTACGGCAGGATGTGATTATACAGCATTATCAGAAACTAAGCGGAGCTCTTCTCAATGGGAAACGTTCAGTAAGGTTGCGCTTTGGAAACCATGTAATGCTACTCGTTAAATCTAGCCAGCTATCAACTGATACGTACTTATCTTTTGCATGACGTCAGAACCTCCTAAAATAGCTGTAAAACACTGACAGATGTCAAATGACAAACATAATTCGTTTGCGAGTGGCTAAACCACGAGGCTGTCGGCGATTGCCGTTAGGTTGACGCCCCATCAACAGCATGCGCAAACACGTTATTGAAAAAGAAAAAAAAACACGAGCTGTTTTCCTGTGATCACCACGCTGCAAGTAGTCTCTTTTAGTAATGTCTTTTGGCATATGACAGGATTTTGTACTCACTGAAACAGGGTCTGGAATGACAAGATCACCGCATACCACACGTAACCCAATGAACCGACGTAATGAAAATGCAAAGCAGCTTGATTGTTCTTGACAAATGCGCTGTCTACCATGCACGATTCCATAAAACATGACAGCGGCAATGTGACAGCGTCTTGGCAGGAACTGTTGTATCAAAGTTCATGCACCCGTCCCAAGAAAAAGACAGACAGGGTTTTGAAATATCAGCTTTGCTAACAGTTTGACATCCTGTTACGCTACTCTGTAGTATCGTCTTCTGTAAAAACTTTTGGACAGCGAAGCTTAATAGTCATGACTTGGTCATCATTTCTAACACGAGCATTTTATGTTAATTTTTTACTTCCCATATGGTTACGTGACCTGCGTGACACCTGCCGTTACCACTATTACTACCACTACTACTTCTACTACTGCTACTACTACTTATAATGCGACGACGAAGACGCTGAAATAAAAAAAAAACTGCACGGTGCTTACACCCGGGCTCCTTTTATCGCAGGTATCTCTTGGATCACATGCACGCACTCACAACAGCTACCGCAGAAAGCGTTGGTCGCGGCGAGCACAACTTCTTGGATCATTCGAGCCTGGTGATGAGCCTCTGCCTCCAAAAAACGGTCGCCGAAGAAGGTGCCCAGTGGGACGGCATCCGAGGTCTGCTTCAAGCGGTTGGCCTCAAAGACTGGCCGTATATCGACTCACCGACACCGTTCCAGCTCGATCAAGTCCTGAAGCTGGTGGACCAACAACTGGCCATCTTTCCCATCGTTCACGCGTCGCTTCGGAAGGTCTCCGACAGTGGTCCCTACTTGCTGCACGTCGACGCACCGCGGGAATTCCTTTCGGTGCAATACGAGATGCAAAAGACCTCAAAGTCGATGACCTACAAGGAAATTGTTCGGCGAACGCTAACCCTATGGAAGACGTTGCCCCAAAGTAATGCCGCCGCCAGAATCGTGATACAGTTCGAGGCTGAGATCTTGGAAGCATCTAAGCCAGTTTTCGTCAAAGAGGCACGGGAAGACAAGGTCGTTTACACCGCGAAAGATTTTCCACCATTACCGATGTTTCGCGTGAGTGACTACCTCCTTTACCTTCGCAGAGGGCCTAACGACAGCGTCGTGGTGGTTTGTCACTCGTACTTCGAAAAACTTCCTGGCGTTATTCGAAAGTGGAGTCCTCAAGTCATGCTCAATTTCCTTGGCATCCGTGTTGTCGCACTCGTCGCTCCCTTGCTGCCACCGGCAGCGGTACCACAGGGCTTGCTACACATAGGTTACCCTAGTTTCCAACAGTCTGTGGACCCGAGGACACAAAGCTGCTTCCATCTGGTCAACCGACTGTTCCCGCACGGCGTTCGGTGGATCCTGCGAGAGATCGTCGCCAAGACCACTGACCTGGACCTCCAGTGGGCCGCGACGGCCAGGCACGCCATGTCCTCACTGACGAGGACCTATCGTGCGGGCACCACTTGGATACAGGGTGAAGACCTTTCCAACACCTTGAAGCGGCTTGGGGTTCTGCGCGTGGACTACCTGGCCGGCAGGGAGAGCCGGGAAAAAATCGACGCCTACTACGCGATCGCGAACACCACCTACGACACGGACAACCTGGTCGGCTACTATGGCGGTCTCCTGGCCACGTCCCTCGAGAGATACTGGAACTCGTGCAAGGGCGGTGTCAATTACGACGCCCGCTTCGACGGACGCTCGACAGATCTTGACGTCACGTGGACAAGGTCTCTGGAGTCGACCAACGCGGTCTACCTGACTTCCAGCAGCGTGGCGTCCGCGTCACTGGTAACGCGAGCCGATGTGCCTCCCACACTGTACCCTCTGCTGTCGATCGACGTGTCGAGGGCGTTGCTTCTTTCCTCGCTGGAAGATGCCCTCTGGTCCAGCTGGACTCGAGACAGGTTCGACTCTATCACGAAGTGTCTCGTAGAGCACTACAAAGACGCCGTCCAAGCTGCTGGCGTTTCTGCGACGAGCGGCAACGTGGACAATTTCGCCGAGGAGATCTTTGCGGACAACGCCGTCATCAAGCCACTCATGGTGGCGTTCCAGGGGTACTCGCACGGTGTACCGTTCGTGCCGGACCGCGCGCCCCTGAAACTGACCGCGTTGAAACTTTTCTTCATCAACTACGCGGCGGCATTTTGCGCACCCAAAAACGAGGTTGCGCGGGACCGCGAGCGTATGCGCTACGGGTTGAGTCTGCCGCCGCGCGTGCGCGTCAACGCCGCGCTGCTGGACTTGAAGGAATTTCGAGACGCGTTTAAATGCTCGAAGCGATCGACGGCGACGAGTCGTTGCCCCGTTTGGAACGAAGGCGGTGGTGACCTCTCCGATTCGCGTCGGCGTGGACTTCGACGGAATTTCGATAAAGTGGTCATGCGTTGATACATCGTGTTTTGTAATGCTCTTGCTTTTACTATAGTCTGAGTGCGTGGAGCAAAAGAACAGAAATAAGGTGGCCGTAAGATTGTCTGCCGTATCGCGTGTACGTTGATCATTTGATTTCCCTTTCAATGGCAGCGCACAAAGTGCACCATCGGTAAATAATTATTCTTCGTAAGAAAAGAATTTCTCTGCTTGTTACGACACTGCTTGAATGAAAGTACATATGCGTTTTACTATGGCGAGCGATCTCGCCTTCATGCTACGCTATCACAGGCAAGCTGTATTTTTTTAACACCGAAACTTAACGCGATGGCGTTAAAAAGCTCGTTTCGCAGAAATTCAGGCGTTGGCGTCGTTGGTTGCGAGCGAAAAACTATCTTTGCGTGACCGAAAAAATCGATAAATATGCAAGTAAAACAAATAATTCTTAGGCTGAGTGGGAATCGAACCCGGCTCATTCTTTCAAACGCAAGTTCATTCTTTACGAACACACGTTCTGAATACACGCTTCACGATAAATGAAACATTGCCGTAATGCGTGGTACAAGCGTATACACTGCAATCGGGCGTCGGTACATGGCATTATCGTAATTCATAGTTCAAAGCTAGTCACACACTGCGTTACTGCACCCTTAAGGCCACATAGTGGGTACATAGCAAGTTCTAAAAGATGGCACACACTAATTCTTTGAAGTATGCACTATATAGGAACAGAATATCCCTATCGCGTTCAACTTTTAAAGGTGACGCTTAATGGTCCCCCAATTTCGTTTGCGAGATTTTTACAGTAATTTGCAGCTTTTTGTGGCACTGGAAGCACTCTACGGAGCGTAACACGTCCACACGTGGCACGCGTGAAAGAAAACCGCACATCTCCTATTGTATTAGGAGTCAGTTCAATTCGGCGGCTTGAATAAATATCACCCTAAGAAGCGACTTAAAATAGAAAAAAACTAGCAAGGCGATGTCAAGGTTTGCTGAAAATTAACACAAGCTCGTTCCAGCGCGATAATGCAGCCTTCCCGATGCGTGAATCGCGGGCGGCAAAGCTTTGACAATGCGCGCAGTTCAGTTGAAAGCAACCAACAACGCAACGCTAACTGCGGTATGACTTATGCGAGCGTGAACAACGACAACTACGCCTCACAAACACAAGGAATGAAAACACAAAGTTGTTTCAGCATACAACCATACCAACTGGACTTTCACAATGCGAGGAGACAGCGAGCTATCATCACTGCAGTCGCTGCACGCACGCGCCTTGTTACGTACTGATTCAGGTAGTCGAAACAAACGATTTCAAGCGAATTGAGGCAATGAAAATGGGAGGCGCGACAGAGCTAGAACTTACTTTATACTCTTTTAACTGCGGTGATCCACGCTTCTTGTCTTTCCCTCTCGTAAGACTTGTCCGGCAACCGATAGTTTTGCAGGTGGATCGCGTGTCTTGGTACTGTCTGCACTCTCGTGGCACAGAACAACACTTCGGACCTCGCTGACGCTTCCGTGTGGTCGCTTCTGCCATCGCGGCAACGCAACGTCGAACAGCGAGCGTCTTCTTCCAGTGCGCCAAATTCCCCGCACCGACTCAGTGCCGCACATGCTCCCGCTGCGGTGAAACCACGGGGTAAGAACACACTGAATCACCTGCGCCCTCTGCCTCGCACATGGCTTGCCGCCAGAGCCCCAACGCGGCGTTGTCGTCGCTCCGCAAACTTGAGCTTTGGGCCCCTATTGTCATGATGTAGCGTCAGACTCCTTTCTCCTCGTTATTCTTTCAGTGCACGTGACAGAGCACTATTAAATGCGAAGCATTTCTTAGCGAACTTCGGCAACTTTGAGCGTATCTATCTATCTATCTATCTATCTATCTATCTATCTATCTATCTATCTATCTATCTATCTATCTATCTATCTATCTATCTATCTATCTATCTATCTATCTATCTATCTATCTATCTGTCTATCTGTCTGTCTGTCTGTCTGTCTGTCTGTCTGTCTGTCTGTCTGTCTGTCTGTCTGTCTGTCTGTCTAGCCGCCTACGACTTTTAGCTCTCCTAGCCGTTCCGATAATGGTATCGATACCAAAGTTGGTATGGCATAACATGACTGTATGAAGAACGTATTTGACTAGTCATAACATGAAAATCATGACATCGATGTCATAAATGTCAAGATTTACATTTCATTGTCCTGCAGCTCTTGCGGTGGTTTCGTTCACATGGCATGTTGCAAAACTGGCATGGTATGACATGACTGCATGGTGAACACAAGTGACAGACCCTAACATGAAAATCATGGCATGCGTGTCATGTAACAACACGACTACATGTCAAGCACATGATGGGCTCGCAGGCATTTCGCTAGCGTCTCATATACCAAATTCGGTATTACAGTACGTGAATGAATGATGAAGGTATGTGACCTGTGCAAACATGATAATCATGAGATGCGTGTCATGTAACAACATCACTACACGCCAGGCTACATGATTCGCTTGCGGCCGTTTTGCTAGATTTCCTTATACCTAATTTGGTATTACGGGACGTTAATGGATGACGAAGGTATGATACTGGTGCAAAAATGATAAACATGAGATGCGTGTCATGTAACATGACTACATGCTACCATTATTATGCGTTCGCAGCCGTTTCGATAGCTTCACATGCAACCAACTCGGTATTACGCGACACGAACCAACGACACAGGTAAATGACATACAAACATGATAATCATGACATGCGTGTCATGTAACATTAGTATACCTGCCACACTTATTATGCACTCGCGGCCGTTTCGCTAGATTTACACATGCCAAATTTGGTATTACGTGACGTCAATGGATGACGAAGGTATGTGACTGGTGCAAACTTGATAATCATGAGATGCATGTCATGTGAGAAATTGACTACATGCCACAGCCAATTAAGGCGCCAATACATTTCGAAGTGATGCGGTGCGCGTGCTCACCGGCGTTCATTTGGTCAGGTCACGCCGGCGTTGCCACGCAAGGCGCCGGTTCTGCCATATACTCGCATGCGCGCGCCGCGCTGCGTTGCTTTGACGCATGCGCGTTTCAGCGCGTGTGGCGTCCCTCCGTCACGAAAAGAGAAAGACACAGCGTTGTCTGGCTAACGCATCGGCTTGAAACGCAGCATGTCGCCTTTCTCGCCGGTTGCTTTCAGGCCGCGCCGACGGACGCTGATCGCGCCTCGCGTCAGACTATAGAGTGCTCCCGCTTTCTTAACGTAGCGTCACTGTGACCAGCGTGCGCGCACGTCATCGCTACATTGAAGTATATGGGGCCCTTCATGATGCGCTCGCGGCCGTTTTGCTAGCTCCACGTATACCAAATTTGGTGTTACGTGACGTCAATGCATGATGAAAGTAAATGACTGGTGCAAACATGATAATCCTGACACGCGTGCCATATAAGAACATGACAATATACCACGCTCATAGCGTGCTCGCGGTCGTTTCGCTAGCATATATACTAAATTTCGAATCACGTGACGTCAATAGATGACGAAGGTAAACGACACATCCAAACATGATAATCATGACACGGAAGTCATGTACAGCATCATTTACCTCCACCTCATAACGTTGTGCTGATTTTGAGGTGACATATCAACCTTTATCATTCGTGCTTCGCACATCGTCGATTCCCACTGTACGTGGGGTTTGCCCATTTTTTCTAAACACACTTTGTCGTCGCGTTTCTGAGGAGCTGGCCGATACTGCAACGGCAGTGCAGCGAAGTTACGCATCGCCTTGCGCGCCGAAACGCCGTCTCCCCTGACGCGAGCTGGCAGCATGAACTACGTGAACGCTTCCAGCGTTTGATTGCCGCCTCGTCTCTGGCGGCGGCTGCATGGCGTTGTAGGCACAACCCTTGTTCCCACCCGGGCTGAGGTGCTACGCCATGCGAGGCAATCGTGTTTTGGGCAGTCACAGTCACCTGTTTTAAATGCGAAGCATTCCTTAACGAACTTCGGTGACTTTGAGCGTATATTTATTCATTATACCTCAAAGGTCCCACATGGGACATTACATGAGGGGATATCTATCTATCTATCTATCTATCTATCTATCTATCTATCTATCTATCTATCTATCTATCTAGCCACCTACGGCTTTTAGCTCTCCTAGCCGTTTGGATAGTGATATCAATGCCAAACTTGGTATGACATAACATGACTCTATGACGAGCATATTTAACTTGTCATAACATGAAAATTATGACGTGTGTCATTATTGTCATGATTTACATTTCGTGGTCCTGCAGCTCTGGCGGTGGTTTCCTTCACATGGCATGTTGCAAAACTGTTATATGGTATGACATGACTGCATGGCGAACACAAGCGACAAACCCTAACATGAAAATCATGGCAGGCGTTTCATGTAATATGACTACATGCCACGCTGATGATGCGCTCGCGGCCGTTTCGCTAGCGTCCCATATACCAAATTTGGTATTACGGTACGTCAATGGTTGGCGAAGGTATGATACTGGTGCAAACATTATAAGCATGAGATGCGTGTCATGAACAACATGACTACACGCAACGCTCTTGATGCGCTCGCGGCTGTTTCGCTAGCTTCACATGTACCAAAGTTGGTATTATGTAACGTCAATGGGTGACGAAGATGTGGCTGGTGCAAACATGATAATCATGAGATGCGTGTCATTTGAGAACATGACTACATGCCACAGTCAAGGCGCCAATACATTTCGACGTGACGCGGTGCGCGTGCTCACCGGCGTTCATTTCGTCGGGTCACGCCGGTGTTGCCCCGCCAGGCACCGGTCCTGCCGGCGCGCACTCGCAGGAGTGCGCCGCGCTGCGTTGCTTAGGCGCATGCGCTTTCCAGTGCTTCCGGCATCCCTCCGTCACGAAAAGAGGGAGACGCAGTGTTGTCTGGGCAAGGCATTGGCGCGAAACGCAGCATGTCGCATTTCGCGCCGTCGGTTGCCGTCGGGCCGCACCGGCGGACGCTACAGTCACGCCGCTCACGCCTGGCGTCAGACTATAGAGTGCTCGCGTTTTGCTAACGTAGCGTCGCTGTGCCCAGCGTGCGCGCGCGTCAACGCTACATTGTAGTTTATTGGGCCCTTCTTGATGCGCTCGCGGCCATTTTGCTAGCTCCACATATACCAAATTTGGTGTTACGTGACGTCAATGGATGGCGAAATATATGACTGGTGCAAACATGATAATCCTGACACGCGTGTCATGTAAGAACATGACAACATACCACGCTAATTGCGTGCTCACGGCCGTTTCGCTAGCTCCACATATACTAAATTTGGTATCACGTGACGTGAATAGATGACGAAGGTAAACGACACATGCAAACGTGATCATGACATGGAAGTCATGTACGGCATCATTTACCTTCACCTTGTAACGTTGGCCTGATTTTAAAGGAACATAACCTTTCTTATTCGTGCTTCGCATATCATCGATTCCCACTGTACGTGGGATCTGCGAATTTTTTTTTTTTTTTGTTGGCATTTCCGGAGCCTTTCGCTATTTGCGGCATCCCTTCTAATCATATCGTGGTATTGGGACATAAATCTTCAACAGTTGTCTTCGTCAAGGCGCATTACGCCGCTTTTATTTCAATCAGTCATAGGTAAACTTTACTACATAATTATGTAAACAATGCACTTCGAACAATGGTCTTCAGAGAGAAAAGAAGTTATATTTGCGCAAATTATGCATTTATATATACATTTACTCAATCCTGAAAGGAATATCTGGTATGTACACAGCGATGGCGATATGATGTAGGTGCGACCGGGGTGATCAGTGATGCTTCTTGCAACTTTCGTCGTAGATGGGAATTTTAGTGGCGCCACACAGCAGCCGATAGATGAAGTGGCAGGCGTTCGGAGGGTTTTCGATGTGCTCGGCAGTGACGAGCAAACTGCAGGCAGCCCCTGTGAAGAACACGACAGATATCGATAGCGTTGACTTGGTGATTATTTAGTAGCATGTAGTAAGTTACGGGTGAAACATTTTACATGCTCGTTCGTACGTCTAAAACGCAGCGTGGACCGGTCGCCTAATGTTGGACAACCGATTCTGACTCACTGAAAAATATTCCGAGACATCTCTGTACAAGATAGGCTTTATATTGTAATTATACAACAGCTGTATCTTGATTACGACAGAATAGTTGAAAGAGAAGTGTACTGGGCGCTCCATAACAATTGTAGTGACAATGTAACGTGCTTCGTTGCCAAAAATGTGCGAAACGCTGAAAAAAAAACTGATACTGACAGATTGAAGCTGACGTGGTGAAGTGCACGGCGGTGGTTCAGTGATTACGGTGCTCTGCTTTTGTCCGTGAAGGTCCTGGGTTCGATACAGACCACGACGGTCGCCTTTTGGTGGAGATGAAATGCTAGAGGTCTTGGTGCTGTGCGATGTCTACGAAGCTTAAAGAGCACCAGGTGGTCGAAATTACCGGAGCCGTCCCCCTCATAATCATGTGGTGGTTCTGGCATGTTGACCACCATATATTGTTATTATCGATAATAATAATAATGATAGGGTTATTATTGTTATTGTTGTCGTCGTTGTTGGTACAGAAGCGGTGATTCACTGGAGTGATACAAAACAAATTCTACAACAACAACAATTATTATTATCGTTATCGTTGTTGTTGTTGTTGTTGTTGTTGTTGTTGTTGTTGTTGTTGTTGTTGTTGTTGTTGTTGTTGTTGTTGTTGTTGTTGTTGTTGTTGTTGTTGTTGTTGTTGTTGTTGTTGTTGTTGTTGTTGTTGTTGTTGTTGTTGTTGTTGTTGTTGTCGTCGAGTTTTTACATGCCAAAACCACTCTATGTTCATTAGGCACACCGTAGTGAAGAGCCCCGGAAGTTCACACATGCTAGTTTTTTTTTTTTTTAACGTGCCCATAAGTTTATGTGTACGGGACTCGAGCATTATCATCTCCACCAAAAATGCGACCACTGTTGGTAATGAGCCCGCGACCTTTCTTTAAGCGCAACCACTGTACCATCGCGTCGACCAAAACATTATTTCTGGAGTCAAAATTTTGACGAGAGCATTTTACGATGGCAGACACTGACGAAGTCGACTTCTAATGTCAAAATAGTGGCTCGACGGCGTGGCATTCCTTGACCGCCTGCCTCGATCTTGATGAAGTGACCGACAATGCACCTGAACAAAACCTGTATCTCAAATATAAAAGTTCCGATAATAAAAACCTGTCTTCGTCGGGCCAGCGTCTACTATACTTGCGCTGACAACGGCAAAGTTACATCTAGACGTACACCAGTCTTGAAAAAGGTAAGCGTCGACGCGTACCTGACGAAGACGATTCCCGACGAAGGCAACTTTTGGTGAGGACATATCTTGGCATTGAAAAGTCTTCACGTAAACAGGCCTTGACGAAAACGATTCATGGTGGAAAAATCTCTTGAAGGCGATGTGGAGAGGTCTTAATGAGGAGAAGTCATGACATGGGCAAGTCTTGACAAAGGCAAGTCCTAACGTGAAAAAATCCTCTAGGCAATTCACGACGTAGGTATCGACAATGAAGAGTCTTGATGAAGACGAGTCCAGAAGACAAGCTTTAACGATAACTAACACGAAAAATCATACTTCTAGAAACGTTGGCTCCAGAGACATGCCACTTCGACTATGCCTAGTTCAAGAAGACAGATTTAATTAGGTATATCTTGCCTAATAGGAGAGTAAGACCCTTGCTTTCTGTGTGTCGGTCGGGCAATTTGATAATTGAGTCCGAATGACTGAAGCCATGTGCATGACTTACTTCCTGCGTACGGGTGTCTGATGATCTTGCAAGTGCTGCAGTCCACGTAATCAATGGGCAGGTCAATCTCGACCTGCGCTCCTGTGGGGCATAGAGGATGAAAGACGAAGTATCGATTTTTACAAAAGTAACAAGCAACAGACGCTCTCAAATGTGACGAAAACTTTAGGTACTTAACCTTATGAGCCTTCCATATTCATTGTGAAAAAGCTTCTTATGCTCATAGCAGAATTCAGCGCGAAAAAAGAAAAAAACGGGGCGAAGAAAGAATCGACTCACTCAACAAGCCACTCCTCTGAAGCTTCTCATGCGGTGCCTGAAACCTCAAGCTTTTACAAACTTTTTTCAGGTTGATCAGACCCTGTTTCGTTGTATTCCCGGCATTTCTAGATGAGACGAAATTTCCTCATTAGAAAAGTAAAGTTTTAAGTCTACGGCCCAATTATTTAATTTTCAGGAAACGTTTGTCTTCGACTTTCTGTAAAATTCGTCCGCGTCTACATCTAAGCTTGACAGAATGTTGCTTAATGGTTACTTTATAATTTCATTGACGTCATTAGTCTGATGTTAAAAGTTCTGGGAAACCAATTTCACAAATAAGCAGTGCACTGTATATAGAATAAGTACGTGCAATATATTTAAGTCACACATTTAGCCAAATATGTCAGCTTTGTAGATTTAAGATGTGCGGAATTTTGAAGAACCGAAAATGGATGACATGTAGTTCATGAACGTGTGTCAAAGGAAGGTTACTCGAGTTTCTCGCATTTTTAATTACTGCAAGTGAGACATTCATGAATACGGGTAGAACCTCTGGCACCTTGCACAGAGCATTAACACCACTGAGGTGAACATCGAGTCATCGCATCTGTGCCACAGTCGCGCAAGTTAATGTGTTATTAAGGCAAACTAAGAAGCCCGTATTACAGCCTTAGTTTAAGTATAGCGAGTCATTGCGGCACATTATTCATGTGTGGAATTCTGAGCGCCGGTGCGGCAGGGGACACCTCACTTCATTCCAGAGAGGGGTATTTGAAACGTGTGGCTTCGAAAGTAATCTATAACCTTGAAGGTGATGCGTGACCTTGAAAGTGATCTGTGTCCTTCAAAGCAGTGTGACCTTGAAGATACCTTTAGTTAGAACGCCAGCTGATAGTTTACCGCTTTCCTCATCTACATAGTAGTGATACGGTAGATAACTATGGATTGTGCAATAACATTGTTCTCTCGTATGGCTTACGTGGCCACGTATAATGTTTGTTTACTGTTGACACTACGAAATGTTACGGCGAACCAACACCGCTCACCTCCTGTTGGTGACACTCGGAGGGCATTTTGGTGGTGATAGCCATCAGTGCGAACCAGCTGAACACTCAGGTCCCTGGCAAGTAAAAAAAAAGCAGAGCGAAATTATTTAGCATTCTTTACCAATAGCAATGTGCCAGCCCTTCATATATGGTTCTGTTGAAAATTGTTACACTCCGCAGCTTCATTAAGTTATTAGGATCTTCAACAGTTTTCTTTTTTAGAAGACCGAATCGGCACACAACAACTTATCAACTGCCAGCTCGTAACAAAAGCACGTGCTATGGGGCGCCGACAGGCAAAAAAAAAAGTGTCTCGCACTCACCCAAACAGCAACAGGCGACGCTGACTGACACTTTCACGTTTAAATGCACATACACACCCCATTAGGTATATACAGGGGGATAGCCGCCGTTATAGCTCAGTTGGTAGATTCATTCTTAAAGACTAGTAAGCCTGGCTGTATGAGTTAGACAGCAATAAAACTAATACTTTTTCCTGGATCGCGCATTTTTTAAAGCTCGTCGGTCCCTACACGAGCGTAATCAATATCTGACTAATGGCTAATGACTGTATAGGTCTCTCAAGTGACAGTAATGCGATAGCTCATTACGGCGTCCCATAAATCACTGCAGCGGCATTTTAATTCCCTTTTCCTTGCACCGCTGTGCCCATGCTGGTGCTGGACATGCTGGTGCTGCCCATCACCTCTTTGAGACCTCAGTTTACTGACTGCCTCGACCTCGCGGCTTCATGATATATGCGAGTTTACTGATTCATACTTACGACGTATTACAGGCACATACCTCTGTGTCAGAGTGATTATAACACGCCGTTACCAGTGCCATCCAGCAGGTATAGTTTGTTAATAGCCCTAGCAGGCAACCCGGGACAGTCATAACTGCAGCTAATAAATGTTGTACGGGAGAAAATGCTGAGGTGTCGATGATTTCCTAATGCGCTGTGCGCTACAAAGAGAAACAACTGGATTGTTTTAGTTACATTGCTGACTCCCTAGTAGATAGATCGGTTAAAGGCAGTGACGTAGCTAGGGGTGACACATCAGCCCCTTGCCTCCCCCCTCCACACCCAGCCAATTTTTTTTCCGCCATGGCTTAGACACCCCAAAATGGCACTCGACCACATCTGCCTGCCCGGTGCCCCCTTCATATGAAGGAAATGCCATTCCCGCCATATTCAGTATATCTTAATTATTCAGTATAGGCATATTCAGTATATCTTAATTGATGCCGCGAAAGCGACCGCTTACGCAGTTACTTTTACGCAACGAGAGCCTCGAAGTGTCAGTACAGCTATCACCATAAAGATGGTAACGGGTGCTTACAGACTGTCGTGGTCGCCGTACTCAACCTTGACGTGCGTCGCGTTGTCGACGTACGGGACGTCCGTAGGGCTGAAGCGAACGCACTTTGCCGCCAGGCCGAAGAAAGGGTCCACCTCGTAGTTGCGGAACGCCACGAACCACGGCTGCTTCAACGGAAAACACTGCGGGCAGTTTGGGGAGGAAAATGTTTTTTCGGCACGGTCATCCGGGAAGCTGCAGATGTGCCGGTCCAAAACTGACGGTTTAGAACTGGCCTACCTGTACGCTTTTTTTTTCTTTAGGCATAATTTCACGTGGGTATACCACGCTGCTAAGTTCGAGGGCGTGGGCTTGATTTCCAGACACGGCGGCCGCATTCTGATGCAGGCGAAACGCAACAACACTCGTGTACCCATAGATTGAGGCGCACGTTAAAGAATCCCAGGTGGTAGAAATTATACCGCGAGAGCTCTGTAACGCGACACATTACCTGGCTAAGCACCACGGCAGGGAGAGGGGGGGGGGGGGGCTAACAGCTGCACTTGCGCGCCATTTCAAACCAATGAAACTTAAATAAAACTGCGCGGGATACAAAACACTACAGTACAAGAAGTACACAGGACGAGAGCAGACCAACAACCATTGACAACATCAAACTTCCACTTCTGATAACATGCGTGCGCACAAGCACTCGTGGCTCAGTATCCCACACAATATTAAAAGCCCTTCATCTAACCCACAGATAGGGTATCACGCCGATAATCTCGAGGCCACGGATTTGACCCGCGGTTAAGAAGGCTGCATGCATTCCGGTGGTGCGTTAGAAATTTCGGGGTAGATGAAGGGCACTCAAGATGGCGATCGATACCGTCGCATGTGCCTGTGGCCATGTGCATTCTCAGAAACGGAAGTTTGATGTTGTCAACAAATCTGTTAATAGCCTGGGTTCGTCCTGTATACGCTTGCGCAGTTTTATTTCAGTTTTAGTGTCTTATCAACAGGCGAATTTCACTTGAATTTCAAACCGCGCCACTCACTTTGCCGTCGTCCTGAAATTCTCCCAATTCTGGATCTCTCACGTTGACCTGCTGCGCTCGGACGCCCAGGAGAGCGCCAAAGCAGGCAGCCGACAAAACCAAGATCTTCCACGACGACATGCTGTGACCACGAGTGCTGGTTTTTCGCCACGGGGCGTGGTGTTGAGGAGCGAATCGTCTCGCTTTTATATTTCGCCCTCCTCTCTCACTCACCGCTACCACCACGTTTAGTCACAACGTGCACAAGCAAAGTACACGTTCAGAGAGACGCGTTGAGGGAGAAAAAAAAAGTTACAGAGAGGCGGGAACGACGCGAGGATGCATTTGGTGGTAGTGGTTAGAAGAGGAAGAAGGCGCCTAATTTCTGCAGCACGGTAGAGAGCAGGGCGCGGCGCCTGAGAGGACTCATTTCAGTGGGATAGGTAGTGACGCCTCGCGCTCACCCTTTCGCTGGCGTGGAAAGGCGCGGTAAACGCGCGGTACAAAGGCGGGGCTTTAAAGAGAAATCCTCAAGGTCTCTGTCGGCGGTTCCGCAATAATAACCACAGACGTCTGTGTGTGCATGTGTCTATTTTGTGCACCCACCGAGGCAGCAGTCTCCACGCCGCCATTTCCAAAGCGATCTAAAGCTACTCACTCCAGGCGGTTGTTTGCTCGCTGTCTTTAGATCTTGCAATCCAAGGCTATTAAAGTATATGTACTGCTTGTTTTGTTTTTTTTTTTCGTATCCCGCGTCTTCTTAATTTTTCTGGGACGGCTATAACCGGCCGTTTGCATACTGATGACTCATAATTTCTTCGTTGTCGTTTCTAACAGCCTTTTTATTGGCGCGCTGGAAAAGTGTGCCAAGTGCACGCGCTTAATTTAGTATAGCAACAGTGCGCATGCGCAATGAGCCGGCGCGAGAGCTGAGTTAAGGCTTCCGCGGCCCACCGCACTCTCACTAGTTTTGCCCTCGCGAAAGGAGCACGTGTTTGACTCCGCATGTGGGAAGGGTGCCAACGTTGTTGTGGTCCGATGCTCTGTTGTAACCTTGTTCTCCTCTATTCTTTATCCTCGTGCAACTCAGCATACCCGTCCACGGCGGCGTTTGCGATGAAAGCGCTTACCGGATTCGCGGTCTATTCAATAGGTCACAATCGACGAGTAAATTGAAGGTACGCCTCCAAGTATGCACAGGCTCAACGTACAGGACGAAGGTCGAACGCAGCCGAGAAAAAGATGCGCGAAATGGTGCGAGCTTCCACCCGACAGGTCATGCTAGTATGTCTCCTTCGATTTAGTAAACTGAAGAACTACAGCAGTTATTATGGAAAGTTCTGTGAGCACCAGTCAACCCCAGACAAAAAGTTATTACGGGACAATCTCGACAGCGCAATCATATGTCATTGAAATCATTTCAAGAGTGACTCTCAAAAATAGCCACTTTCTCGTAAAGGAATTTGTAGGTGGCTATTGTCTTGAAAGGAAACATGCAATTGTCCACTGAAGAGAAGATACCAAGCGAGAGATAAGTACATTCATTACAAGTAGAAGCGCAGAGAAGTTGGCCAGCGTGAGTCTATAGTCAACAGCTCGATGTTGGTGATTAAGAAGAGAGACATCTAATATCAAACTGAAAGCAACACTATTACTACGATTAATGCTTAAACTTACCCCTTTGTTATGGCCACCTATATGTTTTATCCTTGCGGACGTATCTGAGCTCTTGGAAATGCAAAAAAAGCTACGAGAGGTGCAGAGGCACCGCGTCGAGTGACTCGGCACTTCTTTGTGAAGCAGTCACGAGTCAACTTTCAAGAAATATTCGCATGCATGCCCCGAGTAAAATAGATGCGGCGAGTTACTATTTTTGCATTGAATAACCATTTCTTAGACATGCCTCTTTCAAGACATAAACCTCAGATCAAGCGACGAAAATTGACCAGCGTCACGCGTCAGAGGTGTCAACACGAGCGATTCAAAAGATTATCATCACGTCGCGACCTTATACCACATAACGTCATCACGCCGTCATACATAACCAGTGTGTGACGCTTGATCACATTAGAGTGACGTCACGTGACATGACGACGACATCGCGTGACGTCGTCCGGGCCGATCACAGAGGCAATGCAAAACCATGCATGACGGACCCTGGAAGTTTATTTAGCGTCTACGCGACCATGTGGAGCATTACTTTCAATGCCTACAATTAGCATGCGCCGTTGTTCAGCAACGCGCATCATTTAGAACGACGTAAGTATTGCCATGGGGGCGTGACGTTAACGAAGGCCGTAGTCAGCGCGTCCATAATGAAACTCTTTATTTGGCCGAACTTGCGGCCGGGAAACAAACTCAAACTACAGCATGGCAATGCGCGCTGTATCCTGATTGCGGCGAACACGGAGTCGGCTGTCGGTAATCTGTCCAGCGATAAAGCGTTTCCGCATTTACACATGTCCCAGACAACACAACCTCAGGACGTCCTCAGTATGCCTCCGTGAGGACAATATGACGCCCTCAGAATGTCCTCTTATGGTACTAGAATGGCGCTAATCCCGTCCACTTGTCCATACACATAAAAACCTCAGCACATCCTCAAGACAGCACTTCAGGACTTTCTCAGTATCTTTTCAGAACAACGATTGCGTGGCTGGTTCGGTACTGTGGGCAGTGATGCTACTTAGGATTTACTTGTTTTCATGATATTTCCATACGTCAAAAGAAAAACACCTGCGAGGTCTCGTGTATATATACTGTATCAATCAAGAGAGGTGACAAAACAAGCAAAGCTTGTTGACTGAAATTTATTTAACAGTAATTAATCACAACTGACAACTTTGTCAGGCATTCGAGCCCACATATAGTCTGAAAAAAGAAAAGCAGTATCAAGGCAGTCAACACAGCCCAATAAACCACGTGTGTAACCTTCCTCAAAAGTTTGACACAGTGTCCTCATCACCACGTGTGTCATGCTCAATGCACTCACTAGTGTTAGAGACTATGCTATGACAGCCTACCAGTACACTCTACATAGGCTTTGACTTGACGTGCCCGAGGTCGGGCCATGTGTCAGATGCCGAAGTCAATCCTTTCACGTTGGAACCAGGCTGCTTCGAAGCACAATTGATCGCGATTCGCTGGTGTTCCAGGCTGCTTCGTACCACACCTCACCGCGGTCGGCTGGTGACAATACATCCATGATCAGTCTGAACGTTGAGCAGCCCAGTGCACCCATCAACACGGCAGTTCACCTCCTGTCATCACCTACGACTTAGACTCTCACACATATCTCACTTTCAATCATGCACACAAACAACAAAGGACACGAACCTTCACTAGTACACAGCACCTTTTCGGACAGACCCCATTTTGACAGTCAGTTGGCTTGGAGTAGCTTGGCTACTTGACTATTCAGAATGATCACTGGTTGCCAGCTGCTAGTTCGTTATTACGCGGTACAGCGGCGTATAATGACTAATTTAAGGCTGTGGCTTTAAGAACACACTGTTTCGAATGGACATTTTGCAATACCAGGTTCAATATCTAAGACGATTAATTACGCTAGTCTCATCAAGCGGAACGCATAATTTGAAAATTTTCTGCCAAAAAAAGAAACAAACAAGGCGAAAATATATATTAACTTTATGACTGTATGAAACGAACGTGTGGAGAAAGTTTTTGCATATGAAATGCATCTACTTGGTGCGCAAAGGCTTTGGGGAATGATATCTAAGTGCTCAGTCCAATATTTTTGTCATCCCCAAAAGGTTCTTGACAGGACTTTTTCCGGACCAATTGTTGTCCTCAGAAAGCACTCGAAAAGATGTTTCCGGGTCAAGCCAGCTTGTGTCGTCCTCAGTAAGTACTGAGGTCAATGAGAACTGTGCGAGGACGATTGTACCATATGAGGACGACCTCAGGACATCGTGTGTTGTCTGGGGTGCCATCGAATATCATCATTAGCATTATCACCAGCAGCCGCGTTAGTTCCAGAACAAGCTGTAATGTTCGCGTCGTGCACGTAACCTAAGATTGCATGCACTGCTGCCAGTCATTCGGGTGTGGTTTGCGCAAGGCAGCACTTAGTTACACGTGTGATTGGGTGGTAAAATAAATATAGAAAGAAAGGGGCACGTGTGGCTGCATTATGGAACTCTCTGGCACTACAGGAAGATTTCGAGCTTTGTTCTCCGAAAAACAAACAAATAAAAAAGAATGGGTTACGTAACGACGTCTGTCCGTGACATTAATGCGTCCTTATAAAGTACTTCTTGCATCCTTGAGCAATCCAGTAGTCCTTGCGCGGTGTCGTAACGCGAAAATCAAAGTTCTCGGTGAAGAGGAGTTGAGTGAAACAAAACTGATTTGCCCCCTCTCGCCCTTCTTAAGTTGTTTTCACAAGCGCACCGTGGAAAGTTGGCTCACCACTCTCAGCACACTCAGCTGGGGTTTACTACAAGTTTTTATTTTATTCGCCTTCCTTTTTTTGTTTGTTTTCCTACAATATGTAGCACGTACGTATACCCGCTTTGGGGGATCGGTCAAGAATGCGACATTCAGACTTTTATATGTTATTTTAAGAATGGTAGATATCGATGCCGTGCCCCCCCCCCCCCCCCCCCCCTTAAACTTAAACTTGCGCAGGGCCGGTCTGACGATATCACCATTCTGTCAATTCTGCGGAGAACTATAGAAAATATTGAACATTACTTTTTTGTCATGTCGAATATATCCTCGTATTAGAACTCTACTTCTTATTACTCCTATTTCGAAAAAAGGCTTAACCATATCGAGGGATCATGTTTTAAGCTTCGGTGCCTCAGGCTTAGGATACTGCCATAGGGGTGTCTTTGTGTGTAATTTCATTATAGCTATTCAGCGAGTACCATTTTAATCTGGTCTTTAAAATTCTTCGTCATTTCAACAAGGTAAAACCTTACTAAGTTGCTCAAAATTGTTCCCATCAGGTTTATATGGCAGTCTTGAATACAAGCTTTAAAGCATAATATTTGTATATAGTTTAAATTTAATGTATTACGTATTACTTCCGTTTCATTTCATTTTTTGTTTTTTTTTGTTTCTTTGCCTACAATATATGACACGCACCCACTTCAAGGAATTGGCCAAGAATGCGACGTTGATACTTTTAAATGTTATTTTAAGAATGATGGGTGATTTTAAAAAAAAAAATCACCTGCTTCCTCTTCTTTTTCTTACCACAAGCATGATTTACTGCCACCTTCTTGAGTGAGATGTTCATTGCATGGTCATCAAAGAACAAACGCATTTAAAATTGCATTAGCAGACTCAAGTATATATTTGACTGAGGAAGGAGCACATACGAAAAAGGTATACTTTTGCTTCGTGATTGAATCTCGGACCCTCATTGTTTGACGTAAAAATATCAAACACGTTACGCAAGAACGATTTCATAAGCATCGCTATTGCCACGGGTTGTGACGTGGACGGAGGAAGCAGACCGTAATTACAAGATGAAAGTGTTTATTTAGCCAAACTTGAGGCCCGTAAACTGAAGGTCCAATTACAGCGATGCCCGCCGGCACTTATAGCGGTGTGATGTGTGGTGCGCGTTCAAAGTGCGCGCCTTCGAAAAGTGCGCGTCACGGAACAAAAAAAAAAAAAAAAAAAACAAAAGGAGAAATACCAGAGTGCACGTGCGGTGCTGCTTAAACAAGAATGACGACGTTAAAGAGCGTCAAGCACGAGGATGCGTGGCAGGACGTGAAGTAAACAAAAGGTAAAACATCCAATGGGCAGCGAACACGGAGATTTCAAGGCCCAATGGCTTGACACCACGAAACAGCAGTATCTCCAATGAGAACGAGACAAGTGGGCCAGAGCTGAAGCAGGAGCCTGAGGAGACCAGAGCAAGGGGAATTCGAGGCAGGAGTGCAAGCGGAAGGTCGTCACCGGACCGGGCGCTGAAGATGGGCCGTTGGGTTCCGGACCCGAGCCTACAGGACTTCCCCCGGCCGGGGCCTCCTGCTGTCGGGTTCCCGCTCCAAAGGACCGTGGCCATCCGGTCCTGAACTCCTTTCCAGGGCCTGCGGACTTTGGTTCCGGCAGGCGAGCTACAGCCGTCGGGCTCCGGGCCCGAGCTGTGCGCCCAACTGCTTGACTAGGTCGACCCTAGTTCTCTGACGCGTCACCACCAGCCTGCGTTCTCTCGTCACAGACGGGTCCACACTCCTAAAGCCAGAGCCACCACGTTCCGGCCTGGTTTCTCGACGTGTCGTCAGCAGCCAGCGTTCCTTCATCCCCGTCCTGCCCGCGTCCTGAAGCCGGAATCACCGCGTTCCCAACCTCGAAATCACAAGCATACACGCTGGAATGTCTGTATGCCAGTCGGAGGCGTTGCCTCCAGGCGCACCAGTACAACCACGCCTGAATCATTTCATCCTTCCCACGAACGCCTTGCTTGAGCTCGTAAGCCGCTAATCGTTGAGACATCTTAACAGAAGCGACCTCTTCAACCGAAGATGCCAAAGAGCACCAGTCGGCGTCCTTCCTCGTACAATAACCTGCTGGACCATTACTGCCTTCTGGTTCACTTTCCATCCCTTCAGCTTTCTGTATTGCTTGTTCATCAATACTTTCAACCCTTCTGCCTGGGTCATCGTGATTACCCTCATTGTCACATATAGCTGACCTACATCGCAACTCTACTCTCTGTTCTTCAACAAGTGCTTTTGCATTTTGCTCCAATATTCTTCTAAAAGCATCATCTACAATTTCCCGAGAACACAAGCCATCTCTCTGTATGGGCAAGTTATAATCATGGTGAAAAACCATGTCCGTAGCGTCTGTTGCTATCTCCAGTGGCCCAAAACAATAGGTAGCTGCTACATCAGAGCTTTCATTATGGCATTCGCCGGCATTACCTAGGAGACCTTTTATTGCTCCTTCAGCGGAGCTATTCAGAGGCAATCCTACCTCTGAATAAAGTGCGCTTGACCTCTCACAGGTTTCAAAATACCCTTTACTCTGAATGGAACGTTCTTGTTCCATGCTCACGAAGCATTCCTGCGCTTCAATAAGCTTATCGAGTCTCCTAGTCTTTTGACTGTTTACCTCCCTGTCATACTCTTTCAGAGTTTCTTTCTCTAGCGAAAGGTCATGACGAGGTACAGGGTCAGTCTCACGTAAATTCAAATCGCTCCCGATGTAACTGCTTTCAGAGCACACCTCATCCACTGGTTGACTACTCTGGCTCTCAGACCACGTATATTCAGCGTTTTCCCTCTCAAGCCACTGCTGCAAATCCTCATATTCTAGTTCCAACAGTCTCTTCTTTTCGCGCATCTCTATCTCGAGCAGCCTTTTCTTTTCACGCATTTCTAGCTCAAGCTGCTCCTTCTTAGCGCGTGTCTCTCGCTCGAGCTTCTCTCTCCTAGCCCGTGTTTCTCGCTCGAACTCCTCTCTCTTAGCGTGTGTTTGCAATGCAATCTGCTGCTTTTTAGCGTCACATATCGCAGCCCGTTCCTCATACCATACTCTAAACTCCGCTCCCGTCAGTCCCATTTTATCCGCCAACTCAATTAACTCCCACGTGTTCGTCATCGTGTTAACCGCGTCAAAAAAATCTACTGGAAAAACAAACGACTTTGTCCTGTCGCTGCGGACGCCAATTTGTGATGCGGGTTCTTGTTGCTGATTTGTTTTTCTCCCGGGCTGAGCCTCAGAGAGTTTTGTTAATAAGGACAAAGCCGTTCGGTTTCCAAGAAACACACAAAAAGTTTAATTGAAAAGTAAAAAGGCAAAGATTCCTCACAAAACAAAACACTTAATAAACAGTTGACTGGACATGACGAAACACATCTGTAAACACCCAACAAGAACGTTCAAAGTCAGTAACTAAACCTAACGTTCGAAAGGGGCTGAGTGATGGGAGTAGCGCAAGAGTATCGGTGCAGTCTCACCCACAAGTTGGTTTTCGGCGGTGATGAGAAACCGGAACGCCGTGACTCCTGCGTCAATGCGTGGGCTGGACGAGGACGAGGGAACGCTGGCTGCTGGCGACACGTCGAAAAGCCCTACCAAATCGTGATGGTTTCGGCTTGAGGAGCGTGGACACGTCGGAGACGGGAGAACGCAGGCTGGTGGCGACGCGCCCGGTCCGGTGACGACCTTCCGCTTGCACTCCTGCCTCGAATTCCCCTTGCTCTGGTCTCCTCAGGCTCCTGCTTCAGCTCTGGCCCACTTGTCTCGTTCTCATTGGAGATACTGCTGTTTCGTGGTGTCAAGCCATTGGGCCTTGAAATCTCCGTGTTCGCTGCCCATTGGATGTTTTACCTTTTGTTTACTTCACGTCCTGCCACGCATCCTCGTGCTTGACGCTCTTTAACGTCGTCATTCTTGTTTAAGCAGCACCGCACGTGCACTCTGGTATTTCTCCTTTTGTTTTTTTTTTTTTTTTTTTTTTGTTCCGTGACGCGCACTTTTCGAAGGCGCGCACTTTGAACGCGCACCACACATCACATACGGTGCAAATATGTGGTTTAATTGTGACGTAGTGCAGAACGCGCACTCATCGGCAGTTTTTTTTTTCCTAAAAAAAAAAACTTGAATAAAAGGGGGGCGTATGTGATGTGTGGTGCGCGTTCAAAGTGCGCGCCTTCGAAAAGTGCGCGTCACGGAACAAAAAAAAAAAAAAAAAAAAAAAAACAAAAGGAGAAATACCAGAGTGCACGTGCGGTGCTGCTTAAACAAGAATGACGACGTTAAAGAGCGTCAAGCACGAGGATGCGTGGCAGGACGTGAAGTAAACAAAAGGTAAAACATCCAATGGGCAGCGAACACGGAGATTTCAAGGCCCAATGGCTTGACACCACGAAACAGCAGTATCTCCAATGAGAACGAGACAAGTGGGCCAGAGCTGAAGCAGGAGCCTGAGGAGACCAGAGCAAGGGGAATTCGAGGCAGGAGTGCAAGCGGAAGGTCGTCACCGGACCGGGCGCTGAAGATGGGCCGTTGGGTTCCGGACCCGAGCCTACAGGACTTCCACCGGCCGGGGCCTCCTGCTGTCGGGTTCCCGCTCCAAAGGACCGTGGCCATCCGGTCCTGAACTCCTTTCCAGGGCCTGCGGACTTTGGTTCCGGCAGGCGAGCTACAGCCGTCGGGCTCCGGGCCCGAGCTGTGCGCCCAACTGCTTGACTAGGTCGACCCTAGTTCCCGGACGCGTCGCCACCAGCCTGCGTTCTCCCGTCTCCGACGTGTCCACGCTCCTCAAGCCGAAACCATCACGATTTGGTAGGGCTTTTCGACGTGTCGCCAGCAGCCAGCGTTCCCTCGTCCTCGTCCAGCCCACGCATTGACGCAGGAGTCACGGCGTTCCGGTTTCTCATCACCGCCGAAAACCAACTTGTGGGTGAGACTGCACCGATACTCTTGCGCTACTCCCATCACTCAGCCCCTTTCGAACGTTAGGTTTAGTTACTGACTTTGAACGTTCTTGTTGGGTGTTTACAGATGTGTTTCGTCATGTCCAGTCAACTGTTTATTAAGTGTTTTGTTTTGTGAGGAATCTTTGCCTTTTTACTTTTCAATTAAACTTTTTGTGTGTTTCTTGGAAACCGAACGGCTTTGTCCTTATTAACAAAACTCTCTGAGGCTCAGCCCGGGAGAAAAACAAATCAGCAACAAGAACCCGCATCACAAGCGGCAAACAGAGCATCGGCTGTCAATCAACTGACAAGCGGCGAAGCGCGTCGGCATTTATATACGAGTCGTCGAATATTCTAGCGTTATCGCTAGCGGCCACGCAGGTTCCAGAATAATCTGTAATGTTTGCGAAGTGGGCGTGATCGTAACGAAATGATCTACTACAGTCCCGAAGCTTCTTCTAACACTGCAGGCGCGGTTTGCACTGAGCATCGCGTATTGACGGGGCGATCACAAAACTTGGTGAATGAGCGTGGCGATATAGCGATGGAGAAAGATGTGATATAGTCCCCTTCGCCGTTCGCTGCATGTTGATGTTGTCACACCTAGTTTTGTCCTGATACAGAGCGACAGCATATAAAATAGAAAACTGATTGATTTGCGGGGTTTAACGTCCCAAAACCACTATATGATTATGAGAGACGCCGTAGCGGAGGGCTCCGGAAATTTTGACCACCTGGGGTAAAATAGAAAACTTCAGCCACATGTTCGTATTCAGGCCACAATGAAGCGTCGCAACGTTAAATGACAAGAAATTTCGGTAACCTTAATAAAAGATCGAATTTTTTGTATCACAGAAATCTTGTTTCCGGCAAGCACAGAATTAAGAATGCATCAGTGGTTGTAATAACGCGCATACAAGTCAGCAAGCGGCTTGCGCACCCTTGCAGGCCGCATTTGTTTTGTATTTGGCGGTGCCGATGTGTTTAGAATAAGCTCATTAACCATGAAGTCGTGTTCATCTATATGATGCCCGCGGGACGGCTCCAAGCTTTACCCGCAAGGTCCGTGTTGGCCCCTTCTGTAGGCTCGGCTACTTTACTCGTCGAGGCGGATGGTGGTTCCCTTCTTCGAGAAGGACTAAGCCGGCTTTCAGCCGTGCCGGTTTCCGTGGGTACGTTTGGTTTGCGTGCAGCGGCACTGGCCTCTGCACCAAATAGTAGTCCCGTAGACCCCACAGGACGGATTGTGTCTCACTGCGCCCTTGTGGTGAGGAGACGGGCCATGACCGCAAAGCGCCTCGCGCCGAGCGATAGCCCATCCGCCCTGAGGGGGTGTTGTCGCAGGCTCTCAGCCGCGCGACAGTGTGAGGGCACGGGCACTTTGGTTGTGGTGACTTAAGTTACCGCGACCGAAGGCAGCACCGCTGCCACGTTTTTGGGTACGTCCGCTTTGCGTGTGGTGGCGAGAGCTACCGTGCCGAAGGGTAGCCCCTGTGTCAAGTCCCGCTGGGCCCTAGCGGTCAGGAGACGGGCCATGACCGCAGCGCACCCTACGCGCTGCGATAGCCCACCCTGCCAGGGTACGTTTACTTTGCGCGTTGCGACTGAAGTTGCTTCGCCGGAGGATAGTCCCTTTGTCGGGCCTCCCTGGCTTGTATGCCGGGAGGCAGGCCGCGTCTGTTTGGCGCCTGGCGCCGAACGGTGGCCCCCTTGCCAGGGCATGGCCGTCTGCCCGAAACAAATCTTCCCCCCACACAACCCTGGGGGGAGGTGGAGCCGGGACAGACGTAGGATGATGATGGGTTGATGAGTTAAGTGTGACTCTGGGACAAAGCGTTTCGGCGCCGCGTCTCCTTCCTATCTGACAACGGCTCCAAGCTCTCCCATAGTAGAGTACCCTGTACTCTAAATCGTTACCCACTTTTTCTAACCCCCCCCCCCCCCAATCCACATTTCACTTGATTCATGCACGGTGAAGTAGGGCCTTGATATGCAGGCCTACGGAACGGCTTTAAGCTCTCCCATAATAGTAGAGTACTTAGTGCTCTAAATCGTTAACCATTTTTTCAGAACATCCACAGTGTGAGGCCCGTGGGACGGCTATGTTTCCCATCGTTCTAGTACCAAGTGCTCTAATTTACCTTCATCCCACCACCTCATTGTCGTAGGGACAGTTGCTTACACCTCTCCCATAGTGAGGTACGGAGTGCGGCGAGTCATCGAATAATTTCCTTCAATCAAATTATTCTTCTGCGAAATGAAAACAAAAACTGGTGGCGGAGAAAGAAGCTTTATTTTAAAAAAACACTAAAAAGTAAATGCAGGCTGTAATGTTAGCGCCGTCAGTCCAGGGCAGCGCTGTCACGGGCGGCTCGCTGGGCCTGGTCAAGCAAGGCTATTTTACTTAGCTTGTCGTCGTCCACAAGCCATGCCTCCCATTGCCGGTGAAACAAGGGCGGTTGCTTAGTAATGCGTGGGCTGCAGGCGCGTAGCCAAAATTTTTTTTTTCCAAGTGGAGGGGACCTCCTTGATTTCGAGAGGGGCACCCCCTTGGAATGGTCATTTTCAGCTCTAAATGCAACGGCGAAAAAATGTTTGAGGGTGGGGGGGCACGGACCCGCTGAGCCACTCTCTGGCTGTGACCCTGGTGGGCTCTCTCTATGTGTGTGAGCCTCTCGGTGTACTCTCATATCGTATGGCTGAGTGTTAATGCGCCTGAACACCACTGACATGTTTATCTAAATCGTCTGGTATATATATATATTACACAAATGAAACTAACTGAGAAAGTTATTGGTTTGTATGCGCCTCCAGTCCCTGCTTGGTTGGCTATCCAAATCTTTACGTGGAAGGCCGCATTCTCTTCGTTGCTCCCTTTGTTCGACAAGGACGTCCCGCGATTTGGGAATTGGTTCTACGTCCGGGCCGACTAACGCCCCGCATTGGTGCAGCCTCGAGACATGGTGTTCACAAGACAAAGGGAAGCTATTGAGCGCTTTATTGAGAGTACGCGCGAGATCATCCCAGTCGTGCGAACAACACGCGGTCGACCAGTGAGGCAGTGGTCCGTTATACTATTCTGAGATTGTGACTTCGGCCTCGATTTGCGGCAGCGTAAATCGGGATTCGCAATGCGCTTATAAGCACCGAGATATTCACCTCGCGCGATCCCTGCTATACACCTTCTCATTGCTAGTAAGATAACACTTGGTCCGCCTGCACACCCATCCGTAGCGACGTGTAATTTCAGCAGATGTCCTTCAGGCGGTGCAGGTAACGGGGGTTTACCCCGAAGGAAGTCGTTATATATAGCCACGTTAAACACTGCTACTTAATCCCGCATGATTCAGGGGTACCAGCACGACTTCTTAAGACAAAGGCAAAGACAAAGGGACATTTGTCCTCGTTTGTTTTGTTTCTTTGTTTTTTTTTTGTTCTCGCCTTCAACTGTTTCCTTTGAAGTGATACAGAGAGTGGGCGGGGGAGGAGAGAGGAAGAGGTTGAAACATTGTGAAAGCAGGGGCACCCACACCCGCTACCCTCCTTGCCCCCACTCCTCCCCCATCCTGACATTCTAAACACAAAAGATAATGAGTGTGTGTGCTTAATAAGTACTTTTACTCTACTTACATAGTTGGATGCAAACGACCATGAGATTATTAGTCCTGATTTAAACGGTGTGGTCACCTGCATGCCCTTCAAAGTGCCAGAGCTTGGAGACTCATGTAGCTGAAATTTAGAAATGAACCGTAACGTTTTTTTTTTTTTAAACAAAATTAAGCTCCTCCGGCTCTAAGTAGCCCAACGCTGGTCACAGCCTATCTGGTGGGCACTTCGCATGCCCTGGATTGGCCTGGCTTTTACCCTCTCACTTCTCTTCCCCCCCTTCCTTCTTGCTGTACTGTATATACGTGAATATGCTAGCTCTCTTTTTCTTTCTACCTTCCTTTTGCGTCTTTTTTTTTTCTCTTTCAGCCTGTTGATTTCTCTGTCTTTCTCTCTTTTACACTATGTACTTCTCTTGCCTTTAAATTTTTTCTCTTTTTATTCATCCTCTCTCTCTATCTCTGCGTACTCGTTCTTCCTCCTTACCACCTTTGCATCAGTCCTCCTCATCCTCACATCACTTTCCCACCACCTTGCTATACTTTACGCTATACTCGGCTGGCGTGCCAATACATATCCAAATGGCTACGACACTAGTCTTCGTGTTGCGAATGTGCGGGTTTGAATCTCGCCTCGCCAAGATTTTTTTTTTTTTTCGCCAGCCGTTCTCCTTCCTTTCTTTCTTTGTACTCGTTTTCTTGTAAATAAAAAGTTATTGCATTCCACGCCAGCCGAAAAATTGACGCATATGTTCCGGGAGCCAAGCAGATGAGGAAAAAGATTTGTTTTTTTTTTCTTGTTTTAAAGTCACAGCATATATTTAAGCGGATGTTGACTATTATGTTGACAGTTACGTCAACATAATATGAGTGTTATGTGAGTGTTGATCATATGTGACGGTTGCCCTTCCATTTGTATAACACCACCGTATGTTCGCATATGTGTGATTGTCGAATACGTCGTTTTGAATTATCATGTCTGATTGTCGAATACGTCGTTTTGAATTCTCATGTCTTAACTGTTATGCTAACTGCACTTCTTACGCCTGGAGTCTTGCACCCTGCAAGCTCTATGCTAAATACCTCTAAGGGATAAGAAGTAGCCGACGCCCTATTTGCCGCCCCACCGCGCGGTGGTCTAGTGACTAAGGTATACTCGGCTGCTGACCTGCAGGTCGCGGGATCAAATCCCGGCTGCGGCGGCTGCATTTCCGATGGAGGCGGAAATGTTGTAGGCCCGTGTGCTCAGATTTGGGTGCACGTTAAAGAACCACACGAGGTCGAAATTCCGGAGTTCTCCACTACCGAGTCTCTGATAATCATATGGTGTTTTTGGGACGTTAAACCCCACGTATATAAATCAATAGCCCTATTTGCCAGCATCTCCTTGCACCCCGCAATAATAATAATAATAATAATAATAATAATAATAATAATAATAATAATAATAATAATAATAATAATAATAATAATAATAATAATAATAATAATAAAACATGGAGAACACGAAGAGTGCGTGCATGTTCATGACGACGATAATTTTCTTGCTACGACACTTACAAAAACTCCGGTATAACAGCTCTGTGTTCATATGGGCAGGATTAACGTGCTCTGCTTGATCACTGTATATATTGGCTACATGATGTATTCCCCAGTATTGAAACTGCAACAGTTTCAGTATCTGCACAGCCCTGGTGCTTTATTCAAACTCCCCACGGACCTTTGACCCGTAATGACACCTCTTTTGTTTGTGTTTGTGGATTCCTGTAAACTTTTCATTTCGTTTTGTGCCTCAACAAACTTTAATCATTTCCGTTTCTTCGGAACCACGCAGCTGTACACTGCCTTCATACACCGCGCATCAGACAACGCAGCTGTTGCGTTAGTAGGCGCGCCGTCGCAACATTCGTCGCGTTCTTTCTCTCGTTCGCGTCAGTTTCTGTCAAACGGCGCCAGGGTGGAACGTTTACAATGTGCGCAACGCTGTTCCGATAATAGCTTCGAGCGTGGTATTCAGCCGGTTGCACGAACAACCGTTCGGACTTCATGAATCCTGTCTTCGTATTCACGTTTGTTTTTCATTCTCCCAAATATTTAGCTTAGGTCGCAAACTGCGTATCCTTACGAAAATAGATCGAAAACAACGAACGTCCCAGAAGTTTGCTCGAACACCCACTACAGTGCATTCTGTGTTTTCGAAAAGCTTTTTGAACTGGACAACATGGCGGGACCCGAAGGTAAGTGGCATCGCACTGTGGTGGTAATTGTGCATATGTAGTGAAAAATTAAATGCCACAAAGCTACGTTGAGCTCCTGCATATTTTTTTATAATGAGCTAAAAGGATAGCAGCAGATCTTTAGTACAAGAAAGAAAAAGTGTTAACCTGTCAAGTCTATCGGTCGTGAAAGAAAAACATGTGGACAAATCTGAGTGTCAGTCACATCGATCACTTGACTTGCTTGTGTATTCTTCGTTTTCAAAATGTTGGGCCTTCCTACTCGCGCCCGTCCACAATATTTTTTTTAGTTCTCCATATGTTGGAAAAGTTTCCCTTGCATGTCTCACGACCATTGGTCTTCGAACTTTGGTCTTCGTTCTCCATTAGCTTGCAGCATCTGTGATATTAACTTATTATTACGTAAATGCTCTTGTCACACTAATGGTTGCTGTATTTCTAGTTTTCGATATTCTTGCACCTGCTTTTACGCTGCATCTCTGTAGGCTAAGTATTACATAGCTCAATCACAACGCCGCTTTGTAAAATTAGATTTATTAGTTCCACAGATAGTGATGTTGTAGTAGTGGGCCGAACCATCACAAAAACAATTATATATATATATATATATATATATATATATATATATATATATATATATATATATATATATATATATATATATATATATATATATATATATATATATATATATATATATATATATATGAATAGGGGTATTTCAGCAGCTACTCTTATTAGATACGAAAAAGTCTAGTGGTCGCGATGATATACCAACTGTGTTCCTCAAGCGATACGCAGAATTAATGTCACATTATCTAACTATTATATTTAAGAAATCTTATATAACGCACTCACTGCCATGAGATTGATGCACTGCATTCGTCATTCCTGTATTTACAGGCGGTAATCGCAAACTGGCAACAAATTACCGCCCAGTATCACTCACTTCCGTTGCTTGCAAAATGTTTGAACACATAATTGCAAAACACGTACTCGCATTTTTGGATCAGAACACCTTGCTGCGCCCTTACCAACATGGCTTCAGGACTGGGTTAACAACCATGACCCAGTTAATTGAAACAATTCATGATTTTGCGAGTGCCATAGATATAAGACAACAGGTTGATGTGATATGGGTGGATTTCGCGAAAGCGTTTGATAAAGTATCCCATGTACAATTAATCGTCAAATTATGTCATGCAGGAATAAATGAACTCGTAATAAAATGGATTAAAGCTTATTTAACACATCGTGTGCAGGTAGTGAAACTAGATGGTCACTTATCACAACCCTTGGCGGTACTTTCGGGAGTGCCCCAAGGCTCTGTGTTGGGACCACTATTGTTTCTCATGTACATCAATGATATGAGTAGTGTGGCAGAGGAGGGTGTTCATGTTAAACTTTTCGCAGATGACTGCTTAATCTATGCCGTAATTACTAAACTAGACGACCAAATCAAAATTCAGAACTCTTTGCAATACTTAGATAACTGGTGTAAAAAATGGAAAATGGCAATAAATTATTCTAAATCTACATTTACACACATCAGCAAAAAGAAAACAATCCATTCCTTTGTGTACAGCATTGGTGAACGCTTGTTGGTAAATACGACCCAATTCAAGTACCTTGGTGTTACAATTAAGCAAAAATTAACATTGAATGAGCATATAAATAACGTTTGCACGAAAGCCTATCAAAAGTTGTATTTATTGAGGCAGAAGTTGTAGGATGCATTGCGCGACATAAAACATATTGCATATACCACCTTCATTAGGACAGTACTAGAATATTCATCCATTGTTTGGAGTCTCCACCAAGTTACTCTTAAGAAGCTAGAAAGAATACAGAGACTAGCGGCGCGCTCTATTTGTTCAACGTACCGAAGGAACGAATCAGTCACACTGATGTTACGGAGATGCAACCTAGATCCTCTTGAACTACACTGAAATAAATATAGGCTGAAAGTATTGTTTCAAATAACGCACGATCAATTGAAGATAGATAAGCTCAAATATTTACATTCCCCAGACAAAAGAAATCCGCAAACTAACCACGATTGCATCTTAAAACCATACCGTACAAATACTGACACATTTCGATGTTCTTTTTTTCCAGATCTCATAGAAATGTAGAACAAATTGCCGAACGAAATTGTTGTTTTGAAAGCTGTCACTGATTTCGGAAATGCTGTAGAAGGGGATTTACGTGATTGCTAAATTATTTTTTTTTCAGTGCCAAGTGATGTAAGCGACTTCATGTTCATAGCAAATACTTTGAAAAATGACTGAATTTTGAATTTTTATTTGAATGCTGAGTTGTTAATTAAGAAAATACCGATTTTCATTGTGAGTTGTAAACGTATTAACAAACTTTATGAACATTGTACATTCTTTATGTATGTCCGTCTCTGTTATGACCCACCATGAGGGTTGACAATATTAGCATATATATATATATATATATATATTAGTACTGTATCTATAGGTTTCATCCGCCAAAAACTGCATAACGATACGTTAGTTGCATGGAACAAGTGACAGAAATCAATGCATAAAAGCTGCGTGATAAAACTTTCCACGAAATATACAGCCTTTTTATCAGGTCCCGCTTTTCGTAAACATCTGAGCCCGCCGGCGGTTCTCGATCCATAAGAGCTCTTGGGACGCAAACATATTTAAATATCTGCTTTTCTTAGGAATTGCTCGCTCTAGAAGGAGCCGGAGATGGGAACAAACGAAACAGGGGTGCGTGAGCATTCCAAACATTTCAATGGCGTTTCGAATGTTGTCCTAATTGTTTATAGGTATTTTATCGAATTGAGTAGTCCACATGCGAGTATTCTTAAAATATGTTTCGAATGCACGATGCGCTGTTGACAGCATACGATGAAACAAGCTATGAAAGCAAAATTGGGCCCCACCTCGGTGGTCTAGTGGCAAAGGTACTCGGCTGCTGACTCGCAGGTGGCAGGATCGAATCTGGGCTGCGGCGGCTGCATTTCCGATAGAGGCGGAAATGTTGTAGGCCCGTGTGCTCAGATTTGGGAGAACCCCAGGTGGTCGAAATTTCCGGAGCTCTCCATTCGGGGTCTCTCATAATCACATGATGGTTTTGGGACGTCAAAGCAATCAATAAACCAATAGAAAATGAAATCTCCGTTATCTCGCATGCAGCTACCATTTTATACTATATAGAGCGCTCTCCATCACTCCGGCAGCGTGACTTTCATATCTAAACCCGATCACTCGCAACGAAATTTTATCCAGAAACGGCATGCGGTGATCGTTATAGTTTGTTTCTCTTATAAATACTGTACCTGCGACTTCAAAAATGCAAAAAAGTGAATACCTTCAAGTGACAGAATACACTTACCGGATGCAGTCTGCTATGCGACCATTCAAACTAAAAAATTTTCGCTTTTTTTTTCTATGTCATCCCTGCAGACGTCCAGCACCAGTGATTTATTGAAAAATATATTTAGCCTCGAAAGAAGAGCACATACACCGAGAAAAGGAACACAGATCCACAGGTCAGGCGGAGTGTTTCTTAGCTCTGTGTATGTGCTATTCTGTGGCTAAACATACCATTGAGCAAGTACCAAGTAGACAAACAAATAGTCTTGTCAAAACCAGTGATTTGGTCGCAAAGGAGCAGACAGAAAGGGAGAAGAGAGGAGGGGGGGGATAACTAGAAAGACTTCTGGTTGGCCTTCCTACAATGAAGGATTAGAGAAAGAGAATAAAAAGATGAGAAAGAGAGAGGAGGGAACAGAGGGGAAGAGAGAGAGGCAGCGAATTCACTGCACCATGTGAAACTGCCCTGCAAGTCAGAGGCGTCCACACAAGCCCCGTCATCCTCAAAAAGCACAAGAGAGCTTTCCCTGCCTTGTCACGAGCGAGAAGGGGGAGAACTATTTTAATGGAGAGCTGGAGAAGTTTGGCTCTCTTTTCACCTGACATGCTACTCGAGGCACCGGGTGATGACTGTGATAGATGCAGTGATACATATCATTAGGCAACAGAGCTACCTTTCTAAACATTATATATAGTAATAAATGACAGCGAATGTTCTGAAAAGCTATTTCTTAAATGCTTAGTTCATTCTTCCCAATGGTCCCTTCATGCTATTATTAAAACGTATTCGTCATTGGCACTAATATAACGAAAAGTTGATGTTTAATTTGATGTCAGTGTGATTACTACGTGAAAATCGTGTAGAAAATTATCAGCATTTAAGTCGATTTGTTGTTGGCACTGTTCGATTTGCATTTGATTCAGTTCCAAAAAACACAAGAAGTTCTACTAAGAATACAATGCGAACTTGTACATAAGTAAATCAATGAGTACAAGCGGTAATGAACCTGCGCAAGCCTTACTATTGTGCCTCCTTTAGAGAAAATAATTTAAAACTCCTGTCTCACAAACTCTAGACAATGCCACCAACAGAATGAAGAAGAGCACATTTAAGGGCTCGTTTTTTTTTTGTTATACACAATGTTAATAAGATCTAATAGACAATCGTGTCATGGAAAGTATTGGGGACGTTATTAAAAGTAATTGTGTTGCCCAGCCGCGGTGGTCTAGTGGCTAAGGTACTCTGCTGCTGACCTGCAGGTCGGGAAATCAAATCCCGACTGTGGTGGTTGCATTTTCGAAAGGGACGAAAATGCTGAAGGCCTTTGTGGTCAGATATAAATGCACGTTAAAAAACCCCAGGTGGTCGAAATTTCCAGAGTCCTCCACTACGGCGTCTCTCATAATCATATGGTGGTTTTGGGACGTTAAACCTTACATATCATTTCATCATTAGAAGTAATTGTAATTTAAATGCAAAGAAAGAAAAGTGGACGAAAAAATAACTTGCCATTGGCAGGGAATTAACATGTGACCTTCAAATAACGCACTCGATGCGGCAACCTTCGAATAAAGCGTTCGATGCTACACATCGGGCGCATTTCGATGGTCGCAGGTTCGGTCCCTGTTCATGGCAAGTTTTCTTTTCTTTCTTCACATTTACATTATAATTACGTCTAATAACATCCTCAATACTTTCCTTGGCATGATTGTCTGTTAGGTCTTATTAATATTGTGCATAACAGAATGAATCTAATTCTACTACGTAACAACAGAATGAATTGTAACCCAACTACATATAGCACTGTTCAGTGACAATTTACGCCTCTTTTCCCGTAGGTGCCAGCCCGGTGACTAAAGCACAGCCGCCAAGTTTCTTGTGGTCCACGGTTGCACCACTCTTTATGATTTTGGGCATGCCCTGTACGCTCATGTGCGCCGTCTCCCTTGCCATCACGCTCAAGTCGTCTTCCACCCTCGCCTTCAAATGGGGATTCGATCGATTCGTTTACAATGCCTGCACGTGCTACGGCTTCGGCACATTGGAGGCCTGGACGTTCGCGGTCGCCTTCATCCTCTACAGCGCCCTCTCGATTCTGCTGCTCGACGGCAAGGCGTACCGCGGCCCACCGACGTCCTCGGGATACAGGCCCGTCTACCGAAACTCCGGATTCACTTACTACGTCCTGTCGTTGTTGATCACTGGCTACCTTCTTCTAGAGAATGACTTTCCGGGATACGCGATTTACAGGAGCATACCGTCCCTGGTCGCGGTCCTCGCCATCGTGGGCTTCGCCATTTCGACGCTCCTGTACATCAAGGGACTGACCAGTCCTTCTCCCGGGGAACACGGTTCTTCCGGAAATGTCGTGTTCGACTTCTTCTGGGGACTCGAGCTATACCCTCGCATCGGCAAGAGGTTCGACATCAAGCTGTGGACGAACAGCCGATTCGGAATGATGCTATGGCAACTGCTCGTGCTCATCTGCTGGAAGGCCCGCGTGGAGATCGCTGGTTGGAGCTGGGCGATGGCGGCCACGTCTTTCCTGCAGACTGCGCACGCGGCTAAGTTCTTTTGGCGCGAGGATCGTTACGTGCAGTTTACGGGCGTCGTTGTGGACAGGTCAGGTGAGTGGCAATGCTGTGGGGGGATTCACGAATTCACGTATATAAAACCATGGCAAGAAAGGGAAATCTATAACAGAGTGGAGCATATCGATCAGTTCTACTGGCTTCTGAAGAAAAAAGGTTTCTAAACGCTCCCTACTAGCGCTCTTTTCTCATCGCCCCTTATTTCATCATGAAACACGTACGCGGACAGCGTCAGAACCAAACATTGAGCCTATCAATATTTCGTGCTTTTTGGCTACACGCTTGGCTTTCTGACTGCACGTTTGCAGAGTCGAAAGAAGTACAAAACGAAGTAAATTTAACTGACCATGCATCGATGGTCACGGGATGCAAGGCAGAACGGACGTGAGACTTCATGGCGAAGCAGTATAAAGGCGACAATGATGCACAACTGATATCGCTCGTATATGAACCAATCCAGAGCTTATTTTTTAACGACGTCATGTGAACAGACTGCTAGCATCACGAATTGTAGCGAAAAGACTGGAAACGCCAGGAGAGAAGAGCACGCTTATTCTTTGTTTTTCAGAGGTTGTTTAGAGGCTCTCCATTACGGATGATAACGACGACTTTCTCAATTAGGGCAACGTACCACGTCTGTGCTCATTTCCTTAATGTTCACACTGTGAGAAAGAGTTTGTTGCATCATGAGTTCGTCACAGCATTTACCATAGGCCAGCATACTAAAAAACGGAAGGGGGAGCTAGGGCATCCGGATTTCTTGCCTTTGTTCCGTATCTTAAGCACACATGGAAGAGATTTGGCTGTTAAGTCGTTCATAGTTTCTCAGGAGCAAGAAAGACAGTGGCATAAAGCATAAAGGTATTATAGGCAGCAAATAATAATGTGAGAAGAGGGATGTTTTGCTATTAAAACACTGATATGAATCTCAGTACACTTGAGCAGAGTTTCCAATCGAGCTGTTTGGTACAAAGTTGTCAACGAAGCATAGTACTCCGGCGTCTTCGGAATGCTAGCGCATGTCGCGGGCATCGGGTTTCAGTGGCGTCAGTATAAAGCACTGACTATTTTCCCAGGAAATACTCAAACTACAGCGCATGCCAAGGCAGCCAGGCTAAAACGTGGAACCTGAGGCGGCAAAGTCAGCTCCGATCAAAATCTCTTTCTTCATGTGGTCATCATCGTCATAGTCGTCATCATCACCACCAACAACAAAAACACCACACTACCATTAGCTTATGTTATTCTAGTACATGGCCAAGGCAATGATCGCTAATTTACACTGCCTTAGAAGAAATGATATTTCATACCAGCGAATTTCTTTATTTCAATGCATTACCAGATATAAGAACATCAGAACTTTCTTAAGCAAAAGCGCGAGTTCCAGTTATTGCAATACCGTTTTCACATGACCCTTACATGGCTTTTGTGATTTTTTGAATTATTATTTTGTCTACACAGGATTCTACCTATCCTTCGGTTACATGGCCTTCATGGGCCCGATATACGCCATTCCGAACTTCTACATGGTGGAACACTGCCCCGACATGAGTCCAGTGGTGGCAATTCTAGTAACGTCCTTAGGACTGGTTCTCAGCATCTTGCACACCTGGTGCGACCGCCAGAGGCAGT
Source organism: Rhipicephalus microplus (assembly GCF_043290135.1). Taxonomy (NCBI): domain Eukaryota; kingdom Metazoa; phylum Arthropoda; class Arachnida; order Ixodida; family Ixodidae; genus Rhipicephalus; species Rhipicephalus microplus. The sequence goes on along the minus strand of NC_134704.1, from coordinate 51,801,892 downwards.
TGGTCAAGGACACTCAGGGCGACTGCATCCCGTGGCAATCTCCGGCGAAAGTGATTAGGGCATCGTACCGGGACAGTGCTGAACACGAAACAACAGACCTGCTGCCACTGTTGGGATTCTGGTCGATTTGCCGCAGGCCCGACTACGTACTCGAGATCCTCATTCACCTATGCTGGGCGCTACCAGCAGGAGGGAAAAGCGTGGTGCCCTACATGAGCGCAATTTTGCACGCTTGCATTTTGGCTTTCGAGGCGTACCGCTTTGAAGACCTGTGCACCAAGAAGTACGGTCAGAAATGGAAGCAGTACTGTTCCATCGTCAAGTATAAGATGATACCTTACGTATACTGAATCGTCGAAGGTCATAAAGACCTGTATTAATAGGTTTCTTTATGTTCAGCTGGTTTCATGAAGATAAAAAGAATAGGAATTGAGGGCCTCTTTAACAGTATATGAACATGAGCTTATTGGAGCATAATTATAGTAGAAAACGGTGCAATACGGTGGACAGAAAAAAGACCAAACAGGAACAGCGCTGACTACCAACAGGTGTGTTTACAATTGCTGCACAAATATAAACATTTTCTGGAACGGCAATGACGGAGAAGAGAGAAGAATTAGTTCTAACTCATGTGCAGATACCCTGATTTGTTAAATATGGTGGAACTCTCAACTACAAAGATATGATAGAAGGGGAGCTGATACATAGGAGAGTAGCTCTGTATTATTATTCTGTAGTTCATTCGAAACTATACCTCCAACTTCGCAAGTCTTCTCTCATTCGGTCAAGGATGACACTTTATAATTACGTTAAAGGCTATGAAGGTGAGCGCCAGTACTTTTACCCACCTAACACAGAAAAATGAAGCAGGGAAGGTCTGTTTATTATTTTTGTTTTAGTAATTTTCACCTGTTAGAAACAGTTCAATGCTAATCTGTTTCCTTCACATTAAGCTTCGTAGAATCAACGTTTTGGTTTCATTTTGAATTGACTCGTACAGTGCAAAATACGAGACGGAAGATAAACATACGCGCAAAGCACACTTTTGCTATCTGCAATGTTTTGACATTGTTTTTTTCTTTGCACCCAACATTTTGTGTCATAAATGTTTGTTTGTTGGAAACATGACCCTGCTTTGTCGAATATTTGCAGAGATTGTGCGAAGGCAGTTTTAGCGAACATGCTTGACGTTTTGTCTTATATCTGTGGTGAGCCAAGCCTTAGTACGGACTTCGAATGCTTTCAAGGCTCTTCATTGTCATGTTCAACTGAGATATATAAGCTACGGTGCTGCTTGCAGATTAAGTTATAAAAAAAGAATGTGTACCTTCCTACCCAACACATTAGAGGAGACCATGCCATGTCCCCGATGGTTTTGACACACCGCATCATTTGGAAATCTGAAGATCACTCATTTCTTGCGTGTCCATGTGTGTCTACTGTTATCAACAGGTGCAGCCAAACGCGAAGCATCTTGTAATATAGAGGTGCCCTGGTCGTCACACAGTCAAATACACTAAGATGCCGCTCCGTCTAGCAACAACGGCATTTACTATAATCTCACTAGCTTCATTAATGGAAAATAAATGTTGTCTTAGAAAGCAGTAGATTGCGCACGAAACCAGCAATCGCATGCACTTGCTACTTATACACACCTTAAGGAATGTGTGTCATGACACTCGAATAAGTACACAAAGCTGGCCTGCTGCTTCAACTTGTAATATTTTGAGTGCCCACACTTTTCGCTTAATGCGATGGCCTACACACTATGACTGCTGTATTTCCTAGCGAGCAGCAGACCAACGAAAGGACGCAACTGCTTCCAGTGTTCCTGATGCATTGCGATTAAGCATGATTTACACATACGTACATCCAGATGTAGTAGAATAAGTGCGGAAAGTATAAAAAATATCAAAACATGTTTTTTTTAACATCATCAGAAGTTTTCCATGCATGCTCTTTTCTTGAAGTTAGCATGATTATATCTTTTTATTGAAAAGTGATATTATTATAAGCCCTGGCAGTTTTATAAGTAAGCGTGTTGAAAAAGCGATGTGCAATTTTGCCGCTCTCCCGTAGGCGCTTTTGTGAAATAAAAGCCTGAAATCTAGGCAGGAAAACGTGTTTTAGGTAGAGTTTGAGAATTTTTATAAAGAAATCTACACCACGCAGAATGGAATGAAAAACTTTATTTTGGTCCTGCAGGACGCGCTTAGCGCGTAGCGGGCGTCTCCCACGTAGGGACCGACAGGGAGTACCTGGCGGCCGCTTCGTGGGCCTGCTGGACGGCCCATCGCTGGTCGGCGAGAAGTGAGCTCCTGAGGGACCTCTCCCACTTGCTTGAGGTAGAGTCGGGAGGAGTTGTTCTACACTCCCAGAGCATGTGTTCGAGTGTCGCTGTGTGTCCACATGATGGGCATGTGTCGCTGGGGTATGCATCGGGATAATAAACGTGAAGCATGGCAAGGTTTGGATACGTGTGTGTCTGTAATAGGCGTAGGGTTAATGCCTGCGGTCGGTTAAGTTTCGGATGTGGGGGTGGAAAAATGCGGCGTTCCAAGTAAAAGTGCTTTGTAATTTCATTGTACGTAATTGGTGCATCCCGATTGGTATCCAACCCAGCAAGATGAGGTTGCCCTGTGGCAGTGCGGTCGTTAAGTGCGCGCGCTGCATCATGGGCGATCTCGTTGAGGTTGGATAGGGCACCCGGCACCTGGCCGAGATGGGCGGGGAACCAGATGACAGTGTGGTGCTTCAGGGCACTCGGGTCCGCATTGCGCAGGATACGTAACGCCTGGTCGGAGATGACTCCGCGTTCGAAGGCTTTGATGGCCGGCCTGGAGTCGCTGTAGATGAATTCCCGTTTGCTGTCGAGCATAGCTATAGCTATAGCTACTTGCTCCGCTACTTCGGGGTTTCGGGTGAGGATTGTGGCTGAGTTAAGAGTCTGCTGCGCGGATGATACCGCGACCGCGGCGAAGGCTTGGTTGTTGCGATAGGCAGTGGCGTCCACGAACGAGACGTTGTCCGCTTCCATGTCTATGCGCTTGAGAATGGCGGTCGCCCGCGCAAGGCGCCTGCCTCTGTTATATTCGGAGTGTACATTTCGTGGTATGGGAGTGATCGTAATAAGGTCGCGGATTTCACGGGGAATTAGAGTCAACTCTGGGGGGTCCCTGGCCCTCGAGGAGAAGAAGCCGAGCTCGCGCAGAATATGGCGGCCCGCCTTGGTTGTAGTGAGTCGGGTCAATTGCACACGTTCCTGAGCTTCGGCGATCTCTTCTAGCGTGTTATGTACGCCAAGCTCGAGGAGTTTGTACGTTGGAGTGGTGATAGGGAGGCCAAGGGCTCGTTTGACCACCTTGCGAATAAGCGCATTGAGTTGATCGCGCTCAGCACGTAGCCACTTGTGTATAGCGGCAATGTACGTAAAATGGCACAAAACAAACGCGTGTACGAGACGCAGCAGGTTGTCTTCTTTGAGGCCATGGTGCCTGTTGGCTACTCTACGTACGAGTCGTATGGCATTCTCAGTCTTAGTCCTGAGCTTGTGTACTGTTTGGGTGTTGGTTCCGCGGGACTCGATGATCATGCCGAGGACCTTGATGGTGTCTAGCCTGGGTATAGTACGACCATTTCTGGTGTGGAGGGTGATACTGCGTTCCGCCGGAGGTATCCACCCTTTGGGCTTGGCACCCCGGCGTTTGGGCAAATATATCAACAGCTCCGACTTCGCAGGTGAGCACCTGAGACCGGTGTGGTCGAGGTAAGACTCGGTGGTGTCGATAGCCTCTTGCAGGGCGGACTCAATGAAGCCATCCAGCCCTGTGGAGCACCATATGGTTACATCATCCGCATAGATAGTGTGGTTTAGCCCGTGTATTTTTGAAAGTCGTTCGGAAAGCCCAATCATCACGAGGTTGAAGAGCGTGGGTGAGAGGACGGATCCCTGAGGAGTGCCCCGCTGTCCGAGCTCCACTTCTTCCGACACTAGGTCTCCTACGCGGAGGACGGCTCTGCGCCGAGTGAGAAAAGAGCGGATAAAGTAGTAAAATCGACGACCTAGGCCGAGGGCTGCGATCGCTTTCAAGATTGACAAGTGCGTTATGGTATCGAAGGCCTTTTCTAAATCGAGACCGAGTATTGCACGAGTGTCCCGAGTGTTTCCGCCATCTAGAATTTGATGCTTTAGGAGTAACATGGAGTCTTGAGTGGATAACCCTGGTCGGAAGCCAATCATGTGGTGCGGGATGTAGTCGTTATCTTCGAGGTATCGACCAACCCTGTTGAGGACGACGTGCTCAGCCACTTTGCCCACGCACGACGTGAGAGATATGGGGCGCAGGTTATCTAGGCTCGGCGCCTTTCCCGGTTTGGGTATGAGAACTGTGTGAGCTAGTTTCCAAGCATCGGGTATCTCACCCTTTTTCCATATCTCGTTGATAGTGTCAGTGAGGTAAGTGACGGAAGAATCGTCCAGGTTGCGCAGGAGCTTGTTGGTGATGCCATCGGGGCCAGGGGCTGAGCAGACTATCACTACGCACTACGCAGACAATCGAAATATAAATGAACGTAAGCACCTGTACGTCTATATGTAGCCAAACAAATTCGAGGCATGTAGCTTCAATATATCTCGTTTAATTCATCGACAAATTGAAAAAAGCAGCAGAGCAGGTAAGCCTGGCACTCCACCTCTGTATCTTTATTGATTTACTGTGCTTCGAAAAAATTTTTTACCACAAAACCAATTCTTTCCACTGATCAGGCAACAATACATAAAATTTTGAAAGAAATTTAAGAGGTCGACCAGCCATGCTTTGTTCGATCTTACGTGGAATCACCCGAGTATTAGAGTAGCTGAGGAGTCCCTCAAGGAGGAGTGCTAAGCTGTACGCTTTTAGTCTAATCACTGGACCAGTGAAACACTTATAAAGCACAGTAGACCTCTCTATTTACGCTGCCGACATCTGCATTTGAACGCCAAGCGTGAGAAGGCTTCCACTCCACGCCCGCCTTCAGAAGGCTGCCACAAAGACGTCATGCTACCTTCGTAAAGTGGGTCTGGAAGTATCCTGAGGAAAAAGCGCATTGGTACCATCTATCCCGCAAGCGTGCCGTAAAAAGGTGAAATGCCAGACTGAACGCCGTTTGCTCTTCATCTAAAGGGCGCACGTCCCAACATAGAGATGATGTATACAACAAGGAATGGTCCTGCGTATGCCGAAGTAGCACGTGACACTGCGAGAATTATTCAAGGCTTCTTGTGTAACTTCTGCAATATGTTGCTTGAATAAAAGTATGAACCGTTGACAGAAGTATTAGAATATACAAACAGAATCTGTGTGCATTATTATTATTTTTGTTAACTTCATATAGAGCGAGATGTGAGACTAAGCTGCCTGCATTTCATTTGCGACGATGTTCTCGCCAGTCTCGCATTGTGTCGCAGTGCCAGTCATAACAATGCTTGGCATGTTTTTGGTGCATCGTTCCTTAGAGCAGTTCTATCAGTGTGATGCAGTATATCGTGGTAAGGATACATGATCCATGCCACCTTCTCCAGGCGTGCATGCGTAGAGGGATCCATATGCCGCAGAAACGGCAGTGTGTACAATACAGAGAACGCCCAAACGGCACAACACCGCTGGCATGCACATGACGTGTTGATGCGTCTGTGTCGTGTGATCTTCCTGCCCCCGAGTTGCTCCGATACTGAAGAGGGCAGGAAAGGGATTTGACTTGTGAAGTCTACACTGGGCGAGTGTCAAAGGTTTAAAGCTCACCTCCTGGCATCATGCTGTCGCAGCTCGTAATGAACCAATTAAAAAATGTTTGTGGTACGAAGATGTAGCACGCAACAACTTCCAGTGTCTAACCAAAATTTCTCCGTCAACATATTTTTTTTGTTCTACACTCTACTTTCTCCTGATGACACTCCACAGTTTCTAATTTGTTTTCCATCGTCCTGCGGCTGCACAGAAGCATCTGCTGTTCCTTACGCATGCGAGCTGACGCTGAGGAGATGCCGAGCAGACGACGCGGTGCATATGAATATATGTGTAAAGGCTAACCTGCTTTTCTATTGGCTAAGAAACCTTGTAGCGCTGGCAGTGCTGAAAGAAACTACCGAGATGGAGTATAGGTTGCGCCCCATAAAGTTCGGAAAGCTCAATTTTGCTCGGTAACATGAATACCGGTCTCCAACAGTGCTCAAAATCAAAGTTTGGCATTTAATAGGATTCATAAATGCTTACATTTCGAAAATAGGCACTTATAGGAATTGAAACACAAACATCCAAAATGGGCATTTATATGCTATAAAAACACTATACAAATCTTGACCTCTAATTCATGCTCATATATGAAAGTGGCACTATGAGAACGCAAGAACCAAAATAGGCATTTGCCTACAATCCGGTCTTTAGTTATCCCTGATTGCTGACAACGATGCTGTCACAATAGCAGAAAAATGTGACAAGAGCTGACACAAGGTCAACCTTTCTGGATCTTCTCTAAATAAAAGAAAATAAAAGAGACTTATCTCAAGGAATGTGTGGCTGCTTTATTATAAACAGTTGAGGCAATGATGCACCATTACGGAAACAAAAGGGCAGTGTCTCTTTTTCTATTCAGTCCTCGCCCGCAGGAATGGCATCTTCCAGCCGTCTCACAAACTTCACTCGCAGCTCAGAAGTAGAGTCACCTTTCAGTTGGTCATGGACAAAACAGGCAACCACTTCTGTCTGAACCTGAAGCACAGATGACAAGGATTGCACACTTGCACACAAGAAGACAAACTAGAACCAGAGCCCCACTTTACATTGCAGAACAAGGTTGATGTTTTTATAATAAAGCTCTAAAAAATGCCCACAATACAACAGCACATCTAGTTTTTTTTTTATTCATTATCTTTATTTTCCAGAATTAAAGAAATATTAAATTCTGGATGGTCCCCTGGGCTAAAAGCTGTAATCGAATGGCTTCACTGGGGCACAAGAGACCAATTACATGGCAAACAAATGACAGCTGGGAAATATTTTCAACACATAAAGTGCCAAAAAAATGCTTACATAAGCAAACATATTAAAATACCCATAGAAAGCATGATAGGAAAACATTTTTTTTTCTTTTCTCATAAAACACTGTTGAACATCAAAAAATACTGACCGAATACTCAAAAGCTTCCTATTTATTGAAAAGAAATGGCAATGCTACGATTGAGAAAAATGAACTGATAGAATAAACGACACCCACAATTTCGACCGTAAACTACCCAAAACAATAGCATCATCACAATATAATAAAAGACCAAAAATTGGTGATTTGTCATACACAGCTATATACAGAAAGAAATAAGGTACAGGTTTGTGAAGTAATTGAAATGTATAACATTAGTAATTCAAAAAATATTTCATATAAAGTACTAAGTGCAGGTTTAAATAGAAGTTTATGCTTATTTAGAATACGTGGGATGTTATATTTCAGGGACTGTACAAGATGAGTTCAAAAATGTGGTATAAGCCAGTATGCTATATTATGAGCATTAATAACATGATTGTCGTACTGCAGAAGAGCAGTTGACTGAATAAATTGTTTAAATGTAGAAGAACACAAATAAAATGATCGCAGAGTGTGAAACTCATACATACATTGAATTTTAATTATACTGTGCTTGCGAAAATGTGTCAAAGTCAAAGATAGGTAGCCAGGGTTGGCAGTGTGACGAATAGCTTTCTTTTGCAAAAGCAATATTTTGTTAATGGTGCATTGAGTTGTATGCAGCACAAATTACCTACGTGAGAATCCCAACTTAAATGAGATAAAAACATCACACCGATAACCTTATGTTCTTCAACAATATTTTTTTTTGTCTATACAGATTATATATATCTTGTTTAACATTTAAAACCTTATTTCTAGCTCTGATTATAGTTACCTTCATTTTCTTAGGGTTGATTTTAAGTTTGTTTGACATGACCATGATGTAATGTTATAGAAGAAACAATTACAACTTTCCCCCAACGTATCTATACCTGCACGGGAAAACAATAGTGGCATCATCAGGATAACTTTAATAGCAAAGCGGAGGTAAAACATTTGTACCACATAAAACAAAAAACTCATACTTCCACAAAGTTTGACCTGAATGAAAAATCTGTTCTACAGTCATGCTTCTTTATGAAAGACACTCGCTGGGGCACAGTTTTCATTCCTTATACCAGATGTCTCTTATAAGCAGCGTATCATGTTCCGATTCGCTTATCGAAATAGCAGTGCCAAGTTGAAGCCTCTGCGCTATGTAATAGAAAACACACATACATCCACAGAAATTGACCCAAATGAAAGATTAGAAATCTGTCATACAGTCCCACTCCTTTCACGAAAGACATGCAATAGGGTGCAGATTTCATTTCTAATACTCCTATGTCTCTTATGCGTAGCATATCGTGTTCCCATTTTCATATCAACCCCTCTTTTGATGTAGGAAAAACTGGTGTCGTTTATACCCTAGGGTCTGTTGCATCAGCACTTTTCCTAAAGGGGAACTGTATTTACAACACGAACAGCGACAACAACTCACCATTCTGATTGTTCCTTTCACTTATTGGTTCAGTCAGCAGAAACTGCAACTTACCATTTCAAGTGCTCCTCGAATCACCCCAGGGATGATGTTGCTATACTTCAGGTTGACGTGACTCTCGGGCAACTCTACGAACTCCGTGAGCGGATTACTCTCAAGAATCAGTGAGAACTCGTCTCCTGCGGCGCTCCAGTTTGTGATGGATGGACTTATGCCTAGGTACATCTTGAAGGCCATCTGTGAAAAAGAGCACAAACAGCTTTATTAGATGGTTGCATCATTTCAGTGATTAAAGGGAAGTACTGGCAATGCAGTGCTGTTACAAAATGGTGTCTTTACCTTTTGCTAGAAGTTCTTACATACTACAATGTTCATGTGACTTTTGCGAAATATATTTACAACCCAGATCATGATAAACGAGTTTTACAAAAACCCACAAGGTATTTAAAAATTTTAAAAAAGTAATTCCTCAAGCACCTATTGCATAAAAATGCAAAAATATCTGTACAAATTTCTCACAGAAAAAGAAGGCTTACCAATTAAAGAAAAAAAAACAAATAATATCTGAGGAGGGGCATAAGTCTAGAGTGGTACCATTGATTGAATTGTGGGGTTTAACGTCCCAAAACCACCATATGATTATGAGAGACGCCGTAGTGGAGGGCTCCGGAAATTTTGACCACCTGGGGTTCTTTAACGTGCATCCAAATCTGAGCACACGGGCCTACAACATTTCCGCCTCCATCGGAAATGCAGCCGCCACAGCCGGGATTTGATCCCGCGACCTTCGGGTCAGCAGCCGAGTACCCTAGAGTGCTACCAGACAACTCATCTCAATAGCAATGAGAGTCTCCAATGTCAGAGTGAAGTTGTAAATAGCACATTAATTCATTTGCTTGAATTGTGGGCATGTGCAATCGTAATGATCTGAGTTCTGTAACATATCGAAGCCACAAGAAAATCCGTCCTAGTGGCTTCTTGCCAAAACTGGGTGGTTGTCAGTTTTTCTTTTCCCTTACGCCACAGTGAGCGATTGCACATAACTGAATTGAAAAAGCATGCCAAAAACGTTACAAGAACATAAAACGAAAGGACCATACACATTTTTTTATAATACATACACTTTTGTGACCACCAGCCATCATGCATACAAACCCAAATGGTTAGGCAAAATTATAAACATTGTAAGTGGGTCAGTCAGTGCACAGAAAACTTCGCCTATTGTACCCAGAGTGAATGTGCTCTCAGATTCTATAGAATGAATTAGAAGAGCTGATGTGACCAAGCCGTCAATGCTTGAAAGAGAAAGACTGTGCATTAGATTTTGCAGCACGTTGGTGTTTACTAATGGCCAAGTTGCTTGCCTTCGTGCGACACGTCTCTGCAGAAAACCACAAGGAATGGTTGCGAATCGATTATTTCAACATGATTAGGTAAATGAACCCCACAAGACGCAAGTTCAACAACATCTCTACATTCGTTATTGAAAAAGATTAAACAGAACACACTTACAGGCGGTAAAGTCTAACCGTGACTCTGACCCACCTGAACCTTTTCGGCAGTGTCCCGGAAGTCATAGCACCTGCCCACGTTTGTTCGAGCCAAGAAGTCTTCGATGAGCCGAAGTCCTATGTTGTAGCCCCTGAAAAACGTGAAAAAAAGTTCGTTAAGCAATGACAAATCCACTCGAAGGAGCTTTAACGGCGATCCATGGCTAACGTAGAAAGTAAACTTGTGTCATGTTAGTTTGCAGCATCTAAATTTACCAATCTCTCGCACACAATACCAAAGGCAGGGACCGTAAGCATACTTCAGTACTCTAACACCCGCTGCCTGCTTCATATGCGCATGTCATCGGAAGCTGCACGGTGTTAAAACGACGCATTTCTACACGAGTTCCCATACTCACATTCTGTCCAACTGCTTGTTAACTTCCTCGTCACTCTCGTAATCTTTCAGCATCTGAGCCACCAGAGAGCCATAGGTGAGTGTGAAGAGCTCGGAGCTCTGAAGGCAAAGAAATAAGAGAGAAAGCATTCAATTAAAATGGGCAAATCTTCAAGAAAGGCACTCGGGAATAGTCACTCCCCCCTTTACTCAAATCAGCATGGACAGCTCAGTTGAGTGCACATAAGACAAAACAACCTTATCGCGCGCAGATAAAACAAAGGCAGCTCTTACCACTTTCTTCGGATCCGTACTGCGTACAGCTTGCCGAGACATTGTTTAGACGTCAGTTGAGAGCAGTCGAATGCACAGGTTTCGAGATGTCGCCGTAGCACGCCGATTCACTCGATGGCGGTGAGGGTTTCAGCGTACGGGTGGTGTCGCGGTACTCCTGAAATGGCTTTCACAGGTGACACAGCGTTTATCAAGAAGCCCCGGAGCTCATAAAACAACAACGCTCGTAATGTAAACACAGCACACCCCCATACTTTCTCAATAGTTAGCAGCCGAACCAACCGAACGCCATTATTGAGCCTTGTTTCAGCTTTCGGCCACTAGGAGGCCAAATATTACAATTTGAAATTGTCCTTTTTTTAAATAAAAATTTCACCAGCTAACAAATAATTACGTTTTTTAAATTTTATTTTTAACGTAAAAGCGGGAAGTATTCCTAGCAAGTTTACAATATTTTTACCGCTGTTAGCGCCACTATACATTCTAAAATGGCGGCGTCCATGTGTCTTCTCTGAGGAATAACATCCGCGATTGACGGAACGCTTTAGTACCAGGTAGTACGATGACAGACTTTCAAGAAGAACAGAAGAACGAAATAGAGGCGTTAGAGTCCATATATCCCAGTGAACTCGAAAGTAAGTCGTCTCTCTGGTGCACTAGTGTTCGATTTTCATATAACCTGTTCCGTGACGCGAGATGCACAACATCCTTAACTAACGAAGGAATCAGCGCAGAAAAGCGAAACACACGTAGGGCGAGAATGTGCAATTTTTTTCGACGACTTGCGTGATGCGTAACACTGCAGTATTATCTATTTCGTTGTTTTTTTTTTTGCATTTCTCCTAGTTTTGGAGACAGAACCCTACCATGTATTCACGATCGACGTCAAAGCTGATGCCGGTGATCAGCCCGAAGACGAACAAAGTAAGGCGACGTTTGCATGTGATGACGTTTGCTTCGAGCGCAAGTTGATGTCATCGTGACTGTTCTAGTGTCTGTGAAACTCAAGTTCACGTACGTACCTCGCTACCCGGAGGAAGGCCCCTTGATTGAGGCAGCCGAGTTCGAGAACATAGAAGAGGAGGACGTCGAGACGTTGGTGACGGCACTTAAAGAACAGGTGATTACGTGTCGCCAATTGCGATTTCATTCTAAATAGGCTGTGTGTACGCGCTTGCAAATAGATTATGGAACACAGACACCTTATTGCCCGTACCTTAACAAGCGTGGTTTAGGTTAGCGGCACTAGTAGCGTACGTATAGCTCGTAACCGAGTTTGACAACCTTACGGCAATCGTATTCTTCGAAAATATACATCTTGGACCTCGTTATAGCGAACGGTTTTAGCGAACAAAATGAGAACTTTGGTTGGTAACGTTTCGTATAATGAAATCTATTCGGTTTACAGCGAAACCGAGAACGCAAAATTGGCCGCGATATCGGCTGTAACGGTGCGAGATTTAGTTCGTGAAAGACACTAAACACTGGAGGTATTATAAAGAATTAAATAGTTCGTGAAAGGCAAATTGCAGGCATATTTTTTTAAATCAATTTCACGATCACATGCCTCTTCAAATAAATATCAATGCAGACCGATTTTGCAGAATAAACTTTGTTCTGTTGAAGCTTCGCATTCTGATGTTCCTGTCTAGTTTGAAACAGTATATATTGAGACACTTAAAAATTAACTCGATTATAGCCGGTTAGGAGCCTAGAATGATGTGTGTCTGTTGCGAGGATTCATGCGAGAGCCGGATTGCCAGTTTGTTGGAGCCTATTTTGATCTCTGCTGTTAAACTAACCATTTTATGGTCCTGCTGCTACTTCAGTATAACGAGATTTGACTGTAGTAGCAATATTACACTCAACATACTTCAAAGAGCTACTTGACAAGTTATTTAGTATGCGTTAAAAGATGATTTGCAAACAGTTGCACTTGTAAGCGAATGACATGACAATCTCAGTTCAAGAAACTAACGTGGACAGCCTATTCTGTGAATGTTGTCTTCAGAACAGATTGTTTGTCTCTGACTTATGGATGTGGCAAGCATCCTTGTAATCTGTAGCAGTTTGGCACTGTCGTCACATTCAGCTTTTGTCTACATTAGCAAACAGATGTTTCAGGCAAGTAAAGCATACTATAGTGCAGTGGTAGAACACCTGCATAGATATTGCACCGCACCAAAAACTTGCTGGCCACATAATATGATGGAAACTAATGGTCAAGCTTGGTCCGATCACTTGTACTGGATTTGTCAGAGTACTGACACTAATATGTTTTTTATCTAGTTGCTAAGGCACTCGGCTGCTGACCCGCAAGTTGTGGGATGAAATTCCGGCCACGATAGCTGCATTTTCGATGCAGGCGAAAATGCCTGACGCCCATGTGCTTAGATACATGTTAAAGAACCCCAGGTGGTCGAAATTGCCGGAGCCCTCCACTACGGAAACTTTCATAATAATATCGTGGTTTTGGGACATTAAACCACAACAATTATTATTACAGACTTATTCGCACAGTTTCTGTAGAAATCGAAAGTTGCTCTTCTGTGCTCAAAGTTCTGAACGTTCCTGTTCACAGTTTTTCTACTCATTAATGAAATAAAATATTGTTGCTGAGATACTGTATATTTATAAATTATCTAATTCATAAACTTGCACTGATGTTGAATAAAAGAATACATATGAGGTAACATTATTATTATACCCTGCCGCGGTGGTCTTGTAGCTAAGGTACTCAGCTGCTGACCCACAGGTCGCGGGATCAAATCTCGGCTGCGGCGGCTGCAATTCCGATAGAGGTGGACATGTTGTAGGCCCATGTGCTCAGATTTGGGTGCTCGTTAAAAAAAACCCAGGTGGTCGAAATTTCCGGAGCTCTCCACTACGGCGTCTCCCATAATTATATGGTGGTTTTGGGACGTTAAACCCCACATATCAAATCAAACATTATTATTAAGGCACTTACATTTCTACGGTGTTTTTTTGTTGTTATTGTTGAACTGCAATTTCACTATATATTGAAAAACATCGGGACCCACAGATCACTTATTATGATACTTGTTCCTATAAGCCTGTTTGCAAGAACTGGTTTTTACCTTTGGAAGGTGGTTGTCTGGGCTTGTTGCTAATTTCTGCATTATTGCATACCACATAGAGGATTAGGGAAGAACTGCACGGACACAAGTACAATGGGTTTATACCAGCTATATCATCATATAAGAGTAAGCCTGCTACGTGTTCAAAATTGCTGCAGCTACCACTCGAAAGCACAGCTAGAACAAATATGAAAGCCACTGCTTTGGGGAGAGGAGTGTCCTCACATTTATCCTGCAAATTTTGCCACATCCTGACAAGGAAGCAATATTGCTGCCACAAGGCCCAGCATTTCAAAGCAAGCTTCAGTGACATATCAGCGTGTCAAGTTTTTCTCAGTATTAATGTCATCATTTTACGCGGAAGCAGAATGCGGGTAAAGATTCTAAACCTTGAAAAGCTTTGAGTTTTTATCACGCAAAATTTAGCTAGCATTTTCAAGAGCCAGTACCTCGCATGTCTCAACACTTCAAAAATGTTCACCACGCAGTGATTGTGTTTTCCTGCAGGTCCAAGAAAACCTTGGCATGGTCATGATTTTCACGCTCGTCTCGACTGCCACTGAGTGGCTGAACCAGCACACGGAGAGCGTCAAATTCAACAAAAATGAAGCATTGAGGCTACAGAAAGAGAAAGAAGAGGAAGCAGAGAGGGTAATGTGGTGCTCATTTTCACTGTTACCGAGCCCAGAGCCTTCAGTGTTTTATGGATCCATGCGAGTCCCGTTGACCACTTTGTCATTGAAGCATCGGCTCAGTTTTATTTTCATCCATTGCAACTATTCAAGGGTACAGCAAGCCCATATGTGTTGTCAGCAAAGGAAGGTTTCGTATAGAACAAGTGTACAGCTTAAAAACACCCAAGCTAGGGATTTTGTGTATGTGTGAGCATGTGCGTCCACATCGGTGAGGCACAATAAATGAAAAATAACGAGGGATCACATTACCTCTCTTTTCCATGCTGTTTCTCCTGTATAGTAATCGCTGGCACAGAATCACACAATGAATACAAGCACATTGTTTTTCACATGTTTTCCCAGTATGTTTGTTAGTGATACATAGGTCAGCAAACTCATTCATGACTCAACTCATTCGTACTCACTAAGACTGTGCCGTGGATCGAGTCACACATTGCTGGAGTCCAAGCGAGTAATATACATTGGTATTTGAGCCCGAGTGAGCTTGGTTGAAGAAAACTATCGCGAGTGCGAGTCCTGCTCAATAAAATTTTGGCGAGTCCTAGTCCGAATGAGTTCAAAGCTTAACGTATATTCCCTGAACAAGTCTGAGTGAACGTAACTTTTTTTTTTGTTGACCTATGGTGATAAGTCGTGGGCAATGTGACGCTTTCCTTGTGCAGCTGTTTTGACGATGCTAGATATGTTAGTGTCTTGCCGAGAGAATCCGTTCCTCAGTTGTTGTGCAGGAGACAGCACCGCCCTGTGAAAACCTTGTGAGTGAGGGGGAGGCAAGGAATTGCTGCTTTTCTAAACTGACGCAGCATTTTTCTTGCTTTAAAGTAAAAATTTTCTTTTTTTTTTCTTGTTGTCCATAAGGGCACCACACCCCGTACTGCTATAATATGTAATATGAACAACTAAAAAAAAGAAGACCTTAATTTGGTTATCTTCTTAATTTTGCTTACTCCTACAGGTCAAGTTTGAAGGCACCAGAGTTACGGTGGAGAGCTTCTTGGCTTGGAAGAGCAAATTTGACGCCGAGATGGCAGAGATCAGGAACAGGGACAAGATACTGAACGCATCCGGCAAACTCACAGGGAGAGAACTCTTTGAGAAAGACAAGAACCTCATTGACTCTGATCTCCAATTCATGCAAGAAGGTGAGTGATCTTGAGACTATGCAGACTTTATTTTTAATCCTGCACATTGGTGCCAAAACAGCACCCTGATTTTGTAAAGAGCCCGGAATTAATTTTGAATGCCTGGTGTAATTTGTGTAGGCCGCCACAATGATCCAGTGGCGAAGGCACTCTGCTGTTGACCCGCAGGTCGCGGGATGCAATCTCGGCCGCGTTTTCGAAGGAAGTGAAAATGCTTGAGGCCCGTGTGCTTGAATTTAGACGCACTTTAAAGAACACCAGGTGGTTGAAATTTCCGGAGCCCTCCACTACAGCGTTTGTCATAGTCATTTAGTGGTTTTGGGACGTTAAACTCCAACAATTATTATTATTATAATTGGTATTGTTTTGTGGGTAAATATTAGGGCACAGCAAAAAATGGGTCATTGTGCTCCAACCACTGTGTTCTGCTATTATTCTGCAAGCTACGACTGGTTGCGGCCCAAGGGAGGCCAATTCATGTAGTAATTGGTGCTAATGTATGAATGCAAATGTAACTCGTACCACATCAAGCACGCCAACTGCACTACTGTCTCGTCACATTCTGGCAAAGCCGTTGTCTTTAGCATTAGAAAATCTGCATTTCTGCGAAGGCAGAAATGGACCGCATGAGCACTTGCATACGTAAAATTTTAACACGCATTGAAAAAGCCCAGAATGTCCAAATATATCAGGAGCAGTTTACCACAACTATAATTACGGCATCTGTCATAGCATCCATATATTTTGATCAGGTGAATGGAGAACAAGAAGAAAGCTGCGTAGTGTAGTCAACCCATGCATTCTGGCTGATTTTGTGGGGCGAAAAAGACTCATTTTCGATGAAAGTGAAAATGCTCGAGGCTCGCGTGCATTTTCGTGCATGTTGAAGAACCCGATATAGTCGAAATTTCTAGAGCCCTCCACTATAGAGTCTTTCAAAATCGTATCATGGTTATCAATTGTTACTATCATGTGACTCGCATTCTCTTTCCAGGGGAGGAAGATGTCAAAGTGGACGAGTCGCTGTTTCAAGAACTGGAGGATTTGGACCTGGAAGAACTTGATGAACCTGATGAAGTGAAAGCGTGACATTAGGAGTTTGGCTATTAACAAAATTTTTCTTTTATTACACCATTGTTCTTGTTTGCTATGTAAAAATAAACTTTTCTGGCATGCACTAAACTTACAGGCAACACTGGCAGTTGAGAGCATGCATAGAATTTCAAGTTAGAATTTTTCGCATTTTTCATTCGAAGACATGCCCTACAACCTATGTGCAAGAGCCACAAAGCAACAAAGGCCACTACTGTATTAAACAAAAAGGAAAAAGAACCTGCATATCTGGTATACCAGGTGTAGCTAATCAACCTTTTATTGCAGATTATTTGCTAATTAGCAGTCATTTTATAAACATGGCGTTTAGTGTTGCCTCATATGAAACCTCTTCAATAAATGAAATGCTGCATCAAGTAGGAAATCGCTCATATCCCTGGATAAGTGCTCAATTTGAAACTCGTTTGGCAGATAAAGAACCTCAAGAAATTTATTTCTTGGGAGGTGGTGTATGGTTTCAGGATGAAAACAGAACTTCAAACAAGAGGCCAGGAATTCTTCTTAGTGGAAGCTGAAGCCTCAAGATGATGTGAATCATTTCACACGCTGCCTTTGCAATCAGTTAATGTTGCAGAAATATTGTATCAATTGCCAGATTGCAAGAAAGTGTTTATAATCATTGTGGCATTGTTTACCATACAGGTACGTTGAAGCCATTAGCTGGTACTCTGATGAATAATGCTAGGTTGACAACTTCTCTAATTTTGTGTAACTAATTTTGTGCTCAAGGCTACAACTCCTGTCGGGAAGTACGACAGCTATGTCAGGAAATAGAATGTCTGAATGAATTACACGAGAATGTGCGTAATATTGGTGGTATTTTTGGCACGCCTATTTGAACTGTTTTTTTCCCCGTTTGTAGAATTGGTGGTGTTTTTGGCATGTCTATTCGAACTTTTTTTTTAACTAAATGGAAGCATGCATTTTTTATATGTCAAGATTGCTCTATTATTGTGAGAGAGCATAGTACTGTTCGTTTGTAAACAAATTCAATTCTGAAGAGGTTAAAAGTAAATGGAAGCATGCATTTTTTATATGTCAAGATTGCTCTATTATTGTGAGAGAGCATAGTACTGTTCGTTTGTAAACAAATTCAATTCTGAAGAGGTTAAAAGTGTTGCATTAAATAAATGAAGCAGTTTATACAACCAAACCCCCCCCCCCCCCCCCCTGTAGCAAGAAGAGAGAAAAGAGCTGCTGGTGACATATGCATGGAAGACTACAAAAGCAACACACTTAAGGACCAGTTGTACAGAACTGTTTATTCTGGAAACTTTCACCACGGGAAACCAATGTTCTCCTGAAATGGCAAGTAAAAATTTGTTTACCACAACAGCAAAACAAATGTGCGGGCTCATAGATTGTTACAATAATCTGCAAGTATCAATATTTTGCGCGAACATGTGGCCACATATGCGACATAGACTAGCACAATAAAAATGTCAAACCGACACGCTAAAAACGAAACCGTAAGCAGCAGCAGCGGCATTATTTCAGACACAAGCTTTAGCTAACAAAATCCCATCGACATGGACATCGCACTATGGCGACCATCACACTTTGCGCGAGCAGCGTGCTAAGCGTGATGCAGCAGATACCGTCGGCCTAGGTCGAATTTCTTCGTCTCTTCCACGTTTCACCCGAAAGAGCCGCCAGCCATGATCGACCACAAGCAAATATTGTCGCGCCTGACGCTGCGCAAGCTGGAAATCGAGGCCGCCATCGGCGCGCAGCAGGAGATACTGAACGCCAACTCGGTTGGCATGGACGAACCCCTGGTCGACAACGAAGGCTACCCGCGCTCCGACATCGACGTCTACAAGGTGCGTCACGCGCGTCACCGCATCATATGCCTCCTGAACGATCACAAGGCGATCATGAAGGACATCGAGAAGAGCCTGCACAACTACCACGCTCAGATGTCGCGAAACGCCGCCTCCGAGAACGGCGGGGGCCCGGCGACGTCGTCTGCGGCGCACCACGAGAACGCCGCGACGCCGTCGCTACCGTTCGCGGTCGTCGCTAAGGTCGAGAACGGCTCGCCCGCCGACGTGGCGGGCCTATACGCCGGCGACAAGATCGTCAAGTTCGGCTCCGTCAACGCGGGAAACTTCAAGGACGTGACTGACATCGCCTCCGTCGTGCAGCACAGTGTGGGCAGGCCCGTCAACGTGGTCGTTAAACGCAACGCCGATTCCGTGTCTCTCGTGCTGACGCCCAAACAGTGGCACGGCAAGGGACTGCTCGGATGCATGGTCCTTCCAATGTCGTGAGAAAAAAAAAATCGCCCCGTGGTCCTGCTTAGTGACGGCGGACGAAAGCTCTGAAGGAAACTCTACGGTCTAGAAGCAACGGGCACTGCGTGTCGTATTCATCTAGCGTGTGTAATTTGTAGACCATGAAATTAAAAGCGCAGCTGAACAGTGAACACATGTACTGATCTAAGAGCAAAAATTCTCTGTTGTAGGCACTTTCATAGTGTTCAGTGTAACCCCTCTTGCCATACTGAACAGTTGTCAAGAAGCTCTGCGAAGGAGCAACGCGAAGGATAGGCTCAGTACTTATCGAGAACACTGATCACATCGATTATCAGCAATGTGACTATGCGCTCTTTTGGAACAGCAACAAACTGACGCAGTGTGCACCAATAAAGATGAAGAATTGAAGCCATGAATGAGAACTCGGAGTGTCAGCTTCACTGCAATGCTATTTCACTATAGCTTTAAATAAGCAAGCTTACTGCATTTAGGGGGGCGGTTTAAGGCTTCCCACCCGCAATAAAGGGGCTCAGCCATAACTCATCATCGGCAGCCATATCAACAGTATACACCTACTTAGGTGCACACATTACCTTACAGACGCATAGTAGGTACTATCAGCATCAAATGAAACGCGAACAGCGGAGCACGTGGCACAAGCCTTATCAATGGCATAGTGCGCACCGTCCACCAGTCATTGACACAGAAAGGCCCGCACATCCAGTGTGGCAGCACTGCACATTCCCTCTATACTGCAATATTTCTGCTTGTGTTCCCGGAATGGTATTCGAAAGGAGCAAAATTTAAAAAATACAGAGGTCAAACTACTGCAGCCGAAGGCGAGTATTGTAGCACGGTTTGTCATCACGGAGTCAATCATCACGGAAGGCCTGGAAAATTCTATTTATAGTAGACAAAGGTCTGTTTTTCATGCTGGCAATTGCACGCTGTTTCACTTTGTTCCGGTAAAGCGAAACAATTTGCGCGCGCTTTTTCGAGGAAACACTTGACATTTCCAGTTAAAATAAAGCCTTTTCGGTTCGTTTTCTGAAAGAAGCGTGTAGGTGAAGCAGCGCTGGTGAATGAGATACAACAGTCATTTGATAATCAACTGCAAACTGCTTATATTTCTCTTTATGTTTTATCGTGCCAAGACACCGTCTGCACTGCGACGCTGAAGTAAAAGCAAAAAATTGCGAGTGATACGATCAAAGGCGCTTGGCACGCCCACGATTTCCACCTTTGTCCCCATACAAAAACTAGAACAAGAACGGAGATAACGCACTCTAGGTGGATCACGCAGTGCTGCCAAACCGGATGTGCATGCCTGTCAATGGTAATGACTGGATGGCCAACACTATACTGTTTATAATGCTTGAAACACGCGCTCCACTGTTCGGGTTTCATTTGACGCCGATAGTACACTAGTTCACAAAGTGGTGAATTATGATGTAGTTGGTACTAGGTAACCTTAGCTGCAGTAGGGGCACTGCGAGAGTTATAACGTGCATAGAGGTTCCTTCCCTCACGGCAATGTTGAGGGGTGCACCGAAGAACGCAAGCAATTCTGAAGGCCTCAATCGTTAGTCGAGGTTCCCGAGAACACGTGAGCCAAACATTATAGCATGGCAGGCTGCCTAGAATTTACAAAGTTTGGAAAAGAACAGCTTCGTCTTCTCGCTACAAGTGATGCCATATACTCAAATGACTGCTGTATACGCAAATTCACAGCCATTGGCTGATTTGAGCATAGTTGGCTGAATGGTTACTCTGCCCAAGCACTTGTAATCTCACTGACAATTAGCCGTGCATTTGAATAAAGTGCTCAAGGTGGTGACACATGCATAACGTGACTTCTTTCTGCCATGCCATCTTTTCGTGCTTAGCTTCCAGCGCATTCATCGGTATGAGAGAAGAGAGAAAGCAATTACAGTGTGTGAAAAATTTCCAACTCCACTCCTACATGACAAATTCTAAAAAACTTTGCGGCGTTCGATTCTTGAGACAATTAACTCCTTTAGTGAAGCCACATAGTAGTAACTTGAAAAAGTGTGGCAGCACCCCTTTAAGCATTCTCCAAGTTTTAACGCGAAAAGTTTTTCGTGGCAAGTTCCAGCAAGAATAGAGGCATATTACTGCAGTCACAGATGCGACATCATACAAATGTACACAGGTGGGTAATGCCGAAATTCAGAGGAAATATTCACTGTGTTACCAGGGTCGTACAGGTTTTCCAAGAAAAAAAAAACGAGGATATTTAAGGTCTTTTCAAGACATGCTGCAGGTTTTTCAAGGACATAAAGTGGCACTAAAACGTAAATTTTTTTACTCTAAAAGAAAAAAATGACCAATGTTTTGCCCTTTCCATAAATAAAGGGACGTCACAATTATAAGAAAACACAAGATCTTGATAACTTCTCAACATCACCAGAATGAATGTTTACAAAAGTGGTTGGTATTTCTCCATTACAGGCTTGAAGTTCACCCACTATATTCAGAGCATGCATTACAGTTATTCAACTTATACAGTTGAATCCCTTTATAAGAGGCATGCTCCGGGCAGCAGTTCTTGTCTTTTATATGAGATGACTCTTATAAGCAGGGTACCTCGTATGTGTTTTCTTAGGAACCCGTATATTACTGTGGGTGCACTGGTGTATCTTATACCCGTTTGTCTCTTATATAGGGGTTTGGCTGTATTAAGATAAGTAAATGTATATCACCATGATTAGCCTGGATCACTTGGCAAGTCTTAAACAGTATGAAAAAACCTCACAATACATAATGACCTCTTACAACAGCAGTGAAGATTCGTCCAGCTTGGTGATGTTCACCAAACATATTCAGGACATTTAGCATTATTCTATTTTACTTATACAAAGATAAATAAATATATAGGATTCACGTGCTTAATGTCATCTGCAAGGAGCGCTAGTAACAGAGTCACCATTTTGCAGGTCTGCACCTGCCACACGGCAACCACCTTGCTTTCGAATTCTACAAGCAAGAGACTCTCAATACGTGCTTGAGTTTTTTCAATGTAGTTGGGAAAGAAAATTTACAAAGCCATCAGGGAAGCCCATAGCACTGTGCCTGAGAGGCTGGAAAGCTAGGCGGGCACAAATTTTGCCTTCACTGCAGGTCTGGCCGTGTCAGACCTGATGGCAGCGACATCGTGAAAATAAAGCATGAATGTTGCAGAGCAACAAGCTTGGTCGGATCAGTTAGCACTTCTTTTCAGCAGGCACTGGACTTCATTCCTTCGTAATACGTTCATGCTGCTTAAACTGAGCGTTTGAGCCGTTAGTTGGCATAGATGTGGTGTTGGCGTCCTGCACAACGACTCAAAGGACGTTTCGATATCACAAACGTCCTTCTATGTGCTTAAGCAGTGCGCTGCAAGTGTGTGTTCTTTTCGTGCATTCCTTGAGAGGAACGCTCACTGAATGTATCATATTGCTTGCCATTTTTCATGTGACGTTCTAATTTCTTGCTATTGCATTGAATGCTCCGCCCTTATAACGAAGCTTCAGAGTAGCTCTGCAAAATCGAACCATGTGGGCTTGCGCCGCATTACTCCTTTTCAAATGGGGACCTTTTCCTGTCAACTTGCTGGTCTGCCACATTAGTGAGGTCGCAATGTCAATATGAGAGGGCACTGCTAAAGAAATTCAAAGATTTTGAAGGACGGGGAAAAATTCAGGGACTTTCAAGCACCTTGAAAATGCTTTTTTCAAGTTCAAAGATTTCAAGGAGCGGTACATATTTTGGTGTTGCCCGACGTGAGAATTGAAACCGAATTCACAAACCAGACTACCTGGCAACTATGCCACAAACCCGAACAGATTCTTGAGTGCAAATTTGTCATGTACACTTCCTGATTTGACAGTGATTGCACCACAATCAAGAGGCCAAGCATAGCTGCTAATTCAATATGGCACAGTCAGAACTGAGTGAGGCCAGTGAGGCATACACTAGCTAAAAGTACAACGCTATTGCGCCGTACAAGCGCATGAACTATGAACTGTACGTCGTAAATTCATGAATCCGGTTGTGAGCTGCCGAAGAAAGTACGGAGATGAATCGAGACGCTTGGCGGAGATTTATACCATGCTCCGCATACCCCCTCGAAACATTTGAGGATGACAAAGCTATCTTAGTCAGCTCAGAGACATTCTACAGAGTGAAATACGTATCACTAACATTTTAGCGCAGATTCTTAAAGGACCAGTAAACAGGCGCAGACATTTTTTCCTGAATGTTACAGCACCTCTTTACTTTGCCTGACAAACCCTTGTTCGTGCAGCGAGGAAATCTCGCCCATGGGCAACTTTAAGTACCACTGAGCTCATTTATTTGTCTAAACCAGGCCTCAACAAACAGTTGTCCAGTTAATGTCAGTCCCTTTTCCCACCCACCACTACAAACACTGCATTTGTTTCTTGGCCTCACGGTGATGCGGTTCGGGCCACGCAGTTCTCGTGCGCATATTCCTCAAGCAGCATAGCAGCTGCACGCACTGCACCTGCATGACGGGTCGTCACCTTCGGCTGTGCATGACAAGGCGTCTCACCGTAGGGATCTTTTTTATCCTCTTTCCACCAACCCCTCTCTCTCTCCCCTGCATGAACCTTTCAAGGCGCACGCGCAGCATTGGATCCATCAGGAGCACGTGTGACAAAGAAAATAGCATGCGACCAGGAGTCGCAGCAAGCGGAAGCGCATTGCGACTGATTGAGCTCCCCGGTGACGTCAATTGCTGACGTCGCGTCACGTTGCCGAAGTGGGCAGAGTAGTAACGGTGCGCTTCGCCTTCCCCTCCCTATGGCAGAGGAGAGTGACAAAGCTGCTCGAGGCTTTGAAACCAGCTGGAAAGGTTGTTCTAACACCAGTAAAACTTCCTTATAGGACGTATTCGCAAGATTCTTGTGGCAGAATGTTCACATAGCAAAAGTGCGTATATTTCCATTTATTACAATTTTTGGACCTTGGGGTTATTTACTAGCCCTTTAAAGGGACACGAACGAGCAAGACAATTTTCGAGTATTCGTAGAGTATAACTTCACACTCAAAAAAAAAAAAAAAAAAAAACTCCCTTACAGCGACATAATGCTTGAAAATAAAAATGTGCAAAAAGAAAATGCGGGTGGAGACGCCACAGTGAGATTGCCACACCAAACACCGTTGCGTACTAAATTTTGAAGGTGTCTATGGGTCCTGCATAGCTTCTAAAAATACATTGGCATGTGTGGATACCATAGGCCCAGCATACGAAGTTTCAGAAAATGTTATCGCATTAATGTCACGAAAATACAAAAAAAATGTGTTTTACAATTTGTTGCATCATGCATAGAAATTTCGGCATGAAATTTAAATATCGTACTTCAATCTTGATTTTCCCTGCTAATAATTAACTTATGACAGTGAAACTTATGGAATTAGATTTCTCAGGCTGCAGTCTATCAATGTAATCAACACATTGTTGCTCTTCAAAGTTCGTTATGAAGTAGTGACATGAAATCTCAGATTGCTGCCCTAAATAAAAGTACTTGTGTTGAGAAACCTAAAACAAGCATTGTGGTACCTGGGAATGCATCAAACGTATTTTATCACACCTATGTTATGAAAACAATTTTGGTTTCGATATAGACAAGGCGCATTCCCAGTTATGCATCATAGCAGTGCGACGTCATGGGAAGACGTCGGCTGGCAACGTACTAACGAAAGGCTGTCATCTGCTCATGCTCCACGTAAATGAGTGAATCATCATTTAGTGACACTGACAGCGATCTCTGCATTTTAGGCTGCGTGCAAGACGCAGAGTTCGCAAACTCAGAAATTGTCTTGAGTCGTCGGGATTGTGTCCATTGCAGTGAAGCTGGCTTGCAGATGCCCAATGACAAAAACTTCAAAATAAAATATTTTATACCCGTTGTCTGAATCCCTAGTGTGGAAAGCGTTGATATGAAGAGTACATTACCTTTAGCTCCGGTGTCGGTCTTTCCATGAGCTCTGGTATCTGCAAGCAGGAAAAAGATGTGAAGGTGTACTCGTTCGGCTGAAGCAAGAATGTTTTTGGAAAATGACACGAAGTGCTGTGAGAATTAAAGTGGCACACTTCACAGCATGGGCAGCCTGAATTAAATATTGCTGCATTAATGAATGTTGTCAAACTACTGTAGAAGCTCCTGAAAGCAAACTGCCTCTACAAACAAAACCTGGCACTGAAATGTCAACCTGTTACAGTGGCTCAACTACACTCAAACCTCATAACAAAGTTGCATATAATACAAAAATAATTTTGTTATATCTGAAAATTCGTTATGAATGTATATTCTTAAAACTATGTCTATTGCATGATTATTTTTCATTAACTTTGCTTTATCCGGGTTCGTTTAACAAAGTGTGAGTGTACTAGAATAATGAAAATGCTATTCTAGTTAGCTCAAATATATTACATTACTGAAATTTCTCCAACACTTCATTTTAACACACATTTTTTCTTCTTAAGTTTTACACCAGTTTATGGGTGGTGTCTTAACCAAATTATAAATGCCAGGCCTGTGCAGAAGGTAAGCACAGTCACAGCAAAAGCTAGAAGAGCAACCTTTCAGAGCATTTTCTAAACATTCATTGGGTAACTGCTGCAAACACACTTGCTTCATGCCTACTATGGCATTCATAATAAACATTTTAGGGTAGTAGGCCGGCACTCACTATGCTATTTTTCGTCATTCTTCTGAGAAGCGTGGTATCCGCTAAACCATTCTGAGAAATTCTGTGCCAATTGTTCATGCAGTGGCCGACGACGATGAGGAATTATGGCTGAAGTGGGTATGTGCCACAGTTAATAGGGGAACAAGAACAAACTTTTGTAATGAGTCGGAGCATTGGACGACCCACTCGTTACACTATTCGCATTGTGCAACGACTACTTGTTCTTTCCCTGTTTTAAAACGCTTTATAAGTCATATTAACGCGATTGCTTTCCCGACACCAGGCCTGCTTAAGGTGTGTTTGCCAACAAGTCCCAAGCACCGGTGTGGCTCAGTAGTAGAATACTGGGCTGGCACCCAGCGAACCCGGGTTCGAGCCTCAATGTGCCATTGGTACTAGTTTTTTTTTTTTTTTTTAATTTCGCGCGATGTGGTTACGGACATTGGCGGCGGACAACTACGGCGCTGTGCGAGACCCCTGTTGTGATATCCTAACAGCTTTCGCTGTAAAATACAAGCAGAGATATGTTGATTAGGCTACCTTCTTTACTGGTGTCGGGTAATCCATGAGCTCTGGTGTCTGCAAGAAGGAAAAAAAGATATGAAGGTCTACTTGGTGTGGTCAAGCAATAATATTTTCGTAAAATGACACGAAGTGCTGTGAAAACAGCGGTAAACACGACAAGGGTAATGTGCATTAAATATTGCTGCGTTTATTAACGTTGTAAACTTCTCCAGAAGCTTCCAAAAACAACGGCCTCTTTAAAGGGGCTCCGCAACACATCTTGGGCATATCAGAAAATACCGCTGATCGGTAGTCGAGGCTATTGAGAATGCGTGAGCCAAATTTCATAGCGGCCAGGAATAAACAATAAATTCTCAAAATCAGCTAGAAACCACTTTATATTTTGTTGACGAATGGCACTACAGACTCAAAAATTACTGCGCCACAGGCCAAGTATCAACCACTGGCTAATTTGACCATGGTGCACTTCATCGTTACAAAAGCCGCCACAGAAGGCGAGACCTGTCCATGAATGCACGCAGGATTGTGCTGAAAAGCTGCGCAGTCGAAAAAAAAAAAGAGAGAGAGTGCTCAAGGTCATGAGGCAGAATTATGCATGGAGATACACAATTGAATAGCTGCTTTCACGGCATAGCTTCCTCCCCTGCAGTGAAACCACCTTCTAGGAGGTCGCATGCATACTAATGTACACCAGTTTGTTCATTTAAACAAAATTATCAATAATTGAAATTCAAATCAAAGCAAATTTAATACTGTAACATTCCCACAAGCTTAGCTTTTGATGTTTACAGATGCTCTTCCGATAATGGCTCGTGCTGGCATAATTACATCATCGTCATTTTTTATTGTTCTTGGTTGTGTTGTGTGTCTTGCTATATTGAGCTATCCACAAGTGGAAAATTAAAAAAAAGTTTCATACTTTTGGTGCCCGGGGCTCGTGTACCTTGACCTATAAAAAAGAAAGTTAAGATGTTAGTTTACCATTGCAAGTCTTCTTGAGTTACGAGTGATTGAACAAAGCATACTGATGCCTGCACAAAAACTGCATTGCCATAAGAATGCCGCGTACCTTCATCGCACACTCTTCAGAGTCGGGTGCCTGCAAACAGCAGCAGTGAAATTTTAAAAGCAGCATACATAAATTATCGAAATTTGTGATATAGAAGATTAAAATCTACCATAGCACATACACTAAAGCTTTCTGATGGAGTCATCTCCTTACATGTACTTACCTTTGGAGTTGATGGGCAGCGTTCCTTGAACTGCATAAAACAATAATGAGATGGTGTAACATGAATTGGAGGGTATGGCGTCTGGAGAAAGCGGAAGTTTTAAAACTCACAAACAATTTAGTAGAGAGGTCCTTGAAGCAATTTAGGTCAGCAATATCTGTAAACGGAGCACAGCTGGGCACCTGAAGAATTTTTTACCCTCAGATGAGATTAAATGTGTTCAAAGACAAATGTGAAGCCAACAAAGAAAAAAAAGAAGGCTCCAACAAACATGATATACCCTGTGTGCAGTACTTATTCCCTGACACTACAGATTATTCTGCCAAAACTAACACAACAGAAGTAAGGCTGCTTCGGATGAATATCAGAAGTAATGGAGCTCTGTGCAGTTTTAATGCAACCCCAGCAACAGCCTAACATTGTAGCCATCATGGTTATTGAACTAAAAACTCTAAGAGCATTAAGAAAAGCAGTGGTATGCAGTTTGAACAACCTCCCACATGATGTGAAATACACGAGACATGTTGCCTTAGAGGACGACAACAATTAAGTTGCCAGACTAGCGCATTAGTGCTACGGCACAAGCGCAATATTTTCATCAAACGCTGACTACATGGGACTCTAACGTCTGAGCCGCGCATGTAAACTTGTTCACTTTTTTTTTTCAGTGAAATAAACCATCAGCAGCCACAAAAGTCTGTTCATATGTAACACTTGGCAATGAAGAAGACTCTGGACTCATTGGAACTCCACCGACATCAACAAAACAACATGGCGATGCCTAACTCGTTCGACTACTCTAATTTAGCAGCAACTCTGGCTCCTGGTATGGGAGGCTACAGTGCTTCTTCAAGACTAACGACACAAAGAATGCTTCCAAGAAGCGTGCTCATCTGCTAACCCTGTGCGAGGAACAGACTTTTAACATCATCTGCACCCTTCTTCAGCCCAAGCAGCCCAACCAAGTGAGCTATGATGGCTTAGTAGAAATGCTCAAGGCTCATTTAGATCCATGGTCGCCCGAAACTTCTGCAATGCACTCTTTCAATGAAGTGACCAATAAATGCGGACGAATTGAAAAAGCCTGCCCGGATATTGGAAAAAGGGTAGAGCATCTTCAATGACGAACTTTGACAGTGATTTCAACACCAGTAACAACTCAACAGGACTCCCCAAACTCAGCCTTTCACAAGTTCAACACCTCGATGTGTCCGCGCGCAGATGTTATGACTTGGCTACGTGTATATGGCAAGTTCTTAGGGCTTGAAGTCGACTCAGGTGAGACTCAGTGGAGCCCAGTCAAACAAGCCAAATAGAAAATTGTTCAATTGTTCAAGTAGAAATTGCTGTTGCTCCCGCTACTTTCACTTTGCTGCTACAAGTGTCGACAGCCGCACAGTATAGGCAGGCAACAATGGGCATGCCGACAGTGTTGTCAGAAAAACCGCATTCAGGTGGGTGATTTGAAGTGTGCTAACATGATGCGGACCACTAAATCAGTTTTATTTCAATATAAGCCCTTTCTTCGCACAAAAGTAGCACCATGAGGTTTCGGGACTGCTATTTCAGCAATCAACGTCGACTCAATAATTCCCTTTAGTGTCCCTTTAAGTGATTGCTTTTACGACTGTACTGGCACACTAAAACAAACAGAAAGACCTTCTCATCTCGTGCGATGCTTGACCATACAGCATAGGAGCTATTCTATCCCAACGTAATGGCCAGAACAGAGAGGTGCGAAACACTTTTGCATCTCGTATACAAGGGTAGGCGGAACCTAATTATGGCTAATTGGACAGAGAAGGCCTTGCGGTATTGCTTACAGCCCACAAGCTACACAAGCAGAAGGGCGAAATTCGTGACTGACCATCAACCACTCTGCACACTGGGTCCACAGAAGCCAATGGCCCAAGTCCTCTCACCACGAATGAACAGACGGTGCATCAAGTTATCGGCACATGGCTACAGGCATGGCAAGAACAATCAGAACACAGACGCGATGAGCCGTTTACCATTACCTGAACGCCTCAATGAACCGTGGTCACCAGGCAACCTGCTATTACTAGAAGGCCTGTTGAGACCTCGTTTACGGCTACAGAGATAGCACGTATGACACAAGACAGCACCCTGGTTGTACAAGGCAGTGCAGCATGGCACAGTGGAGAAACTCACAGGTGATGAGTTCGCTCTTCACCATCGAAAAGCGACCTCACTAGCATTTAATTGCAAGTGCCTCACACTTAGAACATTGGTGATCCTATGGAGCTCAGCACGATCCCACGTCCTGGCTATTCTACATGCTGATCATTGTGACATGGTAGCCATGAATATGTGCACAAGGAGCTAAAGTATAGTGGCCCGAAATCAACAAAATGATTGAGGAAACAACGCTACAGTGCCATGAATGCTTTTACGTTGTGGGTTTGCATTCCTTGAACTATAAAAAAGAAAGTTGAAATCTTAGTCTATCATTTCAAGTCTTTTTGAGTTACGAGAAATTGGGCTCGTACAAAAACTGCATTGCTATAAGAATGCCACGTACCTTCATTGGACGCTCTTCGAAGTCGGGTGCCTGTACGTAGCAACAGTGAAATTTTATGCAACATACATAAAGCATCAAAATTTATGATATTGAAGTTTAAAATCTCACATTGTACATACACTATGACTTTCTAATGGAGTCGAGTACTTATGCATACCTTTGGTGTTAACGGGCAGCTCGCCTTTAACTGCAGAAAAAAAAAATGACATGGTATCACACGACTTTAAACATGGTTAGTCCTTTTGCAGAAAGAGGAAGCTTTAAACTCATTGCACAAATCAATAGTATGATCCTTGAAGCTAATCTATGTCAGCAATATATGCACAGCTGAGAACTATTTTTTACACTCAGCTGAGATTTAACGTGTTCGAAGACAAATGGACAAATGTGAGGCTGACAAAAGAAAGGAAGGCTTCAACACTGAATGGTTCTATCCTGGGTGCAGTACTTATTCTCTGCAACTACAGATTATTCTGTCAAAATTGAGACCACAGAAATAAGGCTGCAACGGATGAAAGTTATCAGACGAAATGGAGCTCTGTGCAGTTTGCAGAGCAACCACAGCAACAGCTTAACATTGTAGTCATCACGGTTATTGAACTAGAAACTATCAGAGCATTAAACATAGCAGCTTTCAAAAACCTCCCACATGGTGTGAAATATATAAGACACGTTGCCTTAGAAAATGACAATGATAAAGTAGGCACACAAATGCATTGGTGCTACGGCACAAGCGCAAGCTTTCCGTTGAGCACCCACTACTTTTGACTCCAACGTCTGAGCTGTGCACATAGACTTGTTCACAATTTTTTTCAGTTAAATAAATCGTCAGCAGCCACAAGTGGTTGTTCAGATGTAACACTTGGCAATGAGGAAGACTCTGGACTGATTGGAACTCCACCGACATCAACAAAACAACATGGCGATGCCTAACTCGTTCGGCTGCTCGAATTCAGCAGCAACTCTGGCCCCTGGGGATCCAGGTCTGGGAGGCTACAGTTCTTCTTTGAGACTAACGACACAACAGATGCTTCCAAGAAAAGTGCTCATCTGCTAACGATGTGCGAGAAACAGACTTTTCACATTGTCTGCATCCTTGTTCAGGGCAAGCAGCCCGACCAAGTGAGCTATGATGACATAGTACAGAATCTCAAGGCTCATTTCGATACACAGTCGTCCGAGGACTTCTGCAGAATACTCGTCTAATGAAGTGACCAAGAAATGCGGACACATTCAAAAGGCCTGCCTGAATAGCGGAAAGAGGCAAAAATTAACAACGGCAATACCATAAAATATCCCCGACAAGGAACTTCGACAGTGCTTTCAGCACCAGTCACAACTGAACAGGACTCCCCAAACTCAGCCTTTTACGAGCTCAACACCTTAATCAACCCGTCCAGCACACAAAACATCATGAATTGGCTACGTGTACATGGCTAGTCTTTGGATTTTGAAGTCGACTTGGGTGCAGCCTGTACACTCATCTATGGGTCCACATTGAAAGCCACATAAACAGATGACCCACCAAGGCTTCCGACTAACATTCTCCTACACACATGGTCAAGACGGTCTCTTCAAGTTGTTTGACATGCAACAGTGTATGTGGCACACAGCAACAAGACCTTGACATTACTGCTTGCTGTTGTCAAGGGAGCAGGTTGTAAACTACTTGGATGAAACTGACTTTTTCATCTGGGCATGAAGAGCACGGGCATCAATGACGTGCCAAACGACAAACTTGTTTCAAAGCTTTTAGTCAAATACCATTCAGTGTTTGACGAGGCCATCGCGGGATTTGTCGGTCCAGTGGTACAACTGGAACTTGTGGAAGGAGCGGAGTCAAAGTCCTAAATGCAGACCAGTTCCTTTCGTACTGCAGTCAGCTGTAGAAACTGAACTGGATCAACAGCAAAGTCGAATATTCAAGTCAACACAACATACGGATAGGGCAACACCTCTGGTACTAGCTTGAAAGAAAAATGGCTAATTGCAAATATGCAGCGACAACCATTGCACAGTAATCCAAGTATAAAAGAAGGTAGACTACCCACTTTTCACAACTGATGAAGTAAACAGCAATTTGATGGGAGGCAAAGTCATCAGCGTCCTGGATTTGGTACAAGCTTACCATCAGCTTCACGAAACGCAGGAGGCAGCACAGATATTAGCCCTGAACACGATGAAAGGGCTTAACTAAGTCAAGCGACTGTCTTTCAGAATCTCTGCAGCTCCAGTCGTTTTTCAACATTACAGCAAGACTATCTTTTCTGACATCACAGGCGTTTGTGCATACTATCTAGATGACGTGATCATCAGTGGCAAGGACTGCACAGCAGACGTGGAGACACTGAAAGAAGTGCTGAAAAGAATACGGAAGTGCAACCTTCGCGTCGGCAAAAACAAGTGCTGTTTTGCAAAACGACAAGTTCCTCTTGTGGGACACCACATCTACTACATAGGTGTCCACATCAACGAAAAAAAAACTTCAAGCCATGAGGGACGCTCCAGCACCGCACTGCAAACAAGCACTTCAATGTTGTTCCGGAATGCTGGGTTTCTACGACCGACTCTTGAAGAACAGAGCAACAATTGCAGCTGCCTCTACCAGCTCCTTCAGAAGGACACCACGTTGAGATGGGAAACTAAGCATAAAGAAGCATTTGACTAGCTTAAAGAGACACTAAAGGGAAATAACAATTTATTTCGGAATAAAACCTCAATGTAAGACAAAATCTAAAACGCCAATATTATCAACAGCACTGCCTTATTTCTGAGAAATTAAGCTAAATATATCACATTGTGTGCACCACGAGTGGAGCATTTTGGAAATGATTTTAATAACGTGAGAGCGTCTGACTACAAATAATCATTAGTAATCAAACTAGCTGCAATAAAAACAGAACCATCCGTGCACCAAGAGAGGTGAAGTCCTCTCACCACTGATGACCAGGCGGTGCATCACGTTATCGGTACATGACTACAGGCATGGCAAGAACAATCAGAAATGCGTATGCATTGAGCCATTTACCATTACCTGAACGTCTCAATGAACCCTGGTCACCAGAGAACGTGCTATTATTAGAAGGCCTGTTGAGACCTCCATTTACGGCTACAGAGGTAGCACATATGACACAAGACCGCACTCTGCAAAGATTGTACAAGGCAGTGCAGCATGGCACAGTGGAGAAACTCACAGGTGATGACTTCGCTCTTCACCATCGAAAAGCGACCTCACTAGCATTTAATTGCAAGTGCCTCACACTTAGATCATTGGTGATCCTATGGAGCTCAGCACGATCCCACGTCCTGGCACTTCTACATGCTGGTCATCGTGACATAGTAGCCATGAAGATGTGCACAAGGAGCTAAGGTATAGTGGCTCGAAATCAACAAGATGATTGAGGAAACAAGGCTACAGTGCCATGCATGCTTTTACGTTGTTGGTTTGCATTCTTTGAACTATAAAAAAGAAAGCTGAGATCTTAGTTTATCATTTTAAACTTTTTGAGTTAGGAGTAATTGAGCCCGTACAAAAACTGCATTGCCATAAGAATGCCACGTACCTTCATCGGACGCTCTTCGAAGTCGGGTGCCTGCACGTAGCAACAGTGAAATTTTTATGCAACATACATAAAGCATCGAAATTTACGATATTGAAGTTTAAAATCTCACATTGTACATACACTATGACTTTCTGATGGAGTCAAGTACTTATACATACCTTTGGTGTTAACAGGCAGCTCGCCTTTACCTGCAGAAAAAAAAAATGACATGGTATCACACGACTTTAAACATGGTTAGTCCTTTGCAGAAAGAGGAAGTTTTAAACTCATTGCACAAATCAATAGTATGATCCTTGAAGCTAATCTATGTCAGCAATATAAGCACAGCTGAGAACTATTTTTTACACTCAGCTGAGATTAAATGTGTTCGAAGACAAATGGACAAATGTGAGGCTGACAAAAGGAAGGCTCCAACACTAAATGGTTCTATCCTGGGTGCAGTACTTATTCTCTGCAACTACAGATTATTCTGTCAAAACCGAGACCACAGAAGTAAGATTGCAACAGGTGAAATTTATCAGAAGAAATGGAGCTCTGTGCAAACTGCCACACACTTTACCCCAGAAACACTTTTGGTTAGAAATGACCCCACCTCAAAAAAAAACTACAAAAAACCATACTGGTGCAGGCTGCAGACCTGTGTGGTGATGACTATTCAATCTAATAACACTCATAAAAAATTCAAGAGTTACAGCAGGTAGATACTGCTCTAACTGCTTAGACAACAACAATGACGAGCACAATAACGTATCATACATAGTTACAGACATTTACTATAACTGTATGGGTGTTTCATATGGCAGCAGGGTGATGTTCGATGCACCACCTGGGGAACGG
This sequence comes from Rhipicephalus microplus, assembly GCF_043290135.1. Lineage (NCBI taxonomy): Eukaryota > Metazoa > Arthropoda > Arachnida > Ixodida > Ixodidae > Rhipicephalus > Rhipicephalus microplus. The sequence goes on along the minus strand of NC_134704.1, from coordinate 51,767,408 downwards.
GTTGCACTAAATAGGTCATGGTATTAAGCGGTAATTTGGATGAAGTGATGATGAAAACAATCTATTCGGGGCTATTTCTGCCAATTGTATCTATTCTACAATTAAGTGTGCAGTTCGGCTCTGTAGTCACAGATTCACAAATCTCACCTGAGCAACTAGGAAATGGCAAAGCAGGCCACTTAATTTTTCCAAATGTATAACTAAATACAAGCATTTCACTGGTTCCCACTTTGTTTCAATGTAAAAGTGCAGGTGTGAATACAGGGAGCGATCTCTGGCATTGCTCCATTACAGACCGAACCACACCCTCACTCATGAATGCAAATACACTTATTATAACAAAATATAGGCTTATATATAACGAACTAAATAAAAAAGTCTTGTAATAGATACAGAGTTAAGAATAACCTTTATAATGAATTCTCAGATATAACAAACTTGTTTAAAGTTTACAACTTGCACCCAATTACTATTCAAATTTGCTGCCACTTGGGCTGAAAAACGATTTTGTACAGGTAGTAGTATACTTAAACCTCATTATTACTAAGTGTATTACTACCAGTACAAAATCGTTTTTCAGCCCAAGTGGCAGCAGCCATTTTAAAAACCTCATGATCTCATTTTAAAAGATAACAAAACTGTTGAAGCTGATGCCGAGGAGAGTTCTGAAAAGAGTCACCTGTACAGCTGGTTTTTCTGCAAGCTCAGGTGTCTTTGCAAGAGGCTGCAATTAGAAACAATGTGCTTTAGTGCAAAACTGTGAATGACAGAGAAAGGAAGGACCTTAGACTGCCAATCAAATCTGTTGGCAAAGTTAGGCAGCATACAGTTTCAACCACACGAGCATCATTACTACGGAACGACATCAAAACAAGCATGCTATATTGTCATTATTTTAGGCAAATTATTATCTTTGGCACGTTGCCAGTGGATTCGTGCGCTTGTTTACATGTGTAATCTGTGCTTTTCTAAGAGCCTTATCATTAAAAGGCAGCAATAGGAGTCAGAGCAATGCTTTCAATGAGAATCCATTCAATAAATGGCAATTTCCCCTGGATTATTAATTAAATTAATGATGCACTCCCTGTAAACCAATGTGAATCTGCCCTTGAAAGAAGACAAAACGCTGAAGATTGACTCGGCCGCTTGGACAATTACCCGAGTTTCGATTTGGGAACCATTACAATTTCAGCTTTTAGTGTCGACTAAGACGTTCACCTGCGCCAGCACAGGAGTGCTGCAAAAAGTGCGAAGAGCAGCCATTTGGCACAGCTTGTCGCAGCATTTGTATCTTGGTGCAGTCTACACTGAATTCCCCATTATTTTATAACTTTTGCTGACAGTGAAGTGGAAGATGAAGCATCGAGTTGCCATTACTATTCAGTTGGAAAAAAAAAAAAAAGATTTTAGTGATGAAACTTGTCATACCTCGATCCCACTAATGAAGGTGGTGTTCTGTATTGGCGACCCATTCAGGGACGAAAATCTAGGTGATGCCTCTGGCTTCTGCAAAGTTAGAAAAGCTCATAAAAAACTAATAACAGCACAAGTAGTGATGAGAGCAATTAGCATATATAAATAAATGAATACTTAAAACAGGGCTAGAAATTAGACTAACAGAGCTTCTCCCAAGATCTCTATGCAGCCATGACATCCCATGAGGCCATACCGGCCACTACATGTTTCACTTTAAGTGCACGAATCTTAACAACATAAAACAAACACAAAAGCGAACATAAAAACTGGTGGGGCAAGATGCGTGTTCAAAACGGGTGCCTGGCAAGCTGTTGAATGGTGGAACTTACATTAAACATTTATGTTTTCTCGTAGATATTTCTGTAGTTAAACGTACAGAAAACACATTTTTTAAACATTTCAGCACTTTTGTTTTTTTGCAATCCCATACTGAAAGACTGCCATAGATTTCAAATCCAAACTCATCTAAGTCAGTATTCTGTAAAGCCCTTAGTAGAAGCCTTATTACACTTATTTAAGTTCATTATTCGTCATGAATTTGCCTAGGTTCACATCCCGTTGTCTGATGAAGCTCTTAAACAGCAAGGGCATTGTCTCTCTTACGACCGGTAGCCACTGTTAATAATATTATTACTATTACTACTCACCTCAGACGCAGGTGCTGCTGAGCACCTTACAGGCGACCCAAGTGCTGCTGATGCCTTCGCTGCCCTCTCAGGCCTGAGTGGCTTGTACTTCATTAAGGTTATTGTGTTATCCTTGTCTATTTCTTCGAGGTACATTTGTAGATTGGAGCTGGTCTGGAAGCGGCCTGTGCAACAAACACACGAGACAAATATCTCGGACACAGGTACGCTGAGTAACGGGTCTGCCAACACAGGTGATATATCATATTGTACTTGCGTTGTAGGTTTTACAACGATACTGAACTATCAAAGGTATTAAGTGTCAGAGACTCTGCATACGTATGAGAGAAAAAAGAAATTATGAAGCGAGAAAGACTTTCGGCATTTCGGGAAAAGTATGTAACAGGAAACCCTTGAAATAACACTGTCACCTTTATATCATAGCATCAATATCATCATTGGTCCCTGTCGTCTCGAACATCTCGCATGGCTTGAGTCAAGAGGCACACGGACACTACTTTGGCTTACAGTGGGAATGGTTGCCACACCTGCCACTCCACTCACCACTTGAAGTCACAGAGTTCCCTAAAGTTAACTACAGGGGTCTCTGGCGCTGCGATTGTTCAGCGGACATGGGAATGTTGGGTAGTACACGGATTGGCCTAGTCTTCATACTTGCGGGCAGGGGGCTTCGTTTATTGCTGTGTTTCGGTTTCGTTTCGAAGGAGAGAATGAACCCTTTTGAACTTCGTGACCCGATTTGAAATGGTAAGTGTAAAAAAATAAGGTGGTGAAGCGCAACCGCGGAACACCCCTCATTTTTGTTTCATGGGAAAACTGCTCCAAGCCACACAAACACGCACGGAGCCAGAAGTACGAAGATCCGTGTACTGCCAGTCATTCCCACGCTCGCTGAAGCACTGTGCATTGCAGTTCCTATAGGCACTAGCGCCAGAGTTTCCTCTAGTGTATATTTAGGAAACTCTATGCTTGAAGTCTTCCTAGCAAACATGTGGACAGTGGCACACCATGTCGGCAGGCTTCACACCACTTATCACGATACATTCCCTAGTGCACAAGAACATAAACGAGCACCAAAAACATTTCACCGCATGATTTACATGGTTACAGGTGGCTAAATAAACTTACAGTTACTGGTATGCAGCATTCGTGTGAAAGTCTGGTTTATTTTTGAGCTCCTTGTGTTCTTCAATCTCTTTACAGTTTCGATATTTTGGGGAAGTTTTTCCTTAAAATGAGAATTTGTATGAAAGTTGGTACGAAATATCTTCCTTCTAAAACACAAGCGTTTATTGTTGAGAAAAAAGAAAACAATTGAAGCCTACACAGTGTCAAGTAAGCTTATTTGATTGTAATAAAATATCAAAATAAGCAACAAATCTTGTTAAATATTTATGGTAAAAATGGCCAGCTATCTGCTAATAATTCACAAAAGCAAAACAAAAAACTTGAAGCATGCACAAAGTGAAATTAGTTTATTATATTGTTATAAAATATCCAAATTAGCAATAAATCTTTAATGATTGAATCTAAAAGAGGCCAGCTATATTTTAATAATTAACAACACAAAAGCAAGATTTCTGTAATAAATTTACAGCAAATGGTATTATCAACCTGACAGTTTCAATCATTTTGGCAACGATGAAAAATTTTGTCAGGTGGGTAGGCTCCATTTGATTTTATTTCATTTTGCCTAATCAGTCGATCAGTAGAAAACATAACTGAGATCAATGTTCTACTTCTCGTATATTTAATTCAAAAATGTGAACATGACGTCAAGAACTTCCAAGTATTTTCCCCTTTTTCAGCTGCTTTGGTTTAGTACTATAACAGTGACAGTGTGGAACTTGCCAAGCTCAGCCTTTGGCTCTTCTCATATTACAGGGTAGTCAATATTTACCAATAAAACTTCACTTAAACTCAATTAATTTGGTACCATTAGTATCTATACTGGTAGTGTAAGCTGGCATGTGAGCAGCACTGCAATGTTTATTTTGTTTTTTGCAATTTTTTTGGCTAATCAAACATTCTCTCATTTTTGAAGCGGCTTGATTAGAATTTCAAAAACCTAATTTACAAATAGAGTTCAAGTACCTTTTCTCTGTTCAGCAGCTTTTTTTATGTCAATCCAAATCACAGTCGACAGGTTTATTTCACTAACTCATCCCTACCATAGAATAATACAATCGCTGCACTTGGGAATCTAACCCACAGCTTCCCACTCACCAGCGATACTCAAGGCCACTCAGTCATTTCACTTCTGATCCCACTAAGCACTTTGGGATTCAAGTTTTGGAACACCTTATGCTTTTATATCCAAAACGCCACATGCAAGTGAACCAACTTACGAGGCGGAGAGCGGCTCCCACGCTTGGAGCTGCAAGGTTGCGGCAGTGACTTGGACAATTTTGAATGCCCATGGCCTGCCGTGCGTCTGAATAAAGAATCAAAAGAACAGTTAGACAGTGGGCCAGAAGTCGTGCACTGATGGAACATGCTCGATGCAAGCGTGAGCAGCTGGGTAAAATCTCGCAAGACTTCACGAGTGGACAATTAAGGCTACCTGATCACAAGGCAATGCACTTGTCAAAACCGGAGCCACATATATTACCGAACAAGCACTTGTGGCTACTCTTCAATAACCGGACATGTTTTCTCTTTTGCAAATTCTCAATTGCTTTACAAACGTTTCGGAAACATGTACCACATCAGGATTGAAAGGAACATGGCACGGACACTCGACCATTGCACAGAAATGCCTGTGTGTGCATTGCCTGCATGATACACACAGGTATATTACACAAGTAGCGCCTGCATTTATTTGAACAAGTAGCCTTGTCTTCTTCAAGTCAGCAACTCCATACTTTAGCGTGCATACGTGTAAGCATGTATGTGTAGCTCTTGTCGAATCATTGGTTCCAGCAAAACCCCGGGTTCAAGAATTCTCTTATCTCTTGAAGCTTCTATCTTCTGAATTACTTTGCCCGACTTTGTATGTTACGTGCATTTTCACCCTTTTTCAAAACACACAACACTTCTTGAATTTACTCGCGGATCACCGACATGCCTGATCAGGCACAAGGGTGGACTAGCTTTAGAGCTTACTGTGAACACAATAGGAAACTTGATTGCTGCCAGCACATTTTATTTTACACGTCAGAGAGGAGCATTGCAAAAGACAGTGTTCTGGCATCATTTCGTTCAACTTACGCATGCGATGATTCTGCGGCTGCTTTGCTGAAAGCAGGCTCCAACTTTGTCACAACCTGTGTTCTAAAAGCAAACTATCAAGGAAGAAATGCAGAAAGAAAAAAGGAACAACAAAATAAACACACACACGTACCAAGCTATCGAGAGATCTGTTTAGTAGCTGCTGGGCACTACAAGTGCACATTCTATCCATCATTTAAAAGCAACAGATAACAAAGTCAAGCAAGCAGGGTGCCACATTTCCATTTACTGCTATTTCTATGTAGGCCTACTAATGTCTCAAACCCATTTGTCTTTTACATCAGTGTCTTTTACAAAGGAGTTGGACTGTAGTAGTAATTATGAGTTGAAAGAGAATGCAAACAACATTCTTGTCGCAGCTCCTAGCTCTGTCCACAATCTCTGAATCACACTTCTAGTGCACAACCACTGTGCTACAGTGGGGGTTGTTTTTGTTTGATGGCACCACGTAGTATGAGAATGCCTTATAAGCCAAAAGCTGACTGATAAAGCATTGTATAATACCAGTTCATCAGAGTACAACCAAAGAAGCTCAGCCCCCAGAACTGCCGCGCACCCTCCCTTTGCACCAGGTGACAAAACAGTTGCTTGGGCTACCTGGTAATTTGGAATAGACATGTTTGCACAGCGCTTCTTAAAAAAGTAAAAAAAAACAAGAAAATGAGGACATAAGAAATGACATAACAGGGGCACTGACTTCACCTAAATTTTATTAGTGAAAATGCTAGAAATATATACATATGAGCACTGCAACCACATCTCAGCACAAACGCACAACCTATCGTATCCCAGCCAGATACGCAATTTCTTTTTGCACCATGCATAAAACACTACTAAATGTCCACATCTAACTTAAAAATATAATATTAATATTACAAAACCACATAAATTTCACAGGACCTTGTGATATCAGTCAACACGCTAATACACTGAAGGTTAGAAGCATTAGGTTTGCACTGGGTGGCCACCATCACGTACGCGCCTTCTTCCGGCAATAAAAGGAAGGAGGTCCAGATTTCTCCTCATTCCAACACACCATCACTCCACCTAAACTATTCTAAAACCATGGTTTGAGCATTCACTCATTTACAGAGCAGTGAAAGTTTTTCAGCCACTGAGAATACAACCTTGACATCTACCATATCCTCGACATGTTTGAAATTGTGTGAATTCTCATGCAAGTAGAGGAGCACTGCGACTCATTTAGTGTCACTGGCAACAGTTTGCTGATGCTTCAAATCCATGTTTAATGGTCCTAGGCATTTCTCCTACTACCGATATGAGCACATTCTCAGGAAAACCAGGCCCCGCCGCGATGGTCTATAGTGGCTAAGGTACTCGGCTGCTGACCCGCTGGTCGCGGGTTCGAATCCTGGCTGCGGCGGCTGCATTTCCGATGGAGGCGGAAATGTTGTAGGCCCATGTGCTTAGATTTGTATAAGTACCGTGCGCTAACCGATTGCGCCACTGGGGAATACTGTGCTTAGATTTGGGTGCATGTTAAAGAACCCCAGGTGGTCGAAATTTTCGTAGCCCTCCACTACGGCGTCTCTCATAATCATATGGTGGTTTTGGGACGTTAAACCCCACATATCAATCAATCAATCAATCAATCAATCAGGGAAACCAGCACTTGTCAGACAGGAAGCCTGCTGAACAAAGCTGTATTTTGGTGCTCGCCTACCTACATAAGATTTCACTACACCCGAAAAAGAGGATTAAGGTAGGCACTAATGTTGTATTCTCTGCACCAGGAAACCTTTGAGTGCTCCGTAAATGAGTGAATGCTCAAACCCCATGAAGTAGTGTTTGCACAACAAAACGTAGGAGGCAATTCATAGCATGCACTGTCCACACGCACAGAGGATAAGCCCACGATCATTGTGAATTCCTGGTTGCGATATCGTAATAAATCGGTAGAAGTAAACATGTAGCAAACAGCAGCTAGGAGAGGCTATAAAAAAAAACACAAATTTGAAGGATACAGAGAGCAAAGCGAATCTTCCAGTGTGTCGTTGGTAGCTTCTGTGGCTGTGTCCCGGTAACTTTGCAGAAAGAGGTTTTCTAGAGCTGCAATAGTGCAAGCATTCGAGGAACTTGTGAAAAAAAAAGATTAAGAAAATTAAAACTGCGCTTGCAAATTCAGAGGTTTTTTTTTTTTTTTTTGTTGGGCAGAAATTCTGAAGCTTAAATTTATACTATCTTAGATGGAATGATATCTGAAAATGAAAACATCAGAACCCACGAAGCATATTTCAGTTGTCTGGAAGGTTTGAACCCACAAACACCTATTTATTTTATTTAATAGATACTGCTGACACAAAGTCCATACAGGGTAAATAAAACACAGTGGTTTAACAAAAGTAAAACAATCTTCTAAGCTGAACTCGACAGCTTGGAACATACAACTGGAAAAAAAACGCAGCCAACACAAAACAACGCAAGCGTGCAAAGTTCAAAGTAAAATAATACAGTGTTCATGTGGGTAAGTTATTCCAGTCATTAATGGTGCATAAAAAACAGAATATTTGAATACTTTTGCTGCATTGATTTTGCACGCCTTCCGCCTAACTGTGTCACACATATCGACCTCTTCTCTACACCACCTGTACCTGACGGCGATTACATGGTGGCAACAATTCATGCCGTGATGCTTACGCATGGCGTCGCTGTTCCGCACACCATTTTGACAATCGTTGAAAACTGCACATGCCTTCCTATTGTCAATTTTGCCCTCACTGCCCAAATTCTTCCATAAGGCATCTCCCTGGCCGAAATTACTGCTCTAGAAGAACATACGGTTGAACCTTTCAGAGTGGATGATTGCTGCACTTCAGACCATGAACCCACTCTATCACTTTCATCAGGCGTCGACGTTGACCACATGGTACCATCAGACCTCGCTCCTGATCAAGCAGAATCCCTTTGTCACGTCCTGAAGTCCTATAGTGACATTTTCGACTTCGCCAGCACAGCTTTAAGCGGAACGAGTGTTGTTACTCATCGCATCAATACTGGTGACGCGAGTCCCATTCACCGATGTCCATACCGTGTTTCCGCATACGAGCGTACAGTCATACAACAAGAAGTCATAAAGATGCTTGCAAAAGACATAATCGAGCCCTCTTGTAGCCCCTGAGCTTCTCTTGTCGTCCTGATCAGAAAGAAGGATGGAACAAGGCGCTTTTGTGTAGATTATCAGCATCTCAACAAAATTACGAAGAAAGATGTTTACCTGTTGCCTAGAATCGACGATGCCTTAGACTGCCTTTACGGTGCTACGTATTTTTCCACTATCGACCTTCGATCTGGCTATTGGCAAATCGCTGTGGACGAGATGGACCGTGAGAAGACCGCATTCGTCACTCCTGACGGTCTTTATCACTTCAAAGTTATGCCCTTTGGTCTCTGTAATGCGCCGGCCACATTCGAAAGAATGATGAACTCATTGCTCCAAGGGTTTAAATGGTCAACCTGCTTATGTTATTTAGAGGACGTTATCGTTTTCTCGCCCACTTTCGACTCCCATCTCAAGCGTTTATCGGCGATTCTTGAAGTTTTTCGACAAGCCGGACTTCAACTAAACTCGTCGAAATGCCACTTTGCTCGTGGTCAAATAACCATACTTGGCCACATCGTCGATGCCCCAGGAGTCCGCCCGGATCCTGAGAAAATTCGCGCCGTCACGGACTTTCTTGTTCCGAAGTCAACAAAGGACGTTCGCAGTTTTGTGGGCTTGTGCTTATACTTTCGACGGTTTGTTAAGGACATCGCCATCATTGCACGCTCACTCACAAACCTCCTGAAGAAGGACACCCCGTTTTTCTGGGGCGCTGATCAAGCCTCATCTTTTTCCCAGCTGACGACGCTCCTTACAACACCGCCGATTTTAGCTCATTTCGATCCATCAGCTCCAACCGAGGTTTGCACTGACGCTAGTGGGCACGGCATCGGGGTAATGCTATTGCAACACCTACGCGGACATGACCGTGTTATAGCATATGCAAGCCGACTGCTATCTACCGCCGAGCGCAACTATTCAATCACGGAGCGTGAGTGTCTCGCTCTTGTGTGGGCAGTCGCCAAGTTTCGCCCATACTTGTACGGGCGTCTATTTTATATAGTCACCGACCACCACGCGCTCTGCTGGCTGTCCTCACTCAAGGATCCCACAGGACGCCTCGGTCGTTGGTCCCTACGATTACAAGAATACACGTTCACCGTATCGTACAAAACAGGGCGGTCACATCAAGATGCGGATTGCTTATCACGCTACCCTGTGGAAGAGGCTGCCCATACTGACACCTTTCCAGACCTTCTGTGTGTGACGCAGCTACTCAACCTTGGCCACGAACAACGCCGGGATGATTTCCTGCGAACCATCATTGACAAGCTTGAGTCAATGCCTCGCGACGCATTTCTACAAATGTTCCTGGTAAAAGACGGGATTCTGTATCGCCGTAACCTCGATCCATATGGCCATGACTTGCTTCCCGTCATACCAGCAAATCTTCATGCGACTGTTCTCAACCAACTTCATGACGCTCCTTTGGCGGGCCACTTGGGCGTCTCTCGCACATACGACCGTGTACATCGTCGTTTCTTTTGGCCTGGTCTTGCCCGCTCTGTTCCACGCTACGTCGCCGCTTGTGGGCCCTGCCAGCGCCGCAAAAGCCATCTTCCTTACCAGCTGGATTCCTTTAGCCGATCGACATTCCTATTGAACCTTTTTTTCGAGTTGGCCTCGACCTGCTTGGCCCATTCACGATCTCCAGCTCAGGCAACAAATGGATCGCTGTTGCCACTGACTCTGCGACACTGTACGCTATCACACGAGCACTTCCGACGAGTTGTGCAACCGATGTGGCGGACTTTCTGGTATATGATATTATTTTAGTACACAGAGCTCCACGCCAACTTCTCACTGACTGGGGCCGGACCTTCCTATCAGCTGTCGTTGATGAAATCCTGCGCTCTTGCTCTGCCAAGCACAAGTTTGCCACTTCGTACCATCAGCAAACCAACGGTCTCACGGAGCGCCTCAACCGCACCATAACCGACATGCTTTCTAAATACGTAGCGGCCGACCACCAAGACAGGGGCGTTCATTTGCAATTTGTGACGTTCGCATATAATTCGTGACGTCACGACACTGCCGGCTATTCACGATTCTATCTTCTATGCGGCCGAGAACACGCCCAACCATTTGACACTTTGCTGCCCTCGGTCACAGTATGCCGGCCAAGCCATCGCGCGAGCCGACCACGCACGCCAACTCGCCCGCAGCCGCCTGCAGGCCTCACAGGAGCACCAAAGACAGCTCTACGAGTCCCATCATCAAAACGTGCACTTTTCACCGGGTTCCATTGTCCTCCTCTGGTTCCCCACTCGACGTGTAGGGCTTTCTGAAAAACTGCTGTCACGCTACACTGGACCACACTGCCATTAGGTGACTGACGTTACATACGAGATCGTTTCAGCTGATTCAACAACATCATCGTCACCTTCGATTGACATCGTGCACATAGCTAGACTCAAGCCTTATCACCCTCCTTCTACCGCATCCGAGTTGCGCAAGCACAGAGACGGTGCTTCTACCGCCGGAGGGTTATGATACACAACAGCCGGCACAGCCTTTCTGCAAGAAAGAGAAAGACGACGTTGGTGGCTGGTTGTTGATGAACTGTTACCATCTTGTTCGCCGAGCACGGCGCATCGTATTTAATTTATTGAATAAGTAACCCGTAACAATATAATTATAACACAGAGATGTTTTATTTGGGGTAATTGTTAAAACAATAAAAAAACATTTTTTTTCAACACTCAGGGTCATCTCCCAATGGGTGCACCACTAGAAAATTTGACTGAGACTTCAGGTTATTTCGGTCACTAGCACGGGTGATTTTTTTTTAACAGGGCACAGTCGTCTGCAAGAAGTCTTATTTGGACAATCAGCTTAATAGAATCAAGAATTTCAGACATACAGGAAGAACAACAAAAGACTCAACACACTTCCCCGTGGTATCCCAGAAGTGATCAGCAGTCAGGTTGAGCGATGCCCGCCTATATCCACAAACTGCTCGCGATTTTTTAGGTATTCACCTATCCAAGAAACTAGTATTTCAGGACCATCATGAGATACCTTATCAAAAGATTTACTAAAATCCAAAATTAAATTATTTTGATTATAATAGTCAATAGCAGAAGCAAAACTGTGAGTGACGGAGACTATTTGTGTGTGGATTACCCCTCTCTAAAATCGTGTTGAGAGCTCGTTAAAGTTCTTCTGTCATCAAAAAAACTCACTTGGGGCTTTTGCAATAACATGTTCAATTAATTGAGCGAGAAGATGTTAGTGACATGGGACGACAGTTTTCTAAATGAAGACAATAACTTTTTTTGAATTCATATGCACCCAAACACATACATTTGAATACAAAACATCAATGGTCAATAATATTACAACCTTAAAGCTAGTGGTAACAGAAGCAAGCATATTTTACATGGTCCATATATTCGATCTTGTCTGGCACACCTATATAAAAATGTCATCCCCAGGGGCCCTTCATATGTTGACATCTCTCACACTGTGCGGGACAAGCCCTTTTTTAAATGTGCAATAAGTGCGGTCCACGAGATATTGTTGACGTGAGGTAAGTTTTATATTGGTGAAAACAGCCAATGTATCAATGGGCGCTTAGAATATACCCTTTTAATTTTTGAAGCACTGAACGGGGTCATATCGGCCTTGAAAAATCGAAGTTTAGTAGACAAATACAACTTCTTCAAAATTTACCACAGGGTGTATAAAAGATTTTTTATTTTCAGATTTATCCAAAAACATGGAGCCCCAGATATAGCCACATGTGCACAGAGAGGGGCGGTTAAGCATATGAAAGCAAAACTGAGGCCCTCTCTCAATATATATATATATATATATATATATATATATATATATATATATATTTCTCTCTACCTTTTTCTCATTCTCTCGGCCATAGCAACGCAATCACATGGTTGCAATAAATCCTTGTTCTACTGGCATGCCTGGATAGCCACATGGTTACAATGCTCGCATTAAAGCCATGGGAACCTAGGTTCGAATTACACCTCATCAAGCAATTTTTTTTTCATTTTATGTATTTCTTCTCTGTACTTCTCTGTTCCTCCATTCATTCCTCCAACACGTAGCTAGATGACAAATGGTGACATCATGCTCAGCGAGGTTTTTTTTTTTCACACACCGAACAGCCTGACCTCCGGTTTAAAGGACACTAAAGCGAAACAATGAATTAGTTTAGATGGATAAAGTATTCTCGAACTCTAGTGTCGCTAGTCTTACCATCATAAGTTGATAACTGAAGGATAAAAAAATGTTCAAAGTACCACTTTTAAAGTCCACACCGAAATATGCGTGTGTGAAATCACGAATTTCAAAATGCATTTGCCGTATCTTGAAGACAATGACTCCACGAAATTTCTCGAAACTTGGTGCCTTAAGTCTGTTGCCCCATCAGCAGATCATGCACTTCATTTTTACCTACTAGGGGCTACGTAGGCCTTAGTAAACACCATCAAAATTTGTGACGTCACAACGTTTGGTGCCAGAATTTCAAGGTGGTGTCGCTACCTTAAAATTCCGGCACTAAAAGAAAGGTGGCATCACCACCTTTTCTTTATGCATGCTTTCTCACTTGCCAAGCATCTTTTCGCAACGAGCATGGCGATTTCAGAATTGTGAAAGGGTAATTTACTAATGACAGACAAATCATTTTTCTCTTCAGAGTCCTTTTAAATAGCTTCGTATTTAGAACTCACATTTTATGTGCCAGAATCATGGCACAATAATGAGGCATGCTGTACAGGAGCGCTCCACGCTAATTTTGATGACCTGGTATTGAGAATCTGGGCACTGCACCTAAGCTTTATCCGCCTATTTTTTAACATGAAAGTGTTTTATGCCGGGTTCCACCACCGGCACGCCGACATATTTCTGTCAGAGATTTGACGTAAAATTATACTAACAGACTGCAAAAAAACGAGAAGAAATCTTTTTGGAGCAGAGCGTCGAACTAGCGATCTCACGCTTCTCGGCACGCAATGCCGACCACTACGTCACAGAACGAATTTTTTCCAGCTTGTTAACAGCAAGCCATTTATGAGAAATATTATGAGAAAGCACTTTATTCGAGACGAACTCGAGCTGGCACACGCTGATGATGATATCTACAGATGAGGACGTTATACAAATGGTGATTACACGTCCAATTGATAAAAAAGAGTCAGTGACTGTACTCACAATACACACCATTTGACAGTCCTCTGAGCTCCATAGCGTCAGTGTGTTTTCATCATCAGTAACGAGATGGCCCAACGGGCTCGCGTTTTGGGGCACTCTAGAGGTCGTCTCTTGCATTTTGGTAAGCCCTGCTTCTACAGAGCGAGTTCTCCCCTGCATGCACGCATACCAGACTCCCGATTTTGTAAAGTAAAAGGTGACTTCGCTTGCTGCCACAGCCGCATTTACGAGAGGAACACGCTGCTCACACACGAAGTAAGAATTGCGATGGTTGTTTGCGCTTGTGCTGTGTATACTTGTAGATTTGTTTCATGCATTTTTCTGTTTGAGCAGCGTACTTTAAGTGTCGAGCTGCTACAGCTGTTTGTCTGCACTCATCCTGTGTATGCTCATTTCGTGCGTGCTTTCTGGTTGAGGCGGCACTCCAAGTTTTGAGTTGCTTGCTGTTCTTTGCATGACATAACAATTTGTTGCTGTGGCATTCCCTTTTTCGCCCTTGTGGTGAGACAATGCACAATGAACGCTCAACTGTCTCTGCAAGAACACGTTTCACTTTGGTGGTATACCAATTCCTAAAAAGAGGGATCAACCGGGTTTTTTGCATAACAGCTCGTTCTTTTTACATCACCAGGAGAGGAATTCAAAGAAGGATTTTGACAGTTGAAATATGTAAGCAAAATTTATTGACTCGCAAACTAAAAATAAAAGTAGATGGTAACAGAGATTGGCCGACCTTTTCACATACCCGGTGATGTGGTTCCCTGCTTCCGATCAACATGTGCCTTGCATCCTAACAGTACTGAAACGTTTGTGCACACCGTGGCAAAGCTACCACAAGCCCCGTGGGCAGTTACACCGACAACTGAAAACTGTAGCAACACCAGCAGATAACACGGCTAAGCTGAGAATGTGGTGAAATTCATCAACATCAACATATCATCAACAACGCTAATAGCATGTTAGGATATTTACGCCGCAATTTTTCTAGAGCCCCATCGTCACTAAAATTATCGCTTTACAAATCCTTAATACGCCCCAAGTTAGAGTACGCAGCATCAGTATGGGATCCAAGCCAGGAAAATCTAATCGCTTCTCTCGAGCTTGTTCAAAATAATTCCGCTCGCTTTATCCTGTCAAACTATAACCGTACTGCCAGCATACCTTCAATGAAAAGCAGCCTTTCCCTTCCCTCTTTATTATCACGCAGGAAACTTTTTCGGTTAACCATGCTGCATAAAATATATTATCATTCCTTCCTGCGCAACGAACTCTTACCCCAACCACTATACATTTCCCATCGCATTGACCACCGTCACAAGGTTGGCATTAACTATTATCATACAAAATCTGCCACTCAGTCATTCTTGCCCCGTTCGTCCCGGGAATGGAACCACCTTCCCGCTGAAATTGCGGGTATCACCGATAACCAACTGTTCCGTGCTGCCTTAGCCAATATTGTATATGCAGAAATATCTGATGTTTAATCTGTGTTTGTGTGACCACATTGTTGCGATAATACTAATTTGTTTTGTCTTTCCTTTCCTTTTTATGTACACAACGTTTTTGTAACCATGCTACCTCATGTTATGCCTTTGTTCTGTACCACCCCCTCTGTAATGCCTCTGGCCCTGAGGGTATAATAAATAAATAAATAAATAAATAAATAAATAAATAAATTCAGAGCTTTGTCAGAGAAATAGGTAGTTTCGTCCTAGTAAAAAAAAAAAAAACATTGTAACACTAAACATTGCATAGCCCATTTAATAGCGCTCCTCCAGTCAGATGTACACGAAATGAAGTTGCAATGCACAAATTTGGTGCCTTTTTTGTATCCAGAGCAGACCTTTCATAAAACACTTCCTTACTCTCTGTGGGTAATCCTACTAGATGCAAAAACTTTCATATGACGCATAAGCTACTGATGTAGTATTAGCTACAGAAACAGAATCAACCAAGATAATAATGAAAAAATGATGCCGTCTGTAGAGCTCGATCAATATGGCACTTTGTTAGTCATTAATCTGTTTCTCTAATACACCATAGTTTTGTTTAAACAGTCTGATCGTTCCTAAATTGTAATTAACTGTTCCTAATCACAGTAAATGTATGGACTCACCAGGTAAGAGATTATCGGGTACTTTGAAACCGAGAGGTATAAGTTTTTCCAATGTCTCTCTGTTGTCGCTGTCTACTTGCTTCAGGCATTCTGTCATTTCGTTAATTGATGTTAATTTCTCCTGGATCACTTTTTCGAGCCTTAACACAACCATCTTCAGCTCGGCCTGAAACAAAATAGACAAAACAAAGAGGTGTTAATGCGCAAATACAGACCAGATGTTAATTCATCCAATGTAGCGCGTGTGTGTGTGTGTTTGTGTGTGTGTGTGTGTTTTACAATATCGGCCGTACAGAATAAACTGTGAACAGTTGGGTCGTAGTAAATGTGGGGCAATGAGACGCTGCAGGATGGCACCATCATAGCCCCGGGCTACCCTTTGATATTGCTGACCACACCTAGAACGGAGATCTGAGAGAAAAGACTCCTGTCAATATCGTGACAGCTGAACATATAGACCGCATTCATAAGCACCACTTAATGGAAAAAGCCTGAGCGGTCTGATAATCGTAAACAAACGAAAAGCACCACATCAATGAGTACGTTAGGGGATAACCACAAAATTCTAACGGGTTAGCACACAGTGCGTCAGAAAACACGGCAGCGTTGGAGCACTCAACGTGATGTCTTATAACACGCACCTCAATAAGTGTCGCCTTTTCAAAGACTTGCGTAGCGGCATTCGTGGAAGCCGATTTGGTTTCAAGAATGCCAGAAGGGCCCTGTAGACAGTTGGCGGCGTTCGGGATTTCAGCGTCAAGACAAGCAGCAAGTTCTTTCAGCGCAGCAAACGCTTGGTCCGTAGAGCCGTCCATTGCTAAAAGGATGTGAACGACGCAGCAGGGATAAACTAAAAGTGCAACGAAGAATTGAAACGGCCGACTTCGTAGCGCAGCTACGGCAAACAGCAGAGCCAGACAACACCTATGGCCGAGCCAAATCTACCGCCACTCTGGAACACAACTGAAAATTGCCAACGAAAATTCCGCCAATGGGAGTTCACCTTTTTTTGCTTACGTCACACTATTGCTTCCTTCGCATTCGCTGCGCTCCGCGGCCCGCGTCTCATCTTCGTTCATCTCCATTTTTCGTGTCCATTCGGTGTTGGTCCATTTGTATCCCAATATTCAACACACGAATCATGTAATTTTGCCTTCATGTTATTCTTTCCGTCTCCATCACTCACGTCTCGGTGCAAACAAGCAAATCCATCGCTATTGCCACGTTCAGCCACTCCTCCTTTTTTTGTGCATCGTTTTGCTTTTGCCTTTTAAAAAATTTGCCGCAGCCGGGCCACCTTCACGGTCGTTCGATTGTTCCCAATGTAATCCAGAATGACTTGATGAAATTTTCTTCGACGTCATTGCGTTAATGCGCCTCGTTTCCGCTTGCCGAGGACAACTGATAAGGGTCGTGGAAGAACCAGAGCCGAGGTGGTGTGGGCCGGTAGGTAGACGAGTTTCGTTTGACGCGTTATCATCGTGATCGTTACTTATCAGCTTTATAACAATCTCGATCTATCATGCTCTACTCAAGGCAGCTCTGCGAAATACTTCGGTAGCGCTGTTGTGCAAATGCTGCACCGTTATAGTTGCATTGACCATCGATCAAAATGACCGGCGTTTAGACCTTTTTAATGTATCAGAAAAAAATATGACTGGGCCCTGGAAACCTCTTTTATACCGCACGTCTTTAGTTAGACATGTTGTTCGTTGTGAAAGCGCGGCTGTGAGCGAATATTCGTATACACGCATGCCTAATATGTTATACCGAAAATGTTGAATCTTGTAAACTAAGCAAGCACGGCAGCGTTTCTTTCAACCCGATGTAAGCAGGAAGTCATCCGAGCGTGAGAGTAAACTAATTATGCCGGTATTTTGACAGCAAGTAACATCGAAATGAAGTGCATGATGTGCAGTGGTTCGATCGCGAAGCAGCGCGCATGCAGCCGACTGCGCTTGCTAATTACTATATGACGTTAATTGCAAATGTTTTAATGCTCAGCTGCTGAACGTAATTAGAAGCGAGGAAAGATGCATGCACCCGTGACCAATCGCGCCAAGAATTGTATTTTTTTGCTGTAATTACAATTAGCTGCAGTTTCATGTCAGTACAAAACCAGATATAGAAGAAAAAAACATTTTTTTTTTTTTTTAGTTTAGCGGGCTAGGTAAATAAAGAAAAATAATGCCGGGTCACAGGTACAAAGCTTAATGGTATTCAGAGTATAGGTGCTAATTTTGTAGCATATATCATAGCAACTTGTAGCTACATCTCGCTATTCAAAGTACTTATTTACAAAGAATTTACTTAATTTTGCTTTGTAGCAGCTTATGCATTGCGATATGCACAAATACCTGTCTAATTTTTATGTACGTGCTGTCATCATTATTCATACGTCGCCTCATTGTTGGGCGACGCGAGAAACTTTTTTGGTGGTATTACATCTAAACAATAACATTCAGACCGGGCCTAGCTTTTGAGAACAATTTCATGCAGTATCAAGTAGAAAAAAGAAATTTTTCCAGGCTTCACACTTGCAAAGTTTTCATGTCTTACATGCAAGAGGCATTTGATGAATCAAAACTACAGAAGAGAAAGGAAAACTCTGTAGGCTGAACTTCATTTTGTTTGTCATAGAAGAGACTCTGTATCTTCGAAAAGTACTTTTTTAATTTGAAATCAGTCAGATGGCTGCTGCATCACTTTGTCAGATGTACAGTACTCATGGATTCAAATGCGATGGCAAGCTTTTTTTTAGTATGAGAACTGGTACGTGCAATTGCTCAAGATATCCACGTCATGTGGCGATGCATCACCTCTCTAAAAATAAGTCAAGTTGAAATTATGATTATGCAACCTGAAATGAACACGATATAAATGAAGGTATGTGCATTACTTGGTACCCCTAAATTGATCCGTTTCAATCCACGAGTACTGTATATGTTTACTAGTTTATGCATGCAGAAACATCACCGAACTTTTTTTTAGCTGCGAGTCGGCATATGCCACATCTGTAGTTCATTTGTTCAGTCCTCGAGCTTTTTGTGCACTGTTGTAGATATTGTGGCAGGATTTCTTCAACTTTGCCGTTGCACTTTCGATCTATGTTTCCGAGTTCTATTACCTTTTATCTTTTCCTATCTTCCGAACCATTGCAGATTAATGTCCATCAGCATGACGCACTGGGGGATCAAGCTGTTTCACGTGATTGGTTTCTGCACATACGCGTACTGCATCTACTATTCCGAGGTTCACTTGGACATTCCGCAGCGGACTCCATCTCACAAGAGGTTTGGCCGCTACAAGTACCTCACCCACTGGAACTTGGTATGGCCAGCATTCGTCTTTAACAGTTTACTTTTAAAAGAAGAAAACAGGACTGCACAAAGAAACACTAAGTCCACAATGTGTTGATATTATAAAAGAACCATGTGAAGTGCATACTAACTTTCTTTTTTTTGCAGAGATTACCTTGTCTCATTTTTCTGCTGTGACTGTGGCAGAAGCATTGTGAAACAGTGATAGTTTAGAGAAACTCTGCTAGTCAGCCAAACCTAAAAGACCTTGGTCATAAATGCTCTTGCCTGCACATACGATGATACTGCTTCATATGCAGAGCACTAAGAGTTCAGGATAAAAGCAGTCACTTCTCAGTCACAAGAAGGAGTAATTGTTGCAAAGCATGCTACGCATTATAAATTGGTGTCACAGCAACAATTTATAGGTCTACATAAAAAAAATTACAAGTTGAAGTAACGAGAGAAAATCTTGGGTGATGAAATCTAGGGCATGCTAACCATCATAGTAGCTCAGAAAAAATATGCAGTACAATGTATTTTTCATGCATTTTTTAATGTGTACAGTTTTATAACATCTACCATATTTGCTTACATAGTACGAGTATTGGATAGTGTTAGATAATGTTGGGTGTCTGCTGTTATAACGCTAAAATAAAATAATGTGTGTACAACGACCCCTGCCTGTTCTGTAGAAAACGTGTACTTCATGTTAATCCATGCCAAGATCTCCTCTTTTATTAAGGCCTATTCAGTGTCTCTATTCGACTGATTAATATCTCCACTTTAATAATTCAGCTGCTTATCTTGTCTTGCTGTGATATGCTTTACTTAATTTTGTTCTTTTTGTCTTATAGTATCAAGTTATGATGAATTGGGCTAATTGGTAATTTTTTGTGAGGCTGAGGAAAGGTCATACACTAGGGCAAGGTCATGACGCTAGTGCGAAGTTGTGATGCTAATACTGCAGCCTTAGCATCACGACCTCGCAGTGACACCAAGCCTTAATCTCAAAAAAAAGTAAGTGGTGCTTTCTGCGGCACCAAGGCACTATTGCTATAGGCTTAGTGTCACGAAAAGCAAGACATAGATCAGAACTGACATGCTGTCAATGGGCACTTTAAACTAAGGAGCTCGAGTGTGCTCTATCCAGAGGACTGTGCTTTTGTAAACTTAATCATTAAAAAGCGACTTCTGGTGCATGATTACGGAGCGTGCTGTGCGTGCTCCAACCCCCGAGACGGTCCACAAGGGCCTGAACGAGAGCTCGCCCCTGCTACCGCTTTTGGTAAATGATGTGTTTCCCGCTCTCTCCTCTGATGAAATGCATTCTGCTTCCCCACTTGTTCACTCGGTGGAGCAATGTAACATTCACTACGAAACGATTTCGTACCCCCAAAAGCAGGCGGCATAAATTGCCATTAAGCTAAGCTCCACAGGCATCGCACTCGCATGCATCCGAGCGTGTTTTTTTTTGGAATTCGAAGCACATGAACTTAACGCGCCCTATCAGAGCTTATTTCTGCTAGCTGTTCTTGTTCAGTGTTCTGCTTTTGCCTATAATCCGAGTACTTTCATTTAGTTTTCAGCTCTACAGATGCATCAAGTAACATTTCTTACCTCCATCTCTATGCCTCAACAAAATGGGATCTATTGTAGACATTTCAGGGGCTCATGTTCACACTGAGCTGCTTCCTCGACTTTGCGCCGATACGGAATAAGCAACGGCTCAAGCGGTTTTACGACCACCTCTTCGTTGCATTGTCGCTACCGGTATGCATGGTGAGTTTGCTTTTTCCTTTTGTGGCATGACAAGGTGATCTGACGTCATTCCAGGCTGTTACAAAAGCAAACACATTGGGCCAATAGACCAAGTCCTAAGGATCAATTAGAGACTGATTTGAACTCTCAGTGTAAAATGTGTAATTTGTTACACGCTTTAAAACTACGAATCGCTGCAGACCACTGCGACTCGGCCAAATGCATTTTCAACCGCACATTCCCAGTGTGACATGCTCTGGCCATTTCTGATTGATTGATTTCTGATCTGATTAGCTGTCATGGGCTGTGGATTACGCCAAAGTAAAATCAGCTGGTAGGATGGCGGCACCTGTCGGAGCAGATATGAACCACGTCTGTGTTCGTCGTCTCTGTTGCCAGACAACGTGCGTGCTGCCGGGTGCACTGTGTCATGGCCTCCGAGAATGCGCGCAGCCTGTAGGTGTGCAATTTTGGAGGTCTATACTGGTAAAAGATCAAATCGTCGAGTGTACTCATGAAAGCTCTGTGATCGCCAGCGTGCCTCACGAGTTGAGGGGGCCAGGCCGAGGTGAGGAGGAGAGTATGATATAATTTTCCATAGCGGCCTTGGTGCACGGCATGTCACTAAATTTGTGTGTGAATGGTTTGTTGGTACTCTAACCTAAACGCTGACAAAACTTCAAAATAACTTCAACTTCAAACAACAGATCTGTCTAAGCTTGAGTTTTGTTCATGCCAGTCAGCCCCTTAAACTCGCCGAACTTGGGTATGTGCTACAGAAATAGGACATGCCCTATGACTCACCACTGGTTCACTGAAATGAAGCACTGTCGAATTGTACTATGTCCATTTCCTTGGGTATTCATATATGTGTGACACTGGGAGTGCTAGCATATGCCACTTGTGTCCACAACCTTGGCATAGCTCAGAGGTTCTGGGGTCATATATTACATTGGCAGCAAGACGTTATATTCGTTTACTTTCATTTCTCTCTATCCCAAAATTACACTTTCATAAAAAAAAGCTACACATAATGCCCCCTGTGGTTTCATTGGCATCACTATCTGTTGGCCTGGTGAGGTTGTGCCCAACAAAAACGGGCCCCTCGATCAATTCCTGTTGCTTTATTCATAATGCAAGATGTATTACATTCAGTTTTAGAGAAGCAAAGGACAGGACTTGACAATTAAAAAAAAAAATTGGCTACTGCACATTAGTGGCCTAAGTAAAACAGATACTCTCAAAATCTATGATGTGACACTGACATACCAGCTCTGTTATTTTGATGCAAAATTTAAAGAAAGTAAAAGGGAATACAGAAATATCCTGGAATATAAAAATTTATATCCAAAAATGTTTCTTTTGGGAGTGTGCAAATATTCGAACATTACGAATAACTAATTGAATTGTGTTCTGTTCCATTCAGTGCTTGAATCGAATAGTGCATATTCGAAATATCGAAATATTTCTTGAATAATCAGAGATGACAAAAATTGATCGAAGGAATGAGGCCCTGGAACAGCGAGGGGTAACTTTTCTTGTTTTCATTCATTCTTGAATTAACCAAATGCAGGCAGGTGATGTACCTATCGGACTATCGACGCTATATAATAATCCCAGGATAAAGGCGTTCTTGCTTAAAACTGCACTTTAGCCGAAGCGAAACTGTCATTCATCCACTACATGACACAACGTGACATGATATCAATCCACTTTCATAACGCTCATGATGATCGTAATTCACAAAAAGTGTTAAATATTTGTGTACCAGTTTTATTTTTTCACCCTACAGTCGGGAAATATTTCGAAGGTTTTAGTTTTTTCTCTATACAAGCTTGGCTCATTTTAAATCATTGTGGTATTTTTGTCGGTTAATAGTAATCATAGCATTTCTTTGCTAAATCTTGGGAAAAGCTTTATTGAATACAGTGCTGTGAAATTATAGGGTTGTTTTAAAAATTATTACCTTACCCATCTAGGGACATTTTTTTTAAGTGGTTCTTTTACTATTAGAAAATTAGTATTCAAACAGTATTTGATTTGTGTTCGTATTGCAGTTGGTGTTACTGTAGTCAATTCGCATTCGATTTGTTTGAAAAGTTTACTATTCGGACCCCCCCCCCCCCCCCTTTCTTTTTTCTGATTGCTCTTCTATGGGTCATTTATACCAGACTTTATTATGGACATGTGTAATCGTTGTTTCTTGTTGGTTAGGCCTATCGCAAATTTTTCGAACTCTGCTGCTAAATTTTTGGACACTTACAAACAAATTTTAATTTAAAGGGGTCCTGCAACACTTTTTGAGTACCCATAAAATTAATTCATTGGAAAAGCTTATCGCCTCAAAAATTCAACACCGCAAAAATTTGCGGAGTTGAAATTTGCGGCTCGAGAGCCTCTACTACCGATCGGCAGCGTTTTCTGACCATGCTTAAGAAGTGTTGCAGGGCCCCTTAAAGTGACTTACTGGCAAGATAACACCGTACAAAAAATAACAGCTACTTCATTACAGTGGTCCCAAAATAGCTGGGTAATAAACAGTGATTGTTGACTGAGGCAGCAATATATTTATCTGCTGTATCAATAAATTTATCAATGTTGAAAATAATTACAGACTTATTACTTGTTTGTTTGCACTTGTTTATGGGTAATGTTTCAGCACTGAACGTTCTGTTTAAACAGTTCCTGTAGGACTTCCAAACATTTTAGTTGCAATATTACAGCATCATTTGTTTTTCAAAATATTCCTCTTATTGTACAAGACATTGTGCTGCAATTTCTTTTGTTTTTCTTCGTTTATGCTATAGTTATTGCAACACAAAGTTGCTAGCCTCATATCCTGATTGAGCTGGCCTCAACATTTTCGAATATAATTTGAAGTTTGTTCTGCTGGAATAGCCCACAGGGACAAGAAAAATTGTAAACTAAAATGAGAAATGTTATGTATAAAAGAAATGTTACAAACAACAGCTGTTGCAAAAGCAAACAAGAATGTTTTACTGTTTTGTAACACTAAACCAGTCAGTGCGCAAGCACAGATTTGCAATGATTTGCTACCAGTCTTGCCGAAACAACTATAGATTACACTTTCATTTTTCATTGCTCTATCTCTTTTTGCAGTTTGTGACTGGATTATTCTGGTCTCTCTACTTCTACGACCGAGAGCTGATTTTCCCTCAATCACTCGCAATCTACTATCCATGGTGGCTCAACCAGTTGTCGGTGTGTATACGTTCACATAGTGCACAGCCCTTACAAGCCAGCGGTAATCTAATTTAAGGCAGCTTTAGAAGCCCTGTTTCTAACTGGATGGATGTGAATGAACCTCTGTAAAAAAAAAATGGCACTAGAGGCTAAGAAAGCACTGTAAAAGTGAGGTCTGGGTTAAGTGTTGAGCAGCAGCGGTTTGTGAGTACATGATGGAATCCCATTAACTACTGTTTTTAAATCCTCCGAGAAACCCAAAGACTGTATCTGTCCTAGTTGGAATTCAACTCCCAAGCTCAAGTCAAGTTTAACAATGTCATCTTCTATGTGTTACTTCGTTACATGTTCTTGCGTCATTGTGAACCTGGCTGCCCTTGTCAATTGCAGCACACCACCATTTCATTCTTCGCGCTGCTTGAAGCCAAGCTTGTCTACCATGCCACGCCTCCCAGAAAAGATGGATTCCGCACCATCTTCATGCTTGTCTGCACCTATGTCGGATGGTAAGTGGATGCATGCTATTCGGAACACTCACTTCTGCCGCATGGCCCAAAGAACGGAAAATCAAAGCTGTTCGGGGTTGTAAACCAGTCCCAATTGTACTTGGCTGCAGAAGAAAAATCCGGTTCTTCACTGCTGGAGCCATAGAGATAAACTTGAACGATGCAAATACTGCCACTTTGTTTGCTGTCATTATTACTTTCATCCAGTTTGCCATGGGTTGTCTAATTTGAAGTCCATTATTATGGCTCAGGTTCATACTGTATCGGGTGGAACAAAAGACATTCAGAAACGTGCTATGTGCAGACATGCATTCAGCCGCCTGACACATTTTCTGCAACACTGACGGAGTGTCCACAAATTGCCATCCGATTGAACTTGAGTGCAGATAAGCCCATAGAAATGCCTCGTTACTGACAATGATGTGTGCATTGGTTTTTACATTTATCATTACACAGTTTTAGTGGAGTGCGTGAGATAAGCACCTACCTGACTTGTGTATAGGACACAGAATACAGCACAGCACCTGTGTTGCTTGCTTTCTCTTTTCAATCAAACTTTTGCACCCAACTGAACTTGCCAAACGATTCTATGCATGCCTCCCACAATTCAAAGTTTGTTTGCTTTCTTGATGTACTGAACCAAGTATTGAATGAATTGTTAAAGGTAACATTGAAGTTTATAACTTGCTCACAGAATCTGATAACCACATCCCAGGCTGATTCCTACATTTTCACACACAAAAAAAAAGGACAGAGAGAAAGAAAATGTTTAGCTTTGATTAATTAGAGTATGTGTTCATCAGCATCTTTCTTAGCCTGTTGTATGCCCACTGCAGGATGCTGGCCTCTCCTAGTGGTCACCAATTTACCCTAGCTTGTGCAGGCTTTTTTATTGCAGGCAATGTTCCCATCCCTTGCAATCCATTTCGTTGCTAGTGGTTATTTGTCCTTCGCATTCCGTGACATGCCCAGGTCCACTTCTTCTTCCTAATGTCAGGTAGAATCATGGCTATTCATAAGTGTTCTTTAATTCACTCTGCTCTCGCCCCGTCTCTTAATGTTGCACCTGTCATTCCCTGCTCTATTGCGCATTGCGTGGTCAAGGCGGTAATGCAGGCCAGTTGGTCGTGACGGCTGTAATTCATTTTGGTAGTGCGAAAAAATAAACTAGCACCCGTCTTGTTTGTGAGTTTTCTCTCGTGTCTGTGCTACCGAAATAAATACCGGCGATCACATTGCATGGTTCTTAATAACACTTCTAAATTTTTGTTTGTTATCATATTCCTGTAACCTTAAAACCTATCTTGCACTGAACTCACATGTACATTAAATGCCTGTAAGCGTAAGTGCCTGGTAGTGTGTATGAAGGCTATAAAAAGAATGTTTACCAGACTAGTGAGCTTCCAGGTTTGACAGAATGAGTTTTTATTAAAGTCACTCATATGAAAACTTCAAGCAACAAGTGGGAACAGGAATGAACATGCAAGGTGCAAGAGTTCGACGAGGCAACATGATTAAGTGCCTGAGGAGGCATCCTCAGCAGTAGGGCAGTATGTGGCACCGGTATCGTGAAAGGTTCTCTTAGATGTACCGTGTGAATTGAAAAAGTATCTCAGTGCCAGTCTTGTTATTATCCACGATCATCGTTGTCATCTCTCCTGTGAATGGATTTCCATCTCCCAACTAGAAATTCATTGTCCAGCTTGGGCTGTTAACATTTCTTGCAGGTTAAGACTGTGCACACATTTCACGGCAACGTTAAAAAAAACTTGCATTGAGTGCTTGCAAGTGCAGATAACAACCCAATACATTGTTATCCAAATGGCAGAATCTTGGTGCCAATTTACATTTTCACCAATGGCAACATGTGCTATCCTTCGTTTATATTGCATCTGTTGAAGACTTACTCTAGCTGAGCTTCTACTCGGAAGATAGGCAGTATGATTCTGATAAAATGAAGAATGATTATCTGAGAAAGTGACGAAGCAATAAGATCCCTGTACATTGTGAAATTACTTAGAGCCGTCATTTCAACAAACTCTGAAGTAATAAAAGTGTCAAATGAAATAATGTAACAGTCGTAGACTAAAAGCATCTCAATGTCTTCAACTGTATTCCTCTTCTAAGTGCTAATGATAAGATAACTTTACTATATGACTAGATTGCCTTGCAAGTCTGCTGTCTCAAAAAAGTTTCGAATCTATCAAGCAAGCAGTGTTACAGGAAGTTGTCACAGCTTCCGAGTAACTTTCCTCTCGTTTTGTCACCATGAGCTCACTGCAAACTACCCGGGGAAACGGCATAGCAGCAAGACCCACTCAAAAGTCGCGTCGTTGCACTTTGTGGCTTTAAGCACTTTCTGGCTTTTATTCTTTGAATGTTTTCACCGCTACAATTACAGGCATGCACAACGATCCTCGCAACTCGGCATGTTGCATTTGTTATACGCAGGGCAAAGCTGTACGGCATACTTGCTCTCGAGTGCCCGAGTCGAGCCTTACTACGAAAATTTACAGTGATAATAATACTGAAGATGTCCTAGCAATCAAGAAATCAGTCGACAACTGTTAGGCCCTCTTGATGTGTATCTGATAACAAGATCACAAAGGAATGATTAAGCGATGCTTGGCTCTAAATTCCTTGTTCCCATGCAATGCAGTGCTTCGTGCCTAACAGGTTCACAGAAGCTTATTTCGCAGTTTGGCAACATAGTATTACTACTGTAAAATCTTGGTAACTATACCCAGAAGACACAAAAAAAGCGTGTTCATTTACTAAGAAAGATGTGTAAGGGTACAGCAGTCAAAAACAAAACCAGAGCTGTTTGTTCCCTTTAGACGAATTCAGTTTACTGAAATTCTACTATAGAATGTACTTCAGGTGCCTTTGAAAATCGAGAACATTACCATTTTAAGCATATCAAATGCATCCTTAGATACTTCCGACTGTAGATGCATTGCAATATGTACTTGTATGGCACCAAGTTCATAACTGAAAACTGTTAACAAATAAACATGTACCTGCTTTCAACAATGCCAGTACAGTATGTTGCCACTTAGGAAGGTGCCCTCATTATTTCTTTACATTAATGGTTCGCATTGAAATTTATTGAAATAAGCATGGCTGTATATTAAACACAATTTGATTTAAATAGCCTATATGATTCCTGCTCTTCCAGGTATCGTTTAGAATTTTAGGCAGCGCTTGTGTCATGCGTTCATTCTTTCTTGGTCCCGTTTTTCGCGCTGTTCTCCTCAGTATCTTTTAGAGTTGACAATTGCGGAATCAACAAAGCAATGCAGAACAATTCCAGAATTGTAAATCTGTTCCATGCTGTTTTTATGATACTGAAGATGAAAGAAATGGATTTAAGCCAAACGCTCAGAAAAGAGAAAAAAAAAAAGAGCACCCGAATGGAATGTTGTAACATGTATACTACTATTTTCAAATTAAGACGAATGACCTACTCTAAATGGGCATGAGTGTATGATTATGCACACAGTGTTTCAATTGTGGAGTTGTACTGGCGATCACCGTCACCGTATTTGTGGGCTTAATAAAAGCACAAAAACCATTTTAAAAACAGAAACGTTCCGGTGCTTTCTTGTTTCTGGTGGACCTCCTCACTTGTACCATTTCTGCTTCGTCGCCCTCTCCTCGTGAGCGTGCTTGTGACGTCCTGCCTCGGCGTTTGGGTTTCACGACAGCTTTTTTCGGTTCCTGTTCTTCAGATGTTCTTTCTTCTACACAAGGAGTGGAAAATGAGGGAGAATGCTGCTCGGGAAAGAGTGTACTTTCTTCCGAGACACTTTCTCGCAGCTGTCGCATAGCCAGGCGTTTTCTAAGAGGCATTGGATTATGGGTCGGCTCTCTTTGTTTCCATTCCCCGTGACATGCGAGCATAACTTCTGTGGCGGGTTCCGCCTGCGTCATCATCATCTTCACAAACTGCTTTTCGGTTTCCACCTGCACAGGACTTTCTGTGACTGCAGGTGATAGCAAGCACGTCGCGCGAATGGGTTCTTCAGTGTTAGTAACATTCAAACTCGCCTCTTGATTACCGACCAGTGTTGGAGGTGGCGAGACCACCACCTGTGAAGTCAAGGAACTTTCACCGATCAGCATCTCATCGGCATCTCTCAGTTGCAAAGGCAAGTCTTCAGTAGGCTGCTCAGATGATTTCTGGATGGCTTCAGCATAACTCGCAGTGAAAGACAAGGGTTTCAGATCTGACTGCCGTCTTTCGTCCAAGACAACCAAGGAGTCTACAAGTTGTGTTTGAGGTGGTGTGGTCAAAGGTGGCATCTGACTTTCCAAGCGAGTTTTCAAGGGCATGTTTGGTCTTGAGGTTGAATCGAGCTCCGTTTCTGGTGTATGTGTCTGATGTGAGGAACTGTCTATGATGGCAAGAGTTGCCTCCGGTTTTTTCTCACATGACAGTTCATTCAGTACAGCTTCTGTGGATAGAACTGCACCGTCCGATAACATGTCTAGAGCTTCATCAGCACTTTCAGCCGCAGAAGCATAATCCTGTACATGATGTCCAGCCAAAGGAACAACCGTGTGTTCCTCTTTGCAGGAACCTATTGTAAAGAACTCTACAGAACCTTGGTCAGAAGACAGTAAAGCTGGGTGTGCAACTGCAGAATCTATTGACTCGACACCGCCCTCCGTGGTACTAACAAACAGAGAACATTGTTCATTTGTGTTCGTTGCATACACTAGCTGGCTTGTCTCAGTCAAGTCAGAGCCTAATATAGGTGTAGGTGGAAGACCTGCCGAAAGTACAAACTCTTCAGCTGAAACTTCAATGACTGTAGCCACTTCAATGTCATCTAGCCTTACAACAGAGTGCTCTTCTTGCGTGCTTATTAAAACAGCTGCCTCAGCAGCAGAAGTGCCGCAGTGCTCTTCTAATGATGATGCAAGTTGTGTAGATTCTGCATTCGCATTAAAGTTTGAACAAATGATGGACTGCTCAGGTTGTATGACAGTGTTGTGTTGTAGACTTTCATCATTTTCACGCTTTGGTGGCCTAGCTACACCTACAGTAGCCACTTCATCTTTTGTTTGGATTTGATGCGATGGTGTGGAATGTTGCGTTGCCTTAGCAATGTTCTTGTCGCTCTGGTCCTGTTGCTGACAATAATCTGTTTCATCATGCTTCAATTCTCGACTCTGGCTCTCTTCAGCTAATGTTAGCACTAGGATTTCATTTTCATCAGGCACGGGTGCCACTGCAACTACTGCTGCATGTTTTGGAATGTGTTTTACCGATTGGTCAGTGCTTGAAAGATTGTGTGCCTGTTCTACTTGATTGGAAGAACTCTTAGCCATTGAAGGTGGTGTAGGTTGTGCTTCATACTCTGTGAAAACTTTATGCTCTTTGTGCAGCGGCTGCTTAACATCATCTCCGCTGTTAGCTTTGATTTCTTCGTTCCCACAATTTGCTTTTGCCACTTCATCTGCCACATTAACTAGTGGCATTTCGAATTTGTTTGTTTCAAGTGATACAGGCCCGGACTCGTCTGTCAGATTGCTCGCAGAAGCTCGTACTGAAGGTATGTCCACTTCGAGTACGCACATTTCCTGACTTATTGGTGCATTTCTTTCTTGAGGGTCATTTAAGTCTCTCTGCTGCACCATCACGAGCACCTGTGTGTTTTCAGATTCAGTCTTTGTTGGCAAGGCTGCTATAATATTGTGCTCAGTTACAGCACTGCTCTGCTGAGGCTGCCCAACTCCATCTTCAAGTGTGGGTGCATCAGCAGATACGGCTTCCTCTCTGTCCTTCATGCTTGCCATCTCTGTGCTTGTTTTTTCCTTTCTCCACATTAGTGACATAGGTCCAGCCTCTATACGACTTAATATTGACACTGTAGAATCGTTTTCCCCAGCACAAGATGTGTGTTCATCTAGACTGCCAATCCTGTCCGCGTATAGGGGTTCATTAGTGGACTTCTTTGCCACTGCCTCTATGGGAGGATTTTCAGAAACTTCTTGCTTATGACTAGCCCCCTTCTGTTTCGTTGCTCTTTCAGGTTCAGGGCCTTTTGATGCTGGTATTGCCCTGTCATATGCACCAACAATAGCATCCTGGAGGGCATCCATTTCATTCCTGCTCACAGCTTCACTACAGGACTCACTTCTCTGCTCTTCTGTGAGGTGGCTCCTCAGCCCAGTCTGACTAAGTGTCATCGTCGCCTGGTTCAGAAGTAATGGCGCAGTTGGACCACCACTTTCTAATTTTGGCGTTGTGGTGAGGTCACACGCAAGATCAGTGACACCCTCTTGAAGTGTGTCGCTTTTGACTTCAAGTGCATGCTTACCGATGTCATCACTCTGTTCGAACACAGTGGTGTCAACCACATCTCCCTGTATGGCTCCCGGTTGTTCATCAGTACACCTTGCACGCTGATCATCAGAGTGCTTAAGCGTTGTTGGCCTGTCTTCATGATCATAGTTCGATGTGTTCGTCTCTTTCTTGACCATTTCAAGTTCAAAGGCATCATCTTGGGGTTCTTTCTCGAGAGGGCCTTCATTTTCCACCCTTTTTGTGCTTGTGTATTCCTTGCTCAGGATGCTGCTCTCTGCTTTCACATTTTCCGATGATAACTTCACATTAAAGTCCTGTTCACTATTACTGGCTTTCTTTTCAAATTTGTTAGTCTTATGCACAGGACTTGCAGACTCGCATGGATCCTCTGTGGAGTGCCCAGGTGCATGGCCACTCACAGAGATGATCTGCTCAACAATTACGTTTTCATTCATGGAAAGTAATGGCATGCTTTTGGTCTGAACACCTTCCATTGGTTGGACAGCTGTATCTGAATGGTCTTCAGCACCAATCTCTTTGGTGGAAGCAGTACCTGATCTAGTATGAACAGCATGCTTCTCAGCTTTGTCATTCCCATCACTTTCAATTGCTTGCATCTGGTGGAAGGACAACGTTCCGTCATCTTCTCCTACTTTTGTTGTTGGTGTCTTTATTAAGTTTTCGCTGCTTACAACCACAGCCTGTGTTTGTGGCTGGTCACCTGTAACACCAAATTTAGGAACTTTGTCTGCCAGATCGCTGGCCTCTTTTATGTTATCGCTCTTTACCTCGCTTTCTTGAACACTTGACTTTTCCTCGAGCAGACATGGCAACACACCTTCACTTTGACAGCTTTGTGATGATGTCATGTCATCATACTTGGGTATAGTCGGTTCCTGCTCATACTGGCTTGTGAGTATTTCCAAGGGACCTGGAGCCATTTTATGTAGCATTGGGTTTGTCTCTATGCTTTCAGTAGGGAGACAAAGCAAAGAGGGCACGCGCACATCGTCTGCTAATTCTTCACCCTCTTCACAGCTTACAGCTGCACTAAGCAGGGTGGATTTACTGGCCTTCCCAACACGCTCTTGAGACATGTGCAATTGCTTTTTCCTGGGAAGGTCATGTTTATCGCTACCGATCTGGCTCTGTTCCAAAGATGAGCCATACTTTGTTGATTTCGCTCCTTTGTTGTCTGCTAGGTCATTTGGATTTTCAAGCTCTTGAACCACGGGCTTTCTGCTTGTTTCAGCAGAGGGAGAATTCTGCTGTTGCTGAATGGTTGCATCCTTGTTATCACTCTCAGGTAGCGGTGCCTTCACTTCAGCGGTACAGCCTCCAGGTGATGGCAGCAATGTCAATGGCACCACATTGGTTCGTTTTAAAGATGGGGAAATGTACTTGGTGTTCACAGTTACACTGTTGCCTTGTTGTGGGAGAATGCCCTCTGATTCAGATTTGTTGGCTGAGCCAGAAGTGAAGACTGTATTCTCAGGCATCTGGGTTTTGTGTGGAGGTACAGGCTCAAAAGCAAGCTGATGATATCGATGGTCACAGGAATGTTCCTGTTCATGTCTGTCACCTGCATTGTGTCTTGAATGACGTTCTGCTGGTACAGATTGTGCCGATAAAAGTTTTGCCGCCGCCTCGGGCTCTGTACATCGTTCTTTTGTCGATACTTCTTGGATAAGCTCCTGCACCTTTTGCTCTGCTGGTGGATTGTCCAATGATGGTGGTGCTGCCAGTGCACGCACAGGTGTGGTGGGTTTTTGTGCAGCACCATCGAGTTCATCAGCAGAAGACAGAGCAGACTGTGCTAAGCTTACGGGCACATTACTGGGGTTGTTTATAACATATGTTCTACGATGCATGCGCTGTTCAACACTCGCCTGTTCACTTTCACCAGTTTTGTAGATATCACTTGGTGAAATCGGTGTGCTGGCTGCACTCTCTTGTGTCACAGCCTTTCCTGGAGCTGTGTTTCTCTTTAGTGGGGTTCCTGTCTGCTCCTTGCGCTTGACGGCAGTCTGACCTTGTTGAGCCTTCACTACAGCACCCTGTGTGTGTTGGCAAGCATTGCCTATATCTTGTGATTCAGAAATCTGAGTTGCCACAATTTCTTGGTCAGTTTTCGGTGACGATCGTGCTTTGCATTTCTCTTCCTTTTGCTGAGGCAAAAGATTTTGCAATTTAGTTTGGTGGCATGGCACCTCATTCTTTGAAGAAAATGCAGTGTGAGAATGTCTTTCAGCAGCAATTTTCATCAGCAAAACATGCTTCGGTGTATGTTTGGCAGGCTCTTTGGACTTGCTAGGAGTAATGTCTCGAGTTTGCTTGTGTGGCATGCTTTTTAAACTTGGCAGCAGTGTTTTATCTTGCAGTTTAGACACTTGAGTCGCTGCAACGTTTTCACAGGATTTCTGCGACGACTCTGCTTTGCTTATTCGTTCCTGCTGCTGAGGCAAAGGATTTTCAGATTTAATAAGATGGAATGGTGTTTCCTTTTTTGTAGATGACACAGGGCAAGATTCTCTTTTCAGTGCAGTTTTAGCGTCTGAAAGGTGCTTTGATATATATTCTGCAGACTCCCTGGATTGAGTGGAAGAAGATGCACATTTAGAATCTCGCGATTGGGACATTTGACTTGTTATAATGTTTTCATTAGGCTTCAGTGACAATTCTGCTTCTAGTAACGGTTCGTGTGGCTGAGGCGAAATTTCTTGCGATTTAGAGCTACGGAAAGGCGTTTCTTTCTTTGTAGTTGATGGAGGGTGATGATACTCTATCTTGGGTCCAATGTTTGGCACCACAATTTCCTTCTGTATATGTTTGGTACTCTCTTTAGACTGAGTGAATGTAGATTCACATTTAGAATCGCGCAATTCAGATACTTGAGTTGTGGCAATTTTTTCATTGGGTTTTGGTAACGATTCTGCTTTTTGTATCTGTCCTTGTTGCTGGGGTGACATATTTTGCCATTTAGTTTGGTGGGATGGCACCTCATTCGTTGAAGAAAATGCAGTTGTGTGTGATGGTGTCTCATTCTTAGGAGATAATCCAATGTGAGAATCTGTGTTTGGTGCACTTCTTTCTACCAAAGCTTGCATCTGTATATGTTTGGCAGACTCTTTGGCCTGAGCGGAAGTGCCATGCGAAGTTTGTTTGGCACACTCTTTGGACCGGGAGGGAGTGCCATCCGGAGTTTGTTTGGCAGACTCTTTGGACCGAGTGGGATTGCCACCCGGAGTTTCTTTGGATGACTCTTTGAACCGAGTGGAAGTGTCATCCAGAGCTTGTTTGGTAGACTCTTTGGATTGAGAGGGAGCACCTTCTGGAGTTTGTTTGGTAGACTCTTTGGATTGAGAGGGAGTGCCTTCCGGAGTTTGTTTGGCACACTCTTTGGATCTAGAGGGAGTGCCATCCGGAATATTTTTGGATGACTCTTTGGATCGAGAGGGAGTGTCATCCGAAGCTTGTTTGGATGACTCTTTGGACCGGGGGGGAGTGCCTTCTGAAGTTTGTTTGGCAGACTCTTTGGACCGAGTGGGAGTGCCACCCGGAGTTTCTTTGAATGACTCTTTGGATCGAGAGGGAGTGTCATCCGGAGCTTGTTTGGCAAACTTTTTGGATCGAGAGGGAGTGCCTTTCAGAGTTTGTTTGGCAGACTCTTTGGATCGAGAGGGAGTGCCATCCGGAGTTTGTTTGGCAGACTCTTTGGACCAAGTGGGATTGCCATACGAAGTTTGTTTGGATGATTCTTTGAATCGAGAGGGAGTGTCATCTGGAGTTTGTTTGGCAGACTCTTTGGATCCAGAGGGAATGTCATCCAGAGCTTGTTTGGACAACTCTTTGAATTGAGAGGGAGTGCCTCCCATAGTTTGTTTGGCAGACTCTTTGAACCGAGTGGGAGTGCCACCTGGAGTTTCTTTGAATGACTCTTTGGACCGAGAGGGAGTGCCATCCGGAGCTTGCTTGGCAAACTTTTTTGATCGAGAGGGAGTGCCTTCTGGAGTTTGTTTGGCACACTCTTTGGATCGAGAGGGAGTGCCATCCGGAATATTTTTGGATGACTCTTTGGATCGAGAGGGAGTGTCATCCGTAGCTTGTTTGGCAGACTCCTTGGATTGAGAGGGAGTGCCTTCTGGAGTTTGTTTGGCACACTCTTTGGATCGAGAGGGAGTGTCATCCGGAATATTTTCAGATGACTCTTTGGATCGAGAGGGAGTGTCATCCGGAGCTTGTTTGGCCGACTCTTTGGACTGAGAGGGAGTGCCTTCTGGAGTTTGTTTGGCACACTCTTTAGATCGAGAGGGAGTGCCATCCGGAGTTTGTTTGAATGACTCTTCAGACCGGGAGGGAGCGCCTTCTGAAGTTTGTTTGACAGACTCTTTGGACCGAGTGGGAGTGCCACCCGGAGTTTCTTTGGATGACTCTTTGGATCGAGAGGGAGTGTCATCCGGAACTTGTTTGGCGAACTTTTTGGATTGAGAGGGAGTGCCTTCCAGAGTTTGTTTGGCACACTCTTTGGATCGAGAGGGAGTGCCATCCGGAATATTTTTGGATGACTCTTTGGATCGAGAGGGAGTGTCATCCGTAGCTTGTTTGGCAGACTCTTTGGATTGAGAGGGAGTGCCTTCTGGAGTTTGTTTGGCACACTCTTTGGATCGAGAGGGAGTGTCATCTGGAGCTTGTTTGGCCGACTCTTTGGACTGAGAGGGAGTGCCTTCTGGAGTTTGTTTGGCACACTCTTTAGATCGAGAGGGAGTGCGACCCCGAGTTTCTTTGGATGACTCTTTGGATCGAGAGGGAATGTCATCCGGAACTTGTTTGGCGAACTTTTTGGATTGAGAGGGAGTGCCTTTCAGAGTTTGTTTGGTAGACTCCTTGGATCGAGAGGGAGTGCCATCCGAAGTTTGTTTGGCAGACTCTTTGAACCAAGTGGGATTGCCATCCGGAGTTTGTTTGGATGATTCTTTGAATCGAGAGGGAGTGTCATCCAGAGTTTGTTTGGCAGACTCTTTGGACTGAGTGGGAGTGCCATCCAGAGTTTGTTGGGCAGACTCTTTGGGCTGAGAGGGAGTGCTGTCCCTAGTTTGCTTGTGTGATACACTTTTTGAACTAGGCTGCAATGCAGTTTTCTTGTCTTTTGCCAGCTTCTCTACATCTGCAGATTTTTTGACTGAAGAGCTCACCCTTCTTGATGCATCAGTGTGCTCCTTTAGCCCGCCTTGCTTGTATTCTTGTGATTTCACCATAAGCTCATCTCGTTCACCCTTACTTGTCTTTTTGTCGCCATCTTTAGCTTCAAGCTTTGTCGACAGCTCATGATCACTCACCAGCCGGTTTTCCATTGCACTTGCAGAGTGGACGTTACTACGCGACCTTATCGTGTCGGAATGTCTATTCGGTTCTTTGGGTGTAACTGAATTTTCTTTTGGCTGTTTCGGTATTGGTGAGAGTACTTCGGCCGCAAAGCTTGTTGGTAGTGCTTTAGACTCTTGCTTGGCTTCGCCGACAGCAGTCTTGTGGGATTGGTTGTGTGAACTGCTCGCCATTGTTGCACTACTGTCGGCCTGGCATCTTTCTGGAGGCTGTACAGGTGGGGCAGGGTTCACTATGATGTTGCCAAAGGTTTGACATCCCAGCACGGACTGAGGAGCAACGTTTTCTTGAATCTGTCTATGCAAGAAACTATCAGACTTGGGCTTACCGGTCATGGTGCCACCTTGTCCAGCAGTTCTGGGCTGTTGAACAGTATCTGCAGAGTCTATTGAGTTAAGCCTCTTTTCCATCTGAGGGCTGGGATTTTTCGCCTTTGGCAGTGATTGAGAGCGGGAAAGCCCTGTTTTTCTGTCACTGTCCTCCTTTTTATTTTGAACCGGTCTGGGCGTTTCTGGTGATGCTTTCTTATTCTCAGAGGAGAAATATGCAGACTCTTTTTGCGACGCGGGAATTCTGCTCCATGCCTGTTTGCACAACGAAGCGCCGTCCTGTTTCATTTCGAAGGACTGGATTGTAGCAGTTTTTGGGGTGATTTCTAGAGGCTCAAATTTAATCATAGACATTATGCTCTCCCGCCTCAACTTCTGAAGTTTTGACCTCATGTCAGTCTGCTCTGATGCCTGCTTGGATTCGACAACCTTGTCTACTTCGCGCAACACTTCCGGCAAAGGATGCTGCTCTACTTTACGAGTTATGGGAGTCCTTTCTTTGTTCTTTGATTCACCGATTCTGGTCGTCTTTTGCTGGATATCTAACTCTGATTTTCTACACGCAGGAAAAACGCCTTTTGAAGACGGCTCAGATTTTGGCAGTTTTTTAGCCTCGGTAGAAGGTTGTTGTTTACTTGGTGTCACCTCCTGGTTCTTTATCTTTGCAGTAGGCTTTCGACTGTCTCGCTTTTCTGGTTTTAGCTCGATGTCAATTTGAGGTTTCGCTATAGCCATTGTGGACGATTCTGGAATGGACTCCTTGATGTCATCCAATACAGCTATTTTGGAAAGTGTTTGTTCCGATGCATTATCCCACTTACTCGCCTTCCTTACTTTCTGGCTTTGCGGGTTGGTGTCTTGGACTGAAGCGCTTGTTTCTCCAGGCAACTGGGACTGCTGTGTTTCAGGTGGAACGTACGGCCCTTCTGGAAGGGGAATGCTTTCCAATGGAACTTCCTCAATCAGGAAGGTTGGGTTAGCATCATCACTGAATGTGTCACATTGCGCGTCGTGTTGGGATTCATCTACATTTTCACGTTTTACCTCCTCTGTCTTCGCTTGTTTGGAGTCGTCAAGTAGACCATCAGGCTCTCCAAGTGGTGCGATTGGCTCTCCAAGTGGTGGCGATTCATCCTCTGTGTGGAGATCGAGGGCTTGATCCTTGTCTTTACTGCCACCACTTGCTTGACCATCTGGTTCTGGTAGCTTATCTTCGGCTTTCAGGAGGGCTGCACCTTTGTCAATCTTGGCTGTGCCCACTTCTAGAGCCTGTAACATAACCAAATGGCCTCCATTACTATAGACTCAATCACCTTCAAGTGATTATAGTTAGTTTAATTATCGCACTGCTGTAATGGCTTCCACCTGCTACGGTGTCTCTACATAAGACATCTTAGACAGACGATCTCCCAATTGTAAAATTATCATTCTGCTACATAATCTTATGGATAAGTTAGGTAAATGCGATGTAATCACATTTAACTACCTGGAAACACTTGCTCCTATGTGGCTATCTTACAATCTGCATCAAAGTTAAAACAAAGAAATGCTCAGGCTTGTCGTATTGAAAGTTATCATGCACACAGCAAAGATATTTTTATTAGCACTTGGCAAACAATGTGCCCCCCCTTTTTTTTATATGGCTACTAGAAGCATTTATCGCCATTAATTTTTCCAAATGCATCACACACCACAAAACAAACTTTTCCACAAACATTGGGCTTATAAAGACAGCATGACAATCAGTATGAATGTACATTGTCTTTTATAAACACTGTGCTGGCACAGCAAATTGGTTAGAAGGCTTTTCGTAATATCTAAGTTGTGGTCAGGTTATTTTGTATACGCTGGAAGCCACGACTGAGGTCGAGACAGCCTTGAGCTCTTGCATCAGGCATTACACAGAGAGTGCAGTGTCTGACTGTACACAGCCGTGTGTCTCACCTTGCAGTCGTCGTAGACAGCTGAGTGAAGTCGCGTGACGACGCACATGCCGACGTCCGACAAAGCACTTGGTTGTGAGCAGAAGAGGCATTTTCACCACTCGGGATGCTCCATGCAAAGGAGGGGGTGTTAGACAACTCTGCACTCACTATCACAGCTTGCGGTGTGTACTTTGCTTGCGCAGTGATCGCCTCAACCATTGGCCTCCTTCATTTTGTATTTGAAAGGTTCACACACCGTGCCCCCATTGTTCTTAGTCAAAATGGGCAAGAGTGCAGCAGTGAATAATGCCAACGACACTGATCACATCACCGTATGGTCACTTTTCCCATTGCAGCCTTTTCTGTCAAAAATTTCTTCATATGCCAGCTTTCTCTTGGACACTCCCATCGGGAAAGGTAGCCTTGTGCCAAAGTGTCGAGACTGTGACAGGTTGTGCAACTTGTTAACTCTAGGCCTTGTTACTCTGAATTGGAATATTGCTCCTTTGTACTTACATAACTGTACATCTTGTGTTTGTCCTTGACGTAGGCTGAGATTTAAATTACCTCTGCCAGTTTGTGCATGTTAGATAGAGTTAATGTGTTGTGCATGTTAGTACAGCTGTCAGCACCTTTAACACGAATGCTCCGCCACGTGTCCTACAGCAGTTTGCTTGACACTGACACCACTACATTTGGGTTCTATTGCGAAGATGCTAGCCATACATGACGACATACCGTCCAAGCCCACCGAGGCATCATCTCTGCAAAAGTGCCCAGCACTTCGCAGCTGGCATCAATCAAACTAGCCGTGGCCACCCATCAAAGTGTTTATGTTAAAGGTGCTGACGGCTGTGCATAGTGTTGTGCATTATGTTATATAGTGTTGTACATAGTGTTAATGTAGTGGGCTAAGGTTCGCACAGTCTATTACGGATATTATTTGTTGTCCTCATTCACCCCCTATTTATCTGCAAAGACATTCTTGTCCTAAAGTAGGGCTAAAATACAATACTGCATCGTTTTGTTCCAAAAGAAAAAGGAACATTAATCACATTGTGGCTTTAGTGCAGTTTTATTTAAGTTTCTGCTTTGCTTGATTTGGCCCAAGCACCTGTGCACACAAGAGTGTGCCCAAAATTGGAAACGAGCGTAAGGTATCTTTAAAAAGACTGTGGATACCATGCTAAAAAAAAGACAGTGAGACTACTCGTGTAGTGTTAAACACGCAGGAGCTTTACAGCAACCACAATGGTTCTGTCACGCTCAACTTGAAAGATTGAAGCTTCTTTCTGGCCATAGCACGCACATTTATATGGAGATTCAAAGGCATTCGCTCGCGTGCTGCGATTTTACTGCACATTACAGAACTCTTGTTATGCAAGCATGGCACTTCCGATAGCTGATCCATTGATAGAAAATGCGGGTTTCGCCTGTTTATTTCATTTCTTTCAGTTCTCGGACCACTTTCACCAGGAATTTTATCCCGTTGATTGGTTTTGAGTAGCTTAGCATAGCAACTGTCTGAGGAAATACATTCACATCTGTGATTCTCTCCATTAGCCATCTTCGGCTCTGTAAACTTAACACTTCAAGCACTGCACTCCCAGGTCATAGCTACAGCAAATATGTGCTTACTTCCAAAATGTTTCAAAAACAGCATACATAGAATGGGCACACTGCATTGCTATTTGAAACCTGAAGGGTTCAGTTCCTTCCCTCAACTCCTTCTTCTTGGAGTGGCCATGCATAGATGTTAAGATAAAGGAGTCCGAGAACGGCCTCGTAAAAAGGTTACAATGAACTTTGTATGACAGTTTAGAAGCTTTAAGTTGGTGACAGCCTTACAGCATTTGTGGCGTTCAAAATAATGCACAGTAGAATAGCTCATCTACAGAGCAAGGAATATTTGTGCTCATTTAATAGGTATTTTAGGAAGCACATTATATGTTTTTGTTATCATGTGCAAACTTCAACTGCTTAAAATCGTGAGCGCAACTAAAGGATGGCGCAGCATGATGTTTCGGGATGCGTGATAACTCGTTACAGGATCGTCTATCTCGGAATGGTGCATGAGATGTGGGTGTACCCTGTCCTCGAGTTCATGTCACCAGCCCTGCTGCCAATCTTCATTGGCTGTTGCTCAGCCGCCATATTTGGCGTGTACATTGTTGGAGAGAAAATCAACCACAGGTTCTGGCGTGAGTACGCATTTTTTATCGGCCCACTGCATCTGTTGTCAACACACACATCGAGTCTCAGCGTCACATCAGAAGCTCTACGACAGGTTTATCGAAATGATTCCACTTTGTAAGAAGACCACGATCTGCTGCAAGGCTAATGTCATGCGTGTTTCAATAGCTTTGAAGTTAGAAATGTATGTTTGCATTATTACATTTACGACAGAAAAATAGAAACTATAGAAATTCATGTATTCGAGAAGTAGCATTGCTTTTCAGTTCAGTTCTACTTATTCTCTTTTTCTAATGTGCAAACTCAGTAAAATAAAATGTAGTTATCATTCATAGTTTCACAGTGAAGCATAAGGAATCAGGAAAGTAGTACATTTTCTCTGCATAAATGCAACTTATTTTTTTATATGAAAAGTACAAATTCACTACAACAATTCTCAAAGTGTCACCCTTGACAAGATTAGTGAATTTATAAACGTATATCTAAAGAATAACCTGGCCGTTTTATCATACAAAATTTTTTTTTTTCAACCATACACTGCAACTAGTTTTCTAGAGCTCGAGAGAAACTTTCAGAACTACATAATCATTTCTATGTGGCGAGTTTCTACATCTAGCATTCTGATGCCACGAAACAAATGCTGACTGAAAAACTGACTAGTAGCATGTAAACTACGCACATATCGCTGCAAAATATACAAACAGGGCAGAGGGTTTTAGCTGACCAATACTTTATTGTGGCCTTTTTCAGCCACCGCGCCCGTGGCGAGAGAGGAGGTATGCTCATCTGACAATGAGCATGAAGACTGATGCCACAGTAAGACTTTTGCACAAGACATCCTGCAGCGTCTATGTAAGGCACACTAAAGGCATTCCTGATTTGAGCTAAGAAGCGATAAATCGTTTACTCCAAGGGTTTTCAATCACCTGTACTGAGAACAAATCACCTTTGTCAAGAATGACACCAACACGAGAGAAATTGGTAACACCAATGCTTAAAATAATAATTTGTTTACAAATGTTTACAACAGTCGACCACTGATTGTAAAAGTACAGGGGAAAAAATAGAAAGCTGTAGTTCCAATTTTTTTTTTTTTTTTTCAATTTCTGTTGAACAGCTCGCTTTGCACCATACTGGGGATTCTCTTGCATGCTGGCGTGGAGTACCTACTACCCGTATGATACATTTTACACTTCCTTTTTCCCCTCATGTGAGGATTCAAGCAATCAAATTCTCATGCAGCCAACATGCATACACCAGAAAAAACATGCATACACCAGAAAAAACATACTCAGCACCCTTGTAAACTTGAACAAAATGAAAGAGAAAAAAAACAGTCTTATCGTCGTATCTAGTTCATATTACCACACAGCACTGATGCCAGGTTCTAACTTCAGTACCAAATTCACTAAAGTGAGGCCTCCATGTGCAAAAGACATGTAGTAGAGCAGTTACAACTTCAAGATCATGTCCATAAACTCCTTAATTTTTTTTTTTAATCTGTGTTCGGCATATTTTTTTTCTTCCTGCTGCATTGACTGAAAACATTCATTTTGATCTTTTTCAGGTGCAGCCCAAAGAAGTCATCTAGTCATGTAGCCCTTGTTGAAAAATCGTGCACCTTTATCTAGCAGTTGTTACCACGTGGCTGGCGGGTTAGAACGATACTGTTTACGTTATGGTGTTCCGCAAAATTCAATGCTGATCTGTATAGAGCATGCAAATGATTAAACAGAGGCCGTAAAATGGGGCTTTATATACATACTTTGTGAACCAAATGCAAAGCCGACAGCTGTCCATGTAGTTGTGAACGTTAGTTGAAGGAGAGATTTATGGATTAACTGTGCCAATGGCGGAGCGGTCAGTACTAGTCAACGTGCTATTAGAATGTGGTTCGTCTTACTGCGATAGCTGTTCTTTTAGAGTGTTATCACCTACTGAGCACGCCTGAGTGCCCCCTCGTTTTATACCAAAGAAGCATATGCCTCACAAAACATATAATACCAGTTTACAAGACGTCGTGAGCAAAGGGGAAATGTCAGTAGTATTGTTAGGACAAACTGCTCCAAAGTTGGTCTTGCAATTATCACTAATTTGATTTAGCACACTTAAAACAGTTGTTAGTGGCATTAACCCACAATTTTTTATCATTGAGAGTTCATTTTTCATACATCATGCTTGTTTTAGATATTTTATTGTGATGTTTTATCTTTCATCTATTAACACTATTGGGT
The DNA here is from genome assembly GCF_043290135.1 of Rhipicephalus microplus. Classification (NCBI taxonomy): domain Eukaryota; kingdom Metazoa; phylum Arthropoda; class Arachnida; order Ixodida; family Ixodidae; genus Rhipicephalus; species Rhipicephalus microplus. The sequence goes on along the minus strand of NC_134704.1, from coordinate 51,724,490 downwards.
GATGTAATGTGGGGGCATGCTAAGTGTATGGTACTGGTTCCTTTTTTTTTTTTTAATGTTTTGGCACACCTATTTTTACATATATTTTCGTTTATGTAATATTTTTCGCACCATTTTTTAACTGGACTGGAATAACGAGGTGCAGTACTCTCGTATTTTTATGGGGATCCCAAGGTGTACAATGGAGTCCTTTCCTAGAAACTTCGAGTGCAACCTCTGCTTTTATTGAGCAAATAAAAGGTTAATATGTGTTGTGTTTTGAATGACTGAATGCATCGCTTTATATCAATTTACTACGTGCACTGAGCAATTTGTTGACTTTGCATCTATAGGCAGTAGGTGTGTGGGCTTTTAAGTTGCAGGATATGCCCAGTAGCACAGCATACTGTTTAGTGTGCCAGTATGCTAACATACTGGCCATAACTGTACGCTTATCTAGCATTCAGTACGGCTCTGCTATGAAAAAACCACCAGGCCTGTATGTAACACTCGACACAGTCACAGTGAAAGCTGGAAGAGGGGCCTTCGGAGAGTTCATTATAGACCACCTTGGGGCAACTAATACAGGTGCACATCACAGGTACCCACTAGGCCGTAAATCGTAATTTTTGTCAAGTAGGGAAGTACCTACTAAGCCGTTATTAGTCATTGCCCTGAGAAGCGCAGCACCCACTACACATCTGTGAAGCATTGCATATTACTTTGCACTGTGGCTGATCATGAATTCTGGCCGAGTCCTTTGTATAGGGTTAGAAACATTTGACCCACTCGTTGCACAATTTGCATTGTGTGACACTGGGTCGTTATTTTACTTTCATACCACTCTGTATTACATATGTTAATACAATTAATGAAACTGTCGTGTATATTGCATCTAACACATCCCAGGCAAATGCAAAAAAATGCCAGACCTGCACGGCACACTCACAGCGAAAGCTAGAAAAGTGGCTTTTCAGAGCCTTTTCTAAACTCGTTGGGTAACTGCTACAAGCACACTGCTGGGTACCCACTACGCTATAATCATAATTTTTGTGTTGTAGACCAACATTCATTATATTATCCTTCGCTACTTTTTCGAGAAGCGGTATCCGCGACACAATTTTTTTTTTTATACAGTGGCCGATGACATTGAATTATGCCTGAAGTGCGTGCGCCACAGTTATTAGGTGATGAACAAGTTTTCTAGTTGGTTGGAGCATTGCATGAGCCACTCGTTATGCCATTTGCATTGTGTTATGCCTGGCTGTTCCTTTGATGCTCCAAAATGTTTTATTACTTAACTAGATTCCTTTCTTGACATCAGATCTGCGCAAGGTCAGTTTAGAAACAAGTCCCAAGCACTGACATGGCTTAGTGTTAGAATACTGGGCTAACACGCAGCGAATCCCATTGTGTCATTGGTGTTTTTTATTTAGTTTTTTTTTTTTCAATACTGGTTACGGACACGGGCGGCGGCAGACAACTACGGCGCCACGCGTGACCGGTGTTCTGATCTCATAACAGCTTTCGCTGTAACATCCAAATAGCCATTACAGCCGTTATCTATTAGTAGGCTGGCATATTTTGCCTCCTAGCTTTAGTTGAGGTCCAGCAGTCATTAGAAAGTTGAAAAAATATCAGTCTCGCATGATGTGTTTGTATTCATGGATTATTCTTTGCACATGTAAACTTCCAGCTTATCAGAGAACTGTGTTGTTTTCAGCACACGTATGATTTTCATACTGTCTATATCGCTTCATTCTCACATGTGTGTGCACATAATGGTACGGGCATTACACAATTTCTGAGAGTGACAATCTCAACCACACAAATCTCAAGACATAAGTATTAAAGATAGTTTTTTTAATGTAAAGTTTCAAACTATGGCCACAGGCACAAGCATCTTCTTGTTGGCAATGTTTGCCAAAAAAAGCCTAGTTGCTAGCAAACAAGCGCCAAGTTTGTGATGCCGGGATATCAACTTCAATGTAACAAAGCAGCACTGCACTGACAGTGTCATCGATGCACATGGCAGTGACGCACAGCTACACAACTTCAAAGGCAGCAGGAGTAGCCCTCTGCTTTTTGAAAATATTTGACGCAATATGGCTCCCTATTCAGAATGTGACATTAAGACATGCATTGCAAGCTTCACATTTTACAAACAACTTAATGTGCAAAAAAGTTCAATTTTGCTTAACTGGAAAAATCAGAGTTGTTCTACACTAGGGTAATTCTAAAACTGAGATTTTGGGTTGTGAGAAAACTAGCGGTACACAAAGCAATGAAGCAAAAATGTGTTGATATGTACACTGGACGAGGCCTATATCTAAATTACACAACTATATGCCGTGTTTCCGGAGAGACGCTGGCTGAAGAATGGCTTTAACACCTTTGTCTTGGCAAGATAATCACAGTTATTCACAAGACACCAGAAATTATGCTCAGGCTACAAATGAGAAGCCATACCAAAACGGGATAATAGCGAATGTTGCTAGTGGCATCCGTATGTCTAGAATTCTGATCATAAATACTTTTACCAAGCCCACGCCCATTGCAACGGATACACGAACACTTTTAGGGACAACAAACCATTCTCCTCACTTTGTCTCTGCCTATATCGACAGCGAGACCAATGAGGAGAGTGCCAGCGTTATTTTACTTAGCTGGTCGCGACAGCATGATCAAACCTCGTGCGTATCGCCTTCTGAACTGCTAAGCTGCTTCTGTTCATGGTGCATGCCTCAACCCTGCCGTAAGAAAACTAATGGCTGTGCGCATAACATTGGTTATTTCAAGGTACCATTGAATGTCTATTGCAAGCACAGTTAAGTGCCCACGACACCACTATCATTCCTTTTGCGTATCAGCGAAGGGCCCCTACGTGTTCGTACGACAACACGCAAACTTACGCAGCTGTCCACTTTGTCGATGATTCTGCTGCTGCTGATGACTGAATACGTCTGAGAGCTAAGTAATGAGTGGGCCTTTAAAACATTTACTTGTTGCTCAATTGACATCGTCGCGATATTTATGGTCCATTACATCAGGCGTGGACAAATATTCACGTAAAAATTTTGGCAGGTTAACACATAACCAAGCATTCATTGAAGACTGTGCACGTGAGTCTACATTACTTAGCTTGAAAACTGCAGTGAACTTGAAAAGGTGCGTTATAGGTTAGGCAAGGACAAATAAACCTCTTCCTATCTGTAATACACTTCTGCAATATTATAGAGTTTGAGAAATGAGAACAGAAGACACTTGGCCCTCAAACTGCATTGGCTATACTGCTTTTGCGTTCAGAGGATCAGCATAGTTTGAAAATAGGGTCGAACACAGGCTGCGTTACACCGAACGCACAGTGCGCCACATGTGGCCAAAATAGAATTATGCGATACGCGGGTCACACGGCACCGTGGCTTGCGCTGCATCTGCTTTGTTTCGCTGGCAACTCAAGACTCCTTGGGGGCTCCCGATAGTTTTCGATTTTATGGCCTTGGATTCGCACATGCGCCCTGGCTTTTTGGCTTGGGTTCTGGGCATGCACCCTGGCGGGTCGCAAACTTCTTGGGTCCCAAAGCTCCTTGGGGCCCCAAATCTCAAACTATCTATTACTACTAATTATGGACTCGCCAAGGTTTATACATAGTAAAAATGACAGTCAAGACAGCTATATCTATTCACATAATTAACATAAAAAGGGAACTGTCAGGTGACGATCATTGGTCGTGTGATGACTGAATCAATCATATGACGACTTAAAAAACAGAGCAAAGACATCTTGACACCCACACACAGCAAGGACAACAAAACAAATATTTAAGTTATCACAGTTGATTTCTCAAGTTTCACTCCTCATTTATGGCACTTTAATTTTTTCTACAACGATTACTTACTTCAACACAGGAGCACAAACAGGTACAGTAAATGCGTGTGATAATGATTTTCAGTGCTCCCAAGTCAGGATGTGTTCCCTCTGGCCCAGCCAAAGAGGACAGTTATGATTAAAACAGAACATGCGAGTTGACTAGACATTTAGTACATTGAACAACATTTCAGTGCAAGATCATCAAATCTAAAATAAACAAGGCATGTTTGTGGTGCTAAAGTGCTGCCAACAAGACGATGGGGGGCCAGTGATAGTGGCATGCAGAGAAGGAAAGAAAGATAAAAGTGACATTACAAAATGGTACAGTCACTATGTCAAATAAGTTTGCCTAACAGGGTTTACCGTTCCAAAACCACCATATGATTATGAGAGACGTCATAGTGGAGGACTCCAGAAATTTGAACCGCCTGAGGTTCTTTGACATGCACCCAAATCTGAGTGCACAGGCCTACAGCATTTTCGCCTCCATCATCTAAAATGCAGCCGTCGTTGCCTAACAGTTTGCCTAACTGTAATCTCACCGTTCATCGGCCACATCAACATGGCGAATTTCGCACTGTCCGGAATAGCTCCACGAGCTAACATTGCTATGACTTGCACAATGTGATGTGAAATTGCAGACTAGTTTGTCTGCACAGATAGTAATTTTAATTCAGCAAACATTTCAATGCCAGCCACCAATCTTAAAGCTCGCACTTTCAACAGCTGCGCCAACCACATTCAGCAAAATCATAAAGCCCACGTGCATCATGAAGTCGTGACGAGGCACTAATACATGAGATCTATGTCCTGCTGCGGCATCATCATCGACAGTTGAACAGAGGGACTCTGAAAGTTCATGCGACCAATGAGGCCTTTCTCCTGTAGGCAGAGCATGGCTGCCCGCGCTTTGGCGTGTTTCTTGTTGGCACTGTACTCTTTCGGCTGATATTCGATGCCATTCACTTTCACCTGGAAAAAGGAGAGACACGTGCAGATGTGCACTTTTTCTTTTTTCCCACTGCAAGATAGGCAAAATTCACAGAGCAACTTGTACTCATTCCCAGCAGCCTTTGCCGCTTGCACAGAGCACCGGATGAGATACCTTTGTGAGTTGGTGGTCGCTAATGAACCGATTGCATTATGGATTCAATTGTTCAAATGATAGCACTGGAAATGTAAGTTGCGAGGGGCCCGTGCCCCCAATAGTAAACAAAGCACTGCAACCTTAACAGCAAAAGACTGAAATACTTCTACGGGGTAACTTTTTGCACGTTTTGTGATAGAATAAAACGAAACCTCACAAGAGGGCGAGAACTGCGCAGGATTGGTCGAGACTCATCAGACGTGAGAATAGCAACCAGGAGTGGCAGTGCTGTCAATCATTTGGGCACAAAACAGGCGCAAAATGAAGGAAGGCATCACTCTGTCCAATAGAAGGATATATAACGGTCCCCGATTGGATTGGAACAAAGCGTAAGCACTAGGACCAGAGAATCAAAATAGCCTTCTTTTGTGCTGGCTTACTTCAATCTTGCACCGACAGTTAGTGAAAATTGCAACAAGCCCCTTGCCACTGAACGCCTTATGAAGTTGACACACCAGTTAGTGCCCAACCAAGACATTTACACAATAAATTGCTAAAGTCACCGTGCTGTTCAATTTCAAGCTTTAAAAAACATCATCATCATCATCAGCCTGACTACGTCCACTGCAGGACAAAGGCCTCTCCCATGTTCCGCCAGTTAACCCGGTCCTGTGCTTGCTGCTGCCAATTTATACCCGCAAACTTCTTAATCTCACCTGCCCACCTAACCTTCTGTCTCCCCCCAACCTGCTTCCCTTCTCTGGGAATCCAGTTAGTTACCCTTAATGAACAGCGGTTATCGTGTCAAGGCGCTACATGCCCAGCCCATGTCCATTTCCTCTTCTTTATTTCAACTATGATATCCTTCACCCCCGTTTCTCCCCTAATCCACTCTGCTCTCTTCTTGTCTCTTAAGGTTACACCTACCATTTTTCTTTCCATTGCTCGCTGCGTCGTCCTCAATTTAAGCTGAACCCTCTTTGTAAGTCTCCAGGTTTCTGCTCCGTAGCTAAGTACCGGCAAGATACAGCTGTTATATACCTTCCTCTTGAGGGATAGTGGCAATCTACCTGTCATAATTTGAGAGTGCTTGCCGAATGTGCTCCACCCCATTCTTATTCTTCTAGTTACTTCAATCTCGTGGTTAGGCTCTGCGGTTATTACCTGCCCTAAGTAGACATAGTCTTTTACAACTTCAAGTGCACTATTACCTATCTCGAAGCGCTGCTTCTTTGCGAGGTTGTTGTACATTACTTTCGTTTTCTGCAGATTAATTTTAAGACCCACCTTTCTGTTCTCCTTGTCTAACTCCGTAATCATGAGTTGCAATTCGTCCCCTGAGTTACTCAGCAATGCAATGTCATCGGCGAAGCGCAAGTTACTAAGGTATTCTCCATTAACTCTTATCCCTAACTGTTCCCATTCTAGGCTTCTGAAAACCTCCTGTAAGCACACGGTAAATAGCATTGGGGAGATTGTGTCCCCCTGCCTTACACCCTTCTTGATTGGTATTCTGTTGCTTTCTTTATGAAGCACTATGGTAGCAGTTGATCCCCTGTAGATTTCTTCCAGAATGTTTATATATACCTCATCTACGCCCTGATTCCGCAGTGTCTGCATGACGGCTGATATTTCTACTGAATCAAACGCCTTCTCGTAATCTATGAAGGCTATGTATAGTGGTTGGTTATTGAGCATTTCTCTATTACCTGATTGATAGTATGAATGTGGTAAATTGTTGAGTAGCCTGTTCGAAATCCTGCTTGTTCCTTTGGTTGATTGAATTCTAATGTTTTTTTTACTCTGTTAGCAATTACCTTTGTAAATAGCTTGTATACTACAGAGAGCAAGCTGATCGGCCTGTAATTCAGCCAACACAATACGTGCCAATACTGATGTTCAACTATGATATTTCTGTACGTATTTCTTCGTGCGTCGAAAGTATTTCTGAACTTCCAGCTGTTTGCTTCCTCTCGCCACTCTTGACGTTTTGTTTTGTTCCGTCTCAGAATGCTTATGAAACAGCCCCCCTGACTAAACAACCATTAAGTGCTGACATGTATCGTACTAAAATTGTTCACTATCTGTTATGTCCACAGCTACTAGAATAGCCTTTTCGTATACACAACAGTTCAATTGTACTGCAGAGGGGCAGCCGTGTTACACAGTGGTTAATGCATTCGTCTGCATAAATGCAACTGCTTGTACAAACCTGAATCGTTATGCAATAAGTAAGCCTCCATATGCACAGAAGCTTAGTAGATATTGGCAAGAGAACCAGAAGCCATAGAATAAGCACAGTTGACGACGACCAAAACCCACAGGAATGTGCCACCAACCAGGCAATAAGCTTTGGTGTACCGAATCAGCAGTTGTGCACGATACAGAGGCCTCCAAATTTAGCAACTTAAGTTTGTTGCATGCACCCAATTTGATTGTCAAAATTTTTACGTTTCACGTTCCGGTGAGGTATGGCCTTGGTGCCAACACTTTCTTTGTGACAGCTGGTAGTCAAGCCATTGTGGCAGGCAGAAAGTGCGGAAAGATGGACAGTAGATAATCATTTGCATTCACGTTCATGGTGCGAAAAAGAACCAGACAGAGAAACAGAAGGAGCACACATACATACAGGACAGGTTTCCTATCAGCAAGAATGAAAGAAAACGCATCAGTGCTGCGTCAGCCGCCTTATTCAGTAAAGAGTTTTAACAGCAAATCTTGCGTATATAAGGTGGTAAGTTTAAGTTAAGTTGCAGATACATAAGAAAGCACTTCCCTCTCAGTGCTAGCTCATTGATTGGCTTCTTGCGTATCAGTTTCTTTCCTTCCTTCTTCAAGTCTAGGCGAATTCGAGACCGTACCATTCTATGGTCACTGCATCGTACCTGGCCAACCACTTCCACATCCTGCACGATTCCTGGGTGTGCACTCATTATAAAGTCTATTTCGTTCTTATTTTCGCCATTAGGGCTCCTCCATGCCCACTTGCGGTTTTCTTGTTTTCGGTAGAAGGTATTCAAAATCCGTAAATTATTGCGTTCTGCGAATTCTACTAGTAGCTCTCCTCTGGCATTTCTAGTACTGATGCCATAATCTCCTACTGCCTAATCTCCAGCCTGCTTCTTCCCTACCTTTGCATTAAAGTCACCCATCACTATAGTATACTGTGTTTTTACCTTACTCATTGCCGATTCCACGTCTTCATAGAAGCTTTCAACTGAAGCGTCATCGTGGCTGGATGTAGGTGCATAAGCCTGTACTACCTTCATCTTGTATCTTTTATTCAGTTTAATTACGATACCTACCACCCTTTCATTAATGCTATAGTATTCCTCTATGATGCCAGCTATGTTTCTGTGAATCAGGAACCCCACTCCCAGTTCTCTTCTGTCTGCCAAGCCCCAATAGCAAAGAACGTGCCCATCCTGCAGCACCGTATAGGCCTCATCTGTCCTCCTAACCTCACTGAGCCCTATTATATCCCATTTAACACCCTCTAGCTCCTCGAATAGTACTCGAATAGTCGCTGCAGAACAGGTACTCGGCTCTTAGTGAGGAAACCAACCTTAGCGTAGATACAATGAAAATCTGACGAGTATCATTACGTAGTGTGCAGTGGAAGTTGGAGGCAGGGCAGCTAGACAGGACACTGGCAAGCTTTCCCAGGAAACGAAGAACCTAATTAAGAAGCATCAAATCATGAAAGTGTCAAGTACATCAGACAAAATAGAACTGGCAGAGCTTTGGAAGTTGATTAATAGATGTAAGGTATGCGATGTAAGAAAGTATAACACGGAGAGAATTGAACAGGCTCTGAAAAACGGAGGAAGCGTCAAAGCAGTGAAGAGGAAACTTGGGATAGGCAAAAGTCGCATGTATGCACTAAGGGACAAAGAAGGCAAAATAATTACCAATATGGATAGGATAGTTAAAATAGCGGAGGAGTTTTACAGAGATCTGTACAGTAGCCGAGACAGCCACGACCTTAATACTATAAGAACTAGCAGTAACCCAGATGACACCCCACCAGTAATGATAGAAGAAGTCAGAAAAGCTTTGGAGAGCATGCAAAGAGGCAAAGCTGCTGGTGAGGATCAGGTAACATCAGATCTGCTGAAAGATGGAGGACAGATTGTGTTAGAAAAACTAGCCACCCTGTTTACGAGGTGTCTCCTGATGGGAATAGTACCAGAGTCTTGGAAGAACGCTAACATCATCTTAATACACAAGAAAGGAGATGACAAGGACTTCAAGAATTACAGGCCGATCAGCTTGCTCTCTGTAGTATACAAGCTATTTACAAAGGTAATTGCTAACAGAGTAAAGAAAACATTAGAATTCAATCAACCAAAGGAACAAGCAGGATTTCAAACAGGCTACTCAACAATTGACCACATTCATACTATCAATCAGGTAATAGAGAAATGCTCAGAGTATAGCCAACCACTATACATAGCCTTCATAGATTACGAGAAGGCGTTTGATTCAGTAGAAATATCAGCCGTCATGCAGACACTACGGAATCAGGGCGTAGATGAAGTATATATAAACATTCTGGAAGAAATCTACAGGGGATCAACTGCTACCATAGTGCTTCATAAAGAAAGCAACAGAATACCAATCAAGAAGGGTGTAAGGCAGGGGGACACAATCTCCCCAATGCTATTTACAGCGTGCTTACAGGAGGTTTTCAGAAGCCTAGAATGGGAACAGTTAGGGATAAGAGTTAATGGGGAATACCTTAGTAACCTGCACTTCGCCGATGACATTGCATTGCTGAGTAACTCAGCGGACGAATTGCAACTCATGATTATGGAGTTAGACAAGGAGAGCAGAAAGATGGGTCTTAAAATTAATCTGCAGAAAACGAAAGTAATGTACAACAACCTCGGAAAGGAGCAGCGCTTCGAGATAGGTAATAGTGCACTTGAAGTTGTAAAAGATCATGTCTACTTAGGGCAGGTAATAACCGCAGAACCGAACCACGAGATTGAAGTAACTAGAAGAATAAGAATGGGGTGGAGCACATTCGACAAGCACTCTCAAATTATGACAGGTAGATTGCCACTATCCCTCAAGAGGAAGGTATATAACAGCTGTATCTTGCCGGTACTTAGCTATGGAGCAGAAACCTGGAGACTTACAAAGAGGGTTCAGCTTAAATTGAGGACGACGCAACGAGCAATGGAAAGAAAAATGGTAGGCGTAACCTTAAGAGACAAGAAGAGAGCAGAGTGGATTAGGGGACAAACGCAGGTTAAGGATATCATATTTGAAATAAAGAAGAGGAAATGGACCTGGGCCGGGCATGTAGCGCGTAGACAGGATAACCGCTGGTCATTAAGGGTAACTAACTGGATTCTCAGAGAAGGGAAGCAGGTTAGGGGGAGACAGAAGGTTAGGTGGGCAGATGAGATTAAGAAGTTTGCGGGTATAAATTGGCAGCAGCAAGCACAGGACGGGGTTATCTGGCAGAACATGGGAAAGGCCTTTGTCCTGCAATGGACGTAGTCAGGCTGATGATGATGATGATGAAGAAAGCAATTCGGTGTGAGATGGTGTGCATTCGCCCATTTTCTACGGTTTTTGGCTTTTTATGTTATCTTTCAATAAAAAATCAATTGATGTCAAGAGACCGTCCTGTATATGTATGTGTTCCTTCAGCGTCTCTGGCTGGTTTTTTTATTTTTTTTGTGCTAGGAATATGAATGCGAATGACTGAAACCAACTAGCCTGCATCACTGCTTTGAGTAAAGAACCTATGGCACAAGGATGACCACATGTTGCACAATACAATCTTCATTCGTTATCCTTCCTACACTCTAAGTTTTGAGTAAAAAAATTGTACACTATAATTTAAGTGACACCCTAGAGCTGAGCTTGCCTTGAATAAGAAGGTTTTCTTGTGGTCGGGCCCACTTTCACCGACGAGAGTAAAGTCGGGAGGGCCCCATCGTGACTTGATGCACAGCTCAGTCAGGGCTGACACGGGATGCTTGCCTGCGGGTCACGACCAACAGACACGAGAATAGACCGCGAGTCTCGTTATTCAGTTTCTTTCTTTCTTATAGAGAGGTACTAATGAGAAAAGCTACATCAGAATAGAGTGATGAGGTATCTTTTCAAAATTGTACTCTCATGAACCTCAAAACAAGACAGCCATTTCGGCTAGTTAGTGACCTATTTTGAATGCAGAAAGTAGGACACAGTACAGAACAGGGATTAAAAAAAAAGGTCTGTTGTGTGCCTGTGTTATCATTCTCTTCTTTAGTCCCTCTTCTGTACTACGTCCCACTTTCTGCATTAAATGTACTAAGTTGAAAGTGCTTTTTTTTTAATTGTGCACCAAAATTTCTTGTGCTGGTCTGAATTACAAAGTACTCCCTGTTTTATTTTAGCCGATTTAACTTTGCAAAAAGTTATTGAAATTGACATATTACAATTTAGTTTCTCTCCTCTGGAAAGTGATGTAGCCCACTCTTACACTAACATATTTACATTGCCTAAGCCAGTGACGTGGTCAAGAATTACATGGTTACAATAGGCCCAGGCAAGAACATTTTTATGACATTGGCAGTTTTTGGTGTTTTTTTCCCCTGCTCATTTTTTTTTTGTCTATTAAGCATATCATCATGGTAACAGCAGTTTTTTTCATTACAAGGAAGTACGATTAACTGATAAGACACAGATACTTTTCTCTTTAGTATAATCTCTTTAGGTGTATAAGAGTTTCACACAAACACACCGAGAAGGATACCTGGCAATAGTGCCCATCAGCTTTTCTCTTAAAGCAATTCAACCAATGCGGGAGTGCTGGGAAGTGCATGTATTGGCTTAGTTTAGTTGATAAGTTCACATGATTCGCAGCAGCAGCAGTGCATGTTTGTTTATTGGCCAGCAAAACTCTTGGGGCACCTTGAAAAATTAAAAAAAAAAGTCTTGGTGCAGTCAACAACATTTATCCATAGAAAAATGCAGCATGTTCTCTGAAGCACTACACTCCTGTGAACTGCCCACAACAGACCAAGCAACATCATGTGGTGAACTCATCACACGACATCATGATGGAATCACACACTTAGGCAAAGTGTGACCCCATGATGATGTCACAACAAACTGTTTTAAAGTATGATTTTGTTGCCTCGAAACACTGTTTTCCCGCTGCAGGTCTGCTGATGCAACAAAAAGGTGAAAAGATCACTGCAAATAGAAGCGTTCAACAGTGAAACGTGCTTTGTGCCACCGTGCCAAAGCTTAAAGATGTCTGGATGTGATCGAACCGAAATGGCACTAACATGGTAAAAGTTGATATGTAGACAACGTCTCCTTTAGAAGGATGCCTACAACTTGAGCTGAAGAGCTAGTTCCCGGCCCTCTTTTGTTCTGCTCCGCTCCCCGAAACAGTGTCGGCCGCGAGCACTTGCTGCGGCAACCACTTTGAACCTTTTAGCCTCCGAAATTAAAGCAATGTCTACTGCCGTGTCGGAGGCCACACGGTCGTGTTTTTATGATGGCGTCACTTCCGAATTCAGCGGAAGTAGTAGTGTCAGCTTCGAGTGCTCCTTACGGAGAAAGCACTGAACTACGAGGAACCTCCCCTCCCCATTGGGAAGCGTGCAATGTCGCAGGCATCTTTCTAGAGGATACGTTGATGTAGAGTATTACTTGCATGGGTCAGTAAGTGCCAATCCAATCCATTCTTAGTTCAGTTATTCAGTGCCAGTTTTCCCTGCGGTAAGCTTTACACGAAAATATTTAGTGACAGCCAACTTGCGAGTGACTTTGCCAGGACAGTGCTCACGAAGCTTTTTCCCTACCTCCCAAATCTTGGTGTGCAGGTGCAGAAGGGTGTTTCGTCTCTAGCTCCGACACCAGACCTGTAAGGAGTGAACAAAAGCGGCAAAACATGGGTTAAGACCTTCTCGAAGTGCATCAAGGCAAAAACAATGCAACACATGGCTTACATACAAGCACCAATACAAAAAAATTAAATCACATATATCATGATGGCAAGACAAAGTACGAAAAAGGAGTTATCCAAAAGGCTTGTTTTTCTCTATTGTACACAGCTACTAAAACCGACAGACAATTAATCGTTTTTTTTTTAGCTTGTATGTCATCACAATGGCACTAGACTGAGCTAGCTAGTTATTCATATCTTAACGTAACAGCCTAATAATCAAAAGACAAATACACACAGTCAGCTAATTAGCGTTTAAGTTCGTAGTTTATGCCACTGTTAATCTAAAATCATACTTTTCTGTCGGTTTCATTAGTTGTGCTTAAAGGAAAAAGATATTTATGGGACATTCATCAATTACAGGCAAGATGGGTGAAGTGGTGCACCCACAAGCACTTAAGAGGATTGCCATTTTTGTCACTTTCAAGAGCGCAGAATTTATCACTGTCTGAATCACTCTATAACATTATTAATAAGTCAACACAGGCAGTTCATATTTTAAAGAGAAACAAAAATGAAAGCAGAATTAACAGAATTATCACTTGTAGCAGTTGCATAAACAAAAGAAAAAGAAAAAATTGTTCTTCAGCAAGTCGTCCTAAAGACGGAGCGCTTGACACACGCAAATGAAGTCAGTGGCCTTTTCTCAAATGTATAGAGAGCCTGCTGGCACATTGCGCTGTCTCGAACATCAGAGCTGCATGTGCACAAACCTCGACAACAATTATGTAGCATTAATTTTCTCATTTTGCATGCATGAACTGACATGGTGACCAATGTCTGTTTCGTCACCATATTTAGTGTACAACGCAAGTTTTATAAGTTGATGAGCAGTAGATGGTGTCAATAAGATGAAAAAAAGCATTTTAAGAAAAGCTATTGTCCAAGGCAGAGGTCACAGCCTTTTGCGGCGGAGGGCCAAGTTTTTTCATGAAGGCAACACAATGGGGACCGGACGGTTAAGTGAGAAGAGGGGGGTTGCAGTCAACAAAAAGTATTAAGTGAACCAACAATAATTTACAAAATCAGCGAAAAAGTCATGTTTACTTTGTGCACGCATGTCGCAAGGCTGCCATTAAAAACATAGGTTACAAGTGAAAATCCCATTTGACGTTAAAGCTGCCATGGAAGCTGCCAAGGAAGGAGAAATGGGGTTGGAATCTTTATATCACACCGGGGGGCCGCATAAGACAACTGCGTGGCTCGCAGGTCACTGGTTGCTGTCCCGTGGTTTCATGATTAGCATCTGGGATGATGGAGCGCTAGCTCTCCAAGCAGTTTAGTTAAGGATCGAAGGTGCAGGACATAAAACTTTGCGGCTACTACTGTTTACTTATTTTAATCATTACAACAATGATCATTACAATAATGATCAGTTGACTGATCAATCAATTGGGTACTTGTGTGTAAGCGTGACAGGTGGCATGCATTCAGGCTGACAGATTTTGTAATGGGAGCAGACATGGTTAAGATAAAATCGTGCGCAAGAGCGAAGTGCCAACAAAGAGAAAGCACTTTGCCTTCAATTGATCCACGACTTGTGCCAATGCCAAGTGGACAGGACATGCAATGTACAGAAGTGTGATTGCACATAACAAGCACTGATACAAAACCCTCTACTCAGCAGGTTGAGACAAGGCAGTTCAGATGGTTCCTAGTGTACAATCCAAATTGGCTGAGACCCCTAGAAGCTGTTCTAACATCTAACCAAGCTCCAATGACATGACTCCCGCCATATACACATTCAGGGTGGCAAAGCCGAAAGCATCCATTTCTCCTAAACAGATCCTTTTAAAAATTGTAAATCTAGCTTTCCTGCTATGCAGTATGCAACCAATGGCGGCTGGTCACTTACTGCAGTCACTTAGGTCACTTAGCGCGGATTGTTTACGCTACGACGTGGAAAATGTAGAGTTGGCTCTCTTAATATAAACACACTACATAGACGAGCCCCAGCACGTTGAACTAGGTCCGCCTCTCCACTCGAAGCATAACAAGTGCCTCCATTACTTGGGGAAATATCCAGCGCAGAGAAGCGCACTTGCTAATTATGAAAAGGGTCGATGGTCGCCACTCGCCAAGCAGTGCATGACAGTGCTTTCGTTGCGTAATTGCAAGTTTCAAATGAGTCCGTTCCTGTTGCTTGTAGAGCGCACATGGCTCAGATACCCTGTCAAAGTGTCAATTTGGCGAGCTGGTTATGCAAAAAGAGGAATTTTGCGCTAGACAGCATGCACCAAAAAAATGGGGGATGAACATGAAGCATGAAGTGCTTTGCGAGCCATGTGGCCTTCTTTGCCAGCAGATGCTCCGTCACTAGCTCGGACACAATGTTAGCGACTAGCCGGAGACACCGTAAGAGATGAACCTGCCGGAATTCTGGGGCGTAGGGGGGGGTCTCCAACCTATGATGCAACTCACGACGCTACACGAATGCCAGAAACTCTAATTGCGGAGAAGCGTGGCTTATGTACCTCTTTTGTCGGTCTTGATGCTGGGAAGCAGAGGCTCTAAAGCACCCTCTTTGTTTTTTCCGAGGCCTTCACCAGGTGTCCAGCCCATCTTGCGCAACAAGTGCATGCCTATGCCCTCAGCCACAGGTGCTGCTTTCATAAATTGGTCCTGGGCATGCATTGTGGGGAAGGCACTGTTACTACTATTAGTATACAAGGTGTTTTGTTTTAGACAATACAGATTTTTAACAAAAAAGAACCTATAGCAGTAAGGCTGCTGCCATTTTCACAAACACTGCATCAAGGTGGAAATACCGCACCACAGCTGAAATGGCACTGTCGTCGCTGTCAAAAACTTGTCAACATCTTAATCATTGACTTGAGGGCAGTTGTTTATATTAGAATGTAGTAGTGCGTGACAATTCATGACATGCCCACTTTCAAGAAATAGCAGATGTAGAATGTAATTTGAGATATTCGTGATTGAATTTTAAGAGTGTTATCGAAATTGATTGCACCCAACGCACATGAGATGCGACCACTCTGTTACGTCATACCGGATCTACCAATGGCAAGGATAGATGGAAAGTCGTTTAATGAGAAATGTGAAGGTGCAGGTCCTCTGTGGGGATAGGTGAAATTTTGTCAGACTGCGACAGTCATTAGCAGTGTCCTAGGGTTTCGACTCATTTAAGCAGCCGTCGCTCGTGCTAAGGTGGTGTGTAGCCAGTGATGTAGTTTGTTACTCCATAAATCACCTTTATCAGCCCACTCCGACTCCCATAGTCTGCATAGTGTGTCACGACCGTATCTCTCCTTAAAAAGTGGCCAGTCATTTCACTTGCACCAGCAGATCGCCTTATCTTTACATGTGGTATTTGATGCTTATCGGTTTTTTTTCTAGCTATGTGCAAAAAAATTACGTCAACCTTTTCTTTCTTTGTGCAGCATAAAACTCGGGGGCAGTCACTGCAGCACTTCTTGCAGACAGGTGAAAGAGTTTTTCGTGCCAGCTTGTAGTTTAAGGAATAAACAGATAAACACCACACATTGTATCTAAAGGATAAGCTGTCTACTGGTGCATTTCAGAATGCTTGCCGATATCCCCGACTAGATGTGGCTTCCGCGCACCTCGATTTTATTTCGTCACTTCCTTGTCTCAATTAGTTCCAGTACGACCCAACAGAGTGGTCACACTTCATGTGCACAAGGCACGATAGTTTCCATATCGTCCTTAAAATTTGACAAGTACATCAAGTCGTGTGCGAATTTTTTGATCTCTAAAAAATGGGTGTGCCATAAAATGGCATGCACTACAACTCCCAATATGAATAGCTAGATCAGTAATTAAGAAATCAATTAGCAAGTTTTGGTTAAATAGTGGCAACAATGTCACTTCAGTAACAGTGAAGCATTTCTACATCGACGTAAAGTGTATGTGCGGAAATGACAGCAGCCTTACTGTTATAAGATTTCTGCATTGTCCTAAAAAGAAAACACCTTGTATAAGAAGATACACACAAAAGAAAAGCCCCAACTCCGGCCTAGTGTAATGTTGCAAGCTGTGTCAGACAGCTGTGTCAGGGGCACACAATGCCATTACTAGAAGCAGCTTTTTTATGGGGTGTGAACAGCTTGCTAGTCACTAATGGATGCATTCTAGCACACGCTAGGGAGGGGAGGGGCACCCTACAGGGCATACTACAAGGAGCCTGTGGATATGTACACTTATGTCAACGATAACAGGCTGATAGCTGGTGGCTACTGTTCTTCCAGAAGTATAAACGTGTGTTGTGGCACAACAGCCACCACTGTGGTGCCCAAGCACTTAGCCTATTCTGCACAAAGCATGGCATAAAAGGGATTGCCAGACGCGTGTAATTACCCGAACTGAACCCCTGCCAGATTTCTGCTCAGAGTTTACAAACAGCTGTCATTTTTTTTTTAATACTTGCACCTTAATGTCATGTTCCAGTACGTCTACTAGCCCATTTGGTTAGTTTTTGCCCAAAAAGCAATGCATCGAAAGGAATAGGAAGGTTACGTGGTGGCCTCAAGCTCCTCACTACAAATGTGCACAGTCAATACCTGGACAACATGGCAGTGTGAAGGTGCATTGCAGTGTCCCCTTATTGACACAATGAAGTATTGATATTGATGCCGCGGAAAGGTGGCACTACCTGCCGTCATCGCCAACAGATGGAGCGACAATTCTTCACCACCAGAATTGTCATTTGTAGCAGTGTTGCTGGAGAGTATGCATGCTTCAACTTTTCAGTGGAGACTGGCACGTAGAGCCTTCAAATTTGATCTTACATCAAATCTGCCGTGCTACATGAAGTACAACCACAGCGATGCATCAGTGCAAGTTGCAAGATGCATATACTTGATGGTGCTCATTTATGTAACTGTCTGCTCCAGATGAAATTTTTGCAGGTGTTGTGTTGGCTTCCAGTGCATAGCGCACAGAAATCGAAAAGTAATAACAGCTCAGCGGTTAACAGTTACTAGTTGGCATCTACATATTGGTTTCACAGGCTGCTAGAGACCCATGTGTCTCATTGTTACATACCTTTTTAACCCAAGCTGGAGAGGGCCCAGACAGCTCATCCGGAGTCAGTGGCTTGAAGTCTATTGAACCTGTGTATTGGCCCGGCTTTTGCTTTGATGCTACCCATGCCTGGAACTGTTCGCAGAAATTAGCCAAACTTAGCCCCCATGCATAAAAACAGCTCAGTAATGCAAGGCTTTTCGGAAACACTTTCCAAGTATGAGTTATGCAGACCCCACTCCTAACTAGCGCAGTTTAAAGTTTGTATTTATTCTTCAGGTTAACATTTAAGTTCTGCAACAAACTTGAATGTTTCGCAAGAATGCATGATGCTTTTCCGTGTTATCTTCTTCACTCAATGAAACGAAGGTTTCAAGCCTCACTTCCAAGGACCAGATCAGAACGACATGGGTCTTCACTTTGCATCTTCAAGTTGCTGCCTCATCCTCTCTAAACAGACTGCATGAGCCCATTTTCAATTAGGTGACGAAGTTGTTTGTGGAATGTATGTTTGTTTTTAATTTTTAGGCAAAAGTGCCTTTTGGAAGCCTTTTTATGAAAAGTCCACAACTTTTCCTAAAACACTTAGCACCCCTTATTTCACTGGCTCACAAAGGCCAATTTTGTTATTCCTACAAGAAGCAACTAACCTGCTTGGGTTTTGGCAAACGCACAGTTGGAAAATGCTCTGTTAGCACGACCAGTCAGGCTGCATCCCTAGGACACCTACCTCCTTGTGGCAGTCGTGGTAAATCTTCATGGCTTCCACATCCATCGGATTCTCCTTCAGGGCCTTCATCGCTTCAACACGACGACTCATTATCGTTGCAATGTCGAGGCTCTCCTGAGGCGGAGATGGGAGGGGCACACTCGCACTGCACACCTTTGCTTTCTCTCTATCTCTCTCTCTCTCACTCGCTCACTCACACACTCGTCACTTCTCCACAGTTGCACATCTAGTGGCATTAGACCAGGTGGAACGGAGTAACCAGCGACTGGATCACCCTCGTAAAGATAGGGCGAGGCAAGCTCCCAAAGGCAGCAGCTTTGAGCTTGCTTAGCGCAAGGTCAATACTATCATTGTCATCATCATCCACAGATTATGTTAGGTGCCCCCCCCCCCCCTTAAGGCGCATTCTGTTTACATGACAGTGCAAAAGCCCAATGCAGAAATAATAATGTTTTAATAGTATGTGTTCATGACATGTTAATAGTATATTAGTGGTTCTAAAATCATTAGCCGTCAGCCACACTGACACTTATGAGTGTGAAAAAAGCGATTGTCGTTGGTATAGTTATATGTAGAGCCCGCCGAAAGTGTATCGAACTCATCTTGTGCACGTACATCTTGTAGGTGTCATCATGATGATAATGTTTCCAAATGTGCTCGAAATCAAATCTGATTAGGTGACGTATCACAAAACACAATGCTTCGTTCATGTCCGTTTACTGACGCTGTTCATTTTAAGCACTAAATAGCAAATTTCTGAAGGTATCTATCTGGTACGTAGATCTAGGAATAGTATCTTAGGAGATACTTTTTAAAACTTTGCGAACCTTCCTGGATTTTGAATGAGTGCAGTCTCCTGGATTGATTAGGATTGCTTTGAATATTTTAACGAATACACACGTCATAGCTGTACTAATGACATGAATGCTTAGATGTTTTCTACTGTGCATCTGCCTAAATCTGGAGTTATCATTTGGTCATCGCATGTAAGAACTTTAATGCATACTCATAAAAATTGCATAATTAAGGTATAACTTCTGCGGTGGATAAGCACGAACCTTATGTGGCGACACAAGCTGCATAAAAGTAAAACCAATTGCAGGCTATGTGTGATTGTACGTGTGCCTTTGCTGTTCTCGCCTTTTGTGCTATTTGTCTACATGCATTGCCCTTGGTTGTGTGCCATAATTTAGTGAGCTGTTTTGCTAAAACATATCTTCACTTTGGTTGTGCTGTTGTATCTGTGCAGCCTTTATTTTTGATACATCACCTTATCTTGCAGGTACCATTTCTTTGTTTTTTTTTTCTTCAAAATTTGATCTTAAGAACACTGTCATGAGAGGTTATAACAATGTAGTTTCAACGCCACTGTATTCCGAAATGCAAACAGCCACACACCAGAGGCTTCAGCATAAAAGAGCATGGCAGTCTAGAAAGATGACTGCCGCTATGCCAGCACCTCATGAAGTGCAGTTTTGTGAAGCACTCCTTTGATCTTCTTAAGCAAACAGAGCGGTGCTCTCTTGCAGAAAAAGTAGCGGGACACGAGAGTAGCAGACGAGAATGCAAGGTTTGAAGCCGCTGCTTCAGAAAGTCCACAGGAGGAGCTTCCAGAAACTATTTTTCTTTTTAACAAGCTAGCAACTGTATTTGGGATTCATTCCATCGGAAAACAACTTGCATGAGTGTGCAATGGTAGTTGTGTTGCAGTTTAATGTCTACACAAGCTAGCGTCGCTCTGTAGAACACATCACTTAATACATGGCAGTCGACAGAAAGGCATTTTGTCATAGATGTGCACTGCACGGGAAACCCACGCGTTTTTCGAACCACAGAAAAAAAAATTGTTTGTGCCCCTGCAAGCTTGCCACCAGACACATACAGGCGACACATAACTACGCCCCATTCCTTGCGGGTAGAGTAGCGATGTTCACCGTCTTGTTAACTCTACATAAGTAGTGCCGACAAAGTATGCCAAGCGGCATGGAAGAGATAAGACACGCACTTATAGCAAAATTTCTTGCTTTCATCCCCACCCGATTGATGTACGCGTTCAGTATAGCGCCTTTATGAATAAAAATTTACCTTATGTTACAGCAAACTGCATCTGGTCCCAAATCAGCATTTCTTTTTTTTTTTTCACACATCTCTCGACCACTGGCATGCAAAAGACTAGTAATAAAACAAGCAGGGAAGTCAGCGAATGTCTACATCACCGACGTTCCAGCACCCAGGACGGCATGACGAAAACTACGGCCACATTTGCCACATGTACCAAGCCCGACCAAACCTTACGAGCAGAAAACAGCTACATTCCTTCCATGCCCTGCCACCAGAACAGTGCACTTCTCATAAGCCCGTCAGGAGCACCACCAGACAAGCCCAACGAACGACAGACGACCACTTGCCCACCACAACGTCACCAGGGACAAGCAAACAGCTGAGAGGACCCTACCGGCGCTGGGTCTGGCGGCTCCGTCACAGTCGAAGAAATCACCGCCGACGAGACGGGCAGCGGAACATCCTCCACCTGAAATACAGGCGGAGTGGCAACATTGGGCAGCGGGGAAAAGGTTTCAGTTTTGGGCAAAGGAGGGGGCATCAGGGCAAGCGGGGAAGTGCCCCCTTCCGTCGAAGGAGCGGCACTGCTCTTGGCGGCCCGAGCAGCCTTGGGCGCCGGCGCCGGCTCAGTCTTCTCCACGGGAACCCACTCGAGCTCTTTCACACGGTGCTGGTTGCCGCTCGAGACGGGAAACTGTTTGTGCAGGTGCGCAGCATCGGCCACCTTCTCAGCGAGCGTCTTCACGGGAAGATTGGTGGCATTCTGTGGAGGAAAGCGCGTGCTTAGCCCCAAGCACCGGGGGATGGGGAGAAGTGTCATAGGAAGGGCGAAAAGATGAAAGGAGGGAGACAGAGCCGCAAGGGACGCAGGAATATAGTAGTGTGGCAAGTAGAGAAACAAGCCGAGCACACGGTGTCTTTTTCTCGAGTGTTTGTGAGCCCCGCACAAGCAGTAAAGAAAGGCAACAAAATGTCAGAGCACAAGTTTATTAAACACATGCAAAAGGGGGTGGCGAAGTCCAAAACATTTTTCCGCAGCCCAATACATAAAACAAGAAAGCCAGGAATCATGTCGTAATCGCCCCTAAAAGGGCTCCACCAGTGACACCCGCAGTGTGTTGGCGCAAAGGTCCATTCAAGCGCACGTAATGGCAAGTCAACAGCACTGTACAACACAGCAATTGTCGAATACAAATTGCTTTCCAGATGACCCGTCATTAAGCATCCCTCTTCCCACCCACGTTGATGGGACTCGCACAATGCCGACACTTGAAGGACGTTGCCGCCATTTCACCTTGCTACCGATACCAGAGAGAGACAGTGTGAACAAGAAGTTATGACCGTTTAAACGCTAGAAGTGATTAGGCCTTCACACCTGCTCTGATGTGCAAAGTTCTGTGAAACACATCACACTTACATATGCACTTCATATTATGACACACGCACATTTTTACATGCAAGCAAGTGAACTTGCAGGTGAACTTTCTTTTTTACGCAGACCACATATAGAACAAACTACACATTGGATACAGTATAAAGCAAAAAGTCTAGCAGAGCGTACTAAGCAATGTTGCAAAGACCAACCTATAAAGACTACTGACGTCTGAAGCACCAAAAATGATTAAATCAAAACAAGCCATCCTTGCAAAAGGAGAAAGACGCCAAGCTGTCTATAAAGGAAAAAGTTTCTGAAAGAAATCCAAGTACTTGAACATTCGGTTCAAAACACAGCGAAGCAGATAAAACTGAAATATATAAGTGTGTGAAGAGCATTTCTAAACAAAAAAAAAATGACTCAAGGCTGCCTAACAAATTTGTCATTACAGAGGACCTTTGATAACTTCAAAGAAAAAAAAAAAAGGAAGCTAAAGAAAACGACGCATCATACTTTATTGGGCTGCACATAACTGAAAGATTAAAATAACAAATCGTACATGCTCTTGCTGATTGATCGATGATAAAAACCGATGTCAATGACATGTACAGTGTTACAAGCACAAAATAATCAAATAGGCACTCTCAGCATAAAGTCACAGCAATCCACTGCCCTACAGAACAGCAAATATTGTTCGGACATCAAGCCATTGTTGTTCCAAAGGATCAAAGACAATAGACAGTAATATAAACACACACTACATTATGTCAGATACTGGAAATACTTATCTCACTGGCGATTAAGTCTACACGCACTCGCAAAAATAATGTGTTGAGAGAAAGAGGCCAATCACTGTACCTATGACAAGATCGCCTGTATATAAAACAGAAAAATATGACTTTGCAATAATGTTCAAAGGAGACATTGAATCGGCAGCACTCCATCTACCAAAGTGTTGGGCACTCCTGAAAATATCCATGAAGTATCAACCAACATGCACAATTTTACAAAGTGAATGGAAAAAATCTGAACCAACTGCTGGTGATGGATTCTCAAGTTTACGCTGCCTTCTCCTCTACACCGGAAAATGTCGCAATCTGAGTGTGGGTACTATGCGGGAAAAAATGTACTGCTTGCAGTACATCCCAAACATGGTCAGTAACATATGACTACGCTCATGTCTAGACGAACTTGCGTTCTGAGCACATCTTCACAAAGCCATAGCTCGCAGGGCACCGAAACTTGGACACAAGCCTTCAAAATAGCCACATTGAAATGACACAGCCAGTAAGACTAGCTACAGCGATAGTACAGCACATTGTCATACCTGCGGACCACAGACAGTGTTTTTCACTTGCCATTGCAGCAGCCCAAAACCTCGTTGCTTCTTCAGGTTGCAAAAGTTGGTTTGATACGAAATTTGATTTAAAAAAAAAAAAGAACTAGGAGGGCAAATAAGCTGGTATCGGGAGTTGTACCGACGAGGACTTGCCAGCGTAAAATGCATTAGGAAGGTAGCTTTGCGGGTCTGCTATACTGAAAAGCACTAGCCGACGCATGGCACTGTATACCTCTTCATATAGCTGCCCAACAGTGGCTTACTATGGAAGTGCAACTTTTCAGGGCATTTTACAGCTGTTACTGACCAAGCTTAGAAAACTTCGGATCCCAGAACTACTTGGCGTTCTTCATACTAGACGACATCATTCTATACGTTTCAATTATGCAGCATCAACAACTGCTTGCCTCATAACTTCTTCACTGTCTGCATCCACTTAAACGCAACAGACATACACTGACACGCGGTGTCTTTAGCGACAAATACACGCTCAATGAGGTGTTTTCTGCAAATACCAGAAGCAAGAAACGCATGGCGCGATGCGACAGCAAGCAATGTGGCTCCTGAAAGGGGGTTCACCCCCACTGTCTAAACTTGCAAGAACATGTCTGCTGAAACTTTATTTGATGTAGCATGCAATTAATCATCATCCATTAGGTCACATGAAAAACTGTACCATGTGCACTCTGCTTTGAGCGAAAAAATGCATGGGATGCACAAACCACAGCTCCTGCAGGCCCAATGCAAAACGCATCAGCTGCATTTCTAATTGTATTGATTTCGAAACTACGTTTATCACATGTACTCGCAGAAGCTCAAGCTGCAGGCGTCTCCAAACATAGCCAAGCTTAGTCAAGTTGTCAGTGTCGACCTAGGTAGCCTCAGGCAGACGAACCATATCTTCATGTGGACATGTATAACCCACACTTTCAAATGCAAGACTACCAAAATTTTGGAGTGGGTGTTGTTTGACTTTACTGTGGTAAGCAGTCAGCAAGCTACAAAGACTTTGCAACTTGCGACACATACGCATATTCGTAATGGGGGCTGCAGTATAATGATGTGTGAAACAAAAGCACATGATGACCAGGTACTTGATGCATGGAGAGATTTTGCAAGTTGCTCTGACGTGAACATTTGAATTAAAGACAACAGGACCGACATGGAGTTCATGCCTGTACTTTTCAAATGACGCAGTAGGATGACAGCCATTCTTTGCTGCATCACGGTCAGTACTACTATACTTTCGAAGCATGACGTCATCGTGCAGCCCCACATGCCAATGGCACGACAGGCTTTGCGCGTTCCTTTCTTCTCTGCTGTTGTTGCATGGGCAATGTGCTAGCCCGTTACATTGTCGAAGTAACTATACTTTAAAACCCCAATGCAGCCATTTATGCTTTTCCCCAGTCTCGCAAGTCTGACAATGAACTGAATGTCTAAGAACATCACATGCACTACCCCTGGTGACAACGTAAGGATTCAGCACACACGCCACCCACTCAAAACCATAGTTCCCCAAAAACACTGATACTGAAAGGAGTTATCCTGCACGATGACATCATCGAAATCAGTGAACACCAATTGGTTGGGGCATCAATAAGACTTCCGTCTCAAATGAGAGCAGCGTATTCGCCACTGAACCCTTACGTCGCCACTAACAGAAAATGGGTCCTGTTGGGATAGCACATCCAAAAAGAGGACACAGTGAGGTAAAAAAGTCAATGACACAAAATTTTTAATTGGTTCCGAAAGACAAACTGTCTCAAGTTCTTTTTTTTTTTTCGTTTTCTTTACATATCCAGGACACAGGGAGCTTCGTAGTCACTGAGGGGTAATAGCAGTGAAATTTTCCAAGGTGGACCGAAGGGAGGTAAACAATGTGAGGAGGGTCTCCTAACCTATTGATAAAAATGATGCCGCCACAACAACGACAGAAAGAAAATGTCTCTTGCTCATCAGCCTGTTCTAGCGCATGAGTCATGTTTTTTTTTTTTTTTTTCATTTCTGCCCCGTCAGTGATAGGTGATCGCCCGTATGGAATTGTTTTCATCGGCGTAGTAGGTACTTACAGGAATGTTAAACCTAATCGGGGGCGGAGGTTCCTTCAGTTTGAAAGGGTGGTGGTGTGTTTGCTGGAACTCTTCGGCCACTTCCTCTGCTGTCTTGGGTTCCACTTCGCCAGCGTACTCGCGCTTTTCTTCATCGGAGATGGCCCGGCAGATTTCTGCAAGAAGAGACAGAAAGAAATAGAGGAGAAGGCAGGATAAAGAGTCTGTTGAAACACGAGTTTAACTAATTAACACAGACAGCAATTCACAAGTCACTGTACCAACAGAAAGACTGGAGGCAAAGGATTCTTGGCGAAAGACCCATAGGTCAGCGAACTCCACTCATGAATCGACTCACTCGCACTCAGACTCAGATCAAGCCGAGAGTCTGAGTCCAAGTGAGTCCGGGTGAAGAAAATTTTCGTAAGTGCGAGTCTGAGTGAGTTTGACCCAGGACACTTTTTGTGAGCCTAAAGCGATGCGAGTCCAAAGCGCAAAACATATTGCTTGAGTGAGCTTGAGGGCGTTCCACTTTTTTTTTGCCAATCTGTGTTCCTATCTACTCATCTACAGCATTATTATTGGCTTTAACTGGACTAGCATTAGTACATTCAAGTCTCATGATAATGAAGTTGCATCTTCTACGAAAATAAGTTCGTTACATCCAAAATTCTTTATACTAAATGTATAGTCCTAAAACCATCTATTGCAAGATTATTTCTAATTCACTTCGTTATAACAAATACTTCACTATATCTAGGTCCCATTATATCGAGGTTTGAGTGCAGTTAAACCCCTTTATAAGAGGCATCCTCTAGGCACACTGTTGTCTCATATACCCATTAGTCTCTTACATCAGTGTCTCTTATAAATGGGTTTGACTGTATTCTCGTCTACTCACATATATTCCTAAACAGCATCATTCATACACCATTTCAATATTTACAGATCAGAAGGGTGAATTATGCAGCGGGGTGCCTTGACTCCCCCCACTTTTTCACCAACTCTAAAGGCTGAAAAAAAAAAAAAAAAAGAAAGACTATCATCTTTAAAAAACTTTCATGAGTGTGAGTCCGAGTGACTCTGGCTTGAGAAACTTTTGGCGAGTGCAAGTGGGTCCAAAGCGCAAAATAGATTCAATGAGCGAGTCTGAGTAACTCCGCAGGTTTTGCCAACTTATGGCAGACGACGTTTCAGTTTCACTTACCCACAGCATGCTGGTGGCCATGACCAGACACTACCACTTATGAACATCTTCATAATTACATCCAAACCATTGCTTCTTTTGCAGCTGTCTGAACAAACAAACACCTTAAAAAATGTGTAGCGTGTGGTCCATTGTGAGCCATCAAAAATGTATCCCAAGCAGAACAACGCAGCAGCTGTGAGGCCTCCTGTGCCACCTACACAAGGCTTTTCTCAAGAAAGCTGAGCCAGCTCGGAGCCAACTAAACCCAGAACATGCCCCAAGCTATCAAAAAACATTCCTGAGATAACTTACGCTGACTCAACCAAGCACTGCTCACGCAAGTCTACTTCGATGCATTTACAATTCTCACACTCAGCTGCTCCATCCGTTATCCCTGCTCCGAGTACGTCTTCTTCACAAGTGCTCGGAAGCGTGGCCATGCAGCCACTCACCAGTGAGTGCAGCCAGTGACTTTTTGATCTTTGGCGGCTCCTCGGTCATGCCGAGGGTCACGGCGGGGCCCGTGCCATCCCCCGACTGCGCCAGGGGCAAAACAGGAGGCTCACTAGGTGGTGTCGAAGTTGCAGACGAAGCCACGTCCAATTTGGCAGCCATCGATGACCTTGGATCAGCTGCGGCTGCCGCCACTGCTGCAGCCACCACCTGTGGGCAACATAAAATGCCTCCTTACAAAACTGTTGAATTCCAACAGTCTGCGAACAAATTCCTAATGAGGTTCCAATGACATTTATCAATGTTATCATGTTTAGTTTCTGAGGACATTAAAACTAATTATCCTGCAATTGCAAATTTTACAAGAAACCTTAGGAGAAAAGATTTGGAGAAATCGAATGGCCATCACAGGAAGTTTCATTCAATCTCATAACTTAGAGGAACCTTAAACACTTATAGGGCCACTCACCAAGTCCCACAACAAATTTTAGTTAGACAGTGCAAGTTGTTGGGTGTCCGATGAGGAACATTTTGCCACAAAACTTTTTTGAATCTGTTCATTACAAGCTGAGAAAACTATTTTTTTTTTAAAGCGGCACGAGACAAAAATGAGAGGAGGCGAGCTCGAAACCCTTGCCGCTCCTTCGCAAAGCCTTTGCAAGCTTCCTACCCTCACCGGCATCCGACCAATAGGTCACTTGCACATGACGTGCCCGAACAAACCCAATTCCCGTGCACGCGAGCGGCGTTTCTTTTTTTTTTTCTTTTTTGACCATCGTTGTTTCAAGGTGTACTGCCTGTTTCTGCGGGATAGTTTGAAAACGCTGGCTTAGACGCGGTAGAATAGATGAGCAACATGAGTGCATGAACGCGAAGAAGCGTTCCGCGGCTGTCTACTCGATTGCTGACCACGACGACACGAACACATGCAAAACGCCAGCACATTAGCCCCGCACCTCGTTGCAGTTCACAGGGTAAAAAATGGAAAAAAAATGATGCTTCCATTCTCTTATTGCATCTCATTATTTATGTAGAGATTTATTAATCTCTTCACGCAACAAATACATAAACTATGCATGTCGTGTCAAGTAATTTTCGCCATGTCGCCGGTGTTGGCAACGTCAAGAGCACTGTTGACTACGTAGAGCACCAACGTCACTGCATTGTTGTGTTCGTAGGGCCATTCATACGCGCACGTCATGCCCTCATTCTCTGGGCACGCGCCCACAAAAGGAAGGGGGAGTAGCGTTCATCTTGAAATTTTAACCGTTTCCGCGGTGCGTAGTGTTGCAAATTTTGGCAGACATGATCGTGAACACCTCATCTATGCATTGCGTTTGTCAGCTTAAAATTGTTGATTGATTGATATGTGAAGTTTAAGATCCCAAAACCACCACATGATTATGAGAGACGCCGTAGTGGAAGGCTCCGGAAATTTCGACCACCTGGGGCAGCTCAAAATTGTCAAACCTGGTGAGTGGCCCTTTTGCATTCACTTCAGATAATCACAAGTGTAGTCCTGTCTACATTCTGTTAAGACACACAACAACTATACAGCCAACCCAAAAGTCTGCAATTCACCCTGGAGCTTTTGCAGAGTACAGCTAGGATTAACCAGGAATAACGAGCATGCAGGCTCCAACTGAGCAGACGAAAGCAAGCAGTGTTTCTAAGCAAAGTTTCGTGTTCACTGAAAAAGTTCATGCTGGATGGCTGAAAACGTGAATTAGTGTGTCCTATAGGCTACCACATATGCTCTGTGCATCTCTGTCAATTCTGCAGAATGCTGCTTGAATATATTTCAACTAGGTCAAATAGCCATGTTGCTTACAAAGTTCTGTTGCTGTTACTTTGCTGTGACATTAAGCACAGCAGACTGAATTACTAATATATATAGTTATAGCAGTCAGTGCTATTCTTGGTTGGCATATCTCCATAGAATATTAAGAAGCTTGCTTTTATTGACCACTTATAAGCCGCACAAGAATGACTAAATATCTGCAAAGACTCTTAAACTAAGAGAAGCAGCTTTTGAGATTTTTGCTATGCCTTGATGACTGAAAGACTTGGCAGTTTGCAAAATTATGAGAGTATTATTAAAGCTCTGTGACTTACTAAGCAAAAAGGCTGCAACGCAACGGTGGTTCTTGAAGTCACTTAATTAAAAGAGACAAACTCGGATTAGACTTCATTGTTGTCTAGTACATTTAAACTACGACTCCTGCACGCTTTGTTGCCGATGTCAGTATGAAAACTAAGTCTATTCAATGTGTTCAAAGAAATGAAGTGTCTCCTTTAGCACTCATCTTCGTGGTACCTTAAAGAACCCTGCAACGCTTTTTCAGTATGGTCAGAAAACAGGGCCAATGGGCGGTCGACGCTCCCGAGAACACGTGAGCCAGTCATCAGAGCGCAGCACGCAGCCTGGAATTCCCCACAATTCTCATAGTCATCTAGAAACTGCGCCCACTTCGCTCTACATATGATGCCATATACTCAAACGAACGTATCGTATACACAAATTCACGGCCATTGGCCGATTTGAGCATCGTGAGCTGCATAGCTACTGCGGCTGCTGTGAGAGGCTGCCGCATGCCAGCTCGTGCTCTCACAGTCACACTGTAAGTAAGCCAAACATTTGAAAAAAAAAAAAAAAAGAAAGTGCTTAACATCATAATGTGCGTGTGACAACTTCACTTAATTTGCAGCACGTTCGTCGCGACAAGCGAAGACAGAATGCAATTACGGCGTGTCAGAAAACTAATTCCACTCACACTTGACGGGTTCTAAAAATTTTTTTGCAGCGGTCGATTCGCGAGGCAATAAACTAGTGAAGCCATTCGACGGTTAACTAGAAAAGTGTTGCAGGGCCTCTCTAAATGTGTACCTCCGAAAATGTTCTATTTTCTGAAACAGAGCAGTCACAGCAGACCAGACAATCCAGGAAAGGTTTTCAGAGATGAATACATACCTAGCAAAAAGAGAAAAGTGAAAATTCTTATGGAAAAATGTCCTCGTGTTGCAAACAGACACTGGTTCCGTGGAGTCACGAGCACCCATGACAAAAAGCCACGGTATTCGAAGGCTACGCCTCAGACCACCGAGCAACAGTAAAAAAAAAAAAAACACTAAATCACATTGTAGATACCTTTTCTACTGCTAGTACCCCAGAGGCCACCAGTAGCAGACAAATGCTATGTTTCGTTCACGCTGCATCCAGAATCCTGCAAGCACAGTGCACAAAAAAGGCGCGCAGACAACACATAGTTGATACCCCTTCCCCGATCCCACAACATACAGCACCGAAAAGTCGCCAGATCACATCCATTGGAACAGTTCATTCTCAACAGGTAGGCCTTAAGACACTCTCAATGCAAATCCTTTATAAAAAGTGTCTTTGCGAAGATACAATAGCCTAAACTCAAAGGCGTTAGAAATGGTCTTTTTAAACTTTAGAATTTTTAGCAGATGTATCAATGCTATAATTAGAACCTTCACATAGTAAAAGCTCGCTATATATGCAGTATTTTCTTTAAAGGGGCCATGACACCCAGTTCTTAATCATAATTTATGTTATGTGGGTTAATCCTTCCGCACTCACAAATAAGCTGGCGAAATTTTAGAACATTTGGTCAAGAAACCAATTTAGATTTGAATGATATTATTGGCCAATGAGTCTGGCTACACTGGCACACTCGAGAGCCGGGACATAACAAGCAGTTGGCCAAGTATGCGCCTGCGTTCCAGCAAATAATATTATTCCATGACAAGCTGTGCATCAAATTTAGATATTTTAGAGTTCCTTCAGTTCGGTACAGAAAGAGAACGATCTGTGGCTGAAACTTTGGCTGAAACTTCGGTAGAAGGTGACAGCTCTGCTTTTTCGAGCTCGGGACATCACACGCGCCATAGCAAAATGGTGGTCGCCGGCGCTGGGCAGGGTTTACAGCTGGCCACTTCTAGAACTTGTTTTCCGAAATATTCCTTTACGATCCACTTTGCAGACTTGTACAGGCATATTAGATCCTCTACCTCTAGTTTTTGTTGAAAAACACAAGTTGTTGGGTAACCATGTCATGGCCCCTTCATTCCAACAGCAACTGTTGGTTGAAAATGCGGCAATATTAGCCCCTAAATTAACACAAAAGAATTGTCAAATCAGTGGTCTGCGAACAGGAAAAGCAGGCACGCGCACTACAACGATGGACTTAAAGCTCTCAAACCAAACAAATTCATTCCTTTATAGTTATTTACTAGACCAACCATACGATTTGGACTTCGCTACTGCGCTGCTGCAGTGTTCTCTCAAACTGCTCATTTGCTTTCACCAACAAGTGAATGGCGGCAAGAAGAAGCTCAAGCGGGCCAGCTCACTTTGACAGTCGCGTTCACGGCCGCAGCCGCAGCCACAGGGAGGCCCTTGGCAACCACACCGCGCTGCAGCATGGCCTGCATGTTCTTGCGGGCAGCTTCCAGCAGCTGGGCCTTGTCTACCTTGACCACCGAGGGCTCCCTAGAAGGAATACAATGTGGTAAGCAAAGGCGAGCCTTCTAGGAAAACTGGGAATCTGCGAAATAGGCATTAAAGGCCCATCACACTGGCAGACAGCTTTTCTTGGCAATTAAGCGGGGGCTACAGGGCTGAACTGTTCAAATGCTACCCCTAGTGAATGAAGTCTCACAATTACGTCTGCATTTGCTACATGAGAAATTAAGTAAAGCTCCCGTTCTGTACAGGAAGCTCTTGGAGGCAGGACACGGCGAGATTATAATTGGATGTTGTCCGCATTTTTGGCACGCAGGAAAAAAATCACGCCTTTCACTGTACCCCAAACGCTAGAGGCGTCTGTGTCCTCTGGTGAGCTTCAGTCTCACTCTTCCATCCACTCGCCTAGATAAATTGCGACAAATGTTACCTAGGAATGGTCGTAAGCAGACAAATCAAATGCTATGCTACGCTTATGCTGTGCAGTGATCGCTTTCCACAGCTGTACAAAAGGACACCAAAACAAACTATTTGCGTACAAGTACATAAGCAGAAGCTCTAGTCCCATAGCTTTCCCTTCTCTGCCAATAACGATTGTCCACGAGTATACAACCAAGTTTTAAGACTGCGTGATAAGCCTATATAACATAGATGGCTACAACTTACAATGTTCGGAAAAGCCCCACCCAGATGACCCAAGAGTGGCTGCCGATTACTTCCACGGCCAAGAATTTGTCCCACTCATGCACTCATAGGACCAACAAACTAACTGCATGACATTTTGTACTATTTAAGTATTTGAAAGCTATTTTGGTAAGCTTACCACGTCAGCCTAGAATGCGCTCCCACTGGCGTAGAGTTGTGTGCATCCACTTCAAAGGAAAAAATCTCACAGACTTCTAAAGTTATATAATACTACAGTTTCAGATGTCATGATTAGCAAGTCACTACAGAGCTTATTCTTACGTTTGAAATAAAAGCAGAAGCGCCACAAAAAGCTAGCACAGATAGCTCGTTCTGTATGCTGAAATTCAAAAATTTCAAGTCCAGCATTACCACTTGCCAATGACAAGGGCACAGTCTTGAAGGCACAACTTTCAAGACCAATCCCTAACCACTCCCTGATCTACAAGGTCATGTTCTACAGCAAGACTTCACAGATAGAAACATAAAAAACAAAATAGTAACACAGCAATTCTCGCCCTCTGAGTTGTATACTGTTGAAGTACAGTGAGTGATCTGCTTGGTCCCACTTTCAAGTAGATCCAAACTCTATCACACGTATTGCCATCGCTCACTCGGCACAGCGTTCTAGTGTTTTTGTTACTGGTTGAGTTAAGTTGTGTTGTATGACGTGTTCTGGGTTGTTTAATCTTTGTTATGCCTACTGCGTGCGTCGTCTGGCAGTGCCGCACAACTTATCAGAGTGAAACAACAATCGTGGCGGCTTCAGCGCGCTGCGATCGAAACGGTACGATGAAACATGTCGAGGCATAGTATTAAATGGACAAGCAGGGTTCTGAATACACACGCAGTTGAAAATTTTCGAAAAATGTTTCACAAGCCTTTCAAGTGTCTGCTTTCCTGTCATGTTATTGATCTAAAAGAACTACCCTGTGTGTACTAATATACAAGTTAGGCTAGCTAGCCCACATTCATTTTAAAGGCCTTCAGTAGTAAACATAGATGAAAGAAGAGAGTGCAGCCCAGTGGTGGTACCTCCGTACCACCACTGGACTCAGGCGTAATCCCCCACGACTGAATAAAAGATTCTTTTATGTAGATTTTGTTGCCAAACTATTCAACTAAAACCATTATCATCTAGCCAACGAAAAATATTTTTTTTCTTCTAGTGAAGCTGTCTTTTTTTTTCATGGTAGCAAAAGAGTTAAATGGCAGTAACAACTTTATCAAAAAGTTAAATTTCAAGGTTAACACAAAAATCTTTCCATATCAACCATTCATGTGTCATTTCCTTGCTCAATAAGTGTGACTTCTACAGACCACAAAGCTTCTAAGAAAACTGCAGAGTAGGGCAATGTCCTTTTAAATCCTTTCATTTTTATTTTTTCACAGATAAACTGTAAAATAAATATCTACATAAGAACAGGGAGTCAAGACCAAGCTAACAGTCCCTGTTATTATTCATCCTTGATCTCTTTGTGCGACATAAAATAATGACAGACAACAGGATAGCCCAATCACTACTAAAGCTGATAGTTGTAAACCCTGCAGAAATGAAAGCACCGCTAAAGCTAACACTGCGTAAAAGCGTTTCCCTCTTGCTCAAGCCTATCATAACCATTTAACAGAACGGCGCTGGCAATCAAAGCATGCAAAGTACAATATTAATACAAGTGTTGAGGTGCACTACTATCATATTACGCTTTACAGAATTGACCCAGTATACAATCAGAGGGCCATATTTAGTTACACGTTCAAAAATCTGCAACACAAATTTAGGGCATCTCGTCACACACGTCATTCTCACACATATTGACAGAATGTTGCTTAAATGATCGGTCATGTTTTTCATTAGGTTGCAACCTAACACGAGAAAGGCCAACAATGACACACAAGCATACTAGAGCACTGCTCAGTTACCTGTTACGGTTTGACTACTTCGCCAAGTGCATATCGAATTTGAGCGATTAGTCACTCAATCCATTAGGCAAACCGCGTGCTGATGTTGGCAACTTCACGGCGCAACCTGCCATTTTTTTAAATAACCTTTTATTCAAGGTTTAACAACATCACTAGTTCTGCTTGCTTGAATGAGTAGTAGAATACATAAAATGGCATGGTGCCTACTCTACATCAGTAATATTAAACTTCATTCTTGCTTATTCCCGAGGAGAAAAAAGTTTCCGCTACATCAGGAGTGCAACAGCCAAAATACAATTTGGAGAAATTTTCGGAGCAGCAAAATGTTACTATTGGAGCACGAAAATCCAAATTTGAAGCAGGTTACGGGAAACATGATTGATTGATTGATTGATTGATAAGTGGGGTTTAACGTCCCAAAACCATTATATGATTATGAGAGACGCCGTAGTGGAGGACTTCGGAAATTTCGACCACCTGGGAGGTTACGGGAAACAAGACTTAATTTTTTATCCCAAAAGACCAAATTTGGAGCAGTATGAAGAAGTGTTACCTTCAGAAAAAAATATGTACAAACCATTCAACATGCCCTAAATCGTCCAGTGTAAGAGCACTGCTATTTTAATAAAACTTGTATTTTGAACAACCTCACTGAGCAAAGGATGATAACATCCACATTTGGATTTGGCGCATCCAACTGTGAATTCAAATTTGGTCAGCCAAGCTGGCAACATTGATATACAGGGGATTCGTAGGGGTGGCCCAAAAAAAAATGGAACACAGTTTTGTTTAGGGTGCCAGAAATATCATACACTGCTCCAAATGATTACGAGCAACTTTTTCAGGTGTCATCGATCCTACTAGAACTCACAATTATGTGCCGTATACACGCATGAGCAATTGAACAAAATGTGCTGTTTCATGATTAAAGCTAAAAGCCCCTTCAAAATCATAATGCATTTTTCGCAGGGCACCGGTGTACTGCGGCAAAGGTGGATTAAGCAGCGT
Source organism: Rhipicephalus microplus (assembly GCF_043290135.1). Taxonomy (NCBI): domain Eukaryota; kingdom Metazoa; phylum Arthropoda; class Arachnida; order Ixodida; family Ixodidae; genus Rhipicephalus; species Rhipicephalus microplus. Next base: position 51,689,293 of record NC_134704.1, on the reverse strand, counting down.
TCTGCACGAGTTGTACAAGTCATAAAACACTGCTCGCCCCCTCCCCCCACCACCATTTTTTTGTCCTTTTTTGCGGTGGGATTAGGTTTCGGGCACAACTTCTTGGCTCGTTTGCAAGGTGCATTCGACCAAATAAAGAAACAATGGCGTGCACTTGTTGGCCCGGCGATGGCACCGGACATCTATCACCGGGACAATGCAACTTCAAGACAGAACAACCTTTTACCTATCGTTGCTATGGCAACCAAAGTGGTCACTGGAAACGCGATTTCCGCAGCGCGTCAAGTCTGTTCGCATGCGAGAAACGTGGCATACGCTTCCAGGTTTAGTTGTTAACATGCCATAGATATGTTTGCTTACTAAGAAGTTCATTTTTTCCGCGAAGTGTTGGTGGCTACAGCAAACCTGTTTTGGTGGCTATAACAACTCCGCCGACCGATCCGCAGCCGTCTGCAGACCAATGGCACGCAGCTTTGTTAATTTATCTGGTCGATCATGTGTCATGAGTGCCCTGACTTAATGGGAATATATCTTAAACCACGCTTTACAATTAGAATCTGCGTGCTTGGATTGATTGATGACGCAAACTCCATGCAGATAGCCATAGTGGGCGCCATTACAGGTTGAAATTAGCGCACCCGAGAAAACTTCGAGGCTGGTCGGGCATTTTGGCGCAGCGTGGTGCAATTCCAGCAAATTTCATAATTTTGGCACAGCTCGGCGCGAAAATTGGGGATTGTATCAAATTGGCGCAATTGGCCCAGCTGTTGCACCCCTGCCACATACACAACATTGCCATTACACTAGTTACCCACCAAACTACGTCATTTCCATGAAAACAGTAGGCGGCAATCCCTTACGAGAACAGCCAAAGCACAGGCCTCATTAGGCAGCATTCACTGACAGCACCTCAGAAGCATATAGCTGGTTATATATTAGTAATACAACGAAAACATGTTTAGATTACAATGTTATTCATCAAACCCAGATAATGGCAACTGCTTGCCACGCAAGAAAACATTTTCAATGAATGCCAAATATTCCATGTGTGAAAAAACTCGCCAACCTGCTCTCCCTGTTCCTGTGGTCTCCTTGCTGGTCACTGTGGCCTTGTGGTAGTATTCTGTTGGCAAGTGATCCGGTGTAAAAAAACACGACACCCAAATCCAAGTTTTCTTTTTTTCATTTCCCCCAATTGTACATGTCCCATTAGTGAACTACCACAAACAACGGGTGATGAGAAATTTCTGAAAAAAGTAACAATGTACATACGTATGTAAAATATGCGCAAAAACAAACGCGGTTATGTTGGAAATGTTTGCTATGACCATGAGCAGCGAAAGCAAGGTTAGAAAAATGAGCTACGTCAATGAATGCTTAGATGAAAGGAAGTCTCCACTTAAAACTTCACATCAGCGAAATGCCTTTGTAGTGCGAGAGAATGAACACAAATGCACCCACTTACACACACAGACACCAGAAAACAGTGTACCTTACCCCCCCATTTTCCCGCAAACGCTTACAGTATTCTTGGATTCTCAGAAAAGTGGGGAAGTTTAGGACAGAAGGCTGAGCTAGGTGGAAGCAGAAGTTTTTTCCAAAAGACATATTTTGTTTTTGTTTTCACAAGTTTAGTTTCTATACTTTTATAAACAAAAAAATCTTCTATAAAAAATTAAGTTTGTAGTTAATCTCGAAGTAAGTTAAAATCGCCTTTAAAGAGCCCAAGGTGTCAAAAATTACCAGGCCTGTGCGGAACACAGCACAATCATAGCAAAAGCTGGTAATGTGGCCTTTCTAGGGCACTCTCTTTAAACACTCTTTGGGCACCTCCTACAATCACACTTGCAGGACAACCAGTACGCCATAAATTATCATAACTTTCGTGCAGTGGGGAGTTGTCCACTGTGCCATCAATAATCATACTTCGGATAAGTGTGGTACCGGCGACACACTTACAAGGATTTATGCACACTTTGTTGATACTGTAGCTGACGACGACGAATCATCTCCGAGGCTTTCGTAATGGTTTGAAGCCCTAGATGATCCAATGACTCGTTAAGCAATACACATTGTGTGACGCCCATTTGTTCCCTTGCTGTTTGTAAAACAATTTTTACACATATCAACGCGATTCCTTGCCCAACATGAAGCCTGCCTAGGATCAGTTTGCAGAGTTTCAAGCACCGGCATAACTCAGTGGTAGAATACTGGAGCGGACATAGAGGGGGCCTGGGTTCGAATCCCATTTTGTCCTCTGCATTTTGGGGGTAAAGCACCGGAGGGCCGCGGCATACACCCAGCATACCTTTGGGGTGGCCATTCGATTACAGTTGCTTCTGTTAACGGCACTGCTGGGGTCAGACGGCGCTCACTTGCAGCGCGCACCCCATTTCTCTCGCACTCCGACCAAGGATACGTGTCGCTCACCGCGAATGAACACGAGGCTCAACAGCAAGCACTGAGGGGCTCGCAACGCCAAAGCGGCGCGAAGGCGTCGGCAAGTGAACCCGGATTTCAGAGCTCACGATGCGGCGGCGAAACAACAACAAAGGCAAGCGCAACCAGACGCGGTGAATGCGCGAGAAGTCGTGGCGTGACGGCAAATGAAGGCAAGCGAAACCAGAGGTGGCGACAGCGCAGCAAGTGGCAGCAAAACGACGAAGGCAGACGGACCCGGAGTTGAGAGCTCGAGAAGGTGAGGCCAAACGCAAGAAGCATACGATACCACGACGTAAACAATGCTGACACCTGCTTAAAGTGCGAATTCCACAACTGCAGGTTTGAACACAGTTGCAAAGTGGGCAATTGGTTTGTGGTTTGGTAACAGTGTCACCAAGATCAAGAACATTGTCACTCATTGTATGATGTAGAGTGGGCAATGTACAGGAATTCACAGTTATCTGACGATACCCAATGCTCTGCCAACTCGTAATCATTCACTCCGTGGATATGCAGCGATTTTTTTATTCGGTTAGTGCTTTCCTTACTTCGCACGATAGTGGTTACGGACACTGGCAGCAGACAACTACAGCACTAAAAACAATTCTTGTTGTGATCTCATAACAGCTTTCGCTGCAAAACTAAAGAAAAAAAAAAGCTTATTGCCTAGGGTCTCCTCGAAATTGTCACCTTGCTCTTCCCATTGCATTACGCATGATAGTTCACAAAATCCGCATGCTTAAAATAACCATGATTCCCAAGCTTTAATACTACATTTGCCACACAGATCAACTTTCACTTCCATACTTAAAATGTGTTTCTGTCAAGCTGCGATTTTGTGTGGCTTCTTGAGTTTTGACATCATGTTTTTGATGATCTTGATTGCCAGATCGGGATAAAATTTTTCACATTTTTTTAACACATGAAGAGTGCAATTACCTTCTTTGAAACATGATATCATATATTTAGTTATGAACTTAAAGCAAGCGACCGGTATGTGCTGAACTTTTTAGAACTTCTCACTTCACAATTTTTCTGGTTCCTTCAAGTGCTTAACGCTTACTTTTCTGATAAGTAATTGCATTCTACAGTTAATGTGCAGCAACATCGGCCATTAAAGGCTAATAAATATATCCTAAGTGGCAGAAGAACTCTGTCCAAAAAGAGCTATATTTTCACATTGTCATGGTACAAAACAAGAACTATGCAACTTACTATCAAACTGATTGCATACTTTAAATCCGCATAAAAACTTATGTAAACAGCAAAAATTTCATTGGCCTAGGCTGAAGATTGAATAGAAACCTTTTTTTTTCCGAGTAGCATCTTCTTTTAAAGTAGAAGAAAGTAATGCGTGCAGACAAAACATGAGAGAAGAGAAGCCGAGAACGAAAACGTCATGTGCTTTTGCGCAACCCCGGGGGTCCCTCTTTTTTTGGGGTGTGTACACAAGTGCACGCTTAAAGGGGCCCTTCCGACACAAATCAAGCGTGTTGTTTTCATCGTTTCTTCTCGAACTGTTGAATGCACGGATACCTTGCTAGAGTCCTTCTAGAATTATTCGTCAACTGTTATTAGTATCTGTAAACCATATGAAGAACTCGAATGCCCAATAAAAAGCTTTGGCCAAGTGTTTACAGTCTACTCTGTTCAAATCAGTGTACCCTGACGATTTTAGCAGCGACACTGACTGAATACAATAGTGAACACTTGTTCAACTCTTGCAGCAGAGGAAGGCTGAGTAGTGCCCCGCATGTTTCGCAGCAGAAACAAATTAGCAAAGTGCGACTATCATTGACTTTTTTTTCCAAGTTGTTTGGCTGCCAAGTTGACTGCGTGTCACTCCCAACTCAAGTAAAGCATTCTATGGTGTTCCTGTGTCCAAAATGTGAGTGGAGCCAACTGTTAGCAGTTTCCAGCTGCTAAAATGGTCACACGCTTAACGGTGGTGAATTTTACAGGTCAATGCAATGCAACTTATAAAATTTTAACCGCGAAGCTGTTTACCTCAAGCCCCCATATGCATTAGCCACATGCATTCTCAAGGAGGGGTATTCTAGAAGGCTTGAATCCATTTTGGGAACAAGTTGCATGAACAGGAATGAAGAAGGGTAGAGGAAATAATGACAGTGTGGTGACTGCACCCATCACAATGCAAGCCATAGTACGAGAAGTCCGAAGATATAAGAAATTAAGCACCTAAGAGATTATCAGTGAGGCATACTAAGTACTAGCCAAAGATATACCTAAAGTGTGTGCAATGCCAGCCATAAAAGAAGTTATGGTAACTGCTTCCTTACTTGCAGAAAATTTCCTAACGTTTACTTCTCACAACTTCAAAACGAATGTGTTTTAGTTAGCTCATTAAACAGAACCTGAAGGGACAAAGAAAATGTGTTTTGTTTAACAAGAGTTCTGTTTACTCAGAGATTAACTAGAGTGGAGAATCTAAGTATGAAATGAATCGTGTCAGAGGCAGTACTTTCCTTTAAGCAGCAGTTCTGTTTAACAGATTTCCATTTACAGAGAATCCAGTGTATTTGTACCAATATTACCTGACAAAACGCTAGATCAGATAGTCCCATTCACACCTTTCTTCTTTAAGTAAGAACTAGCCTCGGTCGTTAGGCCATTTCAGTGCAAATGGCCAAGTTTTTTTTATGCGTGTTGAAAGATGACGCTCAGTAAGACTGAAACATGTGAAGAAAATGGGGAAGAGAGATTGGAGAAATCGGCTCATCACCTGTTCCGAGCTAGCACTAGCTGACAAGAAAGCTGGACTACCTAGAAGTTTGTAACATGTCACAAATATTTGTATGTCGTTTGCATATTATTTATTCATTTATTTATTATTATTTTTTCAGCTCAACATTTAAGCAGTCATGTGTGTTGCAAGCAAACCTGTGTTTCAAGAATAACATTTTGTAAATTTACATAAGTGCAGCATATTGTCTTTCTGAAACAATAAATACAGTAAGCAATGGGTTTCGAATTACGGCATTGAGCACAAGAGGTCTAGACAGTTGAAAAAGCCCAGCAAATTCCATTCGCAAGAATATAATATATTGACATTTAGATGTTCAACTATCAAATGATACAATGCAAAAGTGCTTGGCACAAAAAGATATGCACATTGAAAACATTGAGGAATGGTAGGTAGCGCCCTGGCTGAAAAAGCCGCAGCCAATAAAGAGGCCAGGTGTATCGCATGGTGTATCTCCATGACAGTTAACTGTATCATGACTCAAGGTTTATCTGCCATGAAAGTTAACCGATTTTGACTAGTATCGAATAACCCTTACCTTGCTCAAGAAAAGCACTATTAATATAAGCTGCAGCAGTGAACAAACTAGTGTCAACCTTGGAGAACACAGCTTCATAAGTAATGGCAGCTAACTCTGTAAAGTACATCTCTAAACAAAATTCAGTCAATCAATGGCATGCATAACCACGTAACGTGAAACAACTTTCACTGTCTCTTATTTTCTAATTTCAACCAAAAGGGCACTCTTGTTCTCCTTTTCGGAAAGCGGCAACACTAAGCAGATCAAAGAAGCAGAAGGAAAATCTTATGAGTTCATATCGCAGCAGCAACAGAAGCGTACATTCAATGCTGCCTACATCATGCCTAAATAAACTTGTTCTAACTGTACGTTTCTGTCAATTATGCTTCGATGTAAGGGGCATTTATGAAGAGGGTGTATCTGACCATAATGACATCGCTAACAGCTTATCAATGTAATCTGTCGATGGTGTTCTTATGTTGGCTATGCATAAAAGATGCACAAATAAATTTACCCAGGCTTTTGCCTGCCGGATAACTCGACTGTATGATCACTAAAAGGCAAAGCTGTGATTCACCCCTGCACAACCGTGATCACCTTTGCTGACCTGCATTCTAGGTGCATGTCTTGCAGAGATTTACCACATTTACTAGATTGTAACGAGACTGCAATTGTAATACGAGGGGCGACTTTTCACCTATCGAGGATGAAAACATAGTTATTTCAGTGTTCGATTGCTACGTGAGGGTCATCAACTTCAGGTAGCAAAAATCTGGCAAAAAAAAAAAAACCACAGCATATCCACAAAGTGAATTATGATAATTGGGCGAAGCTCCGGGGATCATTAACCCCCATACATTGCCCACTCGATGATGCAAAGACGTGACAAGTGTGTATAGTAATGTTGTTTATTAATCACAATGCGCATATGGCGTTGACATGCCCATAGGGATATTCATATGAAAATCCTATCCGCAGAGTGTCACGCCGACAAACGGGGGCCATGGCTTGACCCTAAGGAACTTCGCTCCTAAAGCTTGTGTATATTTGAGTGAGTACGGTACAGCATCACGTGCTTTCCAAGTTCTCGCTCATCCACTCCCGACACAGCATTACCTGCCAAATGCTTTTTGTTTTACTGTGACCAGAACCAGAACACTGACTACTCACGTTTGATCCTGAATCCACACCGCAGCAATCACTTAACGCCAAACCCATCGAAGTTCTTTCCCAATATTCCTTGAGCCATAGCTTCAAGTTAAAAAGTACACTGCATTTACAGAAAATCATCTTCCAGCCCTGCAACTAAAGTGCCAATAAGAATCATCGTAAAGGCTTAACCCATTGGCTGCCAAATATTATGTGCTGTACAGCTCCTCATTTCTTAGAGGCATTATTTCCATGCGTTTGACCCACGCAGACCATTACACATTCGATCGCAGCAATGAATATTTCAAAAAATGCTAAGTTAAATTCAGAATATGTAAACCCACTTTCAGTTTTAAAAATTCAGAATATGTAAACCCACTTTCAATTTCAGAACCCCAACAAGCAGTCACAATTTTTTTTTTAAATGTTTCAAACAGTCAGAATTATAATCAGATGCACAGTGTTCTCACTCATAGCTACTGCATTTTTTATTTCAGCGAGGGGGTAGAGGAGGAGGCCCTTCTATGCACTGGTTCCGATGCAGCCACAGATTTTATCTGACAGGATTCGATAAAATCAATGAGGACAATATGGCCCTTGGATTGATTAGAGTCATGTATGAATTAATATTTTTGCATGTGGGCACCCAACACTTACCAACCGAGAACAACAGATTAGTATTACTTTAAAAGGTACCCACAGTGTCAGCCCAGCGACATATATAAACTTGCGCAGAACATATGCGCAAGTTTATATGACTATGACTATGCTGACATCATTGACCTTGGTAATCCCCCCCCCCTGCCTTTGGGCTCATGTGCACCTGTTCCATTTTGGCAGTCAATAGGTTAAAGCTGAAATTACAGTTACACTTCAGAACACTGTAACACTAGTGTGCAATGCTTTAAAAACTACCAAGAGGCAGGCAACCCTCCCCTGTGAAGTGGAACCAGCCACCAACACAATGGAACCACTCCCACATGCAAAGTACAATTACGTGAAAAAGTGCTCGGTGCATGAAGCACCAAATGTATTACAGCACAGACCACCGCATACATTTCAAAAACAGAGAAGTATTGGCTGGTTTTGCACAACTGATCCACAAGACACCGTAGGACTTGCATAGCACATCATAATGCCTCCTAGTTATAACGTGTGAGTGCAAGTGAAAATATGTAAAACAGAGAACAATCCACAGAACCAGGGCCGGACAAGGAAGCTGCAAGTCATCACGACATACCTTTCACGGCTGCGGCTTTTCCTTTTCCGTTCTGGAGGGCTGTTGGTTCTAGAACGCCGGCGGCTTCGGCTGCGACTCTTCTTACGTGGAGGCGGTGACCTCCTTTTGCTCACACTTCTCTTCCGAGGACTTCTGCTCTTCTTTCGCAACCGTTCGGCACTACGCTTGCGCTGCAGCTCCATGGCTCGGCTCCAGCTTCGTCGTGGACGGCTCCTGCTACGAGGCCTCCTCTCTCGGCTCCTTCGCCTGTCTCTGCTTCGACTTGGGCTCTTCCTGTCAAGGCTTCTCCTCCTTTCTCGGCTGCGCCTCCTGTCCCGGCTGAGGCTGCGCCTCCTGTCTCGGCTGAGGCTCCGCCTCCTGTCTCGGCTGAGGCTCCGCCTCCTATCTCGGCTGCGGCTGCGCCTCTTGTCTCGGCTTAGGCTCCTGCGCCTATCTTTGCTTACGCTTCGCTTCTTCTCTCGACTGCGGCTTCTCCTCTTATTCCGAATGGGGCTTTGCTTCCTGTCTCGGCTGCGGCTTCTCCTTTTGTCTCTACTGCGACTCCTTCGCTTCTCACGACTGCGACTCCGCCTCTTTTCTCGGCTGGGACTTCGCTTCTTCTCTCTACTCCTGCTTCTTTTCCTCTCCTTGCTGCGGCGACTTCTGTCTCGGATAGGGTTCATCCTCCTCTCACGACTTCTGCTTCTCTTTTTTTCTCGGCTCAGGCTTCTCTTCTTCTCTCGACTGTGGCTCCTTTTTTTCTCCCGGCTGCGACTCCTCTTTTCTCGACTTTTGCTCCTTTTCTTTTCTCTGCTGCGGCTCCGTTTCGAGTCTCGGCTTCGTCTTTTCTTCGCTGGACTTTCGTCACGTGTCTCCCTGTCAGGACTGTCTGGAGAGGTGCTTCTACTTTTGCTGGGATCTTTAGAAGCGCCCCTCTCTGGACTCTGACTTGAGCTTGATGATGATGACTCTTTCCTTGTTCGAACTCTTTCAATGGAGGATGTGCTTGATGGACTCCTGCTACGACTCTTACGTCCATTGTCTGAGGTACTCCTTGTGTCGTCACTGTAACTGGTTTCTTTAGCTTTGTCGCCTGTCGTCGTACTTGGCTTCTTTTCACCGTCGTCATAAGAATCCGAGCAGGCAGATGGGCCTCGCACAGAGGATGAATTAGCTCCACTTTTGTTTTCTGTGTTCAAGTCTCCAGAAAGTCTGGTGCTTGTGGGTCGCTCTTCTGGGAGTCCAGGGCTTCCAGTTGAGCTGGACACTGCGCTTTCACCGCTTGGGACAGTAAGCTTCTCATAAATCATCTTGTCTCCTTTACTTGTACTCCTATCTTGCCGGTCCTGCTGCGGTTCTAGGCTTTTACACACAGTCATGTCCATAAGAGAGCCATTACCACCAGACTGACCTTTAGTGCTTGCCAATAACATGTCCCCAGCCAAGAAGCTCTCTTTAGAGCTACTGCTACTCACAACTGGAGTGTGAAGTGATTTGTTGTCTGCTTTTGTTCCCAACGATGAGCTAATATCAGAGCCAGCTGGTAGATCTCGCTCATCATCCATTTCATCATGAGAGTGCTGTGCTTCCTTATGTGCTGGAGAAGTTCTGGCTTCATTTGGGGGAAGTGGTCCATATGGAGCATCCTTATCCTCACCTTCCGTTTCTGAGGGTCGTTGCTTCTCAAGTTCTTTCTCTTTCTCATCATGTGTACGGTCCTCACCTTTGTCATCTGCATCAGGTTCATCAGTTTCAGACATTGGCGATGCTGCCCTGTTATCTTCAGGCTTATCATCTTGTGAGCTAACACTGTCAGCATCACTGCCCCTGCGTGGCTTTTTTTTGACTGGCGAAGATGGCTTCGCTTTGCTTTTTCTTTCGGGGCTGCTGTCATACTCACTGCTGAGCTCGTTCTTATATCGTTTCAGGATCAAGCCCGCCCTTGGCGTCTCTCTGTCCCTAGACTTCCTCCTGCTTGAGTCTCTCCCTTTGCTCTGGCTTCGCCGCTGACGTACCCTCTCTCTGCTTTGGCTACGCCTTTTGGTCTGGTCGTGGCTGCGGCTTCTACGAGACCTGCTGCCGCTTCTCTTTCGAGCTGAGCGTGTTCCACTGCGCCCAACACTCGTACGCCGTTCCCGGCTTTTGCTTCTCTTACAGTCACGGCTTCGGCTTCTTCTTCTGTCCCGGCTTTTGCTCCTCCTCCGATCACGACTTTTGCTTCTTTTTCGCTCACGACTTTTGCTCCTTTTTCGTTCTCGGCTCCTGCTCCTCTTTCTGTCCCTACTCTTGCTTCTCTTCCTTTCTTGACTCTTGCTCCTCCTTCGCTCCCTGTTTTTGCTTGGCCTTCTTTCTCGACTCTTGCTTCTCCTCCGCTCACGCACTGGGCTTCTCTTCCTATCTCTACTCTGGCTTCTCTGTCTATCCCGACTCTTGCTCCTTCTGTCACGGCTCTTGTTCCTTTTACGGTCAAGAGTCTTGCTTTGCGTCCTGTCTGGGCTAGCGCTCTTTTTTCTAGCATGGCTGCCACGTGCACTGTGACCTGGGCTTGCGCTATCACGTCTGTCACAACACTCCTTCTTTGTACTTTTTTCCTCGGGGTCTGCCCGGTCATCCTTGCGCAGCTTCTTGATGTCGCTGCTCGGGCTTGGAGACTCGCTACTCCGTGATCTTTTTGTGGTCGCCTGGTTCGGACTGCGACTTCTAGATGAACGAGAGCCTACTCTCTCCTTGCTGCTGCTGCGACTTCGTCCCTCTGCTGGTGAAGAGCTTCTGGACGAGCACTCTGATTCGTTACCATCCATTGCTTCCTCTGCTGCACCTACACGTGGAGCTGTGCTTGCAACTTCAGGCTTTTTTGTGGGAGATGGAGGATTCGATTCACTCCCAGGTGGTCCACTAAGCTGTGAAGCAGTGCCAGTTGAGTCCACAGAGTCGGATGATTGATTACCACGGCCCTTTTGTGGCTGGGGTGGGTGCTGGTCATGCTGCTGCTCATTCATATGGGCAGACTTTTCCTGCGGAACTGGCAATGTCACACCCGGGCCAACTTGACCGTGCCCTGGCAAACCCGTAAACTGGTAAGGAACATGTACTGGCATCACAGTAGCCGAATACAGTGCCCCGCTGTGCACGTTTACAGGTGGCGGCAGCACAGTTGCAAGAGATATCTGAGGTGTCAGCTTTGCTGAAACATCATGAAAAGCAGATTGTTGTGCAGCTTTTGTAGCAGGGCTTGGCAAAGCAGACAGTTCTTCAGCTTTGTTTGTGGACTTGTCAGGAGCAATCAATGGTGGATCAGCGGATGGCTGCACCGTGGCCACAGATCCAACAGCACCAACCCCATCTTGCCTTCCCTGCAAGAGGCCCTTTTGTGCGGCACTTTCACTTGTATTGACTTCTCTAACAAAAGGCCTCACCTGGCCCACAGGTTTGGTTACTTCAGGCTTCAACCAAGGGGGCGGTGGTGGTGGCTGCAATTCAGCATAGGTCCAAGGAATGGCAGCTCTGGCGGGTGCTCCCTTAGCCAATGTCTCCTCAGACGTAGGGGCCTTCTGCAGTGGCACACACTCTTGCAAGGCCTTGGTTTCAGTCTGATGTCGAGAAGTGATGGAGGGTGAGCTGCAACGTTCATCAGAAGGCAGGCTCTGGCTGAGGCAATCCTCCGCTTCAAGCTCGCCACCAGAGGACAGCGAGTCTGAAATGTCCATGTCCTCTAGTTGAGTGTCTTCAGACTGGGCTGCAGGCTCTGCTGGCAGTGGCACTTCCTCAAGGCTGTTGTTTGCTGGTTGGCTTTTCTCGTTCTTGCCAGCAGCACCAGAGCCTGTCTCAGGCTGCGAGGGTTTTGTCGTTGATTCCACTCTGTCGGGGCTTGGCTCCTCATCAAGACTAGCTTCTTCTTCCTCAAATGGTCCATAAAGAACCACTTGGTTTTTGCCGCCATCAACGGAACTTTCTTTGTCACTCGCTCTGTCCTGCTTTGTTTGCTCGTCTGTCGATTTCGATCGTTTTTCTTTACAGTCTTCATCAATAGAGCTTTCACTGCTCTTATCAGGTGTTGAAGGTCTAACACTAGAGGCCTTCTCTTCACTCTTTTTATCTCTCTCATTAGACTTGCTACGGTCTGAAGAACTGTCACAACTGCTTGAATCATGTGAAGAGCGCCTTTGTTTGCTCGCCGACCGTTTACGGCTGCAACTACGACTTCTCCTCTCTCTTTTAGGACTTTGACTTTTTCTCTTATGTCCTTTATCCCTGCTTGTACTTCGTCGAGAATTTTTAGAGCTATGGCTTTGACTACGGCGACCTCGATGCCTACTCACTGACCTTTTGCGGCTTCGGCTCCGCCTTGGTGGTGATCGACCACGACTTTGCTTGCTTCCAGACCACCCTCGGCCACGGTTTGGGCTTGGGCTGCGACGACTTTCAGGTCGTCTTGGACTACGGCTGCGATGACTTTCAGCACGCCTCGGGCTACGACTGCGACGGCCTTCGGTACGTCTTGGGCTGCGGTTGCGAGTAACTTCAGAACGTCTAGGGCTACGGCCACGAAGACCTTCTGAACGCCGAGGGCTACGACTGTGACGGCCTTGAGACCGCCTTCGGCTGTGACTACGGCCAGTCGATCTTTCAGGACTACGGCTCAGCCGGCCGCGGCTTAGGCCACGGCGCTGGATTCTAATGGGACTTGACCGTTTTGGACTACGGGAGCGACCTCGTGATCGGTCATATCGGCTGTTATCTCTACTCTTGCTCCTTTCTCGTCTTAAATCCTTGCTCTGAGTGCCACGTCGGCTCCTGCTGGAACTGCGAGCTCTGTTTTGCCGGGAAAGTCGAGGACTCTCCCTTTGCGAAAGACTTCGGCTACGACTTTTGCTCCGCTTGTCTCGGTCATCTTCAGATGAATCAGATGAGCCAGACGATCGACAACGCTTTGTTCTGTAGCTTCGCCCTTTCTTTTGTGTTGGTTTTTTAGCTGGCTCTGCTTTTGAAGCACGGCTAGCAGGCCCTGCTGCAGATGCGCTCTTGTGGTCATCATCCGAACCGGAGCTGCTAGAAGCCCGCTTGCTCCTTTCTGGAGAAGTAGACACACTTGACCTTCTAGATGTTCGCCCAGTGCGTTTAGCTTGTTTAACATCATCCTTGGTTGCTGGCTCCTTCTGCTCAGTGTCACTTTTGCCACCAGGGTTTTCATCTTTGCATGTGCCGCCCTTGTCTTTCGACAACTCATCTTGCATCACTGCAGCATCTACATTTGAAGAGGCACTAGTGTCTCTACGCTTGCTTTTGCTCTTCTGTTTCTTCTTTGGCTCTTTGTCAGTGGTATCTGACTTATCCTTAGCCGAGTTTTCCTTGTCTTTGTCTGCCGTTACCTCCACCCAGCAGTCATCTGTACTGGAGTGAACCCGTTCCTCCTCCTCCTGTAAAGCAACATAAAAGGCCAAGTGAATTGTTTCACCTCAACACATCAACACACTGCACCCAACCAGCATTCTGCTCTAGCCAATATCACATGGCAAAAACAGGTTGTCTGTGCCAAATGCAAAATTCGTGTATGAAAGAAAATGATGCCCCATTGATGTAATGGCAATACAGTCTTAGGACTTAACAGTGACTCTTCAAGAAGACTTCTTTCCTGAACAATGCCCGGCTACTAAGTAGATCCACAGTTACAGCTTAAAATTCAATCACTCAGCATCTGTTCTGCCCGAGGCACGAAGTAAGATCAGACATGACTGCCAAATTAGTTCACCTGAAAGGAACACGTTCTGCAACACTAGGTCTGCCTTCACAGCAAGCTTGCCGCATGATACCACAAATGATGAAAAGTCGCAGAGGAGAGATGCTAGTCCTCGAGCATAGCTGTGGGCGTGTGGGTCTGCCACTGCTATAGCAGCGCATGTGCTTGCCTACTTGTTCTGGGTGCTGCATGCACACCGCACCCCGGCAACGACGGCCTCTCGTGCGCTCGTGAGTGGAGTTATTTCTACATGCCTTGACAGACGACACTGCATGTTGTGAGTTGTTGGCTGGGAGCGCAAGAAAAAAAGAAGGCATGTGTGAAAGTGTAAAGAGAAGCAGAGGTAGAGAGCAAAATTATCTAGACGCTCTAGTCTGCATAGCGCCGTATGTCCCAAGCAAATGTGTGTAGCTGCAGCAGAGTCGGCGCTTCTCTGTCATATTGAGCTCCATGGCCCAGGCCACAAACGTGCTCAAAGCTACAGCCTGATAAACACTGGACTCTATCGCGTAACACTCCTACCATCTTACAGTGATCAGTGATCAGTCATCTTACAGTGACACATATTGCTAAGACTGGGCTGCGTAACAGACTAGTGACTTCAAATCAATATAATAAATAAATGATAGATGCACCAGTAAGGAACATAGTTAGCTGTGTACAAAGTAACCCTAAACCTGTTTGCTGGCAGTCTATAAACTCGGCATTAAACCAGACCTGCATGTGTGTTTGGTCAGCAAACTCTCAGGAAACACTAAATGATTATGCGTACATGTGATGCAGACACAAAGGAGCACAAGACATAACCTCTGAACTAAGTCCTATATATTCTACTCGGCATTAAACCAGACCTGCACATGTGTTTGACCAGCGAACTCTCAGGAAACACTAAATGATTATGCGTACACGTGATACAGACACAAAGGAGCACAAAACTTGACAATTTCTGAGCTAGGTCTTATATATTTTACTCGGCATTAAACCAGACCTGCACGTGTGTTTGATTGATTGATTTGTGGAGTTTAACGTCCCAAAACCACCATATGATTATGAGAGACGCCGTAGTGGAGGGCTCCGGAAATTTCGACCACCTGGGGTTCTTTAACGTGCACCCAAACCTGAGCACACGGGCCTACAACATTTCCGCCTCCATCGGAAATGCAGTCGCCGCAGCCGGGAATCGAACCCGCAACCTGCGGGTCAGCAGCCGAGTACCTTAGCCACTAGACCACCGCGGCGGGGCCTGCACGTGTGTTTGGTCAGCGAACTTTCAGGAAACACTAAATGATTATGCGTACATGTGATGCAGACATAAAGGAGCACAAAACTTAACAACCTCTAAGCTAAGTCCTATGTATTCTACTCCGCATTAAACCAGACCTGCACAAGTGTTTGGTCAGTGAACTCTCAGGAAACACTAAATGATTATGCGTACATGTGATGCAGACACAAAGGAGCACAAAACTTGACAACGCCTAAGCTAAGTCCTATATATTCTACTCAAACGCAAGTTACACTTCACGGGACAGCAATGCAGACAGTTATTGGGTGCTCTCCCGCAAATGGCCACAAAACTGAACCGACTCGGAGCTCATCAGCAGTTTCAACAACAACAAAAAAAGTCACACAGAAACATCCCGACAACATCCCCACGATTCCACAGCACATGGGTAGACATGGAAATTGTCTAGATGCCATATATTTTGTTATGTAACCACAATAGTAAGACACTGGAGACGATCAAATGCTTTAGTTGTAGTGTGATGATGCTATCTGTTTTCTTGATTAGAGATGGCATGCCTAACAGAAGTTCATTGGAGAATAAATGGGTGAGCAATGAGCAATGAACTACTCAGCCTTCCAATCAATGCATTGGACTGTTCACGTAGCTCAAGCAAAATGAAGACGGGGCAAACTTGTGACCCCTTGTGGCCTAAGTACAAAAAAACACAGTTATGACATGAACTAGTGTGTCGTGCTCATCTATCATTTCACTTTTTTGCCCACTAACACGTCATGTAGCCACATGAGATGGGTAAATCAAAGGAGCAGTGAAAAGAAAAAAAAAAAGGATTGGGAGCATCTGCCAGATTCCAACCAGCCTTAAAAGATGTCTAAAAAACAAGCATGTGTTTCTCTTTTGATGAGTCACAAAGTGTGAGCAAATATTTTAGGATGTGATCGGATCTTATAAACCATTCATCTCTATTGCAAGATTTGGATTTCTACAATGTTAAACAAGTTGCCAGTGCTCAGCTAAAAATAGTGCTGTGTAAGTAGCATCCGACTGTAATGCAGTAGTCAAGTGCTAATCAACACATTATTATGGGCTATTGATAGTGAAAGTAACTTCTCACATTTAAGGACAACAAATGGTTATCTTTAGACTGCTTTTTTATTTTTAGCTACTGAACCAGAGTGGTGAAATTTAATGTAGAACTAGGATAGTCGGGAAGTTTGCAATTGCTCATCATAACATGATAACAACATATATTGTGCACACTGCATAACATATTGTGCATGTTGCAACAGTATCAAACGTTGAATTCTGCTTTTTTAATACCAAACAGGTCGCCTCACTAAAATGGCAGTCTATAGACGTGAAATGTGGGTGGCAACGTAACGGCAGAAATAGATAATTTTTACAGGTAAAAAGAAGGCATTGAAACTACTGAACTGTCCAAGACTGTCTTTGCTTGCAATATGTACTTCAGTCAGCAGTTGAAGTTGGGGTAGGGCAGTAAAAGGAGAGACAGAGGGCAGAGGATGGAGAAAAGTAAAGGACAGAACAAATGAAATTCCTGCACAGTTAAGCCTATGGCAACATCTAGTTGATGCGGTGGTTCGCTGTGTATTATGGACCTTGAACAAGGAGCAATCACTCACAGTACCCCGCCGCGGTGATCTAGTGGCTAAGGTACTCTGCTGCTGACCCGCAGGTCGCGGGATCAGATCCCGGCTGCGGCGGCTGCATTTTTGATGAAGGCGGAAATGTAGGCCCGTGTGCTCAGATTTGGGTGCATGATGAACCCCAGGTGGTCAAAATTTCCGGAGCCCTCCGCTACGGTGTCTTTCATAATCATATAATGGTTTTGGGACGTTAAATTCTACATATCAATCAATTAAATCAATCACTCACAATAATAGTAAATCATCTTTAAGTGTGAATTATAACAAACTGTTTATATTGTAATGACTAGAAGTGGCATCGTGGCTTGGAACTTTATTCTAGGGCACTCATTACTACTCCATGGCATGAAAGACAAAGTGGTAGTCTGTGGATTTAGGAGTCTTCTACTCAGTTGTCATAATTAAAGCGCAAGTATGTTTATGCGATCACTGACATCACATCACTGCATAGAGAGAATCGAATCACTGCATTGAAGAGCACACACCATTTATTATTCGAGACAAGAAGACGAAAGACAGAAAAGGAAAGTGGTACACACCAGTCGTCGTGAGTACCACTTCTTTGTGCCCTTTCTTGACTGGTTCATTCCTTAAACACCATGAACCAAACGACTCAGACTTTAACCTTATTTATTATTGCCTACGTGCGTTACTATAAAGTGAGATTAAATTTCTTCCGATGGATGTCAAGTTGCGGTGCACTGAATGTTCCGTCAAACATGGCAGTGCACTCAGCAAAGTGAGTGTGAGCCACAATGTGTAAAACATTTATGTGAACCGAACACATAATGAAGGTCCAACAAAGGACTGAATTCGTTCAAAGCTCCAGCCACTAATTGACAGAGCTGGCAATAAGAAGTTGTGTGCAAAAATATAGACACCATACCCAAAGAGCGTATTAAGACAGTACAGAGGATGCGTATTTCTTGAGTATTATAGCCAATGTGCAACTGCTGCTGAGAATAGTAAGTTACACGTTAAGACAAAACAGCATGGACAGTAAAGAATGCATTGTGCTGCTTATGTTTTGCACTACCACAATTTAACACTGCATTCTACCAGCACAGTGTCTCGTGAACACACAATGTGCACCTCAGAAAAACTAGCGGTGACAAGAACTGCCGAGGCTGCAACTCTACGAAAGCAGACAGAGCAACCACCAACATTGCACCACAACCAATTTGCCAAGATTGCCAGCCGTCCAACAGCTTACAGCAAATTCGCACTACCAAAAAATTACTGATACCTCTTGTCCTGAGAGAGCCAGTGAATATCTTTCTCAAACTAAATATAATTAATGAATTGAACTTTATGTGCGAGTAAAATTTAGGGGATTCGGTGATGCACTTTCACGGTGGAAAAGTTATATATCTTGGAGATCGTTGAGAAGCAACTCTGGATTTTAAATATTTAAATGTTAGGCCATTCTGTCAAAGTATTGCATGCACATTTTTAGTAGAAATAAATTTCTTGTTAGCTAAGAGAGTGACAAATTCCAGCAGTCCAAATGATGAATGTTGAATATACCGTGGGAAAACGTAGACCAGAAATGCCATGCTGTAACACCTTGATGATCTTGAGAGGTCAATAAGAGGCAACGTGGAATGTGGAAGTCAAACAGAGTGGGAAGTTTTAGTGCCGCCTTCTTCCACAATTCAATGACAGGCTGTCACTCACGACCTGGATAGACTATGCGTCCCCTCTGCAGCATCTTGGGACACGTGTATCTTGATTGCCGAGCCACACCGTCAGAGGAGAGAAGGCAGATTGGCCGCAAAGGCTACAGAATGATTATACCAAGGGTATGGTCTCCTGCAGCACACAATCCAGACTCTTAAGCGGCGCCTAAACTTCCCGCGAAGTAGTGGATATCGAACTCTCGCATGAATTGAAAGTTGAAGCATGTGAAAGAGCGCCCGAATTTGTGCGCACTAAAAAGTAATAAATATGCTGGCATTTTACTTGGCATGCAGATAAAACACCCCAAGTTCAAAGGCGGTTCACTTCATACACAATGGGAAGGCATAACTCAGCAAAAAGCTATTAGTATCGAGTCTTTCTCCAGCTTCAGATCAAGTGATAGTAGCTATAAAAATGAAGCCAAGCCAAAGGCACCATGAAGCTTAAGGAAGAGAGACATATTGAATCTTTTCAGACTGAGAGCATGTTATGGACATGCATATAGTCCACTTGCTTTCAAGAAGGCTGTAATTGCTTACACAATTGCACAACTGTAGGCTGTAATGACTACAGTTGTGGTGATGGTGATGAAGCTCAAGATACGTAGTATAATATATTCCACCATTGCCTTGCTCATGCACTATGGAAACGGGAGACCAGAAAATACAAACAAGCCCTGCTTAAAGTTTGCATGTATTGGCTTCAAAACTGTAAAAGCTAATTCAAAGAATAAGGTTTTCAATTTTCAAAATAAAGTACACATTGCCTAATGGCCTCTATTTCCCATAAACATTAATGGCCCTTAGCAAGTTTGTAAGGCCAATCTACAACAAAATGAAAGCTAGCTCCTGCGTACAAGAAAGCTGATCAACTTGATTGTCATTTGCATGACACTGCTAGAATGTTGTAACTTATCAGCATTTCTTGAAGGGACATTGAACAAAAAATTTGAAAAACTAACAAAACATCAAAATTCTACTCAGAAGCAACTGTTCCGATAAATAGAGTCAATTTCCCGTATTTTTGAAGTGATGGCTGTATTTTTGACAAACTGTCAGCACGCGACTGCAGGTTAGCACGAGCCATGATGTCACAATCGCCAAAGCGCATGTAGGATGCATGTGTTTATGTCCACCTCTTTCTCTCACCTCTCCTTTTATGCCGCTATCCCTATTCCACAAAATCGCTGTTACTTTACTCCAGCAAAGAGCATTGTGCACCACTTTTGCTGTTCGTGCCAGTTTTGGAAGATGCAGGGGAGCGGAACGATTGCCATTTTTTGGGCGTGTTGGTAAACGAAACTTGAAGACATATTGCGTGCGAAAAGACAGGGACATAAGAGAGACGACAACACAAGAGCATCGTGATGTCATCTCTCTGACATCTCTGTCTGTTAGCGCTCAATATGTCTTCAAGTCGAGCGAGTCAAGAAAAGCGGGCGACGGCTGGCTTTGTTGATTTGCCTGTATCGGGCGTATGCGACGCCACTTTCGCTAGTTGATGGTGCGGCCGCTAGACGCGGCAATTTGTGAAAAACGCACTGAATCCACTATTTTCCTGTAGTTCCTGGCTGGAATTAAGGGTGTAACTATCTATTTCGGGATGCAATCTTTTGATTTGGTTGAAAACATTGGCAGCGAAAATTCTGTTCAGTATCTTTCTAACTACTGCTTGGGAAATGAAGCTTGGCAAATGAACCTTGCTTTATCTGCCAATAAACCAGTTTAATAGCCTGCTTTCATTATCAACCACAATACCAACAGCACATGATATAACTATCAAAAGCAACACCAATGGGGCTGCCCATGCTGTCGACCGACACAAAATCTTCTCAAACTTTCCTCATTTGTAAACACAGTTGTGTGTCAACAAGTACTAGTCATAATGGCCCTGCCAGAAAGCATTTGCAAGTGCCAAAACTTTGTTTGCAACAAGAAAGCCATGCATAATACCATGCATAAACCATAAAAACCATGCACAAGCACTGCATCACAGGATGGTATGCTACAGTGGCAGTAGTGTTCATACTCTGCTGTTCTAGTAACTATTTTACACCAACAGAACCTTATAAGGATATGGCCTCTAAAAAAAAATAAAAGCAATAGGAAAAGTGACTGGACCTCATTCACAAGTATAATTTCACTAAAGCATACTGTTAATTATGAAACGATGGTGACCCAGAGGTGGATAGTTGTTCCTTCTTTTTTTGCATATACCTAGTTTTCACATTTATCACCTGTTTGGCTCACTTAGCTTATCAGTGAGAGGATGTCATAACTACCAAGCAAGTGTTAAAAGTCAAGCTATTTCTGTCCCGAATAAGGAAAATGTTGGAAAACTGTGCTATGCACTTAACTGTATCAAAACAATCGTACATGATGCAAGGATTTTTGATAGCATGTTTAGAAGGCAACAGTAACAGTTCTGCTGTCTTCTATAAACGTTTGTCTACATTTTGATTTTTTTTTGGGGTTTAACGTCCCAAAACCACCGTATGATTATGAGAGACGCCGTAGTGGAGGGCTCCGGAAATTTTGACCACCTGGGGTTCTTTAACGTGCACCCAAATCTGAGCACACGGGCCTACGACATTTCCGCCTCCATCGGAAATGCAGCCGCCGCAGCCGGGATATGAACCCGCGACCTGCGGGTCAGCAGCCGAGTACCATAGCCACTAGACCACCGCGGCGGGGCACGTTTGTCTACATTACAGAGGATGTCGAATATATTTAGCACCCACCATTTCTGAATTTACAACAATATGCCTCATTGCAATCACTTTTCATCCATTGAAGGTAATGTTAACCGAGCACCACACCCTTGCGAATGGAAAGATCTGACATCACTGTGGCCAATGCGTCGTATCATCGCGGTGGGAGCTCATCCGTACAGAGGTAGCCAGAAACTGTTTTGATTGGGGGGGGGGGGGGGGGGGCGCCACCTTGATTTCAGGAGGGGCACCCCCTTAAGAGGGCCATTTTTCGCAACCGCAGGCAGAAAATATTCAGCGTTATCGTCACCTTAGACGCCGCGTTGTCGGAATAGGACGTCAGAAACTGCGCCTGTGACGTCACGAGTAAGCTCGCTTCACCAAATTAAAAGATATGTACGTTTGGAAGCCACCCACTGCGTTACGATTATTCTTTCCATTTATAATATGAAGAAGCTTCAAGCGGTCAGCTAGCTTCAACAGTAAAGGCATACCAAAATCAGTTCGAAGCTGTGCCACAAGCAACGTAAACAGCGAGCTACGCTAACGTTATGCGTTTAAAGAGATCCCGCATTCAAGCATACACACTGCATTAAAAAATATTTCCGCGGAATTGGCCTCACTAATTATCGCGCAAAGCGTTACGGACATAAAACTCCATAGAAATGTTTCGAAAGCACCCATCGGTCGCTCAGATAAGCTGGGAAAAAGCGTTGGAAGACGGGTCATCACGATTATCGCGGCACCCTGCGACGCTCACGATCGCGGCTGTTCGGGTCCCCAGGCACGAAACCGCGGTTAATACAGCGTTCATAAACCGCAAACAAGGGAATAAGTCGCTTTACCATCCGCCCATTTCGTAGCATGGCAACGGTCGGGGTTTACCAGCAGCCACGGCGCGCTAAAAAGCGAAAAACAGTGCGGGGAAAATTAAAATAGCACCAGCAGGCCTCGCCGCCGAGCAGCCGCCATTTCGACTGGGACGACCGAAATGCTGACGTACAATAGCGCATTGGCAGTATTCAGCGTTATGTGATAAATCTCCGGCAACGCGGCATTCGCGGCGCAGGTCAATTAACGACGCCATTCACGGGAGGGGAACGAAAACACTCACGTTCTCTGAATGAGCTTTTCGGGATTTGTGTTTTTTCTTCTTTTTGTGCTTGCGCTTCTTGGATTTCTTCGACTTGGAGCTGTGCTGCGAGTCTGAGTGCTTCTCCTTGGCCTCCGCATCCTTCCCCTCGATCTTCTTCGTGAAATAGTCGGCCAAAATGTCTTCCACTCTGGTATCGTGAGGCAACGAAATATCCTCCATACTTGTTTCTGTACGAGCAGCACGCTCACGCGCGATGGCGATTGAGATTTTGGCTCGTCCGCGAGCTACATGGTTGCCGGAACAGTTCGGTCATTGTTCGGTTGCAGAGGAGTTGATAGGCTGTTTTGTGTAGGTTTATTACGACAACTTGGTAGCGCACACAAACGAGACCAGGTAAGAAGGTTCACAAACAAGTGCAGATTTTAACTCATGTTAAATCATAGAAGAAATATATACAATGAAGCACGAAGGTGGAGAGGGTTACAAAGGGATCCAGTATTAACCGAAATTACAGTGTAGTACACTGTAACCGAAATCAATTAAGTGTCGTCCAGAAATGTAAGCCCACCCATCGATCATGACACGAAGATTATGGAAAATGCTGAAGCCTTTTTTTATGTGTCACTTCATCCTCCGTATCACTTTAAGATTCTGAGATTGCGTTTCTAGGCGGCTTGATTTCGGTTGACCCCTCCCTTTATAACCCTCTTTCTCAACGTGTTTCCTTGTAATTATCTCTCCTGCAATTAAACTTAAGTTTCAATCTGGGCTTGTTTGAGCACATTCTTACTTTGTTCCGCTTGTTTGCGCGTCCAAATCAAGACCAAGTTGTCATAATGAATGTTTCGGTAATGGTCCCTAGTGTATTTCAGGGACCATAGTTCGATCTGCCTGGACATAAAACACAAAGTGTTGTAGAAAAAAAAATACTACATCCAGCTGGAATACTGTGGAAAACCTGCAGGACAGTGAAACCTCAGTGATACGATCACGACTCGTAGTGATTTTCAGGTGATCCGCATTTTTCTGTGGCCCCGGCCAAGGCGCATTAGCCTGCAATGTATTCTACCTATAGCAGCGGCATAAATCATGGGGCGGAGGCGGCGGGCGGGGGGGTTACAGGGGTATGCTGGGGCCCCTCTACTGTTGAGGCCGAGGGGGACACCCTTTGCAAGTGTGCCCTCTTGAGATAGTATTTGAATTGAGATGCAGTGGTGGCGTAGTGGTTAGAGTATCAGCCTCGCGTGTATGTGGTCCATGGTTCGAATACCGGTACCGCGCAATTCCCCACAAGATAGAGGAAAAAGTTATTCGCGCGACACTGAGGGCAACTATAAAGTCGACATTGATTCTTGAAATAGCGGTCAATAAACCTTGAAGTGTTACAAATGTGCCAGGGAAGGGCTTACTTTTTCAAAGGAAATCCCGTTTTAGTGGTCCACATCGGGTTAGCGCACTTCAAATTACGCGCCTCAAGAAGAGTAACGTCTCTCTCATGTCATTGTTGCTAGAGTTACTGTATATGCTCCCAACCTAAAGGTAGCATATACACTGACTCTAATTGTTACCGTGAACAACGCTCGCGGCTTTACTGCGCAGCCGCCAGCACTACTAGCAGCAGAACGAAAGCAGCAGGAGCCACAGTAGCAACAATGGCCATTGATCAATTTCCTGCCATTGGCTCCGAGATGATAAAGGAGTTTTGGTTCAACTGGGCCCCGCTAGATGGCAAGACCTGTCCAGTTTAATACCCACGAGACGGGTGGCGTCGGCGAGACAATGAATCTGAAGCACGGGACTGCTGCTGGACTCGACGGGAGCAAAGCTGACGACCAGTCTCTCACAAACGCTCAAAATAATGAACAAAGACCGGGAAAGTGGAAGAAAAACAAAAAGGCTGCTTGCCGCTACACACCCGAGGTCCTAGTCGTTGGTGATGGCAATGCTCCAAGAATCGCGGGTGAGCTCCGAAGAATCTGGGGCAACAGTGTGCTCGTGAGGCAGGTCTCGGAGCGCAGGATGACGGCGGACAAACTGCAGCACCTGCTTCAGAGCCGCAGTGAAGGGGAAGGCCACAGCGCACAGCTGGTGGTCGTGCACGTAGGGGTCCACGATGTTCTCAAAGGAGTGCAACATGGAGATATTGCCCAGAACATCCGGCAGGCGGTGACACCGTATGCGAAGAGGCTGGTCATCTGCTCCGTCCCTGAAGTTAACACGAGAGGCAAGGCAACGCAGGCAAGAGCAATGCTCCTAAACGCAGAGCTAAGGAAGATGAGTGGAGCCGTAAAGGCAAAGTTTGTCGACCTCTCTAGGATGCTGGCAGGAGAAGGACGACTAGCCCAGGACGGCATTCACTACCTGGCACATACAACACGTGAAGTTGCGACCCAGCTGGTCCAGGAGACACGAAATTTTTTAGGACTACGCGAGCCTCACGGGAACAGGGGCAAGCCAACTCGCAGACCACCTCCAAATATAGGATCGAGAGTCCCCATGCCCGCCCTGGAGATACATTCCCCATCCCCGGAACCACCCAAGACCACAAGCGTGACCACCCACCAGGGGGAAATCAGGGCCGATGTACGGACCACCCCAGGGCAAACCCTCCGCGAACACACCCAGCCGGTTTACGCAGCAAACATGGCACAGCTAGCACCTTTGAGCACACCCCGTCCACCGGGGACGAGTTTGGCTCCGCCAACATGGGGGCCACATCTGGGCACTGCACACCCTACGAAGACCCCGTGGCAAGCATTCAGGCTCAGCGCAAGCCCCGAGCTGTATCAAATGGTTGGGGAAATGGTCCGCCAGCAAATGATGCGCCAAATAATAATGCCGAGTCAAACCACCCAATGATTCTGAAGAGCCGTCGAAGACACCACCACCGCAAACGCACAACCACCAATGTAAACGTTGGTTTTCTCAATCTTCATGGGGCGAGAAAGGCAGCTAAGTGGGCTGAGCTGTATAAGACGCTGAATAGCGAAAAGATCGCTCTGTATGGTGTGGTGGAAACTCACCTACGAGAGTTGGAAGAGCCACCAGTTGACCCCGAATGGCAGTGGGTGGGCTGCAATCGTACAGGGGATTGCCGCAAAGGAGGCGGCGCTGGTGTGCTGTGGCGCAGCAATACAGCCTGGATGCCAATGAAGGGTCCTTGTGCCGAGCACATTTGGGTTTCTGGGACTATTCTTGGTGAGCCAGTTCTCTTTGGTGTGGTGTATTTAACGGTGGCTAGTGGACCACATGACGGTAACGACAAAGTCCTACAGTGTATCATTGAAGATGTGAAACGGTGGGGTGCAGACCGCGAGGTGTTGTTGATGGGAGACTTTAACGGACACATCCCGGCCACTGACGGGTACTTGGATTACAATGGGAAGCTGTTGTTGCAATGTGCGGAGCAGCTCTCTTTGGAAATCGTTAACCTTCGCACTGACTGTGAGGGATGCTTCACATGGTGCGCTCGTACCAGCCGCTCTACCATAGACTATGCTCTGGTGACTGCAAAACTGGCCGCTCGCATAGCACAAGTGCATATTGATGAAGAGGGCCAGTTCAGCCTTGGAAGTGACCATAATCGCATACGGCTGTTGTTCTCTAAGGGCGGCTTTCGAACAGGCTGCATGTCACCTCCACCCAGGCGTGGCATGTACTTGCCGAGCAAGTCCGTGGAGAGGGTCGCCAAGGATTTTGAAAGTAGTCCTCAACGGCGGGAATCCCGCTCGTACAGTGAGTTCATGCGCGCACTGGACGCTGTAATGCGTACCCAGATGGTCCAGGAGAGGCCGGGACGCAGGCCACAGAACCCATGGTGGGACAAAGAAGTGGAGGTGGCGTGGAAGGAGCGCCGCCAAGCAAATCGGGAACATCGAAGATTTGTCAAAGGCCTTGACACTGAGGTATGTGCAGAGAAGTGGGCTGTGTATCTGGACCGTAAACACAAGGTACAGACCCTGATTCAGTGCAAGATAGCAGACTACAACCTTAGGCTGATCCAGTCCATCAGACAGGAAGGAAGATCTGCAGCACACAAATTTTGGACATACATTAGGTCCTTGGACAGAGCCGCCCCCCCGCCACCTCCTCTCATAGATGCGGCAACGGGGCAACCAGTCGGAGAGCCCTGTGAATACATTGCACAGCACTTCTCCCGGATTTTCGGGACCTCAGACTTGAATACAGACACCACCCTTAGTAAAGAGGAGGCAATCAGTCCTAATACCGAACGCCCCCCAAGCCAAACAGAACCACCCTGGGCCCTCTCAAGGTTCACAGTTGAACGGGCGTTGAAGCGGATTAGGGCTGGAACGGCCACTGGTCTGGACGGCATGCCAGCGCGCGTACTAAAGTGCTTGGGAGAAGACTCGAGGGAACAGCTCGCAGAGATCCTCACGGCCATCATCGAAGGCGAGCCCATCCCTAAAGAATGGCATGAAGGGAAGGTGATTCTTATCCCCAAAAGGGGCGGAGATGCGAGGAACATAGAGGACTACAGACCAATAACGGTCACCAGTGTTATGTATCGCTTGTTCGCGGGGGTCATCAAAACATGGATGAGTGGCTGGGCGGAAACCAAGGGACTACTGACCGAGCTTCAGAATGGCTTCAGGCCAGGCAGACGTCTGGATGACAATCTGTTCGTCGTCACACAGTGTGCAGAAATAGCTCGCAGGGAAGGGAGAACGCTGTTGTGCTGCTTCCTCGATGTTGAAAAAGCGTACGATAGCGTGCCGCACGGTCCTCTCTTTGCATGCCTGTCTGACCTTGGACTGCCCCGGCTGCTAATCTCCACTATACAACGGTTGTACAGTGACAATGTAGTGAGTGTGCAGTTGGGTGCCATAACTACTGGCCCAATTCATGTAAATAAGGGTCTGAGGCAGGGCTGCCCACTGTCACCATTGCTGTACATTCTATACGCATCCAGAATAGAGCGGGCCTTGTTGAACTCCAACCTCGGATTCAGCATGCGTTTCAGCACAACTAGTGCTGAAGAGAACTTCCACCTGCCTGGTTTGGCATTTGCAGATGATCTGGTGGTTATGGCAGAGAGTAACCAGGAGTTGCAATCCCTCCTCGACATCTGCCAGACGGAACTCGCGAGTCTTGGACTTCGATTCAACACTAAGAAATCGGCGGTTGTCCGTCTAACTGGAGGGAGTACCGATGCAGCAGCGTTGACTTTAGGAGGAGAACTGCTGGCCACACGCAACGATTACAGATACCTGGGCGTCACCCTGTGTGTGGATGCAGCAAAATATAGTCTACACGAGACTGTGATTCGACAGACTGCGTTGCAGGCTCAACGAATCCTTCGTCGCCGATGCCTATGGGGTTGCAACCGATTTCAGATGATCCGGGACCTGTGGAAGATGGTTCACGTGCCGGGCCTGACGTTTGGAAACGCGGTAGTGTGCATATCGCCAACGACACGGGAGTGGTTGGAGCGTCAGCAGAGAGAGGTCGGCCGTGCAGCGCTCGGTTGCCATTATCGAGTGGCCAACGAGGCGATTCAGGGAGACGTCGGATGGTCCAGCTTTGAAGCTCGGGAAGCCGCCAGCAAGATTGCCTATCGGGGTCGTCTCACGCTCATGCGACGCACTCGATGGGCGCGCCGCGTGTTCGAGTACCTTTCGGCAACATGCATGAGGACTGACTGGACACGACGACTCTACCAGCTGGAGAAGAAGTATGGCTTCTTTGCAGAAGCCAGTCCTATTGAAACAGCAGCCAAGTGGACGGTCGAGGTCCGCATGCGAGTCAGAGAAGCAGAAGAAACCCGATGGCGAGAAGCTATGGAGGCGAAGTCCACTCTCGAGTGCTACAGGAAACACCAGGACAGCATCTGTGGGTCGCGCCTCTATGACAATAGCATTGGCAGCAGCCTCCTGTTCGAGGCGAGAGCTGGGGCTCTTCGCACTCTGGAGTACCGCAGAAAGTTTGATGCCACTGTGGTCAGCAACCTGTGCAGAGTTTGCGGCGTAGCGAGTGAGACACAGGAGCATCTCGTCCTTCACTGCAGGAGTCTCCCAACTTCTCAGGTGGAGGGTGCAACCCTCCCACAGGCGCTCGGGTTTCAAAGGCTTGATGAAGATGGAAGCAGCGACAATGGGGGGGGACGGTACGCGGTCGCAGCCACGAAAAGGCGGCTTACTGAGTGGTGGGCAACTATACGGCGGACTTAGGACCTAGACCACTGTGTGCGCGTCTCTTGCCTGTGTCGTTCAAGAGTGTGGATCCTTTTCTTGGTCCTTTCTTTTTTCTCTGTGCTTTTTGTTTTTCTTTTCCCACTTTTCTTTTTGAGGCCAGGACACTGAGTGTGTTCCCCCGTTGCAAAGGGGCCGGCCGCCATCACATCATCATCATCATCATAAGCACGGTTTTAACCACAACTCCAAAGGAAATCTTATTTGAACTTTTTATGTTCGTAACTCGAGAACGCTCTAGGTGTGTAAATCTCACCAGGACACTGAAATTTCACTCTACGTGTGAAAGTAGCGCTGCTGAAAACTTGCCCAAAACTACCCTATAACGCGGTGGCCACTTTGTCTGCAAACATTCCTGGCTTTTCTGCCTGAACCGTAGCAAATGATCCGCGGGGTCGAAACTATCTACGGCCTAGCCATCCTCCAACTTCTCGCTTTTGTCACACCACACCTGTAGCTTCAACAATGCTAATTATTTGCCTTGACAGCTGTCTGCTGCTTATTGTGAGAGGCTGTCGCTCATTTTCAGCAGCCCTTCAAGGAAGATGCAAAAAGGTGCTATTTGCTTTCTCGGCCAAGGATCAGCGCCTTCAGTTGTAGTATGCAGAATGCAAGGTGGACGAGGTCACTGCTCGGGGTCACGCTCATTCACACCCCGCTTGCGAGTGGCAGGTGTCCCACTACGTGCGGCCACGTGGTGAAAATATGCCTCTACTGAACTGCCTTTACGTGCTATCTGCACATCGGACGCATGTGCAGGTAGCACGTAACGGCAGTTCGGTAACAGGTGTGTCCACAAATTGGTCACGCTGACCTCCACTTGCTGTACTGCCCCAGCATTACCTCATGTATTCCTCGAAGCACGTCTGTACGAGGAATTTTAGAAGCTACCGAGGCCTTTTCACAGGGGGAAAAACAAAACAAAAAAAAAACGTCGCCACGTAGAGCCGCGCGTGCGAGTACAAAGGGTGGCGCGGCTTTCTGGAGTACGCTGAGCTAGCAGTGCGTGGTCAGAGTTCAGCGTACAGTGAAAAAGTATTTGTACGAGGCACTGAACATAACCAGAGTTCATTTCTGTTTACAACTGTGCTTGATCGATCGAGCTACTGGGTGATACATGACCGGGAAATGACTACAGTGCATTCAACTTCCATTTTTTTTTTTTCACTAAAGATCGACTATATATACAGTGTGGAGCGGAGCTGACTTGCACATTTCAAATTGTTGATGGAATCGCTGATGGCTATGGTAAACGACACAATTGGTCATATTAATAGACACCAAGTTTTTGCTTGCTTCCATATATAATATATGCCTACTTAAAATGTTACTTCAGTAAAAACGAACAGGTGAAGCCAATTAATGTAGAATGGGCTTGAATCGTACAGCTTTCTCTGTATTGTAGTCATTGCGATCCAAATGTTAAAACAGTAAACTGGATGATGGAATAAATGAGTAAACTTATTTTAAAATTCGTCTCGCTGTTTTATACGAAAGGAAAACTTTTTATAGACGTTTATGTACGTTATACTTTTTTCACATATATATCACGATTACTACCACCCATTTAAAACAAAACGATTCACGTCCTCTGTGTCTTCCGTGGCCTATTATCCATTCGTTTGCATTAATGTTGTATAAACGAACGAACTCTGGTTATGCTAGTTGACTACGTACGTACCATCCCGCATTTAGGCTGCTGCCGTTATTCCGTATCACAGAGAATGCACATGGATGGCGTGTACACAGATGTCGATTTTGTGTTGTACAGTGATATATTTTGTCTATTTGAGCAGTGCAGATGGAAATGCACGGCAGCCAGCAGAGGCGACAAGGATTTATAGCTAATACATTTTATGGGAAACAGATCAATCCTGTCCCTCAGGATTAATGTACACAGCCAGCCTAATTCCCTTAATGTAAAAAAAAAGCTTTTGCGAATAACAAGAAAACACCACGTAGATGAGTTTCCCAACACCATAAATGAAAACCCGTTAACAGTGGTTTTGCAGCACAAATACCTTGGGCTAACAATAACCTCTGACCTTATGGGATTGCCATGTCAATTAGATTACCAACGGGCACTTAAAGGGGCCCTCTAACACTTCTTACGACTTCTAAGTTTTACATGCTTTTCTAGCTAGTTACGTACACTCACGGCTTAAGAGATAATTGCCGCAAGAACGGCAGTGATAGGGCCATGCAGTGCAAAGCTATTCAGCGTAGAGATATCAAAATACAATGAAATGGATGCTTACCCTCAACTCGATTTTCGCGGGCTCACCTTACCGGGTTTCCCTCGCCCTCTGACGTCGAAAGGCTGCCCAATTAAATTAACTGAAAGCCATACCGTACAGGAATATCGCATGAAATATTGACTGTTACGTCCAGCGTATTAAGGACGCCGTTGCGATGGTAACAAACAACGTGGTACTTGAAGAGGGAACGACACGTGCTCACGAACGCTTCTATAATGTTTGTAGCTTTACTGATCTTTCTTTTTGCAATGACGTATGCATATTAACGTTCTTACATTTTTTTCTTTTAGTTTCTTCAAATGACGGTTTATCACAGCATATATGCCGACGACATTACCCTCTGGATATATGATGGCAGCGATGGCTCTATAGAAGAACGGCTACAAGAAGCGGTAAACGTATACCTACGCGGAACAGGGCTTTCTTGTTCGGCGGAGAAGTCCGAACTCCTCCTATACCGCCCCACACTCAGTGGCAGACCACCCAAACAGTATAGTACAACAAGCTCATACACAGGCATTACACTGAAGACGGCCGATGGGCGCGTCATACCGACAGTCAATAAAATACGGGTTTTAGGACTTCTCCATGGTTGAAAGCAACGGAACAAATGGTGAGGCAATCCGCAAATTAGAAGCCAAAGTTGCGCAAACGATCCGACTCATTAAAAGATTAAGTAATAAACATCAGGGCATGAAGGAATGTAGTATTCTCCGGCTTATCCACTCTTTCGTGCTCAGCCACATTGCTTATGTCGCTGCCTGCAATCGATGGTTCGCGGCGGAAAGAGCTAAACTCAACGGGCTCATCAGACGGGTTTACAAACAGGCGCTAGGGCTTCGGCACTTTATCAGCACGGAACTTCTTCTTAAAGTAAGCCTTCACAACACGCTTGAAGGAGTAATTGAAGCGCAACAGATCTCGCAGTCCGAGCGCTTGAGCAATACGAAAGCAGGCCGCCAAATTCTCGACAGTGTCGGCATTTCTTACCACGCACAGCATGGTATCAAATATGACATACCACGCGAAATTCACACTAAAGTCAGGATAACACCATTGCCAAAGAACATGCACCCTGAGCATAACGAAGGTAGAAGAATCAGTAGAGCCAGAGTTATGCTCCGTACTTATGAACGCAATAAGAAGGTGGTCTTCGTCGATACAGCGCGCTATCGAAACTATCGCCGTTTTGTTTCTGTAGTCGTAGAAACAACCAGCACTTCAATCAATACAAATCACGTGGATACGGCAGAGGAGGTCGCTATCGCTCACACCGATGCCCAGTATATTATCAGTGATTCAGCAGTCCAAAATTTTGCAAATGGTAGGATTTCTCTAGCAGTGTTGAAAGTCCTTACTGAAGGCAAAACCCACTCTGACGACCAAAATGCATGCATTCTCTGGTTTCCCGCCCACACACCCTTTCTCTCTTCTCTTTCATGATCTGCTTTTGCACAGGGGAACAACAATACGGCTTGCTACGGAGTGGCTCCTCACAAGTTAGCTCGATATCGTGTTCTATCACCATCGTGTTTCCGGGATGGTCCAAAAACACGTCTTCAAACTTGGAAACAATCCTTCTCAGTTCCTCCTTCTGGACTTCACTTAACCTAGGCTCTAGGTTCAACTGCTCCAAGATTACCTCCAATCCCCTTTCGATGACATCACTATAGAACTCAAAATGTCTGCTCCCTCTTCCTCTGAAGCATTCAAAAGCAGATTTACGACCGCTTGACGTTGAACGTATGGTTTCATCATGTTACCGTGGTAAATTTTGTTCGGCCGCCTTCCTAATTTCACTTCATAATTGGTATCAGAAAGCTTCAATATTACTTTGGCGGGCTCTTCCCAATGAACCTCAAGCTTGTTCTTTTTGGACGGCCGCAGCAGCATTACCTGAATACCAACTTCAGAGGTGCGCTTCTTCGCCGATTTGTCGTAGTACTCCTTCGACAACACTTGTGCAGCCTTCATGTGGCTTTCCACAAGATCTTTCGTTTTTCGAAGCCTCTGAAGGAGGACTAGAACATACGCAACTACATTAGGGTCCTCATCGAATCCCTCCCAGGACTCGCGTAGCATTCGCAATGGTATTCTCAAACTCCTGCCATGCACAAGCTCTGCAGGGCTAAAACCAGTGCTCTCATGAAGAGCTGATCTCAAAGCGAACAAAGCGGGAGGAATACACACTTCCCAGTCACATTTGTGCTCGTAGAAAAGAGCTCTCAGTATCCGTTTCAGAACGGAATGCATACGCTCTACCGCATTAGATTGCGGGTGATGTATCAAGCTGTGCACTACTTTAATTCAACATTTATCCATTAAGGTAGAGGTAAGGCAGCTGGTGAAGACACTACCATTATCGCATGGAATTTCAGAAGAAAATCGGACGTGTGCAAACATGGATAGCAGTGCATCCACGACATGAGGGGAATTGAGCTCCTTAAGTGTTATCGCTTCCGGAAATATTGTGGCCACACAGAGAGTCATCAGGATGTACCGACAATCCTGCCTTGACTCTGGCAGTAGCCCGACGATATCAATTACTAGGCGGCGGAAAGGTTCTGTTATAATTGGCACAAGCTTCATGGGTGCCTTCCACTCGTCCGTGGATTTCCCCGCTCTCTGACAAGTGTCGCATGAGCGTACAAAGTCTTCGATATCCTTCCAGCATTTCGGCCAATAAAACTCAAGGGAAACTCTAGCCTTGGTCTTTTTTTATCCCGAGATGTATCGTCGCCAGTTCCAATACTTGGCGACGATACTTTTGTGGCATCAAGAGCTGCTCATACTTGCGACCTTGCGCATTTGTGTAGCTCCGATACAGGAGCCCTGCTTTCTCAAAAAAAGAAACATTCTTTTTTTCTTTTTTTCCAAGTTTACGCTTTCCATTTGCGCTTTAATCGAAAGGTCCTCACGCTGCTCTCGAATGAGCGTCTCTCAATCAACCCTCGACACCTTACTCCAACTTTCAGCTACAGGCGAGAGCGTTGCACCCCTCTCGCTTTGACTCAATGGCGCCATGTCGTCTCCCCCTGCGACGGAAACCGCGCCAGTCGCTTCAGCGACGGGCCGCTCGAGTGACTGCTCACATGACTCACACGGAGCATTTTCTCTCTGAGGTTTCGTCGACTCGCCGCCAAGGTCACTTGATGGTTCACCGCATTGAACAAGATCAAGCTCCTGCGAAAGCTTCCGCGCTTGCGATCGCGTGAGGGCCATGTACGCTTAGGGAAGAACGATTTACCCTGCTCTTTGAGAAGCTGCTCTGAGTTGTTAGAGAAAAAATAAGGAAAACTATTGGGAAGCGCGACAGACACAGCCGCTTCGGTGCGAAGCTTACCGAACGGGCCTTCAATGACAATCGTAGTGATTGATAAGCAAGCACTTTGCTCCTCGGCGACTTGCCTGATCCACGCGCATTCTCCTGTAAAGTCATCCGGAGACACCAATGAAGGATGGACAACGTCCATGGTTGCCGCTGAGTCTCGAAGTGCTCGACACGTTTTCCCATTCATACTAATTTCTTGGAGATACGGCTCTAACAACCGCATGTTCTTTTCCTATTCTCTGATTGTTGCAAAAGCAAACTTTTGCTTACAGTTTATCGCGATGTGCCCTTCCCTTTTGCAGTTGTAGCAGATTAGCGGCTTCCGTGATTCAAACGCCCGTGTAGTATCAGTGCGTTGTTTAGGAACCTCACTCGATTTCTCCGCTTCCATTTGCCCTTACCCTACAGTGTCCTTCGTAAGAGACGGGTCCTTCTTAAAATTACGGTGCGGAGCGGGTTTCCGTTGATCAGGTTTCTTTGAAAAGCCCCCTTTCCTTTCATCCTTTCCAACGCGCACTGCCCTGCTATGAAACTTTCGGCGAGTATAATACTCCTCAGCTAACTCTGCTGCCTTGTTTAGCTGTACTTCACCGAGTTTGTCCTGCAGCCAAAGCTTGACATCCTCCTCGATGCAGCGGTGGAATTGCTCTAATGCAATGCATTCCACCACTTTATCGCGATCGTCATAAACACCTTCGCCCTTATTCAATTAAATCGGCTTTAAGACGAAACGCGAAGTCAACGTGTGACTAATTCCCCTTTTTAGCATACCGGAAACTTTGCCTGAAAGCCTTGGGTGACAACTTATAACGTCTCAAACACTTCCTTAACCTCGTCATAGCTCTCAAACGCTTCCCTCGACAAGCAAGTTATCGCGTCGGACACTTCGCCGGGAAGAAGAGCTAACAGGTTCTGCGCCCAAAGAGACCGCTCCAAAGCATTTCGCTCACAGACGTGTTCAAAATTGACGACATACTTTGCCATGTCCTCGCCTACTACGAACGGTGGCAGTTGGTCGCTAATTCTCTGACCGCTGACCTGAACTGTCGCAGAAGCTACGCTAGGCGCCTGCGAACACTGTAGTATTGCCAATTCTATTCGTTTCAACTCGAGGCGCTCCTGTCTCTCGGCTTCCTCGCGGCGTTCTCGCCTTTCAGCTTCTTCACGTTCGTGAGCTTCTCGCCTTTCAGCTTCTTCACGTTCGCGAGCTTCTCGCCTTTCAGCTTCTTCACGAACTTCTCGCCTTTCAGCTTCTTCACGTTCGCGAGCTTCTCGCCTTTCAGCCTCCTCGCGGCGTGCTTTGATATCCAACCAGGCCTCATCGACTTCATAAGCCGACACTCCCTCATCCTTCATGATCTCAAGGATCCCTTGCTTTCGTTTCACACGGCCCAAAGTAATGCCGAGTTCCTCACAAATTTCGATGAGTTCCTTCACTTTAAGGTTCTCCATCGTTCACACTAGCCTCTTGCTGTTTGCCCCTGTTAACAATTTACTTGCCGTACCCACTATAAGTCAACTAGCAATACGCGTAGGCAATTTTTCACACTCCCGTGTTTACACCCTCCGCATCAACTTTGGTTTCAAAGCGCTTCGACTTGGCTTGAAACGATCAAAGCTCCCTCTAATGCTTCACGCAGCCCTTCTCTAAACTACTATAACCTGTGCTAGAGTAGTCTGGTGAAATGAGGGGAAAACATCAGGCGCTCACCGCATCGATGTCGCTGACGCCGGCCGATCCTGCAGCTGCCAACCGCTGTTACGAAGCGCGCCTCCGACGACGTTACGAATGGCGCCACGAAATCCCACCGCTGCCACCACTGTTACGAAAGATGGCGACGCCAACACGGTCCCGAAGGCACCACTGCTTCGAACTCCGCCGGGAAGGTCACCAGCCGTTTGGTAGCATAGGTTTCTCAGCTCGCGACTGCTTCTGCGCAGAGCTGATAGACGAGCGGACGAGACGACGGCGAGTTAAACAAGGTTTATGTACAGCATCTATACAGAGGCGTTACAAGTTCGGCACTGAGGCCGACAGCTTAGAGACTCGAAGAGCCGAGCTCTCTTCTCTGACACAGGTCTGCTGCTGGCGACGCGCCGCAGGGCTATCTTTATATGCACCGGGAGGATTCTTTGAGTAACCAAATGTCCAACCAGAAGCGCCGCTGGCCGTGAGGTCAGAATCCTCCAAATGGGTCGCCGCTGGGCCGCGTCATTTTCATCGAATCCCGGGAGCCGCTGCGCTGCATGTGGATGCACCCACGGACGAGTGACGTCGCCACGCATTGCGTCAGACTCGCCAGACAGGGAGGCGCCGATGGCTTCGACGGGCTCGCTGTGCGTGCGCGACAGAAAGGCACCGCCGCGTGATGACGCTGTTGAGTTGTTCGCGTCAGGCGGGCTCGCGTGCTGGCCTTGACACAGATTGACTTTTTCAGAGGCATGAACGTTCGGTGTAGACTCGCAGGCATAACAGGGGATATACTTACCAAATTCAACGACATTACCCAACAATAAAGACTTCAACGACGGGAATACTCCCCGCCTCACTTCAAGCTCAACCGGGCGCAGTCCGTTATATGACGGCAATTACAAACATGCACCTACACTGATCCCGTAATTACGAAACACATTTACCCCGACTTGTATATGACCAATTCCTGCAAGTATTGTAGTAATAGGGCCACACTAGCACATATTTTTTGCAGTGCCTAGCCCTAAGCCCTAATTGGCAATATGAGAGACGCGGCCTCCAATGAGGACCTTCGGTAGCGTTTGCGGACCGCGCTGCTCAGCTCAGGGCTAGATAATCAACTCTGGGTGATCCAGCAGGCCAAGGAAGCTGCTGAGAGACATGGTCTCACAGCCAACTCCTAGGCGGGAACCCAGCCCGGTAACCTGCAGGAAGCGAATAAAGTTGTTCACTCACTCACTTCAAATAACGGCGGCCGAGGCGTCGTCCGCGCGTTTTTTTTTTTTTTTCAGCACATGGCGTCCGGCGCATTCTTTGACCAACTTTGCAGTTTTCATGCTGGGAAAGACGGAGAGCTTTACTCTCTGTCACTTTGAGTGAAGTATCCTGCTAATAAAAATAAATTCAATAGTAATCACTATAATGATGCAATGCCGCGATCACATTTAACGTTACATTTATTCAATTGCCGTAAAATGGGGTTACTTTGTGACTGCAGGGGTTACTTTGTGACACGCGCTCGGTTTTCTTTATTTTATATCTCGCGCCACAACCAGGCGCCGCCGAAAAGCTATGAGCCACCCAAGGAGGTTGTTCTAAGTATAACCTCCTTGGAGCCACCCAACAAGCTCGCCTAACATGCTGTGCCATCTAGCGGCAGCCGGCGGAAGTTCCCGCGCTCTGGAGCCACTCTAGACGCCCACGTGGTTAATGGTGTTTTAGCGCGCATTGTTGAAGCACCGTAAACTTTGTGTTCTCGACCCGTCCGCACGCGAAAAACAGCGATAACAGGTATGCACTTTTGATTGTTAATATGTAGGCTAAAATAAACTGTAATCAAAATTTATTCACGTCATGTTTGTTTAAGGTTATAGAAAGAAAACTGAAATGTTCATACTTCGCGGGGTAACTTTGTGACACGCCAACTGTCACAAAGTTACCCCACTCTGTTTTGAATTTATATTATATGTTGTTTTGTTGATTTTGCAGCATTTTCGAGAGATGAGGAATTATAAAAGGAAGCTTGGTGCCCGACCGTACCAAAATTATACCCAGGAAACGTTGAATAATGCCGTTCAGTTGGTCCTCTCGAAGAAATTGTCTTTGAGGGCAGCATCTGAAAGGTTCGTGAGTACTATTAAACATATTTCTTTTTCTTGTTTGTAGGTCCTTACCTACGCATTACAGTTACCTATGTATTATGTTTTGTTTGTTTTCCTCTTAGGTTCAATATTCATCGGAACACCTTGTGGTTGAAGACAAAACAGGCTCATGGTTTAGTCGATCGTCCGGCGCAAAAAGTTGGTCGTCAATCTGTTTTTACGGAAGAGGAGGAGAAGAGGTTTATTGCTCATTCAATTGCAATGTCGTCATTTGGCTTCCCAATGACAAAGTTTGACTTGCGATAAGTAGTGAAGGTGTTTCTCGATCGAACGGAAAGAAAAGTGTCAGCTTTCAAAGGTGGCAACTTCCCCGGTAAGGAGTGGGCAAACTCTTTCATGAAACGTCACAAAGATATTCTCTCTGAACGCGTGTCAAAAAACATCACATATGCAAGGGCCTCGACGGATGCAGAAGTGATTGACACGTTTTTTGGCCATCTCGAGAAAGAGCTAGATGGTATTCCGGGTGAAAACATTTGGAACTACGACGAAACAAATGTACAGGATGATCCAGGGAACAAAAAAGTGATACCTAGAAGAGGAGCTAAGTATCCAGAAAAAATCCGAAACCCATCAAAAACCTGTACTTCGATTATGGTTTGTGGAAGTGCTGCGGGAGAGTTGGCTCCGCTTTATATCAATTACAAGGCAGAAAAGCTTTGGTCGACATGGACAGAAAAATGGACCAGAAGGGGCCCGGTATAATCGAAAGAAATCTGGTTTGTTTGATCACCAAGTTTTTGAAGACTGGTTCATGTCACTTATGCTGCCCATATTGAAAAAACAAGATGGTCCAAAAGCTCTAATCGGGGACAATTTGAGTTCCCACATTAGCCTCGAAGTGCTTCGTCTGTGCGAAGAAAATAATGTAAAGTTCATCGCACTCCCACCGAATGCGACTCATCTGCTGCAGCCTCTCGATGTCGCCGTTTTTCGTAGCCTGAAAATAATTTGGCGTTCACTTTTGGCGGAATGGAAAGAGTCAACCTCTGGAAGCCGCTGCACATCCGTACCGAAAGACTAATTGCCCGGTCTACTAAAAAAATGACGATTAAATTGCAAGAAAGTATTGAAGCGAACCTGAAGTCAGGATTCCGGAAGACCGGGATTTTCCCCCTTGACAAGACCGAGGTTCTCCAACGGCTTCCTAAATCAGTCCTCGAGGAAAGCTTGAAATCCATGACAGACGTCGTAGGGGATGTCTTCTTGGAGGAATTAAATAAAAAAAGGAAAGAGGTGACTGGAAAGCGGGTCACCAAGAGGAGGAAGATGCTCAACATCCCAGCGGGGAAAAGCATATCGGTCGCCGAAGTAGAAGCCAGCAGAACGGGAAAACCGACAACTGGAAAGAAGGGCAGCTCTTCCTCCGGTATCAGAGCTAGACGACCTAGGAAGAGGTCTTCTCTTGAGAACGACAGCGCAGAAGAAAGCAGTGACAGCGAATCGTCCTCAGATGGTCAGTATGGCGACAACAAAAGGTGGTCAGAAGAAGATACAAGTGATTCCGAGGTACTCTCCGGAAGTCTTGACAACCTATCGGACACAGACACTTCTAGCACTTCCGCGATTTCAAATACTAGCAACGTCCCAAAGGTCCGCTGTACGGGTTCCGGAGAAAGCACTTTCAAGAAGGATGACTTTGTCGTAGTTAACTTCGAAGGACAAGTTTTCCCTGGAAGAGTGACGGAAGTCAAACCTGAGGGGTACATCGTCAGCACTATGGAGAGGACCAAAAAGAATTGGAGATGGCCGGACCGCGAAGACGCTATTTTGTACTCAAAAGAAGAAATTTCGTACACAATTGAATCCCCTAGGCCGGTAGGCAAGCGAGGCATCTTTGAGGTAAAAGATCTTGATTGAGGTTGGGCACGTATGAACAATTTGTAATACAATGTAATGTTTCCAGAGCAGAAACCAGTTGTAGATAACGCAAATAAACGTTTGATGGGGTAACTTCGTGCCAGACCTTTTTTTCCCTATCATATTCAGCCACAAATAACGTTGTCACAAAGTTGCCCCACACGACGGGGCAACTTTGTGACAACTTTTATTAGCCGTCTGTGTTAAAGATGCGGATTTGTAGAACATACCGTCGTGTGAGGGGAAGTTTTAGCAACGTTATGCCACTATTCATTCGCGTTTATGTGGATTATTGTTCAACGAGTGAATGAAAACGTACGAAATTTGTCACAAAGTAACCCCATTTTACGGTATATGGCGGCATCCTTCCGGCGTCATTTTCGCTCGCAGTAGTTCTGGCGAGCGCCACTACGAGTTATGCAGTCGGCACCGATGTTTTCAGGACTAAATTACTAGCTTATAATACACTGATTATATCAGTATTAGATTATGCTACTCCAGCGTGGTTTTCATAAACTAGTAAACTAATAGCCATTATAGAAGGAGCACAAAAGTTTGTCAAAGGTACGCAGAGCCATAGAGTGTGTATATTAGGAAACCCTACGCGCAGAGCAACGTGTCGTTGCATGGCGCAAGTTATGCGGGTGCTGTTAGAGGTGTGCGCCGAGGGGTCGGCGCGCCACCACCGACAGTTTTTGCCATGAAGCATAAAGTTTCATATAATATTACTAAAAAAAACTCCATGCCATGACAAAATGGTTTTTGCTAGGCCGCCAACGCCAACCAAT
Organism: Rhipicephalus microplus; assembly: GCF_043290135.1. Lineage (NCBI taxonomy): Eukaryota > Metazoa > Arthropoda > Arachnida > Ixodida > Ixodidae > Rhipicephalus > Rhipicephalus microplus. The sequence goes on along the minus strand of NC_134704.1, from coordinate 51,648,762 downwards.
TGGCGCGCCGCCGCCACCGCCGTCAACGTGCTCTCTGGGCGCGTCATTTAAGTATGATTTTTTTTTTCAGCTAACCTACGTTTATGTTGCATCTTCTGTCACCAGTCTGGACTTTCGTAATTCTGCCCACTTCGCAAACGCATCTAAGTTGGTTCACCTGCCATTTCAAGTTAAATAGGTGGATTATATAGGTATAAAAAAACTTGTCGAGTGCTTCTAGTAATGTTGGGTTAGATTTAAAATACTTTTGAGATCACTGTGTTTCAGTGAATACCGGCCAATGACAGCGTCAACGGTGTCGTTTGGCTAGGACTGTTGGCATATTCTAGCTGACGAAAATATGTAATATGCGAGGAGCGCGCTTTGAACAATGATGAAAGAGGTTGAAGGTCGGTACTGGAATATTCATAATTTTGCAAGCGATTCGAAGAACAAAGGCTGTTCAAATGCGAAGGGTGGGGGGGGGGGGCAGAACTGGGGACGGACAAGGGTAGAAGCGCGATGTGTGTGGAAGATATGGTTATAACTGGGGAAGGGCTTGCTGTCAAGTGCATATTTACAAAAAAAAAAAAAATCTGTTTAAAAACGTGGATCTCATGCATGGCATTTAATGAACAAAAAAAAGTGAAATGACAATTAGTATACGAAATTCTCTATCGAACAGAAACGATCCCCTTTGTATCGGCAGGTCGAGCAAGATGAACAATATTGGACGAGATCGTGATCACCATAAATTAAGTTTGTGTAAACAGTGACGTAACGCACAGAAGATGAATGCGGACAAAACGCTGAAACGTGGGCTTGTATTTTCAACGTGTTTTGTTCTGCATACCATGCGATGCTCCACGCCGCACTATCACACTAATCTGCCTTTCCTTCACCAGTTTTTATCTCGGACTTGATTCAACTAACTATATAGATGCCGATTTGTCACAACCGTGTTTGAAAAAGCACACCACATATGTAGCTTGCTCGGCGAATTGGTTTATAATTTTTTTTTGAAGAGCAAACTAAGGAGCTCCCCCTGAAAGGACATCGAGCGAAATGTTTATGGCGGGAAGTCCATGTACCAAAAGCGCAATCATGACAGCCGAGGCGTTCAAAAGCTGCACACCTAACACTACAAAGGCAAGAAGCGTGTCAAAATGGTACAAACAGCGCACTTCCATGATTGCCACGTGCACCTGCTATCTAGCAACTCGAATTCCTTATATAGCTGTAAGGACAACTGAAGGATCACTTACACATGCGTTGCACTTTGCCCTTTCTTGTTTTCTTTGAGGCTTCAAAATCTTCACATTCAATCTATTTCTTTTTTGCCGATGACACTGATATATTGGGGACGCAGAGACTATAGCAAAGAGCTCAGTTTTGTGCCTGAAGGATCTTCCCACTGCCTATAGGTGTAGAGAGAGAGAGAGAGAATAAAATGAGGGAAAGGCCGGGAGGTTAACCAGAAAATTAAGCATCCGGTTTGCTACCCTGCACTAGGGGAAGGGCGCATGTGGAAGAAATATGGGAAAGAAAGGGAAGAGGGAAATAAACGCGCGCAAGAAAAGAAAAGAAAAAAGAAAAGAAAAAAGAAAAGAAATAAGAAAAAGAAGAAAAAATAGAAAAATAAAAAAAAACATCGAGCGAAATGTTTATGGCGGGAAGTCCATGTACCAGAAGCGCAATCATGACATATTGGCTGAGGCGTTCGGAAGCGTCACACCTAACACTACAAAGGCAAGAAGCGTGTCAAAATGGTACAAACAGCGCACTTCCATGAATGCCACGTGCAGAAAGCTGCTCATACTTGCGACCTTTTTGCCTATAGGTGTAACTATAGCCTCGACCCTTCTGATCTCTGTAGATGCGGCCGCATGAGAAAAGGAATTTTTTTTGAAATAATTAAAATGAAAAAAAAAAGATTGAATGCGAAACTTGTGAGGCCCTTGAAATAAAAACAGAGTGGAGTGTCATGTGTGAGTGATCTTCCAGCTTTCCTCAAAGATAAAGAACTCATGGTATAGATAGCGGGTACACTTGGCGTTGGTGTACGGCGCCAATAGAGTACGGTGTTTAGTGTTCCAAGGAAATCAGCTGCTTATACCATCTTGAAACATTTGTTGAAAAAAATGTATGGTTAATTGAGCAACTGTGGCGTAGATAGCCTTTTTAAGCAAGTGCTTCTGGTTAATTTGTGTAGGGGCTTTCTTTTAAAAAAAAACATTTAGTTTTAAGTACAGCACTTGTCTTTCCTGGTTCTTACGCTGCATTCGTGTTTTTTGTTGGTTTCTTCTTACGTAGATTGGTAAAAATCATCCCTATTATCGTCATGTGGGCATAGCGACCATCCTTCCACCCTTTCTCATTCTCCCATATTTCACCATCGTGAACGTACACAAAAGGTCTTCATCAACGCCTGACTTGAACGAGAGATGTGTCCCGATTATAAGTCGGCAAACTCAATGACGAGTCTATCAAAGGAATTGAAAGACTCCGGCTGAGGCGTGAGTCAGAGTCTGAGTGAGTCCGAGCCTCGGTCCGAGTGACCCCGGCTGAGTTTTACCACGGTGGGTCTGAGTTCGAGCGAGTTCGATTCAGTCAAGTTTTAGTTAGTCTGGTTCCTTGTGAGTCCTATGCGAAAAAAAAAGACTTATTTAACGAGGGCGTCTTCTTATTTTATTGACCTATGCTTACAAGCGTTTATATAGTCTAATTTTATGGCGTGCCTTGTAATTGTGTATGTGCCAGCTTGTAAGGTCACAGAATAGATTTTCCAAAATTGTAAACCTGTCTAATTCCCCACACCCTTGGAACTCGTTCCAGTGAAGGTCCTTCATAAAAACCACTTGCTCATATCTTTGATTAAAATGATAACCTTAACTTAAAAGCACGGTATGAAACGGCGCCATAAAATGCACCACTGAGATGAGATATCTACATTAAAATGCTAACATGACTAAAAAGCTAATGTATACGGCATACTACCAAGGTGCACAGATATTTGTAAATTTGTTTGCAGTGTAATTGGTAACGGAGCTTATGCCGTTCGCGCCAGCGTGGTTTCACAATTTCAAGTTTGAATTTCGAACAAGACGTTAGAAGTTTCCCCTAAAAAAACCCGTAATTTTTGGTGATGTAGTAGTGATTTTATGCATCACACTGGCTTCAACTTTAGTGCTAATAGGTAATGCGTTTATAGAATACACCGTACGCAAACTATGACAAAGTATAATGAGCAATTTATGCTCATGCATGCTACAAAACACGTATGATCTTCTCGCAGAGAAGAACGCATAGCGAATTGCGATAATAACGTGAGAAAAAACTGTATAATTATCCATAACTCTATTACTGTGTATCTAGTGTAATTCACAATTGTTCGAAATAAATAAATAAATATGGCTTTAAGAAGGCATGGAAGCGGGTTGTGCAGCATGTTCAGGCACAGGTGCAACTCCCGAGAATTCCATTACGCAACATCTTGATTTTCATTGAGTTTGATCTACACTCATGCACCAAATCAGTGAGAATGAGCACTGTATTTCACCTTCATAAATCATGCGGCTTCCAAGGCGACAGAGCAGCACGATTCGCGAGCATCGAGTGCCCATTCGCTCTGTCCTGCATTCAACTGCTTGTCCTCAGATGCCGCTTCCGTTTTCGCATGAATAAATGTGGCGATTGGAAAACTGCGGAGTGCAAAACAAAATACTCACAAGAACGAGAGAGGCGGGACGGGCGCTTGTAAATGCCCGTTCGATGTATTGATTTGCGCTAAAAACGTTTCCAATAGCAATGCACCATCTCGACGAATTTCAAGTTAAAAAAAATGTAGTGACAACACATGCCATCATATTTTATATCATTTCCAGCCATGTGATTTGTTGAAAGCTTTCCGAGTTGATTCCAAGGAGGAAGGGGGCAGGAACGCACCACTCCCGCCGTGCGCGACGCTCAATCACTGGCAAAAACAAATTCCTTCAAACTGTAATGCTGTCAATGATTTTTGTGACCCCCCGAGGAATTGAGGGGCTTCTAAACATTTGCCAGAACGCCTGCAGCTCAGCAGTCCATACAAACACAACATAGCAGCACCCGTTTTTTGTATTTTTCTTTTTCTTTTTTATTCGAATTCCTATCTATTCATAGTCAGGTTTTACACGCGGAAGCACTTTCGGTGGTTCCTCACCAGTCATCGTGTTCGTCCAGTCTGTTCTGCGAAAACCTTGACGACACGGGCGTTTCCCAGGCTCGAGTTACTCATACCTGCAGCTTTTGCCTTCTTTGCATGCCCCGAGGAATGCAGACAGGTTACAAAACGCAGCAACGAGCTCTACGCTCCAAGTTTAGGCAACACCACTGGTCTAGGGCGTGCAGCACAGATATCTGTATTATTTCAAAGGTGGACATTCGGCAGAAATCTTCTTGGTTGGGATAACAGAAAAATGAAAAAAAAAACCCAGAAAACTCCAGCCAATATTTATATTAAGAAACCCTATGTTTGGAAGCCTGATCGGCTTTTTTCTTCAGGAATGAGAAGACCCAAGATGTTTGCCACGACTCGTTGCAAGCCTGGAAGTAGAAGGAGGGTGTTGTCCCCAGTGATGCGGTCCGTTCACTTTCTGCGCTTGTTCACTATTCATTTGACAGAAGTCATTCCTGTGCTGCCGCATTTTTTTCATGGAAATACTCGGTTTGGCCGGCGCATGCGATCTTGCACACGACGCCATGCGCTCTTCCCGCAGGTGCAAGGTCTTTGGACCAGCGGATGAAACTGCCGATGGCGGTGGAAGGCTTGTGGCGACGTCGACTACTGCCTTTTAAACTTCGATGGCGCCCACGATGTAAGAGATCGACTCGTGACGTTGTTGCGGTGCGGTTGGTGTCACATTCACCCCTTCTTTTCTCTTACGGAGCGTTCTGAGAGTAAACGCCTTTATAAAGAACCGTTGGTGCCGACGTCACGGATCATTTTCTCCCTTTCACTGCTGTGGTGACAAGTGGGGATTGGATGATTGGTTATTTTGATTGGAGTTTTCACGTTTGTTCAGATTTCTTTATTCTTGCCCAAGAAAGGTGATTTCGAACATTTTTGTACGTTTATGGTTGCTTTTCAGGGGAAGCTCGCGGTAACTGATCTGAGAGGCCGGTAGGATTAGCTAAAACTCGCTGCACCCACAGCCCAAAACAAAGCTTAGCGCGAAAGGGGGGGGGGGTGGAAAACGAAGAAGACGAAGGCGCTCGAGCCTCTGCTGTGCTGCTGTTACTGTTCGTCTGTGGTGGGAGGTTTTCTCTGCTGTGTGCGAATACATAAGGGCAACAAAGAGATTACCCTGTTAGCCTATTGTTATTATTTACGGCTACGAGACTACCTGAATGCCTGACTTAGCACACTTGATGATCCTGCCGCCCGGTTCTTGGCCGATCCCCCTTTGTGGGCGAGTGCCAGCAAAGCTGAAGGTTCATCATCATCATCATCATCGTCGTCTGTGGTTTTTAATCACTTTCCTCGTACTGTCGCCTCCGTGGCGGGTGCGATGGCGACAGCAAGGACGGATGCTCCCCCCCCCCCCCTTCCGCCAAGAACAAGATGTGACCTGCAAGCGTCAAATAGGACTGGTGCGCTTAAGCATCTGAACGTGGCGCCGCCAAGGACATCGAGCTGCTCTGACGGGAATGACATGGAATCTGACGGTGGATATGCTGAGACCACGAACCGCCGCTTGAAGAGGAAGCTTCGCAGGACTTCAAGCGTGAGTGACCTCAGTCACAATGCATCGTCCTCTCCACAGACGTGCACGATTGCTTACGTCCCTATCACTACTACAGGCAACCTGAATTCCCTGAATAGACAAGCTCTCACGGCGTATCTTGGAAGGATAGCTCCAGGACAGGTAAAAGCGGTCCGCATTAATCCCAGAAGGAATATACTCGCTGTTGGCGTTTCTACACGAGCGAACCTCAATGCATTGAAGGCTGTGACTCAGATGAACAACATACCCGTGCGCTCCTTCATTATAAATGGAGGCTGTACCATTGCTGGTGTGATTTCTGATGTGGATAAGGATGTCGATAGCAGTGATTTGTTAACGCTGATATCCTCGACTGTCAATATCGCAGACGTACACCGTTTTGGACAAGCGAAATGTGTGAAGATAGTTTTTGAGGGGGACACATTGCCATCGCATGTGAAAGTGGGTTATGTGAGGCATCCCATCTGCCCGTACGTACCTAGGCCATTACGGTGCCACAAATGTCAAAACCTTGGACACGTTAGCGCTGTGTGCGTGAACAGGTTGACTTGTCCCCGCTGCAGCGGAGATCATGAGTCGTCATGCGGGATATCTACCCTGAAGTGCTCTAACTGCGATGGCCCGCGTGAGTCGAGGTCGAAAGATTGCCCTAAAATAAATACTGAAATGACCGTGCTTAGGAAGATGGTACCAGATCACTCTACGTATAGAGAGGCGGCTTCTAAGGTGCACCATCGCCAGAGGCGCTCTCGTAACCGCAGGCGGAGATCAGCATCGACAAGTATACGAAAGCCTGTACTGCCTGATGAGTCAGCAAGAAATCCTCTTATATCTGAAGCGGTACCTCAACCTCGAGTCACACCTTTGAAGAACGTGGCGGATAATACCTCACGGCCTTCTCTGCCGCCTCGGAGTGCTGAAGTGCAAGGACCAGAAAACAGGCATGAACATGAGGCTTCGTCATCAGATGTGCAAATCAAAGCAAACCTTACGCAGTTGATCCGTGCTTTGCGAATGCTGCTTGTTGGTGTCAAGACGTCTGTTTCCAAGGCTGCGATGCAAATTCTAGACGGACTAGAGCCGGTGCTTGGTGCTACCTAAAGCCAACAAAAAATCATGGCGTCAGCAGCCTCATCGTCATCACTGAGTGAAAGAATTAGTCATTCTGTTATATTTCAATGGAACGCTCAAGGGCTACGAGGTTCGCCTTGGAGATCTTAAACAGAGAATGCTGAAATATCGATTACCTGTTGCTGTGATATGCGAGCCGAATATGACTTCACCATTCAGACTGTCTGGATATGAACAATTCACTTCCCAGACTAGTGGAAACCCTAACAAAGTCATACTACTCGTGCGTTGTGACCTCACGTATTCCCATAACCAAATACCTATGCATAGCAGCAATTAGTACGTTTACATCACGTTGAAGCTAAAAGGACGTACGGTATCGTTCATTGGTGGTTACATTTCATTAATCGGGAGATTTGACGGTGAACACCTGAAACTTGTAATCGACTCGAGTCAAAGACCTCACGTCATCGTAGGTGACTTCAATGCACATCGCCATCTTTGGGGCAGCAGCATCATAAGTGCTCGGGGAAGACAACTCCTAGACTTCACAAGCAACAATGGCCTTCATATTCTAAACGACGGATCACAGACATATCTCCGTGGCTCAACGTACAGCGGCTGTCTCGACTTAGCTATCGCTTCTCGGTGCCTTTCAACATCCACCGCCTGGTGCGCAGACGTTGAAACATACGGTAGGGATCACATTCCTACTTACATACAACTACAGTGGTATACCGGCGTTGCAAACATTCGAAGGCGATACACAGATTGGGAGGCTTTTCAAGAAGAGCTAGGAAAGTCTTGTAGCTCTATATTTTCTCCGACAGAAATTGAAGAAAGAATTGCCACAGCAGTACAGATCACTACACGAGTTGTCACATCATCTAATTCCAGGAAGCCGGAAGGCATTACAGAAACATATGGTACATTTGATATTAAATAAAATATTAACATTTACTTCTAAGTAAAAACAATACAATGTGTAATTTAATAAGGAATAATACCTAGCAGACATAACATCATCGCTGTGAGAGTAAAAAGAAATGAAATTTCTTGTGATACATAGCTATGTGAACAAACGGGGTGTGCTGAAAGAACATATATTGAATATGTACGCTAAAAACAAATCATTTACGGAACGTTTGCCAGTCTTCTTACATCTCCATGCTGTTCTCTCAGGCATTACTCTTAAGAGTACTGAATTTCAGCTAAATAAGCAGAGAAGACTCGGTAAAGTATCCTTTTTTTAATTGTTGTTTTAGTTTTCACGTCGCCGGCGCCGCTGCCGTGCGCCGCCGCCGATCATTTTGCCCTGCGTGCGCCGCCGCCGCCGACTCGGAACGACCCTCACGCCGCCGCCGGTCGAAACCGCCTCGGCGCACACCTCTAGGTGCTGCAGAGCACAGAGCGAGTCCCCCCCCTCCCCACCAATCGTACGTCTTGGCTAGCTTTTGAGTTTCGTCGGAATGATTCTGTTGTAGTTAACGGGCGCACAAAGGTCACTGCAACCGTTGCATAGCCTCCATTTACTAAAAGGGCGGGCTTTTCAGCCACAGTGAAGTAACAACTGAGACGCTTATTCGCGCTAATTTGTACCTGTGAGTACGTTTCGTGCGTCATGCACAGAGCGAGTCCCCCCCCCCCCCCAATCGTACGTCTTGGCTAGCTTTTGAGTTTCGTCGGAATGATTCTGTTGTAGTTAACGGTCGCACAAAGGTCACTGCAACCGTTGCATAGCCGCCATTTACTGAACGGGCGCGCTTTTCAGACACAGCGAAGTAACAACTGAGACGCTTATTCGCGCTAATTTGTACCTGTGAGTACGTTTCGTGCGTCATTTGTGCGTGAGAAACGCGGGGCACGTTTTGATCTGCTTGCTTTCGCGTTGATTGCTTCACCTTCGCGGTAAAGCTAGGAGTTTTTAAATGCGAAGCATTTCTTAGCGAACTTCAGCGACTTTGAGCGTATCTATCTATCTATCTATCTATCTATCTATCTATCTATCTAGCCGCTTACGTTTTGGGGATCTCGTAGTCAATCACCCCCTTAACTTGGCGTGAACCAAAATTAGCATGGGAGGGTAAGATGGTTTGACGAATACTACACGCTGGTCAAGACATCAATTATGTCACAATCCCGTCGCGCATGTCGTCAAACACTTCCCGCCAGACAGTGGCACATACCCACGGGCAGGTATGTGCCGCTGGTATGCGGGTATGTGCCACAAGTGATTTACATACGGTATCTTTTCAGGAAGGACGAGAACACACATGGGCAATTTTAACGCGCGAGCGTTAAGAAATACCCGGCATCGGTAGCGTCGACCCGACGAATGCAAATAATAAATGTCAGAGTCCCAGCTGGAATCGAACCCAAGCATTTTGCGTGGCAATGACGCATTTTACCACAGAGCTACGCCAGGTCTCGGAACTACTTTTCAAATAGACGCCAATCTTCGTGAAACGTCAATAGTGGTTGCAGTGCTGCTTATCCAATTTTGTAAACATTACATATGTACTCCTTGTTTTCCGTCACGTCTAGTTAACGTCAATTGTGGTTAGCTGCCATGCGCTGAAGTTGATTTATCTTGCAGTGTCCAGGGCCAGCGTCCTCGCGAGCATCAGCGCTTCATATAAGCTTCTTGTGTCGCTAATACGCATGTTCCATTTGGCATCGTTGCGCAAGTGCATACAACTGGTTATGTAAATATTTGCAACTCTTCAACATATGTCTGTGCGTGCACAACATTTGCACATATATATAGAGTCATTTCATGACGTGTCACTCAATAAACAAATTGTAACACGGTCACATTCCCTCCGCATGCTTCGCATAGCGTCGAGTCCCAGGTACACGAGGTCTGCCGATTTTTTCTTCCTGTCTTTTTCATTCCCATTCTGCCATCCCTTGCGCGGTGTTGTGGAGGTGTCCTTTATAGAGACACACAGTAACGACGTCGCACTTATTCTTTCCAATTTCTTTCAAAGTCACTTCAGCCCGATGGGTCAGGGGGAGGGGGGCAATACCTGGCAAGATTCAGGGACTGTTTTCAGCAGCGATCACCGGGTAGGCGCTGCGCCGTCCACCCTACTCAGCGGGTTGACTGCTGTTACGTCTGCATAGTCAGATTCTTGTTCTCATTATCGCATGTTTTTTATTGGCCATCTTCTCTCGTGTATTATCTCACCATTGTGCATTTATTCGTCATATGTTTTGATACACGGTTCCTTCCCGCCCCCGCCACGGTGGTCTAGTGGCTAAGGTACTCGGCTGCTGACCCGCAGGTCGCGGGTTCAAATCCCGGCTGTGGCGTCTGCATTTCCGATGGAGACGGAAATGTTGTAGGCCCGTGTGCTCAGATTTGGGCGCACGTTAAAGAACCCCAGGTGGTCTAAATTTCCGGAGCCCTCCACTACGGCGTCTCTCATAATCATATAATCATATGGTGGTTTTGGGACGTTAAACCCCACATATCAATCATCAACGGTTCCTTCCCGTTGCTTATTACCTTGAGACCGGTAATGCGCGCGTGGGTGTTTACTTTGCTTAGATGCACAGTGAATAGAATTTTGTGGTACCACTGACAATGTTTTAGGTCATGTGCAGTAATTTATTTAATTTCTGGCTCGTAAGCTACCGCTAAGTACTTAGAATTTCCGCTTAGATTTTAGCGGTGATTTGATTGTCAGCCATGTCTTACAATTACCTAACGTTTGCGAACCAAACCCACCTTTGGTGACCTTGATAAACATGCGGAAGGAGTTGACTCCTCTGTTGCTAATTATCCCACGTACATACGTGCTCCTATATAATTCAGTTCCCACTCTTAATCTCGTTATTTTTTTCTGTGCCACGCCAACTAACATTATCTTTTTTTTTGTGCATGTTCATCTTTATTCCGGCTTTGACGTTCCTTTAGTTTACATCACTAGTACTTTTTCGTTGATTAGTCGCCGTTCTTGCTCAAAAGTCCGATATCATCCGGGAAACTCAAGAACAACTAACATACTATTCATTAACCCTTATTCCTAGTTTTTTCTTGTCCTAATTTTCAAATATTTATTGATAATTTGCCGCATATAACATTAAAGAGACTGCAAATCTTCCCCTGAACCCATCCTCGATCATGTTTTAGCGCTCTTCTTGACGAATGCGGTGGCTGCAGTATTGTTTTAGATGATGGACATTGTCTCTACAAATATTAAAGGAGCACTGACATCAAATTCACTCATGTCAAGATTTTTGCGTTAACGAGTAGCTATTGACCCCCTAGTAGCGACTCGCGACCTAAAACGCATTTGAGTGACGAATGAGTATCTGTAATATTGATTAATATATTCGCTATCGAACGCGGTTCAAAATGGGTGGAAAGCCCGCCAAATTCTAGTGCTGGCTGCGCTACCTCGAGGCCAAGTCGAGGCCGCTGCACCGCCGATGCCACTTTCACAAAAAATGGTGACGTCACACTGGCGTTTCGTCTGCTATGAGCGCACGTACAGTCAGTCCAGCTGTGCCTCTGAAAGCTGTAGACATGCCTCTGTCGCCAACATCGTCGTCCTCGCCATCGTCGCGGTCAACATCGGCAAGTGATGATGGCAGTGACCTGGAATTGGGTATCGCCGCGATTCGCGACAATCCTTATTTGACAAGCTCCGCGTTAAATGCAATGTATTTATCAGTCCCGGCCGTACTGTCGGAGCTCAGGAACACCAACTACGCACCTCATGTCGCGGACGTTTGGCGAGTGGATCGCTGCTTTCAGCTGCAGCATGACACATGGTAGGAATAGCCCCGGCCTCGAGGAGAGGCCTCGTACTGCCAGTGAAACCCAACTGGTTCGCCAACACAGGATGTACCCTGTAGCAGCTCGCCGCAAAGTGAAGGGGGCAAATGCGGCTGTTCTTCACAGGCGCCCAATCCCTCTATCCAACGGCGCGTACGAAGTCAACTCACTGGCTGCAATGATGTTCATGGCTTGAAAGGGCATGAAACGCCACGCACTTACCGCTTTTTCCACGCCTCGACGTGCAGGTTCTCACTGGGCAGCGGCTCCCCAACATTATGGGACGTATTGTCGCTGAATGATCGAACTCGCAAATAAAATAACTTCGACGCGACGGACGCCATTCGAATTTGGCCAAGAAGACCTACGCATACCAAGTGATAGAATGATGGGCACATCTCGATCTTGAAATTCGACGTCAGTGCTCCTTTAAGGTGTTTCTTTATGGCATCATTAATCTTGAACTTCAGTTGTGTTCAAGATTAATACATACATACATGTGAATGAATTTATTTTGATCAGTTTGCAAATGTGTTCAGCAGGCTTTTCATCTTTTTTAGTTATGTTGGATACAATATCCACTTTTATTCTCATCCTTGCATGGGTATGAATGTACACTAAGACCCCAATAGAGTAGTCGTTGCGATTACGAACATTTTCCTAATACGGCGCCACCGATAGTCGATGAATACCGTTGCGTCGCTCATAGACCTTTTTAGCGCTGCTGACAATATGGCACACAGCCATTTCACTTTATAATACCTGTGCCAGCCTTTTTACGTTACTGTAAGCACCGAACAATTACCGCCGGTGTATTCCATGTAATCTGGCTACGTAAGGGACACAACGCTTCAGTATTAATTTACTACATGGTAAACCTCCATAATAACGTATGCTAGCGGTCACACCGGTGGCCCCCGACGTCAGCGAGGTCAATAAAATTCTAGCGTGGCCCAGCTTAAATAGGCTTAATAACGGCTAGCCGTCATCGGCCCAACGCTGGCAAGCCCTCATCGAGCCCAACGCCGGCAAGCCCTCATCTAGCCCAACGCTGGCAAGCCCTCATCGAGCCCAACGCCGACTAGCCCTCATAGGCCCAACGCCGGTAGCCGACATGGGACAAATGTGGGTCAGTCAAAGTAAGCGCGAGTGTGATTTGCCGACATGGGGCCAATATTGTGGCCGCCGTTTAACCGAATGCGGAACGAGATTGGCCCAATGCCGGAGTGTTGTTGCCTGGGCTGTTTGCAACCAAAGCTGTCATCGTTAAACCCCAGTTCCTTTCGGGAGCTGCATTCGTGACGTCACGTACACGCTTTCCACGTAAATGCATACACCTATATGCGCACGCACACAAGAACCACAGTAACGTACGATCGGCACACACGAAATGTCAAGGAGATGGGTTATGTACAAGTTTATTTCCTCTCGTGTGTATATACAAAAGCGACAAGACATCGCCTATCGCGAAAGGTACAGCCGGGTTTAGCTGTCGCCCATTATATAACGCAGCAAAATTTACAAACAGGAAGGAAAACAACAGAGGCGTTCTTACAAAAGTGCTTCGCGCCCTCACCCTGCAAAACACCTTGTTCATAGCGCGCTTTAAAAACCCCCTGTTATCGACAACATTCTTGCGATTTCAAGGCCTCTTGAGCGAGAGAGTCTGCCGTGCAACCCTTCGAGAGGCGCACACGTCTGTATGTCCTCACACCTGGAATATGCAAATCTACTTCGTAAACGGAGCCTCAAGGTGAGCACAGCAAGTTTGGTAAGACGACGAATACTACAAAAAAAAAAGTATCGTGATGGCCATCCTGATTAGAGCTATTTTCAATTTAACACCAATTAGATGGAGCGCAGCGAATAGCCGGTTTTTGTAAGAATCGACAACCGGTGTTGAGATGGCGGGTGTTGTTATGGCCGATGACGGTATTTAGATGTCAAAATATAAAGAAGCCAAGAAACTGAGCTTGCGTGAATCGTGGAGGTACAAGGAGTCGATACTTTCGGAAATTTAAATTATCTTTCCCGCAGCATGCGCCAGTATGCGCACGTGTAAAAGCATATTGCTACAATGATATATTGCGATGACTCCCGTGACGTTCATTAAACACTTCTTGTCTATTGTTCTCCCTTGTTCGTCGCCCCCTTTTTTTTCCCCAAGTGTAACACGCGGAGGAACAATCAACGCAACAGTCGGAAGTTCAACGATCGTATGCAGCTGGACTGGACTGCGCAATCACTGTCCTGTCCGGCCGTCTTTCCGGCCATAGGCATGCGTGGAGTTCCGGATTCGGTGGGGAGGGGGGTAGAGGCGATGTTCTTTCACAGCGTCCCTCTACACTCTTCTCGTACACTTACACTGAGGTCCTAACGATAAAAACGCGGTGAATGACGAAGTGGCTGCCCCCCCCCCCCTAAGGAGTTGGGAAGAGTGTAGTGTTGTGCTGCCACCCTTTCCCGCCCTACCTTATCGTGCGCAGGCTTATGGTCTGCCGTCTCTGTGAGGAGGTCGGAGTGATGGAAAGGGCTGGAAGACCAGGTGAAAGCAGAGAGTGTATCCCCCCCCCCCCTTTCTCACAGACCTCTGTGAGGCACTGCAACAAAAAAAGGGGGTGGGTGGAAATCACACGTCCCGAAAAAGCGTACAGAATGACACTCCTAAAAAAGTTCCAGTGAGAAGAAAATATTATAAAAAATAAACATTCACATACGGCTATTTCGCAGTTTGCACATTCCACCAACACCAGATTCTCGAGTGGTCGCAAACTTATTGCGGTGGAATAAGAGGCTTCGCGACATAACTGCAATACAAAAAAATGGAAAGGGGGGGGGGGGCTGAATGAGAACATTCATTTAGCCATATCACACATTATTTCTTCTTTCTTCCATTTCTGGCTATTCGTCAAAACGGCACCCAGATGAGGACCGACTCTTGAAACCTGCGCGTGGTGAACTTCAAGTCCAGCTTGGGCCAAAAGTCATCGAACAGCTTGGAGGAGTGCACGCCGAACATGTCGTACACGTGGCGGTTCAGCAGCGAAAATCTGAAAATGCAGAGAAGGGAAGTTATACTTCACGGTGCACCTGCACTGTGTGACCATAAAATCTCGAAGTGGTTAGGCCTCTAGTTGCATAAGAACATATCATAGCGTTGCAAAGCGACGGCGCGAACGTGTCGTAAGGGCTTAAGAATATTATAAAAAGTATGTCTTCGGTTGCCACAAACAAATAGGAAAAAAGGTGTGCGCTTCCCAAAAAAAAAAAAAACTGTTTATTGGTCGACTTTGCCCAATGAACAGTTGCTGTAGAAGCGTACACCTGTTTTTTACGTTATTCTGCGCAATAGCGTTTGGCACAGTTGTTAACCTAAATGCTGGCAACACTCTGGGAAATTTCGGAATCTCTGACTGTTCTAGACGCGGAGCAAAAGAATCTGAAGTTAGAGCATTAGTGAATAATGTGCGTTGTTTACGATGCCCCCCCCCCCCTTTTTTTTTTCAGGAAATCTCAGTGTATCTCAATAACAGTTTTGCGACTCACAGCTACAATTACAATAGGTCTCATTGTAGAGATCTAGTCAGAATTTCGATTTCACGCGATTCGTAGACTCCGGCTCATCCGAATGTTTTCGACTTAGGCAAAAAACAATTTTTTTTTTCGCGATTTCGCGAAGCTGATAGTGGTTGCGAAGCTTTGGGTACTCGAACAGCAGAACACCCACAGGGAGAGGAATTCAACCCCGCCTCAGTATTTTTCAATTTCGCTTACGAATGCATACACGAACACATACAAATGCACGCGTGAACCCCCATAAAATATAGTTGACCCCCCCCCCCCTCCGAAAAAATTTCCGAATACGCTCTTTCCGGGAGCCACCGTATTACACACCCTTTACCAGCGGTGGCTCCGAGTTTATTAATTACGATGTTTAGGAATGTTTGATTGTTCTGCTGGTGCGCATACACACCTTCATGGTGCTTCGAAATTGCCGTTTTGTTTACGGTACCTTACTAGGGCTGATCGCGCGAAAATGCAAAAACACCAGCGTAACTTCGATTTAGGCGCACCTCAGAAAACATTAGGTGGCCAGAATTAATCCATCGGGCGGCCAGAAATAATTCATCAGTCGGTCAAAATCAACTCCCAACTACGACCTTTCAATGAGCCGTTGAGTATATGCGTATTGCAATTGATCCTATAGAAAAAGAATATTCAAGACGACAGGTTGACGCACAACTTGTGGCATCCAAGATGGCAGACACGATTTCAGCGGGAATGCCAGGTATACTACACAGTCTAGCTGAAACGGTCGTACACTTGTTTTGGGACGTACCTGCCGCACGACAACCTGTTGAGGAACGTCCAGTACGTCGGCCTGAGATTGTGAGGTTCGAAGACCGCCTGGTGTACAGTAAAAAAGAAAAAAAAGGAAGAAGAAGAAGAAAGGATGTACGTGAGTTTGGATGAAACACGTGGTTCCTAGCTTCATTAATTAAGTGCGGACCACGCTAATTTCATTTCACTATACCCCTCAGGGCCAGAGGCCTTACAGGGGGGGAGTGGTAGCAACACTTTGAAACACACAAAAAACACGAAAAAAAGAACAAAAATACTATAAAAGTGCACATGAAACAAAGGAGCAAAATGTGAACTATTAGTGAGTTTAGAAAAAGCTTGAGTATACAATGTTAGCTGCGGAATTACGAAACTGTTCATGATGAAAAATGTTCACAACGTCCACGGGATTGCCATTCCAATCACGACAGGTTCGTGGCATAAATGAATGATGTAAGTGCGCAGTATTACACGAAACGAGTCCGACTTTACAACGATGGTCTGTGTGATGCGATACATGAGATGGCTCAGGGATGAGGCGATCGCTTATAGTGCAGGGCGGTGATACGTTTTATGAAACAAGGCAATGCGTGGCACGTTTCTGCGTGACGATAAATGACGGGTGGGAAAGATCTGATTTCATGGAAGTCGCTAATATTTGAATACCATCGTCAGAACTAAATAGGGTTGCGTGATCGGAAAATCGTGGCCCGAACTGCGAAGACAGCGCAAATGTAAAACGACCCCCGTAAAAGAAGCAAGGTGTTAGATACTTTACGGTATACAGCAGTACATATGGAATGATGCAATGCTATATCGCAATGCACAGAGGCACATCACGATTTGATATTACGAGCTGCAAGACACTTGGCGGCCACATACAACCGGCATAGTCTCAATCGTCATTAAATGCAGCACCTTATCTTCGCAATCTTCATTATACTCACCGCGTAAAAAAGCACCGCGCAGGAGACAGAGTAGAGGAGAACCGGCGCGTTGGGAACGCACGGAAGAACGCCATTGTCCATGCCAGCCATGTAGACGTTCTGCAAATGTAAGCGTACCAGACAAGAAGAAAAAATATATGCATTATTAGTTATGGGACATTGAGAAGTAGAGTGGAACCCAGACAAATCGAATTTTCTCTCCACACCGGCAAAGCAAAGCTTTTGAAGTGAAGTAAAAGAAGTGCAAGAAAGGAACCTTGCAACAGTGCTATGACTTCGTGAATTTCTACGGCACCCGCTAATGGCTGTCTAAACGTTTTTAAAGCAAGCGAACAATTGTATTGCACATTACAGAAGCCGAAAACCAGCTTAAGAAAGCTTAGATTTATAAAGTTGCAGATATGTTCCTATTTCCATGTAGTAACCCATCTGTTTGCGCAAAAAATACATACAAATGAGACAGATTGCTGTCTCTTGGGAACTCTACGCAAGTGTATACAAAGGAGGATTTAAAAAATCATCCTGGCGTAGACGCAGCTAAAGAAACAAAATTATTACTTGGCCAGCTGCTACGCAGGAAATAAATCACAAAACACGCAACAGCCTGGTGCTCGCACCCATGCATTCGATTCTCACCTCGACGAGCTTCCAGACTAGGTAGAGTGCGATGCTGGGACTTGGGTACCAGAACATGGACAGGCCTGCCAGAAGACCAGCCGGCAGAGCGTGCCAGTCACTGCGACCATCGCCACTCCACCGCAGCAGGCAGCTTACTAGCTGGAATATAATTGGAGTGGGGGCGGCACCGTTTTCACCCCATTTCGTGGTGCGCGAACGTACAAAAAAGCACGGCCTATTATCAGCTTATGCATTAGCGTACACGAGCAGTCCTGACAGCCATTTTCAGGCCATAAATACTAGAGACCACATTCTGACATTTGCGGAATGGACTCTGTACAGTCTTGCTTGAGTGTTCAAGAATTGCACATGACCGACAACTATACTTCACACGAACACAAATAAGGTGGACATAGGAACGAATGGCGACACTCTGATGCCTCACCTATATATTTACAGTGTGTAGAAATCGTCCAATATCTTAATTTTCTTATGTTGGATTCATAAGACTGTTCTGCAAACCCTCACCCATCCATCAAAAAAAGTGCGTGTTCACTTTATAAATGTTTTCATTTTACATTAACCTCCAAGATTCACTTACCCAATCATCAACAGGAGTCTCTGCCTGCTACCGTTAACGCTCACTTATTTGTCAATGCACTCTTCTGATTAATTTTCCTGTTCTCCTACGTATACTAGAGCTCAGGCCGACCTCTCGTTCTTCTAATAAATTTCTCCTTCTGATAAATGCAGACAGCGCCCTTGGGCTGCCTGAGTAGTGAGAACCTTGAACACTAAAGATTTGCACAACTGGTTCGAACGAGAAAAGATATAGTATAGGGCCCACTTGGCGACCCCCTCTCTCCAACTGCACTGCAGTAAAAGTGTGGCAACGCAAAGACACACACACACACACACACACACACACACACACAGAGAGAGAGAGAAAAGGCGCCACGAGCCTTTGCACTGGCACTTCATAATAAGTTCGACAATAGAAGAACTAGTCCAAACCAAAGTACTGCTCAAACGATTGTACTGCAGTTTGTTGTAATGATCAATTACCTTGGTATTGCACGGAAAGCAAGACAAATGGCTAGACAATACACAGAAAAGTATCAGTGCATACACATGCTTGTTCTTTTCACGACATTTTCTTTTTGCTTCGTGTGCTGCCGCAGGACAGAGATAAAAGATAAATTAAGTGCGTAAAAAAGCGCCCAACGGCTTATCTGTGAGCTATACACAAGCAACAAAGGATTAAGAACAATTTTTATGTTGCCCTTTTTTTAGCGCGAAGTGTATTGGATCTGATCCCAGAATGGTCAAGTGGGAAACGCCGCGAGACCTGTGTAAACAGAGTTCTTCCATCTGCAGAGAATATACGAAGTCGTATGCTCGCATGCTGCAAATACTGAGAGCGCGGGCAGTTCGTGTTCGAGCACGGTGGTTTACTGCGCATGCGTGCACTTCGCGCGCATGCGCCACAGCTCGACCTGGTCTCCTGTCGGCCACGACAGCAGCGCCGCTTTTCACCATGCAA
This sequence comes from Rhipicephalus microplus, assembly GCF_043290135.1. Lineage (NCBI taxonomy): Eukaryota > Metazoa > Arthropoda > Arachnida > Ixodida > Ixodidae > Rhipicephalus > Rhipicephalus microplus. The sequence goes on along the minus strand of NC_134704.1, from coordinate 51,629,712 downwards.
CTCCTCCTACGGCTTAAAGGGAAACTAAAGTCAAATATTAAGTCGAAGTTGACTGTTGAAATGGGGGTCCAGAAACCTTGTAGTGTTACTTTCGTGCCAAGGAAGGGCCTATTTTTAAATAAAATCACATTTTAGTTCTACGCATCGGGTTAGCGCACTTCAAATTATCCGCCTCAAGAAGCGGTGGACCGAAACGACTCGCGTCACTGTTGTCATGCATAACGGTGCCCAGCTTAACTGCGCTACTAGCAGCAGACCGAAAGCAGCGGGAGCCACAGCAGCAACAACGGCCATTGATCAATTTCCCGCCTTTGGCTTCGAGAGTGCAGACGCTTTTGTTTCAACTGCGGCCCGCTAGATGGCATTACCTGTCGCGTGCAACCACGCGAAAATTGAATTTTTGTACCACTCGCGCCATTCCCCATAGTAACGTCCGGCGGTTTTTTATTCCATGAATCAAACAGAAACGGTCAAACAACATTTTATTGCGTCTCTCGATGCACGGAAGTACTAGTGATTAATTGTAGGCGGTCCGTCTGATGTCATCGGGATAATTTTGAAAATGCCCCACTGCAGCGCTTGTGTTCTTGTGCATTTACATTTAATTTCTCGGTAAGTGTCAATATTAGTTTTAAATGTTGTCATACATTGAGCTTTCCTTCTGACGTAAATTGTTATTTGACTTTAGTGTCCCTTTCAGCAGCACAGAACTTATTGTTGCTGGATAACAATATACATATTGCATTTTTGAGAACAGGCACGCAAGAAAGCGTCAGACTACGCGACCTCGTTCAGCAAAGGGATCGACCCCATGTTCCATAATCCAACTTCAAGGCCCTTCCGCAACAAAACACTTTTTTTTGGTAATTTAAGGCATAATTTAAAACTATAAATCCTAGGCACAACGCGAAAAGAATGCTGGAACATTTTCGTTTTTTTTTTCATCTCTACTACATACGATTCAATCACACGTTCTGGTTAATTGTCGGTCACTTATATTTATTCGTAAGCGAGACCCCACATCAGCTTTCTCTAGCTCCCAAGCAAAACTTTCAAGTACCCTGTAGATGCCAGCGAAGGAACCGAGGAAGGCGCCCAGCCAGAGGTTGTCCCGACGGAGGAGCGTCGGGTAGACGCGGCTCACGTCCTGCGCTAGGTGACGTCGGGCGGCCACCAGCCGAAACAGCACCCGCAGGCCACAGCCCAGCATGAAGGAGCGCAGGAAACCCTGTGCGAAGAAGAAGTGCACGATGATGATGATGCTGAATGGCGTTTTATGGTGCAAGGACCAGTGATGACCATGTACCGCTAAATCATCAAGATGCCACACGTCACATTCAGAAAATAAACATCACCAGAACCAGTTTATTCCACCGTATAACGGCGATGCACTCTTAGAAGCAAACACTGAGCACTCGCTAGCTGCGCGCGCCTTAGATGTGTATGGCTGCTTACTGCATGCCTGTCCAAGGCACGAGGCCACAGTTGCTGACTAAAGCACGCATCTTACTTAGATGGCTGCAGGCATACTACATTGACCACGATTGCCCGAAATCTGCTGAAAAGAATGGAAAACGCACGATGAGTACACACACAGTGGAACTGACTGTGTAGGTACAAGCGTCTCTAGCCTAAGCAAATGTGAAAATCGGGCGAGTTGGCATAAGTAGCGTAAAAAAACACATTGCAGATAGAAGAGGCACGTGCACGCCTAATCACTGTCTTTTTTGCGATTCGCATCTACGTGACGTTTTGTTGCATTGTTGCAATAAAGTTCAGAATGGCTCTCTAACTTAACCTAGAGCGACCACAAGAAGTAAAAGCAAAGCTGGTCAAATGTCAGAGCTACGCACTAGTTTTGCAGCAGTGACAGCCTCTCCAGCGAGTTTTTAATCTCTCTGTGTCAAATCAGGTCAACCATAACCAACCTGGAAAACGTGCGCCGCGCATCCACGCTTGTGACCGCACGACCAGTGCCTGGCGTTCAGTCCCAGCGCGGTGAGCCTCTTCTGCATCCACGACCCTTGGTCGTCGAGGAGACGAGACACGTAGTGGACGAGCTGCCAGGCCTTCTGCTGGGCCTCGCTGCGAGCGGCGAGGTCCTCGGGAGGACTGTCCACCCCGGCGCGCAGGATGGGCGGCGTGGGCGAGCTGCCCGACGAACTGGGCGTGTGCGAGCACGAACCGCGGGGCGACGACGAGAGTACTTCCTCGCGACCCACGATGAACTGGAAGGCCCGGCTCACGGGGTCGTTCGAGAAGCCGCTGCGCCGGATCACGTACAGGAAGAGCGCGGACGCCACGCTGAACAGCATCACCTGGGAAGACGAGGACAACAAGACATCACAAAGCAGGACGAAAAATAATGGCACACGACCGTGGGCCCTTCTTCATACTCAGAAAACTTTTAGGTCGATGGGCGACACATGCTTTTCAAAAGCGTATATATTAGCAATCAACAAGTTAGAAAGAGGTGTACTTAAAAAAAAGAGTAAAGTAGTATGTACAAGCAAATAGCTAGCAACTGCAGTGGTTACTTGGAACTAACTAACATTTTGGAACCTGCTAAAAACCTACGTTAAAAACGATTACCGGCTACAACCTTTGCTAACTTTGTGCTCTCTGTTTAGTACCTGCGTTAATAGACATGCAGTATATAGCTCAATCCAAATAGGTAGTAAACGCCGCCGTTTCTAACGGTCTTACTACATTCTTCCCAACTACTTATTCTAAAATAGTGAGAACTTATGGTATTCAATTGTGACTGGAATCAACTCGATATATCATTCTTAATCAGAAAAAGACAAAGAAAATGCACATGGATTAAGTGTCGCAAACCGAGCGCTCAAAAAGGGCGCGCCGCCAAATTCTCGCGATAAAGCGCGGGAGAGACGCCTCAAGGTCAACGATAAAAGAAAAAAAAGAAGAAAACAAGCATCCAAAGACTCCCCGGGCGCGCGTCCCTCTCCCTCGGAAGCGTAGGTGCGCCGACGAAACCTCCTCTCAACGGCGCCCGAGCAAGCCCTAGAGAGTTCTCGATGGAAAGGGGCGTGGTGATGCAGGGTTGCGTCATCTTTCGCGGACGGCCCTCGTACCTTCTCGCCCTCTCCCCAGCCTTCGCTGCGTATCGCGCCAACGAAATGATGAGAACTTTCTGGAATCTCGCGCGGAAGGTATTTAATCGAGCGGCCGAGATGGGAGATCAGGAGAAGAAGGAAGTTAGCGCCAGAGTGCGTAGGGTATCCCGCCGCGTCTGTCGGTGAAGGTTTTGTCCTTAGTGACAAAGCAGGAGAAGAAGAAAGTATGCGCCAGAGTGCGTCGGGTGTTCCGCCTTGTGGGCGAAGCCTTTTGTCTTCCGTGACAAAGGAGGAGAAGAAGAGGATTTCCACCTGAAGGGCGAAGACTCGAGCTACAGGCAAGAGTGTGTGTCTACCGCTATCGAGCGAAGACGCGTGGCAACAGCTGCGTGTGGGAAGCCGACGTGTTTCCGGCGAAGAAGTTTGAAGCTTGGAGAGCGGCCAAGTGAAGACGCGAGGTTTCCTGGAAGAGAAACTTCGGGGGCAGCGGAACGACAACAACGCTGGACTTCGAGTGAGTGATTCTCGGAAGAGTATCATGCAGACTTTTGTTCCAAGAACTTTGGACTGAATAAGTTTTCTAACTCTTTAGTCTTTAAGTGTCTTGGTTGTTCGATGCATGCAACTGCATTGTAGTGCGTATTGTTATCTGTGTCCGTTGTTTCGAGTGTGGCTGATTGTACTGTGTAGTACATTGCTTGATTGGTGACATATTGCATTCAACTATTGTCGAGTTTGCATTCTTGTGTATCGTTTTGATCTGCCATAACTGAGAATATAATTTTCTTTTGTTTATCAACTCTCGGCTCTGACTTGTTCTTTGGGCCACAGCCGGCGTCCGCTGGCGCGCCAAATAGGACCACTTCTAAATTGTCCACGCTGTCGTGGTGCGGTTCGGAGGGCCGATACTTCGGCCCTTGGAATTAACCCGGCGATCGCCTCCGTAATTAACGGGACCCGTGACATTAAGAAAAAATGAACATTTTTTTAGGTATACCCTACTGCGATATCCACACATCAATCTGCTATCGTGAAAACAAAGTACCATAACGTAATTAACTATATGCAAGTGCTATAAGCGTTTTAGTACGCAATTTATTTGAAGAAATGAAGACATGACAGGAAAGTGTGAAATAACTCAAGGTAATCAAAATTAATCCGGTCTTCCTCACTACACCGTGTCATAATAATATCGTGATTTTGGCACGTAGAGCCCCGCAAGTAATTACAGAAAAACCTCAGTTATATGAGTCGCGCGGGATCACCAGAAATATTCGTGATGATGATATGTGGGGTTTAACGTATCAAAACCGCCATATGATTATGAGAGACGCCGTAGTGAAGGGCTGCGAAAATTTCGACCACCTGGAGTTCTTTAACGTACACCCAAATCTTAGCACACGCGCCTACAACATTCCCGCCTCCATCGGAAATGCAGCTGCCGCAGCCGGGATTTGATCCCGCTACCTGCGGGTCAGCAGCCGAGTAGCTTAGCCACTAGACCAACGCGGCGGGGCACCAGCAATATTCTTATCATCCGAAATTCGTATCACACGAAAAGATGGAAAATTAGTACGAGAGTAATGAAAGGTATAGCTTACGTTTCAAGTTATTGTTTCTTAGATTCATATCAACGTCACCAAAAGCTCTGAATGATTGATTGCCTGCAAAGGCTTCAGATGTCATCAATTATTCCCGTACACGTAAATACGTGTCGCGTGTGCGTGTGCAAATTATGAACCAGATACGTTGTTAGCCGTTACAGGTAACAGCTGCTTGCTAATATTTTTACGATTTTTCGCATGACGCGAAAGTACTGCGGCACAAGTGACTCAAGGACCGCTTTGCATGCGATAGATCAATGCTGGAGAATACACTGACTGAGAAGGAAAAAAAAAGGATGACAGCTTTCCCACTGTCTTAGGCGAGTGCGCACGCGCACATTCACTTAAGTTAGCGAGGAGGGTACCACAACACACACCCACCCACTGTTGCGACTTTGGATAGAGTGGTCCTGACCGGAGCCATCCTAGCCTCAGAAGATGACAAGTAGAGGAGCCGGGGTAGGTAAGGACGTTTATATACGATGTTAGCATGTTCAAGGTAGCGTGAAACAAGCAGAAAGCAAAAAAGCATCCCCTAGCATCTCGGCGCTCACATTTCATATCCTGGGTCTTCCTATGATTCCTTGCAAGGGAAAACAATTGAGTCTACGACACTCCAATCATACCATCGTCTTCCTGTCTGCCCCCGAAGAGGGGAAGTCCAATACCTCTTTCCTCTCAACCAGGAAAAGGGGAAGAGGCAGCCCAGTTCGTTGCACGGTGAGAGATAAACCCCCACAATACACGGCACAACTAGCCTGGTGCGACGACGGGGAGTCTCAAGCCCAGAGATGACTCAATGGAGGCATCGCTTCCGGGCAGGCCGCGGTGTGCGAGAAAAGAAGACTTGAAGGCGCCAAGGATAGCGAAGCCGCACAAACTGCACATAGTCATGTCTAGGTTGATTGATTGATTGATTTGTAGGGTTTAACGTCCCAAAACCACCATATGATTATGAGAGACGCCGTAGTGGAGGGCTCCGGAAATTTGGACCACCTGGGGTTCTTTAACGTGCACCCAAATCTGAGCACACGGGCCTACAACATTTCCGCCTCCATCGGAGTAGTCATGTCTAGGGAATCCGTCGGTCGGGCGTATCTAAAGGGTTTTTGGCAAGGCGAGCCGACGACCCTGAAGAATTCGCCGTACTGCTGTGTTGACGCCGCTTCGGAATGTTGCTCTCGGCTGCTGAGAACTGCTTGGCTAACGACAAGTTCGCGACAAAAAGAGCCGGCTACGTGGTATTGCACGATATTCTGCAACCGTCGCCGTATGAAGGAAAAAGACCCCGTGGAATTTGGGCGAGGCATAACACACACACACACACACACACACACACACACACACACACACACACACACACACACACACACACACACACACACACACACACACACACACACGTGTGTGTGTGTGTGTTACTACTAGAAAACAAAGCTACGACAGAGTCCGGTCACACTAACAGATGCCGTTCGTACGTCCGACGCTTTCTATTGTTGTTAGCTTGTTTCTACAACTGGTTTAGGACGAAATTCCGTCATTTTAACTGCTCAACTGACTTTTACCCGTATATGCTAGTACATATATGCATATAACTTTGTTAGTTCTGTTATGTATTGTCAAATTCATCCGCAGAACCGTTCTTACATGGGGTACAACCGCGGTTGTGGTGGGCGAGAGAGAGAGAGAGAGAGAGAGGAAGTTTAGAACATCCAGTTTCTTTTTTTCAGCTGCCGCGACATGACTGGCGAGATCAAAAATACGGGTGAAAAGGTTGCTCGCAATTATGACTGACGTTTTTGAAGAATAGGCTGGACTTGAGTGTGCTAATCAAGCCGCGTAGCTTATTGCTACTGCATAGGAAAATGTTATGCTGAATTCCAGGGAGTGGGGAGGTAAGAAGGGGGGGGAGTGAGCCCCGTAACTGTCTCTCAGGGGGAGAACACCTCAACAGTAGCTCACGAGGGATGGGGGTAAGGAGGGATTAAAAAGGATGGGAATTAAATGTATAGAGGTAAAGAGAGAATCAGGGAGGAAGAGAGAGGCACAAGGACAGCCGCATAAGGAAGTAGGGAGAAGATAGGAAAGATGGAAACGGTCGCAGAAGTCCCAGGACGGATCAGGCACTGCGCCGTGCTCCCGGCAGGGCTGCAGAAATTAGGTGCCTTTCTCCTGTTCTAACCACTACCACCAAGTCCGAGGACGGGGCTTCCGCGGCGTCTGAATAGGCAGCTCTAGCACCCAACTGAAGTCTTTTCTTCCCTACCTTATTGTGTAACCCGCACCCCGTCTCTCGTTACCACGGATTATGGCGGGGGCTGCACCGCTTAGCCGGAGAGGGTCTGTGGCAGAGCGGGGAGCATGGCTGAAAATGAGGTGCAGGTGTGCAAGTTTAGCCGGTGTCGCTGCGTCACCAGCGCGCGCGTCACCAGCACGTAACCTCCAGAGGCGAACCAATAGCGCGCGAGCAATCCTGAGGCTGGCACTGGCGTCCTCCTCGCACTCTTTCTTTTCCCTCTTTCGTGCGATGCGGGGCCAGCAATTCCAAATACGCGGACGGCGTACCACTCGGCGAGATCTCTTGGCGTCAGGAGGCTGGATTTCGGGCTGACCGGTCGCGCGCTCCGCGCGCTTGCGACCTCCGGCGTCAGCGTGGCTCTGGCCGACTGGGCTCGCCCTACGTCACCTCCTGCCGCCGACGACCTTCCACCTCCGACGACAGTGCAGCTCTGACTTACTGGACTTGCTCTACGCCATCCACCGACGCCGAAAGGAGCTCTCGCAGGTGCGCCCCGTCCTCGGACTCCAGTGACCGTGCTCCCATCTTTCCTATCTCTTCTATCCCCTCATTTTGTCGTCTCTCGCTCTGGCTTACCACCTCACGTCTCTTCCTCTCTTCTCCTTCTTCGGCTTTCCTACATCTTTACTCCTATCCTTTTTTATCCCTCCTCACCCCCATCCCTCGTGAGCTACTGTGGCGGTGTCGCTCACTGAAGCAGACAATAACGGGGCTCACTTTTCTCTTCTTTTCTCTTTTTTAAGAGTCACTTCTCTTGGCGTCAGGAGATGCATGGCGTAGAGTGAGCCAGTCGACTAGAGCTGCGCTGTCGTCGGAAATCGCGGGGGCACAACCGGTTGGCACGAAATCCAGCGAGCGAGTCAGGGGCAACCGCCTTCTGCTTAGACACCACTCTGGACGCTTATGTGTATTGCACGCTCTCCAGACCCACCCATGCATAAAATGCCGGGAAGCAGAGCGTAGGGTATCTAAAAATCATGAATCATCTCCCCGAAGGGGATCCTGATGGGATGCGAAGCAGCAGCGGTGCACACGGCGTTGACCCGGTTGAAACGGGCGTCGACGCGGGTGCTGGAAATACGGTTTCAAGCGAAACTGGGTGTAGCATTTACTCAAGTAAACATTTGTTTGAAACGCAAAGACGCGGGAGGCGGGTTGGGTTCCGAGTAAGTTTCATCGCATATAAACGACCTGAAGGAGTGTTTCCACTCGACGTGCCGTCGAGCGTTGCGGGAGTGGAGAGGGTGAAGCGAGAGAGAAGTGTGTTGCGAGCGGGCGGAGGAACCGGCAGCTGCGGCGAGCGTGCTGCGGGTAAGTGACGTCCGCGCGAACCTGCGAGGAGAGCGTGACGTCAACGCGCAGATTCGGTGTGACCTACTTGGCACCTCTCCAACACCTGCGGCGAGGGAACGCGTTGCTGCGCGGTCGTACGGACGCACGGCGTTAAACACGCGAGTCAAAGAGCTGCTTAGCATCTAAAACAATAAATATATGGCATTGACCGTACTTTTTCGGGCTCATAATGATGATGGTGATGATGGCGTGATTGTGTTTACAGACACGGGTCGTTAAGCGCCATGAATAAGCAATTTTTTGGGCTGTGCGTCGCGCAACAGAGCAACAGTGTCGTAACGATCCGCAGAAAAGCCGTGTCTGCTTCCGGGATGTCGCCACAAGTGACACCGAGAAATGGTGCCGGTACCGCGGTGACCTTTTCCTCGATGGCCTCTCCCCTTGCGAAGGCGACGCGTCAGACGGCAAGCCAAAAACCAAGAAAAACGGTGGCTTTGTCTATGTGGTCACGAAGCGCGATCGAAGAGTGTTGCACACGCAGGCTATCGGTCCCGCCTCCTTTAATCTCGGTCGGTCATCGCACTTCGCGATGTAAGTGACCGGGATTGCGCGAGTGACGCAAGAAGAAAACTGGTCTCCGGAGCGATCATTTCAAAGTAGATAAATAGCATGGACTAACAACCGTATTCCAGAACTTCCCTCGACGCTTCACCTTAGCTTGAGAAAGTCGATGGTAACGCCGTCTCTAGGTCGCTGCATATCGGCGATAATCTTCAGCGATTCTTAAGAAGCGCAGCGTCATTTTAAGTCGAGCAGCGGCACAGTGATCTGCGCTGTCAAGTGAAAGACGAAATTCGAGTCGAGGATCGTTTGTGAATACGGGGGTTAATAATAATAACTTTTTTAATGTTTAACGTCTCAAAATCGCCATGCGAGACGCCGTATATTGGAAGGCTCCGGAAATTTCTACCGCCTGGGGTTCTTTACCGTGCACCTAAATCTAGGCACACGGGCCTCAAACAGGTTAACCTCCATCGAAAATGCGGATGCCGCAGCCTGGATGTGATCCCGCGACCTGCGTGTCAGTAGCCGAGTGCTTCAGCCGCTATATTACCGTGGCGGATGTGAATACGGGGTGCACGCGAAGAGCTTGGTGTGCGAAATTGAGGGTAAAAAAACTACTGACGCACTCGGTCAATGACTATGTTTCTAGGTAGAAAGTGATCTAGCTGTGGGAGCATTATATATACATTATTTGCGCTCCATCTTCTTCTTCAGTGATGACGACGATAAGCACTATTCACTATCCGGTAGTCAAACAAATGAGGGGCAAACGTGCGTCTGAGCGACAGTCGATGTGCAGTTCGCTGGGGAAAACTTTGCTAATGCGTCTCTTTTACGCATGCGTCGACGTCAGGGCAGCAACTGTAGCAGTTGTTAATACCTTCCCTATTGAAACGATCCGTATGCGATGTCCAATAATTCCGTGTGTTTCCGTAAGAATACATATGTTTCCTATATATTTTCCATATATTTCCGTAAGATTCTTACGGAAACATACGGAATTATTGGAAATCGCATACGGATAGTTTCAATAGGGTTAGTTGATGCGTTCAGCGACAATATGTGCACTGTGCAGTAAACCAGCACAGGAGTCATGCGAGTTGTACGTACCTAGTAGTTTTTCTGCCTAATTTAAGCTATATCGATAAGTATACGTGTTTGCAGTCAGATGAAAAGGCGGGCAGACATGCACCGATAGGTGTTACAATTAACAATTTCCGTTGTACGTACACTCTGTGGTACTCATCACGTGAGCCTATGGAGAGTAGCAATCACATGACATGGCATCATTGACTCCCTCGCCGACTCTCACTCACTCAAACTTGTTCCCGAATTAGCATACGAGAGCTTTCACCACTGGCTTTCGCCGAAATACTTCCACCGCCTACGAGAATAGAACCGGCGACCCTCAGCAACGAAACACCGCTGTGTCCGAGTCACCTCGGAAAGCGCCTGCTTGCTGTCTCGGCCCGTACACCCAACCGCAAAAGTTTGCGGGACGCGAAATGTTTGAGAGAGCTATCTTCTCGCTTTCTCATAGGATCATCAGCATCATCATCAGCCCACAGCAGGACAAGAGCCTCTCCCATGTCTCGCTCGCCAATCAATCCAGTCCTGCGCTTGATTTTGCCACGTTATCCTCGTAAACTTCTCAATATCTTCTGCACACCTAACGTTTTGCCACCTCCTCGCGCTTTTGCCTCCATTTGGAATTGAGTCTTGCCTTCACGCTACGCGCTCTGTCCACGCCCATTTCTTCTTCTGGGAGCGTAACCTCGAAATAAATGTCCCAGCCTGTAGTTGACATCACAAACTACCAGAAAAGCATTGCGCAATTTTGTGGATCCAACTTCCCATAAACTTTGACGTCAGGCGTATATGAGCCACCATGGACCCGCGTGTCGCCCAAATTCGTGCTCGCAGCACAGCGTAACATCGTTTGCGACACGTCGAACTGCAACATCCTCTTCTTTTTCTCTTCCTCGACTTGCGCAAACGGTTTATTGCCCCACGGGCGTCGTCGCATAGCGCCTGACCTCCCAAATAAATTGCAACGACACACGCACGCGAACGCTATAGCAGCGGCCGCGGAGAGAGAGAGAGAGAATATGGGCAGGCGACTGCGACCACTTACCTCGCCACGCTTGATCGGACGGAAATCCTTGCGGGAGACCCTCATGCGGAAGATGGTTTCCGAGGCCTGTGCAACACCGGCACGGAAGCGTGAGAATCAGTCGCCCTCCGAATAAGCTCGCGGCAGTATAGTTGTACAGTGAGGCATAAAAAAAAAAAAATCCTTGCGAAGGGGCTGTGTCGAGCCGAAGTTTTGACAAGGCGGACTTGTCTTCTTCAAGACCATAGAACAGAGCTGTGCTAGCCAGAACTTCGGGTCGACACAACCACTGTTTACGAATTTTTGAATAAAAAAATTCCATCTCCCTCTTCCTGACATTTTTTTTGGGGGGGGGGGGGGCTAGTAAGACATTTCAACACTTGCGAGGTTAACTAAGTAACCGCTAAAAAAATTGGAACATTAACGGCCCCAGACGGACGCTCGGATACTCTATGATGGCACACGGAAGGTGCGCCTTGCTAAATGGGATGACAAATACACACCGACGCATACTGGAGCCGTTAGAATCTGGAACACACGAGATGAGGTCTGTTTGATATTAAATTACTTGCTGCGAAGAGGTTTAGGTTTGTCACTTTCTTTATATGGCATTTCTCTTCTTTCTGCAGCGAATAAGCCCGAGACAAGGTAACCCTTTATTTTCTTGAGATACGCCGTATAGCACTTTCAAGTTTTACCTTTGAGCTTTGTCATTCATGTTTTAAGACCTAAGCGCGATCACATTTTTTTTATATTTATAGGTACTTCATTAAATCTTTCTATTCATAAGAATAAGAGCCTTCCCGTGCTGTTTCTGTATCAGCTTTATCAAAACTTTATCAGCGCAGCTGATAAAGTTGTCAAGAGTCAAGTCAGCTAACTATCCGAGTTGTCGATTTCGTCAGTGTGCCGAGCACAGTCCAACACATCAATTGTGATAAGCTCAATTTGATGCAATTGAAACTCGGCTGTACGCTATTATGTGAGAAATGTTACTGAAAAGGCCATGGTTGCGTCCTTCCGTTGTATATGGAAAAAGAAAGTTGCTACTTACGATGTTGCAGACGTATATGGCCAACGCTTGCCTCCTGGAAAAATAAGATCAAACGGAGGAGCATGAAGTATAAAACGGAGTTTTGCCGCACATGCTGGTAGCAAGATAACGTACTTTAATACAACGATGCAGTTAAATGAAATATAAAGCCACACATTTATACAGTGACGATAAAAAATTTGGCATTTCAGGCACGACCTAACAGGAAAGAAACAACAAGAAAAATTTGCAGACTCCACGTACAGTGGAAATCGATAATATGTGAAGCACGAAGAAGAAAGCTTGATATGTCACTTTAAAAACAGGCCAACATTACAAGGTGAAGGTAAATGATGCCGTACATGACTTCCGTGTCATGATCACGTTTGCATGTGTCGTTTATCTTCGTCATCTATTCACGTCACGTGATACCAAATTTGGTATATGTGGGGCTAGCGAAACGGCTGCAAGCACGCTATTAGCGTGGTATGTTGTCATGTTCTTACATGACAGGAGTCTCAGGATTATCGTGTTTGCGCCAGTCATATTTCGTCATCAGTTGACGTCACGTAACACCAAATTTGGTATATGTGGAGCTATCAAATCGGCCGCGAGCGCATCATGAGCGTTGCATGTAGTCATGTTACATGACACGCATCTCACGTTTATCATGTGAACACCATTATCATACCTTCGTGATCCATTCACGTCCCGTAATACCGAATTTGGTATAAATGGAGCTAGCGAAACGGTCGCCAGCGCACCATGAGCGTGGCATGTAGTCATGTTACTTGACACGCATGTAATCATTATCATATTTGCACTTGTCACATACCTTCGTCATAAATTCACGTACTGTAATACCGAATTTGGAATCATGTGACGCTAGCGAAATGGCCGCGCACGCATCACGAGTGTGGCATGTAGTCATGTTGTTAAACGACACGCATGTGATGATTTTCATGCTGGGGTCTGTCGCTTGTGTTCGCCATGCAGTCATGTCATACCATACCAGTTCTGCAACACGCCATGTGAACGAAATCACCGCAAGAGCTGCAGGACCATGAAATGTAAATCATGACATACATGTCATAATTTTCATGTTATGACAAGTTAAATATGCTCGTCATAGAGTCATGTTATGCCATATCAAGGTTAGTATCGATATCATTATCCAAACGACCACGAGAGCTAAAAGCCGTAGGCGGATAGATAGATAGATAGATAGATAGATAGATAGATAGATAGATAGATAGATAGATAGATAGATAGATAGATAGATAGATAGATAGATAGATAGATAGATAGATAGATAGATAGATAGATAGACGCTCAATGTCGCCGAAGTTTGCTAAATGCTTCGCATTTAAAAATCGGTACGTTTCACGCTAGATGTGTCTTTATGGTGTCATGACGCCGATTGTACTGCGTCTGAGGACGACACCATAACCGTTGGCAAAACGAGAGACACGGAATCTGAGAAGATATAAACTCTTCGTCATGCCAAGCCAAGTAATGGAATTCGGGCAAAAAGCTAAGACAACGCAACTGAGCGCTGAATGACATTGTGATTTATGAAGCGTGCGCACAAAAGTGCATCTCACCTGCTCTTGCGTTCAATTAGGATGGCCAGAAGGCTGGCCAGGAAACCCGGCAGGTAGGAGGCATTCAGGAAGTTGAACCGCCCCACCAGCCTCCTGTATTGCACATACGAGCACCATTAAAAAGCGCCGTGCATCATAGCTATGCAACATAGCTAACAGGTGAACACCGGTCAGAGCTAAAAGCTGCGTATTTCAGATCTAGAATTCCTCGACACCAGGAAGCTCTGTACCATCGACTTCGTTTGAACACAGCCCATGGAAGCAGCTTACGGTATACCGTTTAGGTCAAGAAGGTTCCTTGGCTTCGGTCAAGCGGAAAGTCAGTGCTGTATACAACAACAGCGGCTCAATCGAAACTGTGGAACACATTTTATTTCAGCGTCCAGCGTACAGCAACGAGCGTGCGCCCCGTGAATATTGCAATTTTTTATCATGCTGAGAACTTTATAATCTTACTGCATCTTAGGCCCTTTGGCCTGCCTCATGCAAGAGAGGCGTGCGACTAAACTTCTATTCACGTATCCTGGTGTGCATAAGTCAGCTGGACAAACTTTAGCTGTAACTTGCATGCACACAGTGTACAAGACTCGACCGGCGGGCCAGGAGACTGTCTCGATTTTAATTTATTTTCATCCTGTTTTAACATAATCTTACTTTTTTTTCTCTTTATCTTCTTGTCTTTCCATCCTCGATACCTTTCCCCACGCCGGCTTAATTGTTTGCCTTTCAATTAAGGGCTATCTTTCCCTCTCTCTGCATATGTGCCGTCTGTTCGCTTCTGTATTTGTCATTTAGCACTGCACTAAACGTGCTAACTCACCAACTGGCCCGAATTTCGATTTTAGAACACCCTCTTACCAGCACGGCATGCTGTTGCTGTGGTACAACATCCGATCGCGTTTAACTAAAATTGAAGCCATTCTTTGAGGCCAATCGAGTTGAATTGATTGATTCGTTGATTTATTGATATATCACGCAAAACAAAATGTGCGATGAAAGGCGTCAGCGGAGCGGTTCCGGACAACTTTAGTCACAGCTACTCTTGTGATAACTTATTCTCCTCAATACAATCTGGTCTGCCTAACATTATCCATTTTACGAACTGCAAAGTGGCACGGCCAGACACCACGCTCCTTTATTACAATATCACTACCTTTAATATAAAACCCATTCTTTTTCCCCTCTCTCTCGTATTTTATTGATAGCGTCTTGATGCTTCCAGTGAAAGGAGCTGCAGTCCACTGGCCCGGCGTTGGTGCTGCTTGCAAAAACCCCATTCACTTGCACTTGGTGAACCTCCCGCTAGACCGGTGCCTGTTTTTTGCTTGAGCATGACAGACACAGCTCTTTACGAGGTCTCAAGAAATTTTATCGAGCCAATATCGCGGAAATACGAAAAATACAATGTGCAATTTCTTACGTCACGCGCGGAGATTACGACGCGAAATTCGAAAATGAGACTTAAACCTTGATTTCATCCGCAAATAAAGAATTTATGACATTGACACTTACGACATTAGAGTTCTCACAGTGTAGTTTATCAATATAAAAACTCATCGTTTCTTTTTAGTGTCCTTTTAAAGAAACTAAACGTGATATTTGATTAGCCTGCAATAATAGTATGCAATAATGACATTGAAAACTCAATGGAATCGGGCTTTTTAGTAAATTGTTTTTTTAAGGCTGCGCGAGTAATTAGAGGTTACGCACCTGAGCGAGCAGAAGACGGCGATGAAGGCGAACGCGTTGAAGCTGAGGAAGAAAGACGAGATGAGGACCGCCTGGAGCGTGCGCTTCACTGCGGTGCCATCGTAACGCTTGCTGTACACCAGGGAGGCCTGCGAGGAATGTGTGGTCCCGTGAGTGAATGTGATAAGCTAACGCGAATTCAACACATTTAGAGATTGAACGGTCTGAGTAAAGACAGTCAGGAACGACCGCCGTGTTGATTGCAATGTTGAACGCACAGAGAAAAAAATTGAGCAGTTTCAACGCCCATTTTGTTCGAGACTATTATCATTTGATGGAGCTGTTAGAAAAGTGTCACCGTAATGTTTCAAAAATCGCAACCGTACAGCATATACTTACCAGAGCATGCATATCTTACAGAAGGTGTAATTTACTTTATTTATTTATACAGTACTGCTAGCCTCTAGCTGAGGCTGTAAGCAGGAGTGGTAGTAACAGGTAGAAAATAAAGTGAACAAATCGAGATTCAACGCTCGTGGCAATAAAAAAGAAAAGAAAACAAAACAAAACAAAAGAACACTCAAGATAAACAAAATGTAAACCACAATTGCAACTTATCAAGCACTGGTATGCGGAAACCAATTGCAGAAAAATATAACCGTATTTCTGTTTACAAAAAAAAAATGATATGCGATAGCCGTATCACGTGAACTAAAAGGGGTTTTACAAGAAAATGGTTATATAGCACTCCGCAGAAAAACGATACATATAAGTGTTATTTATTTATTATCTATATTATTTATTATATTTATTATTTATTAGATTTATGGAAACTAAGTGCGAGATCGGGCTGGTATAGGTTATATATGACATGCATCATAGTACCATTTTTTTTTTTGTTGGACGAGAGGCGTAAAAGACAAATACAAGAGGTAACTTAGTGTAAAAGTAATCGTCGACAAACTGAAAAGTGAGACCAGCGTGCACGATTGAAAGGCAAGACCCATATGCACGACAGACACGCGTAAAAAAAAAAAAAGAAAAGCGTTTCGAACTGCACCCGATGGCGCGGAAACATCGACCTCGTCCATCGAAACGTCGCCATCGGCCTTTCACTCGACGCGCGATTAAGTCGAACACGCATGCATGCCAAACGCCCCCGACGTGCTCGAACGCGCGCAATGCATCTGCGGGAACGAGCATATCGCGCTGAAGACGTGCGCGGCGTATAGGCGTCTTCACGTATACATTTAACCGGGGGCTTCCTCTTCAGTCGCTTCCACCCGGAAGGGCAAGGCAGGAAAAAAGAAAGAAATGACGAAGGAAGGAAGGAAAGATAGCAGGAACACAGGCAAGAAGGGGACACGTCTTCGTTATCGGCGCCATCGGCCCGTGCAAATGTTCCCCGCGCGAGCCTGTGAAAAGATGCTTGCACTGCAGCCGCGCCCGAGAACGTCTTCATATTGCTTCATTGCTTCGTTGCACGCTTTATGTTTCCGCAGAGTCGTTCCCGAGACGAGCCTGTGCTGATTGAAGAGGTTCGATAGTTGGTGGCGTGGCGGCGACCATGGTACATTATACCATTTGCCCTCGAGGTAATCGTGCCCCCCGCGTGGCTTAATAACCTAGATGGGGGCCAACGCTTACCCCATGTATACGTTTAGTATGTTACGACCACGCAGGCTTTCTGTGATAACGGTTGCCGAAGGCTCCCTCCCTGATGTTGCATTGCGGGAACTCTTCACTTCTCGTCTTTACTTCGGGAAAGTCTGGCACCAAAGGCACGTCGTGGTGAGCAGCACGTACGAACAGCTCACTTTTATTATCTGCGTATCAGAGGTGTATAGTGAGGGAGTGAGTGAGTGAAAACTTTATTTTGTCCACAAAAGGCGCGCGAGTTAACTCGACGTCAGCTGGCAGAATTTTTTTCGGGGGGGAAGGGGGGGGGAGGTCGGTTACTTTTATTATTCGAAGTGGTGTCTCCGGGCGTGCAGATGTTATTGAGTGTCATTTTGTGCCATGTATGTCATGGGGAAAAAAAGGGGGGGGGGTGGCGGGACCAGTGTGCCACTTTTCGGCTACGCCACTGCGTGATATATTGGAAAGCATGTTGTCTGTTTGTCTTTACCAACAACAGGGGAGGTTGGTAGGGGGCGCTGCGATGGATCTTTGCGTAGAGTTCCTGTATATGCTACCTTTAGGTACCTATAAAGGTAGCATATACAGTAACTCTATCTTTCCTCACCCCCCCCCCCACTCTCTCTCTCTCTCACTGAATGTGAAACTTTGCGCATGCCCCTGGCAGTGGCGTAAAGTAAACGAATACTACAGAGACACGAACCCGAGACGTGTACATTTTTGCCGTAGGCCACGGACGATTAGAGGTCAACTGAAAGTGAGACAAAGGGTGCAGCAATTGGTGTCATGAAATCATGGCTCATACACAAGGAAGTAAAATTAAAAGAACGCGTTGTACGGGTGGTTCCCGCTTTCGTTCCTCGTCTACTTGAATGTTTCGCGCAAACTTGACGGGACTGTGCATACTCTTTTCTCCAACTTACATTACTCTCCTTCTTTCTCAGATCCTACTCCTCCGGAATAGAGTATCAGGATAGAGCATATATATACTACCATTCAGTCCGACCTCTCTGCCTTTCACTCTCTCTATCTTTCTCTTCGTCTCTTTCGGACACATATGAGCGCCGCCACTTTCGGCTGTTAAACGAATATATTCCGATTCTGGCATATATGTCGACATGAATTAATAGGATTGTCAAACGACAGAAACAGGATCCTTTTCACACATATGCGTTCACCATATAACTCGTTTGGTTGTTAAATATGGTCCATGATACGCATGCATTTGTAAGATAGGCGACCCCGTGACAATACAATGCACGTTTCTAAAGTTACTTACAGAAATTTCACGTGCATGATAATGTTGTATAATTAGAAAAGAGCATCGGTACAATATGTCAGGTTCGAAAATAGATGCCGATACGACACGAACCCGTTTTTGAAAAGAAAAAAATATTCAGAACTAAAAAAAAATGATGTCGTTACCCTAGTCAGATACCGTATCCAGTGCGCAGATAGGTATTAAGAATACCTTCGACACATTTTGGGAGATCGCTGCGATGCTACGGAGATTGATTGATATGTGGGGTTTAACGTCCCAAAACCACCATATGATTATGAGAGACGCCGTAGTGGAGGGCTCCGGGAATTTCGACCGCGATGCTACAGAGACTTTTGTCATTAAAGTGATCATACGTTATGACAAATATGACGGTAATAATTATAACGATGTCTAACGACCCATAGATCAGTATTTCCATCTCTTTCGTAAGCACGCAACCTTCTGAACCAACATTTATTAGTGTGTACGCCGGCTGCCACAAACGCGCTCATCAAGCCCTTCCTGGGGTGGGTATGTAAATTAACCAACGTAGTAAGTCACCGATGAGACCAAGGTCTGCGCAAGTATTATTGCCGAAGTCGGCGTCTGCGTAGCACAGTAAGGTCGTCACGAATATCAAGGAAATTTTGTACATATTTGTATGCTGACGGGCGTCGCTCACGGGTAAGATTTGTCTCGCACTGTTTCCTCGTATGCCAGCGTGAATATGATGTGCGCTTTGCCGATTTCCCGCTTGGCGTCAGGTTCACGTGTATATCCCATCAGTGTAAACGCAGCGTCCTTAACGATATCCTTCCTTGTCGCTGCCTTCGCTTCGTAAAGTACACGATGAAGTTATGTCGCCGGTTACATTTCCTTTGCTAAGGTCGAGAGGAAACGAGCTGAAATCGATGGATCACGAGATGCCTGGAGAGGTGACCAACAATACATGGTGTTCCAGAGTGACAGAACGGTCCTTCTAGAGGAAGTCCCAGCTGAGTGTAGAAAAGCTGTAAGGAGTCATGTCGAGCTATAGGCTGAAAGATTAGGCTTGTATGTTAACTAATTCATTTATTTATTTCGATTACCCTCAGGGCACATAAAGGCGTTACAGAGGGGGTGGGTAATACAACAAAAATGCAGTAAAAGTAGAACATAAAAATACAAGTCAGTGAGAATACATGTTTAGCAACGAAAAGTTATTTAGGGCGCATAACATAATCTGTGAGTGCAGTTTTGAATGATAATGCGTCTTCAATGCAGGCGATGGAGGAGGAAAGGCGGTTCCACTCGGCAGTGGTTTTTGGCAGAAAGGAGTCAGAATTTGCCGTTTGTAGCAGTAAATAAATGTTTTGTACGTAAGTAAACAACGCATATGGA
The DNA here is from genome assembly GCF_043290135.1 of Rhipicephalus microplus. Classification (NCBI taxonomy): domain Eukaryota; kingdom Metazoa; phylum Arthropoda; class Arachnida; order Ixodida; family Ixodidae; genus Rhipicephalus; species Rhipicephalus microplus. The sequence continues at coordinate 51,610,157 of NC_134704.1, read as the reverse complement.
TGGATGCATGGATGCATGGACGGACGGACGGACGGACGGACGAACGGATGGATGGATGGATGGATGGATGGATGGATGGATGGATGGATGGATGGATGGATGGATGGATGGACGAATGAAGCTATGAGCGTCCCCTTAATAACAAGACGGTGGCATGTGCGCATAAGGCTTTACAAAAAAAAAGGTCTTTTTTTTCTATTTTCTTTTCATGTTGGACCTTGTCTGACGTTTCTACTTCGATTAACTTGGTATTACAAAAAAAATGAAAAATTTCACCACACCATTTTCTGTCGCTTACGGCAGAATGTCCTTTTTTAACATTTATTTTTATCCTTTCTAGATTTTTGCCAGCAATACTCTAATCACTTCTTGATTTTATCACGGGCGTTTAAGGGCGTATCTACAACCCAAAGCTCCATGCAGGCTCGTGCGAAAACAAACATACACCTGCAGGTGAATATCTCCGCATTCAATAAGAGCAAGCTTTCGTCGTTGCTTTACCTTCGCCACAACATGTGCATCGTTTTTACTCTTCCCTGAATCTCGCTTCATTACTGCGCGTTCCAAGGCAATCCAATCTCGCTTCGAACCGTAAAGCACCGAATTATTAAATGCATCCCTCCAAACTTTGTTTTTTCCCCGTTCAGTAGTCCCCCAGAGCCATTTTTATTTTGTTTCTTTTTTTCACCGCTATAATCTAGTAAACGCTCTCCACCTCTCTGACTATTCGCTTAACGCTCTTTGTTGTCATACCGCTCATAACCATGTATTTACTAGTAAGCCTCCCTAGTTTTCTCTTTTTGTTTTTCTTTTTCCGCTGTGTACAAACGCGAACCGCTTCTCTGCACATCTGCTCTCTTTCAACTTTTATGTTGAATTCCAACGACGGAGTCGGAGCAAGTTTTTCTGCTCCTTTAAGAGCAAGTGTGTTCCAATGACACAGTGAGAGCGAGAGTCAAAAGTTCCAATGAGAGAGCCGGAGGGGATTCAGAGCGGGAGTCCCTCCGTGGAGCAGGAAAAACTGCTCCACCGAAATCGGTGGAGTGGACCGGAACTCAGCGTGACGCATTTCCTTTGACACGTTTGCCTGCTTGGGGGCGCGGCTGGCGCGGCGCGAGTTGTGTTGATAATGGCGGACGGCTCGGCTACCTCGGCAAAGCGTGCGGCAATGCTTCTGCTACTCGATAGCGACAGCAGACGTCGTGGACAATAGCTGTTGCACGCTTGGCGTGATATCCATTCCACACAGGTGAATAGCGCTGAACAAGCAAACGAACGATGCGGCGATGCTGGTAAACCACGCGCAAGGTATCCTGGGTAACGCGGCAGCTTCCGCCTTGCTCCAGCAGAGCGGGTTGTGTTCCGATGGCGGATTTGGAGGATTTGCTCTACGCCAGAGTCGAGTGCTCGCTCGCGAAGTTGGTCGGCTGCACCGACTCCGCCATTGGAATTCACATAAGTCTCTAGCCCCTAGCATTGCCTCCAGTCACTTAAGAGAGAGGGGGAGGGGGTGCAAAGTCAGCCCCCATACATTGACAGAATAGAGAGGCGACGTTGCGACAAACCTTCGCCCCCCCCCCTCCCCTCCCGAAAACGACGCCTGCTTAGGCTGATTGGTATGGGGTTTAACGTCCCAAAACCACTATTTGATCATGAGAGACGCCGTAGTGGAGGGCTCCGGAAATTTCGACCACCTGGGGTTCTTTAACGTGCACCCAAATCTGAGCACACGGGCCTATACACCATTTCCGCCTCCGTCGGTAATGCAGCCGCCGCAGCCGGGATACGAACCCGACTGTTTAGGCTTATGGTCGACATCGAATCAAGGCGTATTCAGTGAGAAAGAGCTGGAATGTATTGCGATTATTATACTATATATGATACTGCATTTTTGCGCATGCTCCCTGTGTTGCTTCAATAAAATTCAGTAGTCAGTGCAACGTTTGTATTGCCTTTCTATATTCCCGCCTCTTCGTGCCCTGTATGAATACTCTCAACATTCGTGCCTATTACATGGATTGCCGTCTTATGGAAGAAACGATTTTGGCAACATGCATATTAATTCACCTCGCAATTACAGCCAAATAACACTTAGCAAATGTATACATGAATGCCACGGCATTTACTTAAGTAATAAAAGTACATCGATGTTTCGGTTGCATCCTCGTGAATGACATTTCTAAAGAACGTTTGCGAGAAGATACCCGTGCAGGTAAGCCAGCTAATTCTCACAGTTTCTTGTACCTGAGTAAAAACTCATTACATTATTTAATAATAATTGCTATAGTTTCGTGTGCTTTTTATAACTCATTGGGAACATTGGGAGTCTCGAGACGATGTTTAGTAAGATAAATACAAGCTAAACATTAATAACGCTGTTTACAGCAGACGGAAATGATAAAATTCCGGAAAATCTCAATAATTCGGTATTCTGTTCTCCGCGGTTACTCGCACATCCTGCAGTGAGTCGTGCTCCCTCTGTTGTGATCGGCCCTCGATGACGTCACTTGAACGCGTAGAAGGGTATCCAGAATCGGTGACCACACCGCAGTCATGATATACTGCGAATTCGTTGGGGCCGTCGGCTAGCCTCACCAAAATCCCTTTTGACACGCACGACCAACGTATACCTAGAAAGGGTTGCTTTGCTGTACGGGCTGCCCAGAAAAACGTGGTCACCCCTGCGTTGCTTGGGTCGTCGAAATGCACCCGACAACGAGCCGAGCACCGGAGAAAAACCCACGAAGACGTTTTCTCGCGTTCCAAGGTCACACATCATGTGCAACGTTGCGGAAGCTAACGAGACTTCTTGCAGTCGACGCGTTCGCAAGAAAAAGTAGTTCACTGTGCTTACCACATAAAAAATAATTTTGCTTTCATTAGTAGGACAAGCAGTAATTGAAGACATCATGTGGCTGAGAAACAAAGAACGCCGTTGAACGTATGTTATTTTTATGGCTGTATAGCTTAGTTTTCCCGTGACGTCACATACGGGCTCTCTACTCTGGGTATACGTCACGATGGCGACCACCTGGACTTTCAGTGTCAGTGCAGGATAGGACACCACAGGGTCGTTCGGTACCCGCGTTCTTTTGTGCTCTCCCCGCTTTCTTTTGTTCGCCAGTCGAGTCAAAGGGGAGCCCAAAGAAACGCAAGAGAAAACCGACCCTATTCGGATGTCACGCGAGTGACCACGAAACGCGCGGAGTTACACGTCTTGCTGGCCGAACTTCTTGCATAGCTTCCACAGCGTTGCACCTGATGTGTGAAACGGAGTATATAGTATGGCGGCTATTCCTAGTTTTCATTTCCCGCGCACTGCGGCAAGCCCGGCAGCGGTAGAGTCAGTGGAAAAAATTTCCAGTGACTCTAGCCAGCGACGTCTCCCCAATGAGTCATCTCTGCGCACCAGATTGGTGGTTGTGGCAGTAGTTAGAAGAGGAAAAAAGCACCCAATTTGTACAGCCCAGTTCGGGAGCACGGCGCAGTGCTTCATGAGATTTCCCGTCATTGCACTGTGTTGTGTAGTGTATTGCGTGTGTTTTTCCCTCGCCGTACGTCGAACTGGGCCTTTTGTTTCCTCTTTCCTGGGTTGGGAAGGAGGCGGCGTTCGACTTTCCCTCTTCGGGGGGGGGGGGGCGGATATCAAGACGACGATTCAATTGGATTATCTTGACCTCAACTGTTTTCCCTGCCGGGAATCTTGGGAAGACCAGGAGATAAAAACGCGAGCGGAAGACGTTCCAGGAAGTCTTTCCTTCATTTTTTTCGTGTATCACGCTATTTAAATAATGCAAATATCTGTAAATAAACGTTCCAGCTTGCAGTTCCGGCTCCTCGGTTAGCCTTCGCCCTGACCCTTGGATGGCTCCGGGAACCAATAAATTCCCCCAGTCGCAACAGCTCCACACAAGCGCACATTTTTGGACTAATTATCCTTCTGACACTTTTTTCGTGAATGTAAAAGAACTCCAGAAAGGTCGTTTGAATAGGATGAACGGATCCATTGGAAAAGTATAGGAAGCAAAAATAGCGAAAAATCGGAAAACGCGATTCGTATATGTATACGGGGTCATACACTGTTAGAAACAGTCTATACTTTTGGCTTCTCAATGTCGATTCCACGAGTCTTCGAATCGAGAGACGTCGAAAAAATGCGCGAAAAATCATAACGCAAGTCCTTAGAGCTCGCTAGATATAGTCGACTTAGTAGATTGGACGTTCTGGATAGAGAGCGCGAACGCATTGGTTGCTCAGAGTGAGCAGCCAATGAGAGACGGGCGCAATTCCACCCGCCTTGTGAGTGGCGGCAATGCGACTACAGCGTAAAGTAGTCCTAAGCTTTCCCTTTCTGCAAGGAAGAAAAAAGTATGCGCGTGAAATTTGCAAGCAGCAAAAAAAAAAAAAAACGGGGGAGGGGGATTACACGTATGTTGACTAGACGAAACCACGGTAAATCATACGATTACTCGCTTAGGACTTAGCTAAAAGTAAGGATATTTCATAAGTGAACATACCTTGATGATGTCACCAAATGACTGCGCACTCCACGAGTGCGGTTCACTCGCTCTAGCTTTTAAATTAAGCTCGAAGAAACGTCGCCCAGTTTTCTCTACTTCGACTTCCTTGTATCTCCTCTACACGAACTTCCCGAAAACGTAACCTATCTCTCTTTCTCACTCTGTCCTCCATAAGTTGTGTTCCAATTTTTTTAACTTATAGTTCTCACGTAATGAAGACAAAGTCGTACGATTTATTTCTTTTTTCAGGCGGAGTGTCTGGCAGCGATCCGATAAACCCATCTAAACTAGCTACACGTGCGAGACAAGTGTATCAGCAGCTCGTGTACGTTCTATGCATACCCACCTCCATAACCTACCATCGCTATTATTTACTCTTTCTCTAAATTCAATGTTTTTATATATATATATATATATATATATATATATATATATATATATATATATATATATATATATATATATATATATACCTATATAAGAACGTTTGGACAGCTTTCTGTATGCGCAAGTTACGTTGCGGTATACGTCATTGCAGTGCAATATTTCAGCGACATTCAATTTATAGTTACATCTCTTTGCCTTCAGCCCTCCTCTTTTTATTTCTTCTTATCAGAGGCGCATCTAGCTTGTCTGACAAGTTGATTAGCAAGCAAGCCCGTTGGCTCTCTCTTTTCCTGTTGTCGTGCGGGAAATTAACTCGTGGCGCACCGCAATGGCGTAGGACAGCACAGATGACGAGCGACTGAAGACGGCCTTCAGATGGTGGAGTCTGTATTGCGCCAGTGGTGGCCACGTAATTACGCTTCCCATTACGGCATACAACGAGCTTCGAATGCCTACGTCGCTGCCCAACATTTCCAGACTCGTATGGAGTTCGCCAGTCATGTCTATTTTTTTTTTTTCGAGCCGCTCGCTTTAGAAAGAGCGAAGCACGTGAACTGAAAGGGAAAGATGAACGAAGGAGATGACTCCATGCCCATACTCAATATGAAATTCAGTGAAACCGTGAACATCGGTTTGTAACGACCAGAGACTCATCGTAGAAGATACAACGAACGACACGGCATATGCATTCTCTATTTTTTTTTTTAGTTTGTCTCCGTGTTTGCGCGCCCTATATGAATTCTTCTACGATGAATCGTGAGCTCGACCTCGCTTCATACAGTCCGCGACATTTCTGTGTGGAACACGTGAGCGCGGTATGCTGCTGGCATTTTTTTTCCCTCATGCGTGCGTTTATGTGTAGCGCCATAACTTAAGGGACAGTTCGTCATCAGTAACAGCAGCAGCACGCCTCAAAGACTTTCAGCGATAAAATTGCGATAAGCCCGACGTTCAGGCCCTCGAAGAGAGCCGCACTGCATATATATATGCTAAACACGCGCGTCAATCGTTCAATTCACTTCGCAAACACATAGTGAGTAAGTACTTCGTGGAAAGTGGGAAACCACGCTCGTCGTTTTCTCGTTATATTGAAGGCAGCGTGATTTACATCCTAGGCTAACCCTGAAATGTAAAAGACTATAAACAAAGCAAGATGAATAAAAGAAGACAAGCGCGCAGGCGTGAAGAGATCGTCGCATCCGTGCGAAAGCCATTCCGGCGTTAGATAGAGAACACGGACTGCTTGTGCAAGCAGGCGTGCACGCGCGGAACCCATTTTGACGCGGAAGCCTTTCCGAATGGTACGGCGCGCAGCGCCGTCACAGAAAGTGAAACCTTGCACGCACACACACGCGCAGACGGGCGAGCAAAAGCTGCGGGGGAAAGGCTTTGCCGTGCACGATATATTTCTGTGCGCACTGGTGCGTAGAAATCGTGTCCGAGTGAGAGAGACTACTTTTACATACGTCTCCTGCTTACCTGCCTACCTGCGTGTGCGGTACTTCATGCCCACCTACATGCCACGCTAAAGGTGTGCAACGCCACGACGGTGAGGTATACATGCGAATGCTGAATTCAAAAGACTCACAGCGGTCGTGAGAAGGGAACACGATACGGTCTTCATGCATTGGCCACTTGCGGTGACACTATAGCCAATAACAGCCATAGCCCTGATCAATCCAATACGGTACAGGTTAAGAGAAAACGTTACAGCCTTGAAGAAGTCCGTTTGTCGAAACGTTGCCTCCGGAGACACGTCATGTTCCGAGAAGAATTTTTCTTTTCTATAGCCTTGAGCATGCGCTTCGAGGAAGGAACGCATGCATGTCAGATAAGCATATATCCATTGCACGCACTAAACGCCTTTACGAAATATTTATACACCCTAAAAGGTGTATGAATGGTTCACATAGGGCGTACAAAATGCTTTTTATACACAATATCAGCAAGCAGTTTTCACCTCATCCGTGCAAGTCTTCGGGCCTGGCCGTGCAACCGACCTCGAACGGTGGATTCAAGAACCGTTCTGCCATTCACCGTTACACTTCGCATACACAAAGAAAACTTGTGCGCGCATTTTGATACCACAAAACACTATGCATTGAAGAAGAAGGCTTTGGAAATGATATAAAAACGCTGTATCAAGTCTCACGCTTATCAGCACCCCTTTTATGCCTTCAGATTTCGAAACTTAATAGATACTGGAAACCGTGTTTCTACCAGCTGCCAAGTAAGCATGCCAAAAAAAATAACAATAACCAGCGCACATATATATGTCCAAGGCAGAGGCCACAACCAGATGCCAAATTGCGGTGCATTGTACACAAAACGCTATCTGAGGTGTTTTTTTTTTTACCTGCCTTCATTTCATTGAAGGAATTAGGGCTCTGCGCGCGGTACGAACAGAACAGCATTCACAGTAAACCTCAATTGACAGTGGTCGTGTACAACGTTCAAGGCCCCCGAGATTTCGCTTGCTGCGTGTGCTTGGTGTTTGACACATGCACGAATGGATACTCAGAAACACTCGTCTCAACGGGTGTAAACGCTGCAACGCTCCCCGATTTACCGATGAGTCCCCTCTGAGTCGAGATCGGTGGATCATATATTTGCTATTCACTGATCTCGCAAAGCACAGCACTCTTACGCGAATCAGAGAATGTGCCCGCCTTTGGTATAGTGACCGCGGGGGTCGGCTGCAGACGGTGCCGGCTTGTAGCCCGTCTCGATGGAGACGAAATGTATACTGCGCCGTGTCAGTGCACAAGACAACCAGACGGTCGAAATTTGGGGAGCCCTCCTCTACCGCGCCTTTCATAGCCCCATCGTGGCTACGGGCACGAAACCCCGGATATTATTACGAATCAGAGATGTATACCTTTTTTACGCTGTCTCTCTTTCCACAGCCTCAACTGCGTTGGGTGCACGTTAAAGAACCCCAGGTGGTCGAAATTTCCGGAGCCCTCCACTACGGCGTCTCTCATAATCATATGGTGGTTTTGGGACGTTAAACTCCACAAATCAATCAATCAATCAACAGCCTCAACTGCGCTCTCTCCCACACGCTATTTGTATATAGTCTCAGTCTCTCACACGTATGTACTTTCTTTTCTCTCTTCGTGACTGTAACTGTAGCTGAAAGAAGAAAAAAAAACAGCCTCAATAAAAAAAGCAGGATGGCGCGAAATACGGCAACTGCCTGCACATGAACTTGCGCGCAGATAAGCACAGCAAGCTCAAGCGTCTTTCGCACGCGGATACGGCGCGCTTCCGCTGCAGGTTGGCGTAGTACGGGTGGACTCGTCCGTCTTGTATCATGCCTTTTTCTTTATACATTTCAGCTTGCCTTTTGTTTTATCTTTTTCCTCTCTTCTATTCTTGCTCAAAACTGCGCGCCTCGTAATTGAGGTGGCGATTCCTAAAACCGGCTAAGGTGTATACACACGTGCGCGTTTTCTGAGCATTGTTCCCTTCTTCCGGCTTGCTTCCGCGATTATTCTTGCGCTGAATTGTATTCCTCGATCCTCAACTTTCGTGGAAACAGTCCTCGTTCATATTTTCTACGTTGACTTTTTTTTTTACTGAACGAACAAGCAGCATCTTATTACGTCTCTCGATGCACAGAAGGTTCTTTATTTAAGGAAGCTAGTTCGATTCATCATCATCAGCCTGACTACGTTCACTGCAGGACAAACGCCTCTCCCATGTTCCGCCAGTCAAGTCGGTCCTGTGCTTGCTGCTGCCAATTTATACCCGCAAACTTCTTCATCTCATCTGCCCACCTAACCTTCTGTCTCCCCCTAGCCCGCTTCCCTTCTATGGGAATCCAGTTTGTTACCCTTAATGACCAGCGGTTATCCTGTCTACGCGCTACATGACCAGCTCATGTCCATTTCTTCTTCTTGATTTCAACTATGATATCCTTAACCCCCGTTTGTCCTCTAATCCACTCTGCTCTCTTCTTGTCTCTTAAGGTTACACCTACCATTTTTCTTTCCATTGCTCGCTGCGTCGTCCTCAATTTAGGCTGAACCTTTTTCGTAAGTCTGAACCCTTATTGTAAGGCTAGTTCGATTACTAGTGGTTAATTGTAGGCGGTACCTCTGACGTAATCGGGATCATTCTGCGAATGTCCTATCGTAGCGTATGTGTTCTCGTCCTTAATTTCTCGGGAAGTAGGACACTGCTGTTGATATTGTTGTTTTATACGTTGTTATACACTGAGCTTTCACTCTGACAGTCTCTTTAGGATATATATATATATATATATATATATATATATATATATATATATATATATATATATATATATATATATATATATATATATATATATATATATATATATATATATAGAGAGAGAGAGAGAGAGAGAGAGAGAGGGGGGGAAACAAAGGTTGCATGCGTGTCTCACATCCACATGATTACGGCATCTGAGCCCGTAATTTACGACGCCAGTGGGGCACACAAGCGCTGACCCACATTGTGTCCGGCGTGCCAGCCACCTCCTGGCTCGCCGAGATGGGTTTACAGAAGAAGATGTCCAAGATCTACCGAAATTTCCAAACGTACAATGCAATTGCTGTTGGCCCTCGCGTGGCGGCAAAGAACATGGTTTATCTACGTGTATTAGGGTGCGATGCAGCCCATAGAATGAACGCCGGTGTTTTTTGTGTGTTTTTGTTGTTTTTTCTATGCCACATCCTTGTGTGCGCTTACAAACTTATTTTCATTAAGCTAGCAATCGACAAGCCCACCACTCACTTTCTTTAATTACATATGGCAGTGTAGTACACACACACATTATATATATATATATATATATATATATATATATATATATATATATATATATATATATATATATATATATATATATATATATATATATGTTGGTACATTAACTTGTAAATTAGTCGGTACATTAGTTCAGTACATTTGTTTGGCACGTTATTTCAGCAAGTTCATTTGTGCATTATTCGCCCGTCTCACATGTTTGTACATTCATCTCGCACTTCGTACAAACTATGGACCACTGAGCCAAAATCGAGTGAATATAGTTAAATGACACTACAAGACAGATTAACCTAAAAAAAAACTGCACTCGCACAGAACAAATTACGACCTGCGGCTGCTGGTCCTTCCGCTTACTGGCGTAAACTCGCGAAGTTATATCCACCTTCCGCTCATTCGCTACGCATGCAAGTTCCGGGGCAAAACAAAGCCGAGCTGTCTCATTAGGACGATTCAGGGTCGTTGTCCCAATTATTGTTGTCACATGAAGAGGCGAATCCCTCATTTGTTGGAGCACCCTACAACTAAACGATGTGTTTTCATTAAAAAAAAAGTGGTGGAGTATTACACCCCGAAACCATGAAATTATTATGACGAACGACGTATGGCAGGGGTCCAGCCATTTCGACCACCCGAAGTTCTTTAATGTGCACCTAAATCTAAGCTGATGAGTCTTTATAGCATGCCTCCATCGAAATGCGGTCGCCATGGCCGGGATTCAATCCTGCGACCTTCTCGTCAGCTGTCCAGCAACAAACACTGGACACAGCGACGAGTTCGCCATGCTTTCAGCTCTTTCACACACTTGGTTTGGTACGTTCCTCATTAACGTTCCTGAAGAAGGAAAGACTTATTCATCCTGTATAATCAATATCCATGGCGTCGATGCCTTTATTGAAACGATCCGTATGCGACGTCCAATAATTCCGTATGTTTCCGTAAAAAACTTACGGAAATATACGGAAAATATATAGGAAACATATGTATTCTTACGGAAACATACGGAATTATTGGACATCGCATACGGATCGTCTCAATAGGGATAGTGCCGTATTTAGAGGTGCTGCATGCATCTGGGTAATTTGACGATGAAAACAGGAAAAGTTTGCCCCCGCTCTTCCCACATCCCATTCCTTCGAGAATGCCTCGTCGTTGCTGTTGAATTACACAAAAACTACTCGGAAAGTATCCGGTACTTTAAATGGGCGCTGTTCGATTCGACTACCGAATCAAGTAGAACGCTATTCGATTGGTTGTGCGAAAATTTTCGAGCATTCGCGCAACCGCTCAGGAAGGTATTCTTTCGTCGTTGTCACTACGTGGCGTTGCCGCTTTTGCACGCTCGAGCGGATCGAGCCAGCAACCATCGCACGCACGGTCAGAGCAGACCTTGCGCAGACATATTTTGGGGGCGCAGTGACCCGATCCGACCCCGCCCGACCCTCCTGACGCGACCTGTCGCTGGCTCCCCGCACGGCTGACGCTGTCTCTGTATTCAACCTTTCGGAGTACAAACACAGAGTACACGCATAAACAAAGGTGCCCGGCCGACATGTCCGATGATGAACTTGACCTGCATAGCGCGTTAGTGCAATGACGTGGAATGTCGTTAATTTGATGCTGTAACGGGACGTGCCCGATTGAGTCGATTCAATTCTGTATGTTGATACCCCAGTCAATTAGCGTTCGAGAAAAGGCGCACAAAATGTATTTATGTTGAGTTAAGAAGAATCGAACGTTTAACAACAGCAGTTAACCTGAGATGCTCGTAAATTTGACCCCTTTTCCAGTCCGACCGTTTTAGAAAGGCGGTACTAATAGCTTCCCGTAACTGCAACTAACCTACTATTCGTTCTTACGGAGACAATGCCGTCGTTAGCTTCGCCAATACTCCTGGCCAATTCCACCAGAGCCTTTACTTTCATATAACCAGCACTGACTAACATTGGCTTCCTTCGGCCAAACGATGCATAATCAGTGTTGGCTACTGCGGACTACAACATAAGAGCTTAGACATTGTGTTCAGACTGTTTGCTCTTGGGGGAGAGAATGGACAAGGGGGGCAGGTGAATATGGAGGGGAGATAGGTCTGTTGCGGCCCTCGGGCCGCGCACTGCCCCCCCCCCCCCCCATCCTCTTGCACTGGCCCGTGTAACAAGACGAAATTGGCGCAAATAACAATTGGAGGCTAGAGGACAGCAGTTTGCATGAAGGAGCGAACACAGGCCGCACAGTTATTCCAGAATAAGTCGAGAGGGAATGATGCGCACTACGTCCGCTGCCATCGTCCAGCAGTGAAGCTGGGATGATGATGCAAGACGGAGCCGATCGAAAAACAGGCACACCACCAAACTTCTTCGTCAATCGCTTTGTGTGAACGCTTTCGCCGTCCTTCCACAGCGTCGGGCCAAACAACAACAGGAACAACGGCAACAATGCTGCGGACACTGCACGCGTTTTGCCCGAGAAAGTGATTCTCGGTCATCAGCGCTCAGGCGTGCATACCATCTCGTGAGCGAACTCAGTCAGCTCACGCTGACTGGCTGCCACAAACATGCAGCGAGTCGCTTAACCCAGATGCGCAGGCAAAGAGTCTCTCTCTCTCTCTCTCTTTATTTTCTCTTGGGCTCTCTGCCCACACCACACGATCCCCCTCTCTTTCGGCATTTCTTTTCCGGTTCTGTATAGCAGCAGCTGTTCGGATGTGGACCACGCCGCCGACCGGTGCGAGAGGCCGCGACCGGCTTTCTTCCTTCCGCCGGCCGCCACCCCGTGGCGCTCTCGACAATCGGGAGTATTACGTAGTGACCCTCTTTGCCGCGAAGGCGACGCCGGCCGAAACGGCGTCTTCCAAGCAACGCGCCGGCAGCCCCGGCTTCCGGTGGGCCCGCAGCGTTGACAATCCAGGTCGCCCGGAACAGAAACACGCTCGAATATTCGTCGTTTGCGAAGAACTCCTGTTCCATCGCTAGGCTATGTGTTACTATAGAATGTCCCGGTTAACGTTAATCAACATATTCGATTATTTCTATCGAAGGCGATGCATGCTGTCGTGTGTCTTTAACAGATCCACCTAGTGAGACGGAGCCCTGAAGGCGTACAGCTGTGCACAATGACTGTTGCGTGAGGGGCAGCCCCCTAAAGGTGGGAGGAAGGGCGTCAAGTCTACCCACACCTTCATTCAGTTGAGCCTGCCCCGCCATTGTTTATAGTGCGGATTCCTGGCCATATATGTTTTAGGGGCGAAGCGCCTTATAGGGTCTCGGCTTGTCGTCATGCCATGCCATCGTCACAGTCCATCAATAACAGGCATGCGCCGCGAAAATTTGTAAATCCCTCAACTCGCTACCGGTCCGTATATACTTATGCATACTACGCGTTAAATGTTCACCGTTACTGCCTAAGACGTCACGTTCGGCTGAGCAGTGGTGTTGGAATCCCCGACGATATTTGCCAAGGCGTTCAAGTTTCTGATTTAAAACCACAGACATAAACGTGTATCTTTGCGGTAAAGCCATCCATTTGAAAAACCACTTATTGAAACATGTCTGCAAAGTGATGGTCCGTTCGTGGATCGGTGGCGAGTAAAGCAGTAAATAGTAAACATTTTGCTGTGGGAAACAACGGCGCACCCTGCATGCTTTGCCCCTCGGCAGATTACACGTCAGCGGAGCTGAAACACCCTTTCTTTGCGTAGCGCTTCCTCCCAACTTGTTGACGATAATTGAGTTAGAACGTAACATTCAAAGAACCAATGGAAGGCCGCCGTGAGAAGGTCATCGCTTCATTTTCAATTTTGCGTTAATTGCAAAATATTATTTTCTTCAGAAACCGACCAACCGGAAGCTGGGAGGGAGCGGGAGCTGCGAAGCATCACTTGGCTCAACTAAAGCCCCCTCAACTTTGTGGAGAAACATCACATGCCTGACGGGACACGAATCACTTCAGACCGAGTTCCAACTCCCGACTCTACACTGAATCCCAACTGCAGAGCTGACGACCGAGTCAGCTGACCACAGTGGTTATAAAAAAAGTCGTCAATCACGAACGGTCGCGCGTACCCGTATAAACGCTTCACAAGCCCCACGCACCCGTAGTACACACACCGCCCATATACAATACAGTCCGGGGAGCCCCCTCGACCGTTCGCCTCTCGGCCCGGTGCCCTCGGAGAGTAGGCGTGTCGTCATCGCCAACTAGACCAGAAGAAGAAGCAAGAGGTACGAGGTCCGTGCAGCGCGCTGTCCCAGGTCAACCCCGACCAACGTGAACGCGTCCTCTTCCAGCACGTTGGCGGCTGCCTCGTTCATTCGGCCCGACGGCATTCGGCAAGAGCATGTAGACCTGACGCGTCAGCTCGCGGCCGTGAGGCAAAAGCCAAACAGGAGAAGAAACGTGTCAACCATTCATTCGAGACGAGGTCACGCCGCTCCGCTGTCGTCCTCCCGGAGAGCGAAGTCGAGGAATAGAATGTGCAAGTTCGACGAACGAAGCCAAGCGGCTGACAGACATCCCGCTCGCATGTTTGTGCAGGGCACACAGACGCACGTTTGCTTGCGCGGCGCGCACGATTCAGGAGTTTACGTCTTAAGCTCCACTCAGCCCCCTTTCATTTCTTTCTTTCTTTCTTTCTTTCTTTCTTTCTTTCTTTCTTTCTTTCTTTCTTTCTTTCTTAATTTCTCTTCACCAGGGGATGGTGCTTCACGCGAACGCGGACGAAGCACTGGCTGGCATCGCGACGAAGATTTTTCGGGACAGGCTTAATTTGGTTAATATATGGGGTTTAACGTCCCAAAACCACCATATGATTATGAGAGACGCCGTAGTGGAGGGCTCTGGAAGTTTAGACCGCCTGGGGTTCTTTAACGTCCACCCAAATCTGAGCACAGTTTTTGCTGGATGAAACTGAAGTGCTGTCAAAGCAAAGACAGGACCACGCGGGAAATCACTGAAATATTTTTTTTTAATTTGCAATTGTGCTGACTCATGCGTGGCGAGGCATTCCTTTTGTTTTTAACGGCCGATCTGTAATCTTAACGAGGTGTGTTTTAGTGTTTCCACTAAATATGTGTGTCTGACAATAACCCCTCAGTTGCTAAAGTGAGAGCCCATCTCGTGTTCATTTCTCGTCTGTTGTTGCTTCGAGCAATCGGTCTTTAACAGGACAAGAGGGCAGTTCAGACACAGTCCCACAACAACATCGTCGTCTTCATTCTGTCTGCGTCGTTTCTGCACCCGTGCCTGATGTACCTTTCTATACCCGTGATAATATCAATTTGCTGCACGACAGAAAAAGCAACGCAGTTTTATTAAATTTATTAACAACAAAACAAAGGGGCGCTTAATAGCCTTAGGCGGAACCGGCACCTCTCTTATCCCCAGTTAAATGCAAAAATGATTTCGCAAAAAGAACCCACAGAAGCGATAGATAGTGCAAAAAATAAACAAAAGTTACGTTGTCTTACGAGCCAAAACAGTGATGTCATTACGAGGCAAGCCTTGACAGAGGACTGTGGATTAAGTTCTAGCACCTGTAGTTCTTTCACGAAGCACTTCATTCTAATTGCACCATTGCAGGGCCGTAGCCAGAAATTTTCCGGGGGGGGGGGGGGTTAACTAATCTTTATGTCCGTAGGTGCATTTTTATGTGTACGTGTATATACATACAAGCAAAATTGAAAAATTTCGAGGGAAGTTTGAACGCTCCCCTTGGCTGCACCACTGCACCAGTGCTCTTGCCTTTTGCCTTAAACTAAATGCGACCGCCGTAGATGGAAATTGAACACGCTGCCTGGACTTATAGCAGCGCGACAACCTTCCTGCTAAATGAAAAAAAAAAAAAACAATCCGTGAACAGGAGATGTGTGCTCAAGTCGAGGTTTCGATAAGTGGACTTTATATATGACTGCGCGCCGCGGGAGGCACAAAAACTCGAACGAGCATTATTCGCAGTTTCGTTAGGAACGTTAACAAACCGCAGTTAGTGCAACAGACCCGAAGCTCTAATTTCGCAGTCATTAGATTCTGTGTGTATACCTCAATAGCAAAGCAAAGACAAGCATATTGAAACAAGATGGCGAGTTCAGCTATAGTTAGTATACGGCCTCGTCTTCAGTGTGCATCAAACATTTTTTTTTTTCACTTAGAAAAGCTTCCGTAAAATAGGAAAGCTACACGCCTTGCGTTACTTGCACAAAAAACTTTTCTCTCAATGCTATAGACGATTCCCACAGTGTTCTAAAAGAAAGAAAAAAAAAAGCGGGGAGGGGGGAGGTGTTTCGTGATGGGCTGTTGACCTGGTGACTCGGTGTGCCGGACCTGACGAGGTTGCGAGACTTCGACTCGCATATGCACACGACTCGCCGGGGTGTCTTGCCGATGCAGTGGTAAACCGGGACTTCAGACAAGGGGGCTACGTTTTCCGCGTTCAGGACAGACGTGCACGACTGAACTCCGCTCGATTTGGACGAAGGATCCCTTCCGGACACCGCGCAGATCTGCAGTAGGTGTCGAGCCACGTACCCATGCACGTCTGTAGAGCACCCGTGTTCCGCTAGGATGATGGACAAGCCGGCCACTCGTGCACGCGTCAGAATCGTCGGCACGCACACGAACACGCAATGTGCGCAGAACAGGTTTCGTGCCCGACTTCGTGGAGAAAAGAAGACCAGAAAGACGAAAAGCGTCGTCATCGTGCGTAGCCGTCTCTTTGCCATTTGCAGAATCCTTTATGCGTGTTATGCAAACCGTGGCAAAAGGCTATGTTCTGCGCAGTTTCCGCTCCTTGAGTTTCGCGGCGTGGTGTTTGTTGAAAGACCGTTCCAAGTTAGCTCCTCAAAAGCCTCTCTTTGCCATCTCTTTTTTTTTAAATTTTGTCTCCTCTGCACGTTGATTACTACCGTAGGAACCTGTCTATAATACAGGAACGCCCAATGCGAAAGACACTTCTGCGGTAAGTGGTCTTCCAGACAAAAGCGACGAACGATAATCTGCGCTAGTTCGTAATTAATGTACAGTAGTCATCGCGGGCACAACGGGATAAAGATGAACCAATTGAAACACAAACATAAAATCAACGTTCAAACTTGTTTTTTGCTTTTGCTAAAAAAACAACAACTGGCTCGTCTCTCAGCCTGTACAATACGTCATTTTTTTTACCTCGGCGCACACAACGTTCCGTCTTATCTTCCAAAAAATAGAATAATTTGCACTAATGAATTCACAATTATCTTATGACGCGCAACTTAAATGTGAGGCACGCCGACTACGGATTAATTTTGACCACCTATAAAGTTATTAAGTAAGTGGCCAGATGTAAGCACATTCAACGTTTTTGTACTGCATTTTCACTGAACTGCTGCCGTCGCAGTCGAGAATCGAACCCTCGAGCTCTAGACCAGGTTTCTGCGACATTCCCCATGGCGCACGATGTGAGCGGACGTGAAAAAGTGTGCTAGCGTCGTCTCTACGAAAAAAAAATATGTACACAACAACGATTTTTGAAATGGTTCCAAAAATAAGTACATTGCGACAAAATGGACACGATCGAGTATAGCGAGGACGTTAAAGGGACACTAAAGTTAGTTTAGACTGAGAAGTTATACACTGAAAAATCTAGTGTCGTTGAGTTCATCATCATAGGTTGATTAATAGACGACGAAACCAGAAGTATCAGAAGTAATCCATGTCTGATGTATCACACTTATATCCCGCCGAAATCTGCGATGATGACGTCACGGATATTTCAAAGTATCTTTTCGCATATCGGCCACATTGGTTCAGTGAAATTTCCTGAAACTTGGTATGTTAAGCATCTGACCCTGTCAAAAGACGGTGTACTTGATTTGCACCAATTATACACCATTTAGGTCTTAGTGCACGCCATCAAAATATTTGACGTTAATTTTTTTCTGAGTGTTTTTTCGCTTATCAAGCCTCCTCTCAATGATAGCGTGGCGTTTTCGGTATCGTGAAATACGAATTTATTGATACGACCAACCGCGTCTTTTTTTTTTTTTAGTCAGAGTCGCGGGGAAGAGGTCAAAAGGGGTACACGTTGATCTCCTTGGGTTTCAAGTTCAGGGAAGTCGCGGGTTGTTTTTTCTCTGTTTTTTGCTTTGGCAGATAAAGCTGTTGCTAACTCTGGACTTTCGGTAGAGCCTTCTACCAACGTAGTGGGCTTTGTCCAGTCGGACTGAAAAACGCGTGCAAGCTCACATACAGGGAGACAACCCCCCCCCCCCCCCCGCCTTTTTTCCCTCTCAAACAGGATGTACCCTTTACAGCACAAAAACGAGGGCAAGCAGGGAGCAGTTGAGTAAACTGGAAGGAATGCCGCCTGCAGACAGACCTGTGTACACGGAATAATCATGAACAGAATCTGTACTGCACGTAGTAGTCGTAAACGCGTACCCACTGCAAGACATTCTTCCCCAGATGTTCCAGGAGTTTTGAAACGACCGAAAGTGAGGAGTTAGTACAGATGCGTGATAAAAAAAAAAGATGATGCGCACGAGGGCATAAGAGAAGTTCCGTGTTCTGGTCTCCTGCGTCCGTGTTTGGACGCCTACACCTTTTGTCACGGTCCAGGAGTGTGCACGGTGTGACACACAAACAGCCTCACAAGCTGTACAGGACTGCTCCGAACAAGGGTGACCTCGTGGAAGCCGGAGACGAGCATCCCAAACTCAATCCATTTCTAAACCACCCTCTCAAGGGGGTGAAGATTTCCTCTGACCAGCAGCGACGGCCTGGACGGTCGCGTAGCACGAGCAGAGGAGACGGTCCAAGCCATAGGGTTTCTGGAATTGCGAATTCTTCCACAGAAAGTGAACAGCTCAAGGAAACAAGGAATATATTTTTTTTTACTTTTCCTCCCGTCTCTGCCTCCTTTCAACAACCTGGTTCTGGCCCTGAATTTTAGAAGTGTGGCAGCTTGGGCCGGTTGGTATGACATGATAGTTATGGCGCGAGAACAGAACGACGACACAGAGACAAGATGGACACGTCTGACAACGGCACAAGATGGACACGAAGGACACGAACGCTAACTTCCAACCAGTTGGAAGTTAGCACTGGTGTTCTTGTCTCTGTGTCGTCGTTCCGTTCTCGCGCTTTAACTATCGTCTGGCCCTGCAGATACGCGCTGTATGGAAAATCAAATCAGTGCACGCCAGCTGCGCATTGTGGATGCTTGGGAGTTTAGCAAACAGAGCCACTCTAAAGCAGCACGTTTTTTTTTTCAGTAAACTTGCTGTTTAGCAATCTATCACCCTAAACCAGAATAATCCCATCTGGCCAAGAGCAAATCGATAATTAATTAATGGAAAACGTGGTAAAGCAACACAGTGGTCCGGATCAATTTTCCCCGACTTCAACGTGCATTTGCTCGGCTGGTGTGCATAAACCTAACTAGTCGCCTGCATCTTGCCTCTATGCAAATGGAAGCATGGAAGCCCGCGCATACCTCTTGAAGACCCAATGACCCCTTCCGGGGACGTGGTGCTACTGCCCTCTCGACACGTTGGGTCCAAGGCGTCGCGTTGACTGGTGGCACTTCCTCTCTGTCTGCCTCCCTCCTTTCACGGCATTGCGTGTCAACGTGAAGCTCGAGGGCAGTTCATTGCGGCGGAGGGTTGCGTAACAGAGAGACGCAGGAGTATAAGTACAAAAAGTCAGAGCCCCCCCACCCCCCTCCACTACGGATGGCCGTCCGACCTTGCGTAACCTGCGAGCCAGTCGCACATAACCGGCCAGTTGAAGGTACTGCAGAAGCACGATTTTTAATAGGCCATCTGATACCCCACAAGAGTTCTTATTCTCAGGTGGGCTTGGTACATTAAAAAAAATTGTAGCATAACGGCGCGAAATTCGAGGCCGTGAAACGCACACAGTAGACATAACACTCACAATCAACAGTTTCTTTCTTTAAATCGACGAGGCAAAGCATATATAGACTAGAGAACATCGAAAATGGGCGCCAACTGCGTTGTTTTCTCGCCTTCGGCTGCCATCTCATGAAAAGCGCTTTTCACTGCATGGTGTAAACTGCTGACCGTTATTGAAATTGACAATTTCGGCGCCGGTCCAATGACGCGGGAGCGTTTGTGCCCCCCACACTCAATTTTTTCACTGTCCTACTGACGTTATATGTTGTCTTCAATGAAAAAAAAGAACACTATTGTCAGCGTTGCGTCCCGTCTGTTTAACTGTTCCATATTTTGCGATGCTCTGCCTGACTAATTCCCCGATTGCGTGACAGAGAATAAACTTGCGTATCTACAGCGCTAATGACGTGAAAAATATCCCCCTCCCCAACACACATACAACCGGATAAATACCACATTGCCAAGTTTGGCTGGTGGGACATCTCTGCAGTGCCTAGATATAACATGTATTCTGTGCTTTTCCTTCAATAGAGACATATTAAGAAAAAAAATCAAGTATTTGGGGAGTATATTTCTGCCCGGATAAATAATCGTCATCTGGCTTGCTCACGTGTTTTTCCTTCTTTAAACCTCGGCACTCGCCACTTCCTATGAAAAATGCGATCTCACGCTGAAAGCGCACACGCAGTTGGCTGTGACTGCCAGTGATAACCCAAGGAAAGCGCACGACATAGATAGCAACCGCTGGGGTTTTAGGCCCAGAAACAACGACATTATTACACTTCAAGAAAAAAAATAGTATGTGTGACAACATTTGGGTAGTCCTGACCTGCTAACTCTTGTGGGCCACACGAACCTCAAAAGGGAGTATAATGAACTCCCAAATGCAGTTGGCGTGACTCTTCAAAGAGAATGATACACGTGGCAAGCCACAACTCTTAAAAAAAGGAGTCAAATAAATTTATCTCTCTCCCTCTTCTTTTGGCGAAGGGGCGAGGCCACTTAGCACCACACATTGTCCCTCCGTCTGTAATAAACCACCGCAAGGCGTCTACAGCAGATGTAGAAACCAAAACATTGGTGAACAACAGAAAAAAAAATCGATAAAAAGGCTGTTGACCAGAACCATGGGCAGTCTGAACCATGGCGCTTCTAGACCGGCCGTGCAAAGACAAACAAAATAAAAAGCCGCAGCAGAAGAGAAACACCCATCGATAAAAGCGGACGGCAGAACGGAATGTTAGCCTGGACAAAATAGAAGGCCGACAGTTGGCCCGAGACGCGAGCTTGTGGCACGAGATGCGAGCATGCGCTGTGGGGGTGTAGACGCGACACCGCCGACGCCAGATTTGCGAGTACGTAAATGCATTTAAAATTCCCGCCCTCGTCTGCGCATTTAATATCGTATTGCACCGAGACAGCCACACGCACAGAATTAAATGGTACCGCCCGTTGGATATGTTCGCGAAGGACAGCAATGAGACGAGGTTCGAGAACACGCTTGTTTGGTTACTTATGGCAGCCAGAAACTATATATTGGCCACGGCAACCCTTTGCACAGAAAAACATAAAAAAGAGCGTAGAAAAGATATAATAAAAGAACAACAATGGAATGAAGTTATATGAAATGTAGTTATAGCCAAGCAGTGGTCGCCAAGGCAACAGTCGGTGGAAACAGCAATGCGTGTTTGGGTGACTTTTGACGACGACACAAAAAGGCTACCGAAGAAAAAAAATAGTACAAAAAACATAGGTCAAAGAAGGCTTCTAAGAAGGCAAGGTGCGGGGCCCTGAAGAAGTGTCGAGGCACGCTCGCTTTCTGCTGTCAAGGTCACCGTTTTTAAGGGAAAAAAATATTCCACCGTGGCATTCGGTTGTGTCATGGACTAAGGCGAAACACCGAACAAGTTCCCCACCCCACGCCTCCTCACTTTTCTCAACTTCTTTTTTTTTCGTTTTCAACCTTTCTTGCGCTCCAGAATCTTGCAGCAACTGTCGGAACATTTGAAGAGCGTCTTTTTTTCCCTTGTCACAAAACATGTTTTTCAAGCGAGGATACCCTCCGGTTTATTGCTCGGGACCAAACCTTTACCTAGAAAGGGTTGCGCGGGGGGGGGGAGGGGGGCTAAGCTCGTTCAGTATTTTGACGGCAATCTCGAACAGGCCAGACTTCTCATTTCCGCTCTATTCTACATTGATCAGCAACTGACATATACATAAGCACGTTGGACAGGCATCAAAGCGCTTATACAATCAACGCCAGAGGGACCTATGTATAACAAAGGGGCCGTACATCATGGTTTATATACATAACTTTTAATCCTATTCTATTAATCCCTCCTTAACCCCATCCCTCGACAGCTACTGTTGAGGTGTCGTATTCTGACGCAGACAGTTACGAGGCTCACTTTTCTTTTCCCTTAAAGAATCACATAAGAAGAATACATATCAGAGTATATGCAACAGAGGGTTATGCACCACGGAATGCGCTCAGGGAGTCAAAAGGGGCGTACACCAGACACAAGCGTCCGGAACCGTCTTATGCACCGAACTGCGCGAAGCACCTTCGGATAGCATTTCGTGCGATCGAAAGCGCCGGGACACGTGACCAACGCAACCGCAGCGGAAGCGTGTAATAGTATAAGCGATCACACTTTCGGTGGAGATATGAGCACGTATTCGTTACGCAACACCGAGAACTCCGGGCAACACCATTTTTTTTTTTTCATGCTCGTTCTTCGCGAAGCCATTATAATTGCAGATACACGAGCGGCCTGCTTGCGCGCTGACTCTTTCGCGTGGCATGTATACACGAGTGCATCACGATAACGCAGCTATTACACACGAAGGAGCTTACGTAATCCCCGCTACGTGCGTTGCACCGTGCCTGTAAGGAGGGCACAGGAAACACAGGCGCGTCACTAAAGCCGTGGCAGTGAACGTCAACACAGCCCTTCCACTTGACCGACTTGGGACAGGGTCGCCGGCTTCGCTCATTAGAAGTAGGGCAGTACTAGTTACAACGGCCTTTTCTTTGTGTGTGTGTATGTATGTGTGTGTGTGTGCGTGCGCAGTTACTGCTGAAGGTTCGTTACGCTGAAAATTCGTGAACGCGGAAGCTTGTCGGTGATAAAAATGTACCCTTGAGTGATAGCGCCACGACGCAGATTATCTCGTCCGGTGTTCAGATGTAACGTAATTTCAACGGAAGCGATATTATATTCAGCCTGTCGTAAAAAATATTGCACAAAAACTAAAAAGAAGAGAAAAAGATACTGAAGAAATGTTACCTTGGGGAATATCGATGTTAAGAAAGAAAAAAAGGTAGCGACGTGAAATAGGTTGGGTGCAAATTGAAAGAAATTAGAGGCGGATGCTCAGGTGATCAACACGAAGCTCGAACAAGGAATGTTTCCTAACCACATGGTTTCGACAAGAGAATTTATCCTTTGTGAGGGCAACAGTTACGTTCCTCAGCAACGTTTACGTGCGCGGACACACAAGAGAGTTGTTTTAATTCGCAGAATGATGAACATCGTTGTTTTAATTGACATAATGATGAACACATCGTATTACTCTCATCTTTATCTTATCTTACTGATGATTAAGTGGCATGATTTAATACTGCGGTCCGCCACGGTCGATAAGTGGACACGACAGTCACCGGTTCAATCCCGGCCGCCCCGTTCACATTTCGGTAACGGCGAAATGGCAAAGGTCCGTTTACTGGGTGATGCCCGGTGAAGAACACTAGATGGTCGAAATTTGAGGAGTCATCCACTGTATACCTCGTAATCACAACGTGGTCTTGGCACGCAAACTGGCATATATATTTATTTTGTAGTAACGCTGAAAAGGAAGACTGAATCTTTGGCGCGTTATGGCAACATTCCTTATTCAACCACCGCCATAGACACTTTCTTTCTTTGTTCGCGATATGAAATGTGAAGCAGCATAGAAGTCCGGCAGCTTGGGCTAGTTGGTATGGCGTGACGATAGTTATAGCGCGAGAACAAACTCGTGTCCTTCTCTGTGTGGCGTCGTTTTGTTTTCTCGCGCTATAACTATCGAGAAGCAGCAGTTTATGTGAGCGTTCTAAGCGCAAGAAATTTAAGAGCACGTAGTCAGGCGGTTGACAAAAACGTAGTCGTGTTACTCAATACGAAGTTAAATAAGAAAAAACTTTTTATCCCGGTCTAAATTTGTGCCTGTATTGCGTGTCGTTTCTGTACATTTTGAACTGCTCTTCGAAACAATTCCATAAAAAACATATTTTCTTACAAAACTTTGCCTGATGAATACTTGTACCTTCATATCCGTGCTGACCTCCTTTAGAGCCGACAGTGTTAATAAATGAATGAATTACATGAACATTTCTCGAGCATTGGGTAGCGTTATATTCAAATCTATTTTACGGGACTGCGCAAAAAAATATCAATATCAGCGTTATAATTTCCGTTTATTCAAATAGTATACTTCAGCTGTAAAGGTCGGGCGTGATAAGTAAGCAATGACCATTATTTCAATTGAAGGCACTATACTCGCACGTGCTTTCGGCGAGGACGTTCGTAACGCGAGAAGTTGATAAGCGCGGACATGACCGGACGAAGATGTGGCATTGACGCCTGCTCGATGGCTCCTTATTCTATTTGCGAGCCTTTCTTTGTCACAAGAAGGGAGACGACTCTCACTGCGACGCAAGCTGAGGCATTACGAGTGCGCTGCATTGTCAGCGTCTTATGCGAGCGCTATGAACTGTTCGTATACCACCGCTGTAAGCTAACCGATGTGGAACCTTGTGCGGCCACGGCCGCCGCCTTGATTTGTCAACCGCTAAACAGTTTCCTTTCAAACGGTAGGGGCTTTTAAGAAAAACGTGTTTTTTTTAGGACACAACAGAAAATGCGTCGTCGCGTGCGATTATTTTTGTGAAGCCCACGTCGCTAAAAAGCTTGCTTTGCGTGAGTACGCTAACGATAAAGGGGCAACCTTGACGATGCTGCGCGCATTGCCGTGAAAAGCGAAATATAGTTTGCGCCAACGCCTTTTCTTTATTTACTTTCCTTTCGCTGCGCAGATGATTAGTGCTTCAACATCCGGGTTTCCCTCTTTCTTGATCTTATGTTAAAGAAGTGGAACGCAGACCACAGAGTACTGCTGCGCGTGGGAAATCAGGGGTAAATCTCTGGTCTACAATCACCACGCTACTATATGAATAAAAAAAAAGCCAAAGAACAGTGAACTGCCACGGCCGCTGGACCGTGGTACTGCACGGAAACGACGTTTGACAAATTTTGCAAAGTATGGTGGCTTATTGGTAATGCCCATTCTGTTCAGAAAAGCGCGCCTGTAATTACGATTTAAACAGCTGGTGGGCGTTTATATGCTAATAAACCCAATTAGGATTAAATTATGTGGCACGCCGTAGTTAGAGGCTCGGAATTTTTTTTCTTATTGTTATTGAATGTGCTGGAAAGCTGGCTGTGGTTACTCATCTCACATTACAGGTGACATCGTCAGTACAAAATTCGCACGTCGTTGACGCCCTAGAGCTAACAACTTTGCAGCACCGTAGACGTTAGGCAACCACAAAGGGTAATTAGGAGCGATTTTTTTTGCACTTTTTCTTTTATCTGTACGACTATAGAGATACAAGACGTTGAAAAACCACACTCCATTCAACTGCCTGTCAGGTCATGGTAAAATCAAATCACAGAGGAAGTTGCGACCCAAAGCTTGACGTATAAAACAGGCAAAGAAAGAAATGAGTCGCACTAGCCGCGGGAACCGCAATGAAGATAACGTGCGAGTACGTGAGAAAATAGGAAGAGAGAGAATAATGAGCGCTCGGCCGCAGGATTTCAGTGGACCACGTTCTCGCTCCTTATCTTTTTTCCCCGGAAAAATTGCGTGGTGCACATACACATAACTCATGCTCGTTCCATATTTCAACGACACGCCTACAGTTATGCAGGACCCCCCCCCCCCCTGCTTTCGAACACAATTCACTATTACCCATCCCATTCCATAAACAACGCATCCGTGCGCACGTGCAAAATGCTATAATGTGGGGTCAGTACCGATCCGCCGGCGGTCGACCTACCGACCCACAGTATCGGCCCCGGAACAAGGGTGTGCCGGTCTTTCTTTTTTTCTCAGGTCATTGACTCACCGCGTACAATGGAAGGTAGATCTTGAGCGACTCCCTGAACGCGTGCAGTCCAACGTAGACGGATGCGTCGACGCAGGACGGAGTCCAGGTGTGGCCGATCTCGTAGCAGTTGTAGGGCAAGTGGTAGTCCAACAGTTCGGCGTACTTGCTGAACACCGCCATGCCGTCCGAGATGCACACACGCGCGCGCTCGCGTGCGAGAGGCACCCTATATCCGAGTTAGTGAAGCCGCGGCACCATTTGAAGTCCCGCCACAAACGAGGATCGCAAGCCTGGAATGCACCTTCGCCGCTGAGCTCCCGAGTGAAGCAGTGCTGCCGCTGCAGCTGGCGAAGGATGTGCTGACAAGAAAGCGGCGAGCGGGTGGCGTTGGCCGCTCGCGTTTCGCGTCTCGCCGCGAGCACGCGTTGGAGATCACACGGAGGGAGGGCGTGCGTAACCAAAGTAGAAGGTCACATCTGATTGGCCGTCGGCTGCCCTCAAATATGACGTTTTCTCTGACGTCATGGCCATTTTGTGTTACTGGACGTACAAAGTATTGTAAGAAACACAGTAAGAAAACGACCAAAGTGGGTAGTATACAGCGCCACCTTAAGTAATGGTGACTCATTTGCGGCCATAGTTTGCACTTGCTGTACGTGAAAGCATGACCTACTACACTCCTGACCTGTTCAGATAGCGGGGTTCCTATGGGAGCGCGTGTCCCCGCTCTCGTTCAACCGCTCACCATTGGTGGCGCTACCTATAACCTGTTCGTCTGTTTCTTTACGGTTGTTTTGTAGGCGCTGGTATAAGAATGCCTGCATTCTGTAGTGAACTGGCGGCATATATGTGACTATTTCTTCCCATACATTGCTGGTTAAGCAAGGTGTTCAGAGCGCTTGAGTATTTATAGCACACTGGTTGACAAACGTGGGAACCCGTAGATTTACACGATGTAGGGCAGCCTATGCGTGGTAGCGTGCATTTTATTGCAAAAAAATTCTGAATGTCTTTTAGTATTATTATTTCTGAATAATTCTAAATTTTGGATCATAAATACGCACTACGAGTGCTTTGTTGGTCAAAATTTGACCACAAAGAGTGAAGATGACGTCAGCGAGCAGGTGCTGACTAGCGCCACGCCGCTCGTAGGTGACGGCCCTAGCGGCAGAAGGTATGAACTAGAACGTGGGCGCTGGAAGAGGTGCTCTCTGGGCAGGTCAGGAGTGTAGTAGGTCATGCGTGAAAGCATGACCTTCAAGATCTGTAATAAATACTCAGAGACTTTGTCGCATAAAACGCAGTTTTTAACACCCCCCGTTAACAATGTTTGTTTCTAATTTGTATAATTTTTGTAACTTAAAAAAATTTTTGAAAGATATAATTGTAAAAATTGTACTGCAACCACAACAGTTTTTGTCACGTGACACTACAACACAACATGGCAGCGTCCTGTTGTTTCCCTGTGCTTTCACAGCTTTCATAAAAAGAAACAGGCCGCTTTATCAGCACTGTCGCGCAATCAGCTGTTGCTATTGGCATTCCGAACATAGCTGAGCAGCGTCCATTTGTTTCCTCGTTAGGGCGTCGCATCATAACCCATATCGCCGAGTAGCTTTCATTCAATCTGCGCTGAAGAGGACGTATTCAACCAACGCTCGTTACCCGATGGATGACGACTACGGTATCGTGGAATATTTTTACGAGCACAGCGGTCACAGATGCGGGTACTGCAAATCGGAATCGACGAGCCTCAGTTGCGGTACGTACGTGTACTAGCGCCGCTTGCCATTCTTGTCGTAGTCGCTGTCATCAGCGGTCGGTGTTTCGTTTGAGTTGTTGGTTTAACTTGTCGAGGTACGATCGCTTCGTCTTCCAGGCATGTGGGCTCACAGGCTGACGGCGGGAATTTACGACGACCTGCTTAATCGAGGGTGGAGAAGGTTAGTGCGCATTGTTTCGCTTCCTTGCGCCTCCGCCCGCTGCGCTTGGGCGGTGTTTCGAGCGCGCGTATCCCTTATTTCTGTTTATTTTAACAAAGGTCGGGCGAGTACTGCTACAAACCAATGATGAAGACGACCTGCTGCCGTCAGTACCCCATAAAGTAAGTTGAAATGATCCACCTAGATTTCTTCCGTGCTTCGATTACACGGTAAAGATTGAAAGAAAAAAAAATGCTCCGTTTTCCATCACCTTGGCGCAGGCTCGACGTTGCTGAATTCCAGCTAACCAAGTCGCAGAAAAAGCTGTTGAAGCGAGTACACAAGTTCCTGGCTACAGGCAAAAGGAGTGAAGGAGGAAAGGTAACTCCTCGTTTATCGCGCTCCCTGCGCGTGCCCATCATTGCAGGCGTTGGACCTTGTCCTGCGTGCAAGAGCATATCGTGTAGTGTATTGTCCCGCTACTTGTGAATGAGCCGTCAGTGGTGACCGAAAGTGTACTGAACTACCTTATTATGGTGGCTAGAATTGGGAGGTGACGCCAGCGCCCGCATATTCGCCGAGCGCGCGCGATCCTCGTTTTCAAGCGCCGCCGCGACGGCCACCACGGCGCTCCTGTCGGCATAGTGATGCGGGCGAAGCGCGCGCTCCGCGCTCTCTCGTCGACTCGCCGCTGGGTTCGCTGGTTCGCCTCTGGAAGCGTGTCTGGGTGTGTGCAGTTTTCCGCGTTGATGTCTCGCTTATGGCAAAATGTATTTAGTTGCTGACATGACAGTGTGAGTGCCGACCTTAGGATGAACTCCAGCACTACGAAAGCGAGGCAACGCCACTGCTTTGCTCCTGGCTGCACGAGCGGCTATGTGTCATCGAGGGAGCAAGGTCAGCGTGCTTCTCTTTTCTCTGTTCCCAAAAACCCTGCCCTCTTCGAAGCCTGGCAACGAGCCGTACCCCGTGCCGACAAGTCGTTGGACGTGAAGTCGGCGCTATGTGAGCTTCATTTCGACGAGCAGTTTATTGAGCGTTTTTACACGCATGTGATAAACGGCGAAACTGTTCAGATTCCCCGAGGGAAACCGGTGCTGAAATCTGACGCGGTGCCAACCATATTCCCAAATGTTCCTGCGTATCTTTCAAAGAAAGTGCCGAAGAAAAGGACGTCAAGAACATCCACTTGCGGCCTACCATCGAAAATTCGGCGTCAGGAACCAAGCACGTCTGCTTGCGAGGAGACAGCTGGCTCGTACAGCACAGAAAGCGACAGTAACCAAATACCTGTTCCGAATGTGCCCGCAATTCCCGACGTCCGCAAGTGTGGTCTGAATACGGCCACGGCACCGAGCATGCAGACATGGTCGTGCAAAGCAGCAATGCCAGACTCATATTCTACATGGCTGGATATGTGGCAAGAAAAAGCGTTGCAAGCACCAAATGTGCAGAGTGCAGCCAGCAGCTCCTACAAGGCGAGAACGATCCATCTCCAGCTGCAGCATCCCTCACGGCTGCTGTTGACCGAGGAGGCCTGCTGTACCCATCAGTCAAGCTCAATGAACTCGTGACCACTCTCGAGAACACTTTTACCCACTGCTTCAGTGTTACAGAAGTCAAACCTGACAGCATCATGGACTTGGTTTCCTTCTTGCAGTTAAGAAAGCTTACACTTGTTGGCTGCCCTGACCACAGTATGTCCCTCACAAACAAAATTATCAAGTTTTATGTTCTTACTAGGCTCCACTTTCATGTCAAAGCCCAGAACAGCAAACGAAACGCTAAGCAGGAAAGAATGAAATTGCTGAAGCTTAGACGCGTGCTCTGAGTTTGATATTGTAACTTTAAGCTCTATTGATTTTTTTTGCCGAGTGGAAAGTGATTGTATGCCTCTTATTACTTAGTGCCAAGCGATGCGCTGTCTGTGTGCAATGTTTCAATGTTTTTAACTACTCCCGAGCGTATGTAAATGTGCGTATTTTTTCATTTTATTTTATTTTACCCTGTATTCCATGATGTGCAATAGATCTTCCTAATAATATGATGTGCAATAAATATTTGTTTTATTTTCCTCGCCCAGAACTTTGGTAATATTTTTTTTTAAAAAAACGCCGTCGCCTTGCACTCCAAAACACTGCAGGGATATGCGAACGAAAGCTTTAATTTGCGCAGATTCAACGTCACAGAAGTCTTGCAGCGGCAGCCAATTTCTTTTAATGCTTGAAATGGCGTTCTATCAGCCATCGTCACAGTGAGTTATCTGAATCGCCAATTTATCTGAATCATGCTTCAGCAACAGCATCTTTGAAAGGTCCGCGCGCTCAAGGCGCGCGCGCGTAACTAGCATCACCATTCCGCCGACAGCGCCACCGCCGCGCTGCTCGAAACGAAGGAGCGGCTCCGAGCTCCCGTTGGCGTCACCTCCCAATTCTAGCCACCATAACCTTATCTACTTGAGTACTGCCAACACTGATTATCACTGGCTTATATTGGCCAAATGATACTTCAAGTTGGCTAGTGTTGGCTAACCATGAGGGAATGTTGGCTATTCACTGTTACAATAGTACAGTGTCTAGGCACTGTAACAATAGCAACATTCAAGCTCGATGGAATGCTTGAGTTAACCACTTTTACATGCATCCGCAATGTTTCAGGTATATCACATGTCGACCATTTGTTGCAAAAATTTTGTTGTCATTATAGTGAGAAATGATTGTTTGTGTCACAAAACGTGTCTGCCTAAGATGTATACTATGTGAACAACAACTTGGGTTGATTTTGTCGGGATTTCTTTTGCCCACCCAGCCAGACGAAAAAGAGGATGACTGCTCTGAGGCCGCGGGTGACAGGGCCATGGAGATGCCCGACTTCTCGGACAAAAAGTCGAACGTACAACTTGACCTAGAGACCTGCAGCCTAAAGACCCCTGGTGGTTTGTCTGTTGTTCTTGACGTTGTATTTGGTATTGCTGCCATAGAGGAGGGACTTCATGGTTATTGCTGCTGCTACAACTTTGCCTTGATTTATCTACTGTTGTAGAGCCCCCGGCTGGCTGGAGCAATGCACAAAATATTCTGTGGTAGCCTATAGTGTGCAACTATCAACTGTCTTTTGTATTGACAGCAGTCTTCTTTTGCACAGTTGGCACATTGTTGATTCTCTCTAGGCCAGTGCATCGAGCGCTGTAAATTGTCATGCTAGTATAACGGGCCTGATTGCAGTGTATAGATTACAAGATGTCTAGAAGGCAGCTGCAACTGATTGCACTAATTCAATTAATGACTAAGTTTCCAGAAGTAATTCTTGTACTGTTATGTGAGCATTTGTTCTTGATATTTTATGACCTGATGGCGGCATTAAAGGCGCTTTGAAACGCTTTTTCAAGTAACCATGGAATGGATTCACTGAAAGAGCATATTGCCTCACGAGTTAAATGCTGCAAAAAGCTTAAAAATCCATCTAGTACGAGCGAAGTTACAAAGATTTGTGGCACGCTGCGATCACATTCTCTCTTTTCTCGTTCTGACGAAAGCGCTAGAAGCTAAGCAAAAAGAGATGGCGTGGGCAAAGAAAATATGTCATGCGCACCTCATGACCTTGAGCACTATTTTTTTCTTCTTCAAATAGGCAACTTTTTCAGTGTGATGCACACACGTGAACAAGTCTCAGCCTGCTGCGGTGATCCCTGTAACGACTGAACGCACAGTGTTCAAATCAGCCAATGGCTGATAGAAGACCTTCTACGAGCAATTTCTGACCTTTCTCCGTAACTTGCAGAGAGAAGAGACATTAATTTTTTGGTGACTTCAATAATTTATCGTGAATTCGAGGCCGCGTGCCGTGCTACAGTATTTGGCTCGCGTGTTCTCGGGAGCCTTTACTACCTACTGGTCGCATTTTCTGACCATACTCAAAAAGTGATGAAGGGCCCCCTTAAAGTTACACAACACGATGACTCACGCTTGATATCTTTCCACTGTGTTGTTTCGATGAAACATCACCATGAGGTTGTGCAGTCTAAATAGTAGCACTGATGGACTTCAACAAGCAAAAAATCGTTGGTACACTCATACCTCAATATAGAGAACATAGATATAACGAAGTAAGTAAAAAATAGTTTTGCAATAGATACAGTGTTAGGGATAAACATTATAACGAATTTTCTGATATAGCGAACTTATTTTCTTGTAAAGTGCAACTTTGTTATATTGAGGATTGAGTGAATCAGATACCAAATGCAAGCTGCAGAATTGCAGTCCTGTGCCTACACGACATGTAAGAATCAAAATATTTTTTGTTCTTTTGATTTTTTAAGACACAGCTACAAGTGGAATTGGAAATGAAGAAGTTGTAGTTCCTGAGCCTATGGATCAGCATTCTGAAAAGTCAGCAATGTCTCACAAAGAAGCAACCGCATCGAATGCTGAAAAGACAGCTCATGTGCCAAAGAAAGGTACACGTGTACATGAAAGTCTCAAGTTTGGCAGGAATTCTTAAACTTGTTGTCGTACCTGCTTTCAGAGAGCTGGAATAATAAGCGATTTATTTCTGTCGAAATATACGGAGCATTTCATAAACAGATGTGTCAGACATGTAGACTTTTCTAGCTAAACAACTGGCTTAATCATATTTACTTGGCCTGTATAAAAATGATCAAGATGAGGGGAGGAGAGCACAACCAGTAAACCTTCATTACTGCGCTGTCTTCATCTCCTTTTTCATTCGTCTTAAGCCTTTTATTTTGTAGTACAGAGAACATCGATGTGTACAATGGCCAACTCGCTCAGCACCACGTTTCTGAGGCTTATTCGTATTCGCATATTTACCGGATGTTCATAACTCTGCAGTGGCTAGTTTCAGTAGCATGTCGGCACGCATTAATTGTCCATTAGTCTCAAAGATAGATAAATCGTGCATGTAATCTGCTGCGACACCACAAAAATTGTGGCATTTAAGTTGAAACAGAGCTTTGGCCTCATCCATTTTTTTTTATGGAAAAACATGGTACGTGCTGTTTGAGGCAGTGTACCATTCTCCTAGAAGAGCGTTTTTAACGGTCTTCGCTTAGCTTACTAGTAGTCTTCAGTGTTTCTTTGTGAAGTATTTTTCTGCAAAGTGTGTTCATCGTACACTAAATGTGCGCTATTCACAACGTCCACTACTTGCAAAGAACATATGAGAGACAGTATGTAAGTACGTAGGCGTACATTAATGTGCAACTTCTACAAACAAGAATCTGTAGTACTTCTGATGTATTTTTCTTATCATTCGATATTAAATATCATATTTTTACTCATGACAGGTCTAGGTGCAGACCCGAACAAGCCAAAGTGCCGTAAGGCCCGTGACATTCGCCGAGAAAGGAAGCTTTTGAAAATGAGTAATGCGGGCAAGGATCTCAGCCCCGGCAGCGAAAAGGTAGCTCGTGTATCCTCCATTCTAAAAAAATGTAGGTGTACAGCATACCGACTTCAAGTTGCATGGTATTGTTAATAAACAGCACTATATATTTTGAGTTTTCTCGTATTTTTCGTGAAATTGCCTTTCAAGTGCAGAGGCGTGGGCAGATATTTTTTTTAGGGGGGGGGGGGACCTTTTTATTTCGTGGCGGGCTAAAGGGCAATGCTTTCAAATGGTCATTTTTCGCTCTGTTTGCTAAGGCAAAAAAGAAATTAAGGGTTAGGGGGTGGCACGGCCTTGGTGTGCCACCCCCTGGCTGCGCCACTGTTCTCATGGCTGCATTTTATTCGGATTTGTCAGCATACGACATGCATAACTGAAATTGGGGCAGCTGCGCGACTTTACTTTTTTCCTTTTCTAGGCTTTGCATTCTTCAAAAAAATCTAAGAACGAGGCAAAGTCGTTAGAAGACTTCTTATTTGAACCGCTCCCGCAGGACGCTGCTCACAAACTCGAAGTAAGTAAATGACAGGTTTTCTACATAGTTGCTTTTGTCTGAGAATGTTTTCTTCACTGTGGTATACTAAAAAAACGCAAGGTGTTTCTTTAGTATACTGACTGTTGTGGGCGATTTCTCGTGACAACCCCATCATGTCACTGCAAATCTGGCTGCTAAATGTAATGTTGGTTCTGATGTAGCATGTGTTTGAGTCAGAATTTCGCCAATACAGCACGAATTGTGGACCCTAGAAATAAGTTTATATGCGCATCGGCTAGACCTAAAAGTTTATGTTTCCATTGGAAAGCACTGTTGCTCTTCCTCTGCATAAAACATGCCTGCTTCTGCCACTTCTCCTTTTTTTCCAGTTGTACATAGCCTTCTCCCCCTCTTTCCTGGGGTACAGAAGTGATTACTATGGCATCCTACACAATGAGAAGGGTGATTGGAGCACATATCCAACTTCAAATGTCATTCCTACCCAACGCAGAACAAGCTTGCCGTAGTATCCAGTGTTCCTGACAAATATATATACATTAAAAGCTTATTAATTCGAACGTTCACTTGAGTCGAGCTGATGACCTTGTCCTGGCACAGCCCTGTGCATTTTTATGGGAGAAAACTCGCGACAGTTCAGATGCGTCGGTGTCCACAACAGTTAATACCAACTGAGAGCCCCCCGGCTTTCATCTTACTTCCCAAAAGGTGGCTCGAAGTGATTGCAGTGGGTTGAAAAACCAAAACAAATTTACTGGGATTCAAAACTACAGAACAGCAGCATTTCTCCACAGATGAAAATTCGGACGCTGCACTGAAGCTCTTAAGCAAGTTTCAAAAGACGGTCACACAGAAACGATATATATATGCAGGCAAATTACCGATTACTTTTTATTTTGATTGTATTAACTGTTAAATGTTAATGAATATGCTTTGGAGCATAAATAGCATCTTGTAATTCGACATTAAAGCTCAAGGCTTACATGAATGCATGTTGCTGTTTGTTTCTGATGTGCTGATCGATTAATTCCGTTAGCTGTTAAAGGGACACTAAAGGCAACTATTAAATCGATGTTGATTGTTAAAATAGCTGTCCAGAAACCTCGTAGTGTTACTTTTGTGCCAAGGAAGGGCCCATTTTGAAAATAAAATCACATTTTAGAGATCTGCATCGTTTTAGTGCACTTTGAATTACCCTCCTCAAGAAGCGGATCGACCGGACCAATTCACGTCACTGTTGCCGTGCACAACGTTGCCGTGCACAACGTTGCCCGGCTATACTGCGCTAATAGCAGCAGACCAAAAGCAGCGGGAGCCACAGCAGCAACAACGGTCATTGACCAATTTCCCCCATTGGCTTCGAGATTGCAGACAGTTTTTGCTTCAACTGCTCCCTGCTAGATGGCACCACCTGTTCCGTGTAACCACGCGAAAATTGAATTTTTGAACCATTCGCGCCATTCCTCATAGTAACGCTCGGCGGTTTTTTTTCTTTGAACCAAACAGAAACGAATAAGCAGCATTTTATTGCGTCTCTCTATGTACGGAAGGTTCTTTATTTATTCCAGTTAGATCGACTACTATTGATTATTTGTAGGCCGTCCGTCTGATGTCGTCGGGATCATCTTGAAAATGTCCTACTGCAGCGCTTGTGTTCTTGTGCATTTACCTTAATTTCTCGATAAGTATGGCACTGTTTTTGATAATGTTGTCGTTTCAGATGTTGTCATACATTGAAGTTTCACTCTGATGTAAATTGTTATTTGACTTTAGTGTCCCTTTAAAGTTCCATGAACTCATTATCCGAACTTGCCCGCCACAAATGTGCACTAGCACCTCATTCGTGATGAGTCCAGAAATGGCTTTCTAGGTAATGCCCAGGCATCATTCTAGCATTGGAAGAGGGTTTCAGCATGGCTTTTATGCTCGCTTTTATTTAAAGTATACGGCACCACATTCCAAGGTCTCGTCCTTGAGATGGTTGCCATAATGTTGCTACGAACTTTTGAGTTGCAAGGCTAATGTGTAATCAACTGAGTGGGAACATCTCATTGCATGCTTGAAGGTGAGTGGGCACATTGCAGCAGCACGGACCGTGACTGGTATGTTCAAGGACAAGTGTCGTGGGGAAGACGAGTGCCGTGGGTCACAGTGGCACAGTGATGTAATCAGCAATGTATTGGCTTCATATATGTTGCAATACACATTGTTACCAGTCAATGCACACACAGCAGGAACATTTTTCTCTTCTCACCCCTTGTAGTTAATGAAACTGAGCTATTGAGATAATGTTTCTCAGATGTACTTTTGTAAACTTATGCTAGGCCCACCATGGTCAATATATCTAACTTATTAATGTAGTATCTGCCTGCTTCTTCCTCATTTCAATGCCTAAGCACACTGAGGAACTGATTGGATCAATTTATCTGAACCCAAGGACAAAGCAAAATTTCGTTAATTGGTAAAATTTTGTGAGATTTGTGACTGAAAAGAACATGTAACATTCATGCAGAGCTTGAATGCAGGGATATTATTCAAACATTTTTGGCAGTGCATCTAGCCAATCATAATATTTATATGCAATGCACCCCTTCTGAAGTTCATCGGGAAAAAGTGCATTTACTTTTAGAGCATCGTGCATTTTGCCAAGTTTCTAGTTAAAGCGCGGTGGAATCATGCATGATCAGCGTACACATTTTGCTCTCATCAGTTTGTTTATGTAAATTTGTCGCAGCACCTTCAGGAGCATGTTAACGTCACTGTTGTGTTAAGTATTTGCAGAGGCATGCAGTGTTCATCCCCGCCTGTCTGTGCACGTAGATTCGCCTGGTGCGGAATAGCCCCAGTTGTCCCGAGTTCGCAAACTCCTTTGATTCCGCCTTAGCCGTCTACTTCCAATACCAGGAGAAAATTCACAAGGACCCTCCCGAAAAGCTAACAGAACGGCGCTTTCGTCGCTTCCTAGTCAATAGCCCAATCCAGGTAGTGGCCAATTTCTTATTCGTTTAATTAGCGATCAATATTCTCAACATGGAAGTGAGAGAGAGAGAGAGCACTGTTGGTATGGTTCGCTGGTGCAGACTTGCGACGCATGTTACCACTCGGCTGCATTTTGTGCCACCTTATACTAATTTATCGATTTCCTGTTGCCTTGTGACCTTGCGCTTGTAGTTTTTTGCAATAAATTTGCACATTGTTACTCCAAAGCAGTGTTTCTGTGTTGTCATTGCTTTTTGTCCTGGTGTCTCGGACGTTCCCACAAATTGGTGCCTATCGCAGTTGATGCTAAGCAGCTGTAAAAATATGTTATTCGCAAGCGGAGCGGGCCTGCGAATCATCAGTCTAAAAATTACACTTTTGTCATGCACACGAAACGTGGTGGAAAATTAAGGATGACAGGAAATTATTTGATAGTATCGCCCGTAATGTATGACCTATGCCTTGGAAAGATTCATTCATGCATTCCAATGAGAGTCCCCTGTAGCTGCCACTACCTCTTATTGGCAAAAAAAAATGTGTGAATGGCTTAAAAAAACGAGGATTTGGCGGAATCTGAGGGTGTTTGCATGGTCAGTTATAGAATAGCAAAATGTGCTAAACAGTGCTGTTCTGTGTACAGGGTGCCTGTGTTGATGGTTGAATTAATAGACATAACGCACTGCTGTAACTAGGATAATTGCAAGGCAAAAACGTGTCAACCCCTGCATACTGCGCCTCACTTTTTGTTGTTGTTTTCGTTGTCGACACATTTTCCTTGTGCATGACAGCATTATGTTGGGAATCTGCGAGAGGATAATGGCGGCCAGCATCTAGCACAGATGCAGCACTGGTATCATTGTGTACTTGGTTTCGCCATCCAGTATTTAGGCACTCATGTGGAGACTGCATGTGCGTGTGCATTTCTCTAATCATTGCAGTACTGCAGATATAGGAATAAACTTGAGGTACTCTATACCTAAACTTGTGGGAGAACGTGCGTTTATGCTCGCTTTTCAACGAGCCCTGTGTCATTGTACGAAAAGGTGCGGACGATTCCGTCGAGCCGAGGTTTGCCAGAGTTTGAGGGGACCTTTGAGACGTCGTGGAAGCTTTACGAGCGGTACCAGATGCGAGTGCACAAGGAGCCAGCCAGCCAGTGTGACAGGGGGTCTTATTGCCAGTTCCTGGTGAACTCGCCATTACAGGTAAAATACTGAAGGAACTCTAAACCTCCATACAACACTGCTCTCTCTCTCACTGGTTAAGTGAAGTGTGGCACATGTCTGTTTGAGGAGCATGAAGTGGCATAAATCTGACAGAGTATTGATGTTGAAGGGACCCTCCAACACTTTTTTAAATAACCATCAAATGGCTTCATTAAGGGTGTTTACCGCCTAATGAAAATACCGCCCGCAAAATTTTTTAGAATGTGTCAAGTAGAACCGTAGTCAGAGGTTTAATGCATGCTGGATTCTAATCAGGTAGGTATGGAGAAAGAAGCTATGCGTGTGTGTGTGTGTCATAATCTTGAGCACTAAAATTTTTTTTAATTTATACGCACGGCTTCGGCTACAATAACTGTACAACTTAGAATGCTCAAATCAGCCGATGGCTGAAAATTTTGAGTGTATGGCACAGCAATGTGGATATACAGCATCATTTGTGGAAAAAAAGAAAGAACAATTTCTAGCTGACTTTGAGAATCAATTGTAGATTACAGGCTGCGTACTGTGGTATAATGTTTTGCTCTCATGTTCTCAGTAGCCTCGATTACCAATTGGCAGCGTTTTCTGACCATGCTGAGAAAGCGTTGCAGGGCCCCTTCAAAAATTGAGAGGTGCACTTATGTGTTTATGTGCAACAGTAGCTACAGTCTAATAAACTTTCAAAGAATGATGCTTACAGTGATCTTCTCTCTCTGCTGCATATTACATAGTGTTAAAATGGCATTTGAGATCTTCAGAGAAACTCTTATAATGACTTGGACACTTAAATACGGTTTTTGTGTTGCCAGTTATCGTTATGTTGCTATAAATGAGCTGCTCTTTCCATAGACTTGTATTAAAAAATTAGTATAGAGATAATCAAGGTGTCTTCAAGCTTGTGAAGATAGATTTCTAAACTGATGTGCTCCCTGCTACTTGCCACACTCACAGTGTTAAACAACGCCTGAGGTGTATAGTTGTTGTGGCCGACTTCATATATAAGGAGTTCTTGTGCTACAGTCGCCATTTTGTTGGTATAAAGGGCACATGTAAAGGGAGCCTGCCCCAGATTTACGAGTAATCATATATCGACATCGCTATTGGATCTTATTGGCCCGTAAAACTCCAGATGCAACACCTTATTATATTCGTAAAAAATAAACGAAGTTACATGTGGCTTTATCGCAGGCTTAGAGCGCTCTTATTTTGTTTCGTCCCATGAAGTGTGCTAGAAGCTGCAGGAAGAGGGGCAGATAAAAGAGGGGGCAAGGAGATAACTATATAGTAAAAGCATGCATCATGGCCTTGAGCATTTTCTCTTTTTCTTTTAACGTGTCGGGTTTCATGTACTGCATATTGGGCAAGTTGATGCATCATAATCTCATTTTGGTGTTGCGCAGCTCTATCTGAGCCTAAAGAAATGGTGTAAAGCAAAGAAAGAAATGGCAGGCTACAGAATGAGCACTGAACTTCCAACTTGTTTTTAATCCATAACTGTACCTCATTATATAGCTCAATTACAGCACATGTTATGTTACACAGGGGACAAGGAAACCCAGTAAAGTAAGGTTCAGCACATGCGACCAAAAAAGAAAAACGCAGCTAAAGCCAATATGAAATCTTGCAATTTACAAGCATCAGTCAGCACTTCACTGAACACGTGTTGTCTGCCCTAAAATATAGAGTGCTTTTCAAGATAAAGATACAGATGGTGTACACGCACAGAGCTTAACATATTTCACAATAGAATTCGCTTCAATAATCGTATGTGTCAGCTGATTACCCTGCGGCTCTAATTGACAACGGTCAAACACTGGGGCGCATCCACACATTTACAATGCAGCCAGAAATCTGCCTGAAAGAAACCGAAACATTGTTTCTTACATTGCAACAACGCTTGTGCAGACGTTCATTGACACGCCTATCAGTCTGTCCTGTGCAGACCGCGCCGCACAACAAAGGGACCCTATATACGACAGTGTGGGAACTTTCAACGTACCAGATCACATGACTCTTCCTGTGTACAGCTTGCATATCTTTTTCAAGATTAGTAAGCTTGCACAGCCGACTTAATTTTTCTGGAGCAGAAAACACTACATAGATAATTACTCTCTGTGCAGTCTTCTTCAGATGCTGCGAAATTTCAAGAAGGTATAATGCTCGTTTTTCTAGCATTTGGCACTCCATTGTTCTGCTGCCATCCCCACATATGCAAAGTATTGAACATGCATTTAGCCACAGACACTTGCAGTAACACCGGATAGCTCACTAGGAATAATTGTGTACTTTGTCCTGCAAAACTAGCAGGCATAGCATGATGGTGTGACCTCATTAGGGCATTCCAAAAGCACAGAGTGGCAATCCCTTATTTTATAAGCTTGGAATGCTCTGAATTGTACTGCAGAAAAGGCTTTTCCGACTGTAGTGCATAGCAGCAGAGAGTATGTCCTACCGAACAAGACAGACGAACATTGGCAAACTGGATAGAACCACCTTGTGGTACTTCATAGGTGACATTAACAGGAATCAAGCACTCCTTAATGGTTGGCATGATTGCTGCAATGTGGTGTTCCATGTTGATTAGATTACACTAAATAAATAACAAGAAATCATCAGTATAACAAAATATGTGTCAAGTTGTGCATGAGTACACCATCTGTGGCTTTATCTAGAAGAGATCTCAATTTTTTTTAGGCTGCCAGTCTGTGTTCAGGGAAATACTGATGCTTGTAAATTGTAAGAATATAATTAATTTTAACTGCTTTT
This sequence comes from Rhipicephalus microplus, assembly GCF_043290135.1. Taxonomy (NCBI): domain Eukaryota; kingdom Metazoa; phylum Arthropoda; class Arachnida; order Ixodida; family Ixodidae; genus Rhipicephalus; species Rhipicephalus microplus. Next base: position 51,569,644 of record NC_134704.1, on the reverse strand, counting down.
GTTTGGTCACGTGTGCTGTGCCACATGTTTAATTTTTTTTTTGGTCATGTGTACAATGTCATGTGTGCTGTAAGCGAGCTGTATAATGTGTTATGGAATAAAGACAAGTTTGAAGTTTAGAGCCCATCCTGTTGCCTGTCCTTTCCTTTTTTGCTATTGTCTGTTTCCTTCAGGCACAAACAGAGCTGCTATGAAGCTAAACGAAGTTTTGTTGGGTGCCACTTCTGCTTTAAATGAGCACGGTGCCAGAACGTGGTGTGCACAGTACCTACACGACCACAGAGTTTCATAATAGTACACTAAAGAGAAATCTGGCACTGGTCTCTATGGAAGCTGCAGTGCAGGAAACTTCAGCTGGCATGAGGGTAATGAGTCGTACATGGATTTGCAAGCTTTGTTCTTTCGGCTTCGTGCTGTTCCATGTGGCCTGCAGCTACTTCGTCGTAATACGAAGTCCAGCAAAAGTTCCGTATCCCCGCCTCATCACCTTGACCCCTTTAGACTTATACACTGAAATCAGTTGATGAGGTTCGCAACGAGTCATTCTTGTCGCATCTTTTATCCTAAACAAAAGGCAAAATGCAGCAGTAAACAAAGCCACCAGAGCACTTGAAGTCGCAAGCCATAATTCTCTTTAATAAATTTTGTAGGAAATTCTATGTATGTATACACGTAGTGTACTACCGTGATGCTAAATAGTCGGCGCAGTTGCATCATTAATTTCCAGTTTTGTTGATAGGACTGGCGAGTGATTTGAAGTCCACTTGTTTTGTCCCCTGATGCAGTATGATCCAAAAGGCCCTTACAGCTTGGGCTCATTCCACCAGCAGTACTGGCTAGACGGAAGCCTGATTGCAGTTGGCGTCATCGACGTATTGCCGACGTGCCTCTCTTCAGTGTATCTGTATTACGACCCGGACTACAGCTTTCTGTCCCTAGGCACGTATGCATCACTCAGGTAAGTTTGTCATCTTCCTATCGCATTCCTGTGTTGTAAGCATGCATTTTTTAGACGGCATAGTGGAACTGCAAGGTAGTCGGGAATCTTCTCCAACTTTTTCCCCTAACAGTTTTGCTTCGAACGATTAAAAATATATTCTGAAAATATCTAAAAAATATTCAACTTGATTCACACTCGCACTTCAATATTACAATTCCCTTTGCATCCAAGATATTGCAATTTACACAGCTCTACAGCACATCTCTTACGTCTTTCATGCGCCATTTATGACAATGAAAAAGGAACAAATGCTGAAGTAGTACGAAATGTCACGCAGTTAGTTTGTTAGTACTATTGTCATCGCTGTTACTTTGTATCTTACTTGCTTCTGAAATTAATGGTTCAGTTTGCACTGATAAGGCACTTTTTCTCTCATATTGTATAGAGAGATAGCTTATGCAAGACAGCTGCACAAAATGTGCCCCAGCATCAGGGACTACTGCATGGGCTTCTACATCCACACCTGTCCCAAGATGAAATACAAGGTATGCCCTAAACAGAGGCCAGCTTGTCGATGTCTCGAAGGGATGTCATTTGTCAACCAATCAAAGCCACATTTAAAGGAGCAAGGATGGGCTACGTGGAATCATAGTGTATAATGGATTGCCTTCGTCTTTTTCATTGTAAAAAAAAAAAGAGGCACCTCAGTGTGTAATGGAGAGCATATTTGTTCTGCACGTTCACACAGTTCACTATTGCGACATCTGTGCTTGTTATAGACAGAGGTGTACCAGCGAAGCATCATTTGGGGAAAATGGTTCATCAGAATCTCAAAAGGCTGACTCGAGCAAACCTGCCAATATAAAATATTGTAAAACAAACAGCTCAGCCTACAAGGAATTTCTGATAGTGCATCTGCATGAGTCGAAAACTACTATCTACTGTGAGAAAAGAAGAAAATGTTTGTAGAGCACTGCTTTTCTTGTTTTATTTTCAAATATTGAATCATATGTTCATAACTAATTCTTGTCAACATAAGTAATCCTCCTTATTCTCAGGACATAGAAGGCTGAAGAAGAAAGATAAGAGAGTTCAAGCACCCTCGCTTTACCAGAGTTTGATCTGATGCGGCGAAGTCAAAGCTAGTTAATCAAGAACAGTTTGCCAAGGAACAGCTGTTGTTGTTGTTCTTTGTCTAGAGTGCACTATTTATAACAAAGCCGGAATTTGTGTAGGTGAACATAGACACAAAACACTAGGCAGACAAGGACAGGTGCTTCTAACAGCTCGAAGACTAGTATTCAAATAGCTATATGTAGTTATGACACCTCAAGGAAATCACCCAGTCTAACAAAACTACAAACTCCTTAGAGAGCAAGTGAGCAGAAGGCAATCATGAAATAACTTTTAAGAAATCTAGTCGCATTGTATGTAACACACGTCAATGATTGTTTTAATTTAAATGTGCCAAAACTCTAGTTCTGACGTGTTCTTTCCTTTAGATAAAAGTGCATTTCGTTTGCCCTGACACGTTGCTTTCTTTTTTTCTTTTCAGGGTAGCTTCTCTCCATCTAGATTGCTATGCCCAGAGACCTACACATGGCATCCCATAGAGAAGTGCAAGCCCCTTCTGGATGTCAACAAGTACTGTCGCTTTGAAGAGGACCAAACCAAAGGTGCTTGTCATCACTGCTTGCGAAATTGTTTTCGAAAGTCTAATCACTCATTACTACTGCATTCATAGTGGGGACTGAACTGTACATTTTTTTCGTCCAGCATCTGGATCTTACCACAAAGAAAGTAAACAGAACGGCTTCAATGTACCTTGGGTCCACCACCGCTCCAAAAAATGGCTGCTGTTGGCAATAGAATTTTTGTTGTCCGACAAGCTTGTATTCTTTCACCAGTATAAGAGCGCAAATGCAGTTTATGCTTGTATACAAATTTCTTCCCACTGCCGGCTCATACTTTTCATGCTAATATCACGAGCTGCATACTGCTGTTTACTACCAAGTGAATGCTTCACCCAAAAAGCTTGATTATATGTAATGCTTTTTTTTTAAGGTCAAGTTAGCTGGACTTCTCAGTCCTTGAAGCACGACACCGCTTTGTTGTCCATCTCGTTAGCCTGGTCAAGTAAATGCTAACATGTCACTCTGACTTGTCATCTCAAACTGTTTAGAACTGCCAAAGATTTTGTATGCCCTGGAAGTGCAATCTCGGGCAGTTCAGGATTTATTAAAGAGCCTCAGTATCTTCTCCAATGCGTTGAAGTGTATACAGGTGGTACATGCAGCATGGCTTCAGAGACTAGCGTGCACTCAAGCTTCTCCATGCCTGCCAGTGCAGTACGGAAAACAAAGACAAGTCGCATCCCGTAATTCCGAGAGAAGGGCTAGGATCAGCAGTCCCAGAGGCTGTACCGTACGTTCTCAATCTCCATTTTCTTCAGTGTGTCGGTGCATACTACAGGTTGTGGCCAGTGGTCCAAGAAGGGAGCAGAAGATGCTAATAATAAGTAGTGTGGCAGTTAATGTGACAGTTATAGGCGGCTGATTTTACATAGATCTATCACTCGGCTAATTCACTAATTTAGTTTTTTGGCATGCAGGTGATGAAAATGCCGTACAAGACCTGAATGAGGTGATGATCCTCTACAACAGGACAGTCATCACGTACAAGAAGTACTGTCGGCTCAAAGGAAACTCTGACAAAGCCGAGGTCAGAGAGTATGCAAACCTCGTTGGCAAGAAGTGCATCAAGCGGCTCTTCCTCTACCGCAAGTCGTGACTGGCAGTGATTAAGCCACCGTCGTGCTTTTACCTGTTGTGATAACTATAACTTGGACTGTTTCTTCAACTTGAGTGAATAAATCGAAATTAGGAATATGATGGCTACTTTCTCTGTATTTCCTTATATACATCCGTACGGTGACTTGGTGACATCGTGCCTTTTACACCACCAAATAAATCTTCATTTGAAGTATCGGGGACGTGCTAACACTAGAAAGTTTCGAATATTGATACAAATGAAGTCCTATCTGATTAGGTATCCAGGTCAAATCTCTTCCGAAAGGTTTGCTCAATTTATGGCGTGCCTGTGCAACAATAGCTGTTACTAGTTTGCACTGACAATCAATAAATAAGTGTGTCATTGTGGATCTGTCTTTCTTATTAAAGACAATGATAATGGTAGTTTTACTTTGCGCTATTCAAACAGAATGACGGTTCGACAGTTACAATCATTGAATGCCTGAAATGAAATAGAAAAGTTCATGAATTATGTTCCAAATTTTGTACATCCACACACCTCCTCACACGTGGATTCCGTACATTCACTTAAATGCAAGTCAAAACAGTTTTAGGGGCGAAGCACCTCAGGGTCGAGCCTTGTCCCTTTGATATCCATTGTCATAGCTTGCACGCGCTGGGCGTGCTGGCCGCGAGCGGGCCGATCCTAGGTAGAAGATAGAAGATGAGAAGGATGATCACGGCTGCACTCGTGGCACGCTGTTCTTTTGCTGCGGCGGCCCAAGAGCTATAAAACGAGCTCGCTTCCGGCTATCTCTCTCATGGTCATGGAGTGCACTTCGTTATGAAAGAAAGAAGAAAAAAGAGACAGACAGACAGAAAGAATGTACGGGGGTTAATGATCTACAGAAGCCTCGCCCACTCGCCATCATTCACTTCGTGGATATGGTGTGATTTTTTATATATATCCAGGAACAGCCAGAACAGACACTGAAAATTTTAACGTGAAAGAGTTAAGAAAAATACTGACATTGGTAGCATTGACCTGATGAATGCAAAGAATAAATGTCGGGGTCCCAGCGGGCATTCAACCCAAAAGTTCTGCGTGGCAATGAATAAATAGAACGCAGAGCCACGCCAAATCTGTGAACTGCTTTTCAAGAAGACCTTAATGTTCGTAGAACGTCAATTGTGGTTGCAGTGCTGGCTATCTAGTTTTATAAACATTGGATATATATTCCTACAATACTGCCGTCACATCGAGTTAACGTCATTTTAAGTTTCATCCAATGAAGTTGGTCTATGTAGCACTGTGGATAATGATAGTGACTACCCATAGTGCACTAGTGATAGTGCACTATCCAGTGATAGCACCATCCAGTGCTACCATACCTGCAAGCACAAGTGCTGCATATAAGCTTGCCACTTCTGGTGTTTGCAATACCCATGTTGCAACTGCAAAAAAAAAAAAAACGCTATAAAAAATTACGGCATATATCCACGAAGTGAATGATGAGTGCACGAAGCAGTGGGATCGTTCAGTGTTACTGTATATCACCCGTTAGACTAACCAGTCACGCATGCAAATGAGTGTCTAGCGGTGTACAGTTATATACAGTGTTAATTGGTCATAACTGGTATGTTTTATTGAGTTGTGGCATCAGGCTGAAGTTGGCAAAGACGAAGTCTGGGCACGTTCTCCTAGTGGTTGTTTCCAGTCATATGAAATGCGTAGTAGACCATCTGGAGATCGACATCATATACTGAACACGCCACTCGTTTGTGATCATAATCTTTGTGGTCGTCATCAACGTCGTCATCACAGCCGGTGCACGCCAACAAATAAGCCTTGCCTGAAGGAGCTTCACCCCTACAACACAAGACTGCTCAACATATATCTATGCGTACAACATTTGTACACATCTTCAGCATCATTTCGTCAGATCCTGTAGAGTGCACACACTTTTGCATTAGCCACAAAAAGATTTAATTGGCCTGTGTGCAGCAAACGTGCTGTTGCTGGCATAGGGCCTAGTTCTACAATATGGCGTTTTATGTCAACCCAATGCATATGCCCAATTGCACTACACTAGACCATGGTCATCATCAAATCACTTGTGAGGACTAACGGTAGACACTGGTCAGCAGGAACCCGCACGTCACTACTCTCTATACTAATGGTGGCCAATGACTATTAGACGTGCATTAGAAAGTGCATCAGACTGTCTAATGATTCCGATGTATAAAATATCGTTGAAAAAAACGTACTGTGGCCCCACGACAATAATATGAGAAATGTGTGCCATTTGAGTTGCTAAACACCCGTACAGTCGGTGAACATGCAGTCTGCATGCGCCAGAACAGAAAAAAAGTTGGACTTCAAAGACTTTATTAAGAACATGGCAGACTTCTGAGCACGGAGGTAGCTTCAAAGGCTTTTTGTGAGGCTGCTGTCACAACAGTGGCCAAAGCTGTTCTCTACTTCACCAGCTGGACTGTCTCAGCCGCAGTAGGCAGGTTTTGCGTATACATAGTCGACGTGTATTCATCGCAGAACCTTTTTCACGAAGTCTTGGCAAGAGTTTTCATACACATCATATGCCCCGAGGCACTCTCTACGTAAACGTCATATTTCGTAACTGCTCATAGTCCTAATTGAATTTAAAATCAAGAATAGACATTTGTAATTAAAATAGATTTAATAGTTGTGAAATATAAATAATTCAAGCCTTAATGATATGTGACATTACAAAACATGATGGCCTATATCTTTTAAAGGGATACTGCAAAGTGACATCTATACTGTGTCGCAGCCGTTCCATGTAGTATGGTGCCAGCTAACCACAGAAAGCATTTGTCGGTAAGTGCGTCAAAGCATGGCACAGAGCTGTCACTGACATCAGTTTCAACCTGGTCTGCTTGCTGTAGCCATAAGCTTGATTTAAAGGAAAGCAGTGTCAGGGCCGCTTTGCTTCGGCTGTGCTCTTTCCGTAAAGTTCTCTACTGCAATGCACACTATCTCCCTTCAGTACCGTGCCATGGCGAAGTAATAAAATATGTACTATGTGGCAAATATATTGCTTTTACAGCATTCAGATTGACAACTTGCATAGCTGTAAATGAAATGCTTTAATGCATTTTTTTAGGTGACAACTATTCTACATGTATAGTCAATCCAAGCCCTGCGCACGTAGTCAATTTCAGTGCTTACTAAAGTTGCGCTCCCAGGTCCAGGCAAGAGGCCTCACGGAGTTTTTACTTTTTGGCCTGCCCGCAAAAATGCTGAACCATCTTATACCCATAGTGTTTTTCGATAACCTTAATACACGGAGAAACACTCGTTACGCTCGTGAAGTTGTGGACCGTCTCGTGAAGCTGAACACTCGTGAAGCTGTGGACCGTCTGTTCCCCAGTTTTCTGAATAGCCGTCTTTGACGTTTCTCAAGCAGTGTGGATGTTTCATTGGTCTTTTTTTTGTAATTCGACGACTCCATGCTACGCTAAACAACAAAAAGAGAACAAAGAGGCACGTGGCGCTGACATAAAAAAATTGCTCCCACCTCCTCGAAGGGAATCGTGAGGAAATGTGAATGCATTTCTTGCACCGAGAGTTCACGGCGTAGTAATTTTACTGTTGTAAATTAATGACGAGACGAGGATTTGTACCATAGCCATTTATTTACGCATTCATCAGCCTTCAAACGGTAGAGAGCGAGGCGCGCGCTTCACTCCGCGAGCGGACGGGAGACGATAGTTATAGCGCGAGAACAAAACGACGACACAGAGACAAGAAGGACACGAAAGACACGAGCGCTCGTGTCTTTCGTGTCCTTCTTGGCTCTGTGTCGTCGTTTTGTTCTCGCGCTACAACTATCGTCATGCCATAACAACTAGCCCAAGCTGCGGACGGGAGAGTCAACGCCGACTAAATTTCAAGGCCGAAAGGCTGCCGCAGTGACGTCAGAGGGTGGGGGCCCAGTTACGTCGCCAAAGCGGCGGAAAGCCTGTGTTTCGTTCACGTTTTAGGAGAACCAACGCTCCCGCTCTCACAGCCGCTGCTGCTTGATTGGGCCGAATAAATGATGTGAAAAAAAAAGTCTTACTGAGCATGCTCAGTTGGGCAACTGGGTCCCCAACCTCTGACGTCACTGCGGCAGCCTTTCGGCCTTGAAATTTAGTCGGCGTTGGGAGAGTGCTGCATAGGGAGGAGAGTGAACGAACGGCGAGAGAAGGAGCGGCGAAGCACTGCACCGAAGGAGGTTAAAGTAATGGAGGAGGCTGCCCTGAGCTGAAGCCGCGCGCCGCCGTCTTGCCACGGGCAGAAACAACACCACCACCTAGTTCTAGGTGGTGTTGGCAGAAAGCGCGCCTTCCGCAACTCAAGCGGCTGCGGCCGCACAGATGTTCCAGATGTTCGCCGGTGTTGTAGCGTCCGGACCTTGTAATGGATACATCGTGCCTTCCTTGAGGCTACATAGGTCAAGCAAAAAAGGTGTTCTTGGACAATGTTTCAGTTGTCAGTATCATATTTCGAGCTTGATGAAAACTTATAATGCCGGAACACATGCATGTTGATAGCTCTCAACTCGTCTTCACGTATTTCATGCTCATTCTTTTTCTCCTAACCGCTTTCTTAAGGAACCAAATGTTCGAAGCACTTCGGGTGGTGCTGTTGAACGCTTGTGCCATTAGATGTTGGAATGAATGGTAGTGAAAATACAGCGATCACATATGTTAGAGCCACTTGTCGAATCGTTACAACCAGACTGGACTGTGGCCTGCAAGTTGTCCGGCTGGGCTAGATGCGTTTCGAAAAAACCTGCAATATCCATATACGCATCCTTGTGCTTGTTGACACCGCTAGAGTGGTAAGCGAGTGGGAAAATAACACCGTTAACTATTTGTTCAAATTAAATATGCATCTCAGACATCTTGGTTTTCATTTCTGCAGGAGCATAGCCAGAATAGCTCACAGTGCACGACACGGACGAAATGAGTGCGCTGTGAGCTATTATGGATCTTCACCAACTAGCCCGGTCATAAACCTTGCGCAGCCGAAATTTTTTCGATGGGGGGAGGGGATATCGTTGTCCCCTTCAAATGACCATTTTCCGCTCTATATGCCATGATAAAAAAATTGGGGAGGGTACGGAGGCGGGGGGTGGGGGCTTGGGCCTGGTGTGTCAATCCATGGCCAAGCCCCTGCTTCTTAGTTGTGTTAATTAGAAGCGTAACTCGCTACCACGAGGATAATTAACATTGTATGGGCAACACACAGGGACTTGTCTTTTTTTTCACATTCGTGCCTTTTGTTTTGCTATTTAACGTGAAGCGAGCAAGATAGGCCTCACACTTGATGAGGCCAGTCTTGGCCTCATCAAGATGAGGTGTTGACAAAAAATTACGCCATGAAGTTGCCCGACTTCACGAAGAGAGGCGAGTTCCATCGCATGCTGTCGAAGCACTGCACAGGCAATTATGAAATAGTCCCATGCTTAAGTCATTCGTGCAAATAGGTAGAATAACACTGCACAGGCAATTATGAATTAGCCCCGTGCTTAAGTCATTCGTGAAAAATAGGAGGGTAACAAATCGGAGTACTACGTACTCTACAATGGGAGAGCGAAACGCCGTCCCGTGGACCTCCACAGGTATTCTGTGGGGAGGGGGGTTAAAAAAAGGGGGTAACGATTTAGAGCACAGGGTACTCTACTATGGGAGAGCTTAAAGCCGTCCCGTGGGCCTCAGTGAAGCTGTGCCTGCAGTAACCAGATTGTCTGGGAGAAAAGCACTCTGAGAGACACAAAACGACACAAGCCATGCTTCGTGCTCTCCATGGTGACCCTACCATAACGCTCAGTCTTTGCACAAATATTTCCTCAACGATTCAAGATATTGTAAGCAATGCAATTGCACTGCAAAAAACGCTGTTTAAAACATCCATTCTTTAATTGAGTTTTTTCTATGGACGTCTTAATTAGCGAGAGAAAAATAATGTAAGTTTAGTGGCGGTTAAGTTTGAGCAAACGCCAGAGCTGGCATGTCGGCGCCACCTTCTGGCGAACGAAAGTTGGTTTTTTTTCTTCATTTTTGGTATGCTGTTTCGTTAGTTTTGTCTTCTCTCTGTTTTATGACTTTCTCTGTGAGCCCCTCTCTTCCTCCTCGTAACGCTCTTGCGAGGGGGCGGGAGGCGCCAGCTACAGCCGGCGTTCGATGAGTTTGGTACAGTTGCTCTGCTCTTGCACTTGTCCCTCCGCTTCGAGAGTGTAAGCGGGGGCGTATGAACTGTGTAATGTTTGTGGTGCAACGAAGTACAAAGAAAGCGACCATAACTGAAGGATACTCGTGCCGTTATATGTATTCAACTTGAAGGTGTGAGAGTTGCATTTCTTACACGGCATCTCTTGCAAAAAAAAAAAAGGTCCGTGTTTCCCAAGGGGAGCCAAAAACATCTCCAGAAAAAAATTCTACCGTAGAGAAATTTTAGTGAACCAAAAGAACGAGGCTTTATCCTCAAGCTACAATAAAATGAATCAAGAATTAAAAGCTCATTTCTGAGAGGGGGGGGGGGGTACTGCAGCCTTCCCTCATACATTTTTTTGATGAGCATATCATTTTGTACATGTCAAGGTGGGGACACCCACTTTTATGTCCCACGCAAAGAAAGTCGTCGAAATCTACTTATGCATAAGATTCCATCACATGAAGAATTGTGTAAACAAGAAAATGAATGCCGACAAAATGAGCTCGGCTCTCACGGGCATGTTTGATTATAAAAACCATCGTTACATACCCTTCGTCAGTGTGCATATGCTTGCAAGGAAAACGCTCAAAGAAACAGAATAAGGTCAACTGTATTCTTGCTTGCCATTTGACTTCGTATTCTCGACAATTTGCAACTTAATGGCCTCCATAAGCGTTAAAAACCACGGCGGAAAAAAGCGGAGGGCGCGCTTTGGCTACCGTATCTTGCTCATGGCAAAATGGCCACCAAGGCTTCACTGCACCCCATTAGCATGTATAGGTGGCCTCCACTCCAGCAAGATTTATTTAAACCTCCTAGGCTGCACCTACCCTCTACTACACTCTCTCCACACACGCGAGAGCTCCGCCGAGCCCCCGCGATGCGAGCGCCCTCACACGCCAGAGAGCACTCCTTCTTTCTACTTACTCTCCACCCGCACCACCACGAGGATAAGCGCGCGCGCCCGCTACTGTTGCTATGAGAGAGAGAGGGAAAGAGGAGCGATAACACTTGCCGGCGCGCGGACACCGACATACGCCTGACATGTCCCGACTAAGAAATGCATGCGCATTAAAAAAAACAGCCTTCCACTACCTTTGCGGATGGGGCCGTGCCGGAATTGTCCATGCCAGTTCTCGGACGAACAGCCCGTAAGAAGCGCTGGGCCAGCGGTAGGGTGAGGCGACTGGCGGATGAAAAAAAAAAACTTGTAAAGAGCAGATACACAAGTTTATGCGGCTCTAGATTAGCCCTTCAGAGACTTGTAACATTAAGCATAAACTAGCGACCTAGCCAAATCGGACCTCCGCGAGTGCGTCGTTGAAAAACACGCCTCCACCGCTATATTTTGGCCAAACATACACGCACGCCGCAGTTCCGTCGTCAGAAGCGGTGCTATCACAGCTATTCATTTTTTTTTTGCTTGCCATTAGCCATCTGCAATTGGACAAAATTTTAAGGTCGTGTCATTGAACCAACGGCCGGTGGCTGATGGCGGTGAAAGAGCATAGGAAAGGTCGCATAATTACAAGGATATAAATTTGTCCGGGATTGCACACTTTATATATAAAAATAAATTTTGAAACAACTCGCGGAAACGAAAAGTAGTCAATTGGTCGAATGGCCAAGGTATTCCGATACCGCCACCGGCCTAAAGAAATGGGCAAGTTGCAGAAAAGTAGCCAAACATATCAAAACCGGGAACTTATTTTGTTCAAGATTCTGGTCGTGGAATATAAACGGTTGGCAAGGTCGAGATGGCGCTAGAAATGATCAGATTATCAAGCGATAGCTATGTAGCACATCGTTAATACTGAAAGAATAGACGCAGGCTACGTGAAAGACTATCTTTATCTGAAAGGTACGGGGTTATGTCGTCAGCAAAAGCTGTGACTTTCACAGCACTGCTGCCCGGAAGAGCAAGACTCCGGACACGCGAATCCGCTATAGAGCAGACAAAACTGGCTCAAGGCTGAGGACAAATAGAACAGGAGACAAAGAGATAACTGCCAGATGGCACTTGTGTCTAACATCCCTGACGCACCCCACATGTAATAGAAGAAGCAGCACTCTCCCAACCATATAGAACTAGTGTGATTTTTATAGAGTAAGTATGTCTAGTTAATTCCACAAAAGAACCAAGAAAACCAAAGGCTGTGAGCACTTTAAAGATATACGTGTGCTCTAGCCGGTCAAATGTTTTTTCTTGGTCCAAAGACAGAAAGAGACCACGCGCAGATCGCGACAGAGTACAGGCTATGATATCCCGGGTGGTAAAGGACAAGCTGTGTATTTCTCGTCCAGGAATAGATGAAGCCATGGTGATGACCCACGAGGGTGTTCAACAGAGCCTTCAAACGTTGAACGATAACCGTCGCGAATATTTTATAGTCAACGTTAAGAAGCGTGATAGGTCTCCAATCTTCAGCACCAACAAAGGAAGCGTCAGCTTTTGGGATTAGTACAATACGACCATCTATCTCTAAAACTTGATGGAAAGACACCATCCTCGAAACATCGCCGGATAACCACGGTTAAGGCAGTACCAAGCTCATTCCAAAATGACAAGTAAAATTCAACTGGAAAACCGTCTGAAGTGACCTTGAAAAGGGAAAAAAAGGAAGAAATAAGCGCAGTTCCGTTACTGCCTCTCTCAAACGAGGGCACCTACACATTTCTGCGCAGGGGATGGGGGATTCGAATTAAAGGGAGATGAGAAAAGAGGCAAGAGAAAGGTAGAGGAGAAAAAATTGTTCCCGTATCTGCATGTTACATTGCAAATGCCATCTAAAGACGATAGTCTTGCGTCTGGAGAGAGTGAAAAAAAAACGTTTATTTCATGTTGTGGGCAAGAAAATCGGTGAATGGTATTCTGGAGGCGCTGCGTCAGAGTGCCTCGAGCGTGCAGCGGAGGTGAACGAGCGCATAAAGTCACGTCACACGTGAGACGTGAGCGCTATCTGGCAGTTATCTTGGAAAACGAAGCGCGCGGCGTGCGCGCCTGTCTCGGAGGCGATAAGGTGTCGAACGCAAGGTGATGAGTAGCTGCCACCACCGTGTCGCCTTAGCAAAGCGTTGGAAACACTTGCCTTTTCGTGCAAGCGTTGCATCGTCAGCGCAGCGTGAAAAGCGCTCCTTAGAATTACTTATGTATGCCTTTTCTCGTAAAGAGACACACATACAGAATATTCGCGTGCTGTTATGGTGCCTCAGGTATGCGCAATAGTTGCTTTTAAAGACGATAGTCTTTCTTGGGGACCTTCGACGAAAAAATTTTGGTCTGTCTGTCTGTCTGTCTGTCTGTCTGTCTGTCTGTTTGTCCGCCCTAACGATACCTCAAACGGCACCAAACGGCCAACCCCATCCGCAGCGCCCAACAATATAGCTCAAGGCTTAGCGTTCATATATAGTTGTGCGATTGTCAATTAAAAAGCAATTATTGCGCATATCTGAGGTGCCACAACAACGCTTCGATGTTTTCTATGTCGGCTTTTATACTAGAAGAGGCACACACAAGTAACTAAGGAATGTAGCGTTTAATCGCTCTGCGCTGACAGTGCAACGCGATGCTCAAAAAGGTGTTTCAACGCTTTGCTACGACGTCACGGTGGTGGCACCTGCCCGTCGCTTTGCGTTCTACACCTTATCACCTCCGAGACCGGCGCGCATCTTTTTCCGTGGACTGCACACCTTCGTTTTCGAAGATAACTGCCAGATGGCGCTTGTGTCTAACGTGCCTACATGCGCTCGTTCGCCTCTACCACACGCTCGAGGCACTCTAACGCAGCGCCTGCAGAATACCATTCACCGATTTTCTCGCGCAGAACATCAAATAAACGTTTTTTTCCCACTCTCCAGACGCAAGACTATCGTCTTTTGTCGACATTTACAGTGTAACATGTAGATTTGGGCCAATTTTTTTTTAATTGACTATCGCGCAAGTATGAACGGTAAATCTTGAGCAATATTGGTGGGCCCTGTGGAGGGGGTCGGCCGTTGATATCGTTTGGTGCCGTTTAGGGTATCGTTAAGGCCGGACAAACAGACAAATGTACAGACAGACGAACAGGCGAATGTACAGACAGACAGACAGACAGACAGACCAAAGTTTTTGCGCCGAAGGTCCCATAGAAAGACTTTCGTCTTTAAAAAAACGCATTTGAACTGCGAGTCGCGCACGCGCGCAAGAAGAAGACCCGTATACCACACGCAGTCGACTGAGATACCACCAAGAAGGTCGGGGGTACAGTGATGTGCACGTTTTAACTCGGGCCAGGGAAGAACTCACGAAGTGCAATCGGTTCGTCCAGGGAGAGGCCAAACCGATCAGCCATGGACTCGAAGGCGAGCAGGGGCACAACACAAAAATTGCGCTCGTGGGAGCCAACTGGGAGGGCCCTGAGCGCCATTCGAAGTCCCGAAGGAAGCCCAGTCAAGATGTCATTCCTGGTTTTGATGTCAGGTTGCTGCTCAGTCGTCGTGCTTCTGGGGACGGCGACAGGAACCGCGGTTGTGAAAAAGCGCGCAATGTCTGCGTCGCCGTCGAGAGCTTTTGGACGACGGTATGGTCCGGCTGAGTTGTGCACGAGGGCGGGGCCGTCGTAGTTGTAGCGGGGACGACGGGCGCACTCGTTGTAGGACGAGGGGTGGCCTCCGAGGTCGTGTCGCCGGTACCGGCGAGCGCATATCTGAAGGAGCGTCCCTTGATGATGGAGGCGATGCTGCCAGGGGTCCTAGCGTGCTGCAGGGCTTGGCGGTGAGTCACGGTGTCGTCAGTTGAGAGTTTGAGACCATGATGACCGCGGCTCTGCGATGGAGCTGCCAGTCTGGACAGCGCGGCTCGGTTGCGGGATGTTTCCCGCGACAGTTTATGCAGTGAGGGCGTACTGCACACGATCCTGGGGCGTGTTTGATGCCGCGCAGTGCAGGCTGCGTTCGTCTCTAGCGCAGGTGGCGGTTGCGTGCCCGAAGCGGCCGCAACGGGAGCACTGCAGGGGCCGGTGCTGGCGGGGTCGAACAGGGCGCCTTTGCTTGTAAAGCAGTAAATCCGGCGGGGACGCTATAGTCTCAGCGAAGGTGAGGTGAGGCAGTTGCCCCTGCGTACATTGGACACGAGTGGCACTAGTGAAGCAATACTGTCGGTGACGTCCTCGAAGGGGATCGTTGGGTCCACTCCAAAAACCACGCCAACACAGGTGTTCAGGTCGAGTTGTTTGGCTCGAACCTTGGTCTCGCAGATTGTCCCAACCTGCAGTATGGCGGTCAGATCGGCGGTAGGGTGGGTGTCGACAGCAACAATGTTGCGCTGGAAATTGACCCGCACTCGCTGGGTGGCTGGAACCCCGAAAAAAGGAAGGCGGCGATCACATCCCTCGACGCAGCCAGGAAGCTAGCCTTCTTCCCAATGGGCCGAAAGACGATGGTGGCCGCACATTCACTCGGAGGAAGGTTGGCAACGACGTGGGGCCATCGGAACGCGGAGTCGTGCTTGAGGGCACACCGCGCTCACTGGGGGCGGACGCCGTTTGCTCGGTGGCCGCAATTGAAGGACGATATGAGGATGTGTTGCTGCCAGGGGGGTATCCCTTGCAGATAGCCACGGCCGTGGCAGGAGACGAGGAAGCTCCGGTCTGCACCTCCGCTTTGCTCGAAGCCGGGGAGAGGGCGGCAGTTTGATGGCTGCCGACTTTCTGCGGCTGGGTTTTCTTGGAGCGTGCCGGCTTAGATAGTGCCTGCTGCTGCTGTGTTGGCGCTGAAGATGATGCCGAGGCTGCCACGACGGCATCCTGCTGTGGGTCTTTTTTTTTCGGTTGCCTCGCTGAGGCGCGGTATGTAGCCCTTAAAAGGGCTCCACGCTCTTAGCGCGGAGCAAAGATCGGGGTAAGGACGGGAGCGCAAAAACACGCGTCTTTCTCAGTTGAAATCTCATAATTGATTGATTGATATGTAGGGTTTAACGTCCCAAAACCACCATATGATTATGAGAGACGCCGTAGTGGAGGGCTCCGGAAATTTCGACCACCTGGGGTTCTTTAACGTGCGCCCAAATCAGAGCACACGGGCCTACAACATTTCCGCCTCCATCGGAAATGCAGCCGCCGCAGCCGGGATTCGAACCCACGACCTGCGAGTCAGCAGCCGAGTACCTTAGCCACTAGACCACCGCGGCGGGGCCAGTTGAAATCTCATCGTCGTGTTTTGGAAAACCGTCTGGCCCAGTGGCTGTCCCCCGTTTCATAGATTGTAGTGCTACACTTATCTCTTCGACTGATGAAGGGACGTGCAGAGAATCAGCAGCATATTGAGGAACGTGAGGCAAACCTCTAAGCATAGGCGGTATTATATCACAGTTTGTCCGCATGGCCGAACATAACATCTCTTTAAAATGCGCAAAAAATAAAAAATCGATCACGCGTAGGAAGCGGCTGTGTAGGTGGTGGCTGCGTGGTCAAAAAAAAAAAAAAACTGTATGATTCCACGTACACTGGGAATCGTTGATATGCGAAGCACGAATAAGAAAGGTTATGTTCCTTTGAAATCAGGCCAACGTTACAAGGTGAAGGTAAATGATGTCGTGCATGACTTCCGTGTCATGATCACGTTTGCATGTGTCATTTACCTTCGTCATCTATTCACGTCACGTGATACCAAATTTAGTATATGTAGAGCTAGCGAAATGGCCGCGAGCACGCAATTAGCGTGGTATGTTGTCACGTTCTTTCATGACACGCGTGTCAAGATAATCATGTTTGCACCAGTCATAGTCGCCATCCATTGACGTCACGTAACACCAAATTAGGTATATGTGGAGCTAGCAAAATGGCCACGAGCGCATCAAGAAGGGCCTAATATAGCCCAATGTAGCGTTGACGTGCGCGCACGCTGGGCACAGCGACGCTACGTTAGCAAAATGCGAGCACTCTATAGTCTGACGCCAGGCGCGACCGGCTTGACTAGCATCTGTCGGCGCGGCCCACACGGAGGAAGGAAAAATAGAGAGTTTTAGTACTGCGTACGCTGCGTACGTGGCGGCGTTGCGTACGTAAGGACGCCACGTTCTGCGTAGTGCGCATGCGCAGACCGCAACGCGCACGTATTGCGTTACGTACGCAGCCGCTACGTACGCACGCATGAGATGCGTGCGTGCGTACGTATGAGGTGATCGCGCCGCTCTCGAACAAGTTCGCGACAGCGCGAGACTTCGTTTTGCAAAATGGCGGCATCGAAGGCAAGCACCGACCAAGGAGGATATAAAAACTTGTATCCTCCTTGGCACCGACCGGCTCTGTGGCTTAAATTATGGCCATAATCTGGCCATAACACTTGAATTGGCTCACATTGGCTGTCAACAACACGTGCTTCTATTTTGATCTACCAGATGGCGCAACACGCTTCACGCTCGTTACGTACGCGGGTACTACAGCGTACTAAAAGCCGATTAGTGGCAAACGACGCCACGTAACGCAAGGCGCTTGCGTGACGCGTACGTAGCACCCTTCCGCAGTACTAAAACTCTCTGGTTTCGCGGGCCGACGGCAACCAGCGTGAAATTCGCGCCGATTTGTTACCCAGACAACGCTGCATCTTCCTCTTTTTGTGACGGAGAAACGCCGGACGCGCTGAAAAGCGCATGCGTCAAAGCAACGCAGCGCGGTGCGCTCCTGCGAGTGTGCGCCGGCAGGACCAGTGCCTGGCATATGGAACGCCGACGTAACGCGACAAAATGAACGCCGGTGAACACCGCGTCACGTCGAAATGTATTGACGCCTTGACTGTGGCATGTAGTCATGTCCTCAAATGGCACGCATCTCATGATTATCATTTTTACACCAGTCACACACATTCGTCATCCATTGACGTCACATAATACCAACTTTGGCATATGTGAAGCTAGCGAAACGACCTCGAGCGCATCATGAGTGTGGCACGTAGTCATGATGTTACATGACACGCATGTCGTGATTACCATGTTTGGATGTGTCATTTACCTATGTCGTCCATTCGCGTCGCGTAATACCAAGTTTGGTACATGTGAAGCTAGCGAAACAGCCGCGAGCGCATCATGAGCGTAGCGTGTAGTCATGTTGTTACATGACACGCATCTCATGCTTATCATGTTTGCACCAGTATCATACCTTCGTCAACCACTGACGTACCGTAGTACCAAATTTGGCATATGTGACGCTAGCGAAACGGCCAGAGCGCATCATGAGCGGGGCATGTAGTCATGTTACATGAAACGCCTGTCATGATATTTATGTTAGGGTCTGTCGCTTGTGTTCGCCATGTAGTCATGTCATACCGTACCCGTTTTGCAACATGCCATGTGAATGAAACCACCGCCAGAGCTGCAGGACCATGAAATGTAAATCATGACATTCATGAATGTGATGATTTTCATGTTATGACAAGTTAAATATTCTCGTCATAAATTCATGTTATGTCATACCAAGTTTGGTATCGATACCAATATCCCAACGGCTAGGAGAGCTAAATATCGTAGGCGGCTAGATAGATAGATAGATAGATAGATAGATAGATAGATAGATAGATAGATAGATAGATAGATAGATAGATAGATAGATAGATAGATAGATAGATAGATGCGATCAGTCACCGAAGTTCGTTAAGAAATGCTTCGCATTTAAAACAGGTGATTGTGACTGCCCAAAACACGATTGCCTCGAACAAGGGTTGTGCCTACAACGCCATGCAGCCGCCGCCAGAGACGAGGCGGCAATCAAACGCTGGACGCGTTCACGTATATTCATGCGTTGCCAAGCTCGCATCAGGGGAGACGGCGTTTCGGCGCGCAAGGCGATGCGCAACCTCGCTGCACTGCCGTTGCAGCATCGACCAGCACCTCAGCAACGCGACGACAAAGTGTGTTTAGAAAAAAGTTGTTACGATTTAGAGTACTAGGTACTCTACTATGGGAGAGCATAAAGCCGTCCCGTGCAAATGTGTTTAGAAAAAAAGGGGGTAACGATTTAGAGTACTATTTGTACTATACTATGGGAGAGCATAAAGCCGTCCCGTGCACTCACTCAAAACGACTTTTTGGCGGCCAACATGTGGTACATCATTTTAAAATCCAACCACATCTTTAGCGCCCACCAATATTGCTCTGGTTTCTGTGTTCACACTTGTGCGTAGTATTGATTAAAAAACAAATTTTCCACATATTTGAGGCAGAACATCAGCACGCTATTATACTGTGGCGTGTTTCTTTATACTATAAATGTCATACATAAGTAATTTTAAGGAATGTAGCATTTATTACGCTAAGCTGACAATGCAACACTATGCACGAAACAAATTGGCAGATCCCACGTACAGTGGGAATCGATGATATGCGAAGCACTAATGAAGAAGGTTTATATGCCCGTTTAAAATCAGAACAACGTTACGAGGTGGAGGTAAATTAGGCCGTACATAACTTCCATTTCATAATTATTATGTTTGGACGTGTCCTTTGCCTTCATCATCTATTCACGCCACCTGACACCAAACTTGGTATATGTGAAGCTAGCGAAACGGCCGTGAGCGTGCTATGAGCGTAGCATCTAGTCATGTTTTACATTACACGTATATCATGATTATTATGTTTGGACGTGTCATGTAACTTCGCCGTCTATTGACGTCATGCAATACCAATTTGGTATATTTGAAGCTAGAGAAACGACCGCGAGCGCGTCATGAGCGTGGCATGTGGTCGTGTTGTTACGTGACACGCATCTCGCATGATTGTCATGTTTGCACCAGTAACATACCTTCGTCGTCCATTCACGTCACGGAATACCAAACTTGGAATATGTGAAGCTAGCGAAACGGCGGGGAGAGGATGACGAAGCTGCCCAATATACTGCGACGCAACGTTGACGAGCGCATGCTGGGCGCAGCGACGCTACGCTTGCAAAACGCGAACACTCTATACTCCGACGCCAGACGCGACCAGCGTCTATCGGCACAGCCCAGTGACAACCGGTGCGAAATGCGACATGCTGCATTTCACACCAATCACGTTACCCACAATGCACCGCGTCTGCCTAGCTTCGTGACGAAGATACGCCGGGCGTGCTCGAACGCGCATGCGTCAAAGCAACGCAGTGCGGCGCGTGCCTGCGACTATATGCCAGGAAGATTGGCGATTGGCGTGGCACGACGCCGGCATGACGCGACGAAACGAACGCTGGAGCACACGCGCACCGGGTCACGTCTAAGTGTATTGGCGCCTTGAGTGCAGCACGTAGTCATGTCTTACATAACACGCATCTCATAATTATTATGTTTGCACCAGTCACATACCTTGGTCATCCATTCACGTGACGTAATACCAAATTTGGCATACATGAATCTAGCGAAACGGCCCCGAGCGAATCATGAGTGCGGCATGTAGTCATGTTTTTACATGACACGTATGTCGTGATTATCGTGTCTGGACATGTCATTTACATATGTCGTCCGTTCGCGTCACGTAATACCAAATTTGGTGTATGTGAAGCTTGCAAAACGGCTGCGAAGGAATCATGAGTATGGCTTGTAGTCATAATGTCACATGACACGCATCTCATGATTATCATGTTTGCACCAGTCACATACCTTCGCCATCCATACGCATCACGTAACGCCGAATTTGGTATATGTGAAGCTATAGCGAGACGGCTGCGAGCGCATCATGAGCGTGGCGTGTAGTCATCACTCATGACTTACATGACATGGATGTCATGATTTCTACGTTAGGGTATGTCGCTTGTGTTCGCCATGAAATCATGTCATACCATACCAGTTTTGCAACATGTAAATCGAACGAGACCATCGCAAGAGCAGCAAGGCCATGACATGTAAATCATGACATTCATGACACAAATGTCATGATTTTCATGTTATGACTAGTCAAATATGCTCGTAATACAGTCACGTTATGCCATACCAAGTTTGGTATCGATGCCATTATCCAAACGGCCAAGAGAGCTTAAAGTCGTAGGCGGCTAGATAGATAGATAGATAGATAGATAGATAGATAGATAGATAGATAGATAGATAGATAGATAGATAGATAGATAGATAGATAGATAGATACGCTCAAAGTCGCCGAAGTTCGCTAAGAAATTCTTCGCATATAAATGTGTTTTCTGCGTTTTACTAAGACGATGCAGTGGTGGCACTTACCCGCTCAAATAAATAAATATCAAATAAATATTTCATTCACTCTCTACAGACGGAAGACTATCGTCGTTCGACGACATTTGCAGTGAAACAAGCAGATATGGGGTCTTTTTTTTTGTATAGTCCCATTTGACATCTATCAAGCGAGTTTGCTTGATTCGAATTTTCTTGGTCGTTTTTTTTTTAATTCTTCGACTCCACGTTACCAGTACCTAAATATTGCGGCTTAGTAAAGATTGAAAAGAGAACAAAGATGCACGTGGCACATGCACTGCTTTCTTCCGCGCTATCATTTAGTCGTACTGATGATCCAGCTTCACTGACGTTACTTTCTAAGTCGTCGACGAGGGAAGTTGGAGGACCGACGGCCCTGCCGAAAAAAAAATGCTAAAAATAAGACAGTAGCTAACGCTGCTATACAAAGCCATTTTAGGTACTTGGAACACCGAACACATATTTCAAATTAAGATAGCCAAACAGAACTTACGCATTGCAGGTGGGAAGTTAAATCTTGCAAGCTAGAAACACGCTTCGGGCGCCGTATTTGGCCCAAACACTCGCACGCCGCAGTTCCGACGACACAAAGTCTTCTATCACCAAGGTATTCGATTTTTTTCTTTTTTTATCTCTTTCGTCATAAGCCATTGGCTATGGGACAAATTTTTCGTCTCACGCGTTTGAATCATGCAATGGCAGACGGCTAATGGCGGCGAAGGACATAAGAAGGGAAATATAATCGCAAACAGGTAAATCCCTACGTGATTGAACCCATCGTATAAGTATATTCTGAATAAAATTCAAGGGAACGAAAGGTAGCCAAGTGGCCAAAAAGCCGAGGTCTTTTGATGCCACACCAGGTATAAAGATGGGGGCAAGATTAAACAAAGTAGCCTAAGAAAGCAACCCGGGTACTTCATGCTTCAAGATCCTGGTCCTTGAATCTTATCGAGCGACAAGGCCACGATGGCGCTGAAAGTGACGACGTTATTATCCAGCGTAAAACATCGTTAATTCCTGGCCACTGTTGCGAACGACGGGCCGATCCCGCCGCTTCCGCCACTGTTGAGAACGACGGGCCGATCCCGCCGAAGCCACCACTGTTGAGAACGACGGGCCGATCCCGCCGAAGCCACCACTGTTGCGAACGACGGGCCGATCCCGCCGAAGCCACCACTGTTGCGTAGCGTATGTTTATCAGCTCGCGACTGCTTCTGCGCAGAGCTGATAAGACGAGCGGACGAGACGACGGTGAGTTAAACGAGGTTTATGTACAGCATATATACAGAAGCGTTACAATTTCGGCACTGGGGCCGACAGAGACTCGAAGAGCCGAGCTCTCCTCTCTAACACATAGGTCAGCTTTTCGCCTAAAACCGCCGACTCACACACATGTCGGCTCTCCGACACGGGGCCTCCTCTCGCTCACATAGGACCGCCGCTCGCGACGCGCCGGAGGGCTTCTTTTATTTACACCGGGTCCAACCAAAATGTCCAATCAGAAGCGCCACTGGTCGTCAGGGCAGATTCCTCCAATGGGGGGTCGCCGCGCCATGCGTCAGACCACCAGACACGAGAACGCCGGCTCGCTGTCACGTGCGCAGATGACTCAATGCACGTGGGCCAGGGAAGCGCCGCGCGTGTTCACACCGTCGAGTAGATCGCGCCCGGCCGACTGCGGCTGGCCTTGACCCAGATTGCCTTTTTCAGAGGCACGGTCGTTTGACGAGGACTCGCTGGCATAACAGCACCCCCGCCGCCAGACAATGCACCGGAAAGACGAGCTGCTTCCACGGGGCTCGGATGTCAGGTGCGCTCGTTCGCCAGGTCCCTCCAGGTTCGCCTCCAGGGCCATGGGGAGAATACAGCTCCAGACTGGTCCGGGAACACATTCCACTTTTGACGACGGATCCCAGCTCCACTGGCTTGTCGCCACAACTCGCTGGCCAACTTCACTCGTCTCTTCTGACCATCTTCGGTTTCAGCACTTGTCGATGGTTCTGCAACTTGCCAAGAACGGTTCGACAACAGACAACACACGACACAAGCAAGTGCCCTCGGTCACCCGACAGAACACCAGACAAAGTATAGTACAACATATACCTATCTACGTGTCTATCGGAATTTTGTTCCCTCTACATCAAGAGGCACATGTGGGACACAAGACTCTTAAAATGACAACTCAATTTTTTCCCACGTACAACAACGTAACGAATTAGAATACCACATAAAGTTGGCCCCTTGAGATCACATTGAACGAGAGCGCTCAGCCCAGGTCGTGATGAGGTCAAAATTTTGCCCCGAATCACCAGCCAGAAACCGAAAGGTTGAGAAGGTACTAGCTAGAACGCACTGCTCAATGCACCTGCATTAGCGTTTAGCTTTCCCCCCCCCTTTTTTTTAGCGCACGTCAAAGTTGCGCTGTGGAACAACATGCTCCACCTTAGTAACTGGCCACCTTTAGGCGACGATACCTATGCGGCACCAAGAGCGGCTCACACTTACGACGTTGCACAGGGGAACAACGATACGGCTTACTACGGATTGACTCCTCACCGCTTAGCTCGATATCGTGTTCGATCACCTTCGTGTTTCCGGGACGGTCCGAAAACACATCTTCAAACACCAAAACAATCTTTCTCAGGTCCTCCTTCCGGACTTCACTTAACCTAGGCTCTAGGTTTATCTGCTCCCGGATTACTTTCGATCCCCCTTCAATTACCTCACTAGAACTAAAAATTTCTGCTTCCTCTTCCTCTGAAGCATTCAACAACAGATTTACGACCGCTTGATGTTGAACGTATGGTTTCATCAAGTTGTAAATTTTGTCCGGCCGCCTTCCTAATTTCACTTCATAATTTGAATCGCAAGGCTTCGATAATACGTTGGCGGGCCCTTCCCAATCAACCTCAAGCTTGTTCCCTTTGGATGGCTGCCGCCGCATAACCTGATTATCAACTTCAAAAGCGCGCTTCTTCCCCGATTTCTCGTAGTGCTCCTTCGACAGCACTTTTGCCGCGTTTTTCTGGCTTTCCACTAGCGCTTCAATTTGGCTTTCCACTAGCGCTTCAATTTGGCTGTCCACTAGCGCTTCAATTTGGCTTTCCACTAGCGCTTCAATTTGGCTGTCCACTAGCGCTTCAATTTGGCTTTCCACTAGCGCTTCAATCGAGTGATCCTCACGCTGCTCTCGAATGAGCGTCTCTCGATCAACTCTCGGCAGCTCGCTCCAACTTTCCGCTACAGGCGAGAGCGTTGCAACCCTCTCGCTCTGACTCAATGGCGCCACGTCGTCTCCCCCAGCGCATACCGCGCCGGCCGTGTCGGCGATGGGCCGCTCGCGTGACTGCTCACATGACTCATGCGGAACCTTTCCGTTCTGGGGTTCCGTCGACCCGCCGACAAGGTCACTTGAGAGTTCACCGCATGGAACCAGGTCCAGCTTCCGCGAAAGCTTTCGCGCTTGCGATCGCGTGAGAGCCATGCACGCTAAGTTGGGGAAGAATGATTTGCCCTGCTCTTTGAGAAGCTGCTCCGAGTTGTTGGAGAAAAGATAAGAAAAACGATCATTTAGCGCGGCAGACACAGCCGCTTCGGTGCAAAGCTTACCGATTGGGCCTTCAATGACAACCGTGGCGATTGGTAAGCGAACACTCTGCTCCTCGGCGACTTGCCTGATCCACGCGCATTCTCCTGTGAAATCATCCGGAGACACCAATGAAGGATGGACAACATCCATGGTTGCCGCTGAGTCTCTAAGCGCTCGGCACGTTTTCTTATTTACTTTAACTTCTTGGATATACGGCTCCAACAACCGCATGTTTTTTTCTGATTCTCGGATTGTTGCGAAGGCAAATTTTTCCTGACAGTTTCTCGCGATGTGTCCTTCCTTTTTACAGTTGTAGCAGATTAGCGGCTTCCGTTTGTTTTCCGATTCAAATGCCTGTGTGGTGGAAACCTCACTCGATTTCTCCGCTTCTGTTTGCCCTTCCCCTACACTGTCCTTCGTAAGAGACGGTTCCTTTTTGAAATTACGGTGCGGATCGGGTTTCCGTTGATCAGGTTTCCTTGAAAAGCCCTCTTTCCTTTCATCCTTTTCAACGCGCACTGCCCTGCTATGCAACTTTCGGCGAGTATAATACTCCTCAGCTAACTCGGCTGCCTTGTTTAACTGTACTTCCCCAAGTCTGTCCTGCAGCCAAAGTTTGACATCCTCCTCGATGCAGCGGTAGAATTGCTCCAATGCAACGCATTCCACCACTTTATCGCGGTCGTCATAAACACCTTCGCCCTTGAGCCATTCAATCAAATCGGCTTTAAGACGAAACGCGAAGTCAACGTGTGACTCATTCCCCTTTTTAGCATACCGAAACCTTTGCCTGAAAGCCTCGGGTGACAACTTATAACGTCTCAAGAGCACTTCCTTAACCTCGTCATAGCTCTCAAACGCTTCCCTCGATAAGCAAGTTATCGCGTCGGACACTTCGCCGGGAAGAAGAGCTAGCAGGTTCCGCGCCCAAAGAGACCGCTCCAAAGCGTTTCGCTCACAGACGTGTTCAAACTTGACGAGATATTTCGCCATGTCCTCGCCTACTACGAACGGTGGCAATTGGTCCCTGATTCTAAAACCGCTGACCTGAACTGTTGGAGAAGCTACGCTAGGCGCCTGTGAACACTGTAGTATTGCCAATTCTAGTCGTTTCATCTCAAGGCGCTCCTGTCTCTCGGCCTCCTCGCGCTCGCGACGTTCACGCCTTTCAGCTTCCTCGCGCTCGCGACGTTCACGCCTTTCAGCTTCCTCACGTTCGCGAGCTTCGCGCCTTTCAGCTTCTTCGCGAGCTTCTACTTCTCGCCTTTCAGCCTCCTCACGGCGTGCTTTAATATCCACCCAGGCCTCATCGACTTCCTCAGCCGACACTCCCTCATCCTTCATGATCTCAAGGATCGCTTGCTTTCGTTTCGCACGGCCTAAAGTAATGCCGAGTTCCTCACAAATTTCGATGAGTTCCTTCACTTTAAGGTTCTCCATCGTTCACACTAGCCTCTTGCTGTTTGCCCCTGTTAACAATTTACTTGCCGTACCCACTATAAGCCTACTAGCAAGACGCGCAAGCAATTTTTCACACTCCCGTGTTTACCCCCTCCGCATTAACTTTGGTTTCAAAGCACTTCGACTTTGCTTGAAACGATCAAAGCTCACTACAATGCTTCACACAGCCCTTCTCTAAACTACTACAACCTGAGCTAGAGTAGTCTGGTGAACTGAGGGGAAAACATCAGGCACTCACCGCATCGATGTCGCTGACGCCGGCCGATCCCGCAGCTGCCAACCACTGTTGCGAACGACGGGACGATCCCGCCGCTTCCGCCACTGTTGAGAACGACGGGCCGATCCCGCCGAAGCCACCACTGTTGAGAACGACGGGCCGATCCCGCCGAAGCCACCACTGTTGCGAACGACGGGCCGATCCCGCCGAAGCCACCACTGTTGCGTAGCGTATGTTTATCAGCTCGCGACTGCTTCTGCGCAGAGCTGATAAGACGAGCGGACGAGACGACGGTGAGTTAAACGAGGTTTATGTACAGCATATATACAGAAGCGTTACAATTTCGGCACTGGGGCCGACAGAGACTCGAAGAGCCGAGCTCTCCTCTCTAACACATAGGTCAGCTTTTCGCCTAAAACCGCCGACTCACACACATGTCGGCTCTCCGACACGGGGCCTCCTCTCGCTCACATAGGACCGCCGCTCGCGACGCGCCGGAGGGCTTCTTTTATTTACACCGGGTCCAACCAAAATGTCCAATCAGAAGCGCCACTGGTCGTCAGGGCAGATTCCTCCAATGGGGGGTCGCCGCGCCATGCGTCAGACCACCAGACACGAGAACGCCGGCTCGCTGTCACGTGCGCAGATGACTCAATGCACGTGGGCCAGGGAAGCGCCGCGCGTGTTCACACCGTCGAGTTGATCCGTCACCCCCGGAAAATCTTTTCAGGCCTGCGCCCAGCAATCTGACGTCATTTCCGGCCGGCCGACTCTCGGGGAAGCCGCAGCGGCAGCGAGCGCAGCGCGGGCGGCGGTGGTGACGGTTCGGCGGCGTGGTATTGACGGTGTTTCGCGTTTGTTGCTTTCCGTTGTTGTTTTGCAGCAATTTCGTTTCCGTGCGTGATGCTGGAGTGATGCGACAATGCCGAATAAGTGTTGTGTACCCGGATGCACCGGCAACTACAAAACAGGAAAGAAGATACAAGTGTTTTCCTTCCCTAAAGACGCCGACGCTCTCGGGCGGCGGTGGTGACGGTTCGGCGGCGTGGTATTTACGGTGTTTCGCGTTTGTTGCTTTCCGTTGTTGTTTTGCAGCAATTTCGTTTCCGTGCGTGATGCTGGAGTGATGCGACAATGCCGAATAACTGTTGTGTACCCGGATGCACCGGCAACTACAAAACAGGAAAGAAGATACAAGTGTTTTCCTTCCCTAAAGACGCCGACGCTCTCGGGCGGCGGTGGTGACGGTTCGGCGGCGTGGTGTTGACTGTGTTTCGCGTTTGTTGCTTTCCGTTGTTGTTTTGCGGCAATTTCGTTTCCGTGCGTGATGCTGGAGTGATGCGACAATGCCGAATAAGTGTTGTGTACCCGGATGCACCGGCAACTACAAAACAGGAAAGAAGATACAAGTGTTTTCCTTCCCTAAAGACGCCGACGCTCTCAAACAATGGCTACGCGCCATTCCTAGGAAGGACTTCGTGCCGACTTCGTGCACTAAGGTAAGAATTTGAGATGCTCCTGTTCTTAGCTTGTCGTTGCTTGTTCGGGTAGAAATCACCTATGGTGGGAAATACTTGAGCGTGTGGCCGCCGGGCCTCGCGAAGCGCTGACGCCAGCAGTTGATGAGAATCGCCCATAAAGGCACGTTCGCAGCAAGGATGGTCAGCTGCGCTTTGTTCACTAACAGTGCCGTGGTGTCGTCCATTCTTGCAAGCTCTCGGTGGAAGCGCTTCGTGGAGTGCGGTGACATCACGCTCCCGTGTTTCCTTTCATGTTGCTTGTACCGCTTAGCGCAGCGCTTTTATTTAGATGCTTGCGAAACGTAGGTAGACTTTGTTTTAGCTACACGGACTGTAAACACGGTCATGCAAACGGGAGCGCATTTTTTTCTTTTGAGAAGTGGCGTCTCAGACGTTCTTGAAACGTTTGTGCAGGTGTGCGCGGATCATTTCGACGCTTCATGCATCGAGAAGACGACATCGTACACGGATGCAAGGACAGGGAGAGTTATTGAAGTTGCACTCCCAGTACCACGGTTGCGTCCTGGATCTGTCCCAACGGTATTTCCCGGCTGTCCGTCCTACCTATCAGTACGAGACCAGAGCACGAGAGAAACCCCTGACGCCAAGAGGAGCCGACAAGAAGCCTCCCAACTCGCCCGTGCTGTAGAAGAGTCGCTGGCGTCATATGAAGCGGAGCAAGAACGAGACCGGTTTTCGTCTCTCGAAGAACTAAGGGCTCGCCTGCAAGGGGTGTCAGTGTCTCCGAAGTGGACTGTGATTCATAAAGAAGAGTGCTCCATGTTTTTGAACATTATCGACTATCGTGAACCTTGTTTGAATGCGTCATTGACCGTGTTTGCAAACCTTGAAGTCTTTGCCTGCTATCAAAGTTGCAAACTGTGCAGCAAATATAATGCTCAACAACTTGTGCAAGCAAAGGAACGATATTTTACGCATTGAAAAAGATCAGAAGGCGAAAAATAGAAAGGCCCGAATTTTTCTTGGAAAGTAATTTTCCAAGAGTCGCGTCTTTCTCTTCACATTTATTCTTGTGAAACTGCACAGAGTGTATTTGATTGCATGTCATGACTTGATTTCCTTGGTATACTTCTGCCTTATGTAAAATGAGCCTTGTTTCCAGTTTTGTATCTCTTTACAAGTTGTTAGCTTTTAAAAGTGCTGTACTTTTTTATTTTTTTAACTCGAACTGCCTCGGTGCCTACTGTAGCAGTTGTACAGTCCGTTTTGGTACCTAAGCTGTGTACACTTTCCTTGTGCACTCTGTGTACAGACATGTTGTGCACTGTAATTTGTTTTTTCTTAGATTTTTGTTTGATTTTTTCCCTAGGACATGCACCTACCTGTGGCAGTACAATTACTTTTCTTTCTGTCATTTATCATGCTGTGGACCACAATTTAGTCACCAGTGTTCTTATGTATTGTATTTTTTGGCAAGTGTTTGAACCTGATACCTTGTGTTGCTACTGCTACTATGATGAACGAATGGTATGTTTTCCTCTAACCTACAATTTAAATGAAAGTGTGCTTTTTCTGTTCCAAAGCTCGGGGATGTTTTTGCTGTTACAATCTGTTTTGTTTTGAGTTTTATGTGGCAAGATATTGTGTTTTGTACTTTTGGCATATTTTCAGCATTAAGGGCAACATCTTGTGTTGCCTGTCGTCTGCCTGGACCGAGAACAATGCGCACTGTGATATTTGTACAGACGGCGTCTGGCTGTGATAAATAAATATGCATTATTCCATTCACGATATTCATTATTTCTTGATACCTTGATAAGTTCCCCAACCGCGGTGGCTCAGTGGCTAAGGCGTAGCGCTGCTGAGCACTAGGGCGCGGATTCGATACCCGGCTGCGGCGGCCGCATTTCTGATGGAGGCGAAAAGCAAAAACGCCCGTGTGTACGAGATTTCGGCCCACAATAAAGATTCCCAGGTAGTCAAACTTGATCCTGAGCCCTCCCCTACGGCGCGCTTCATCGCCTGCGTTGCGTCGGCGCGTTAAACCATACAATCAATCGATACCTTGATAAATCGTGCGGACATGGTGTCAAGGCACCTCGCCCGAGTCGGTAGGCGTGAAGGGCGCTCGCGGCTGGCGCAGCCACCCAGCGAAGGGCGGCCGGCCGGCCGGCGCGATGTGACGTCGTCGACGTCACGTCACGTGACGCGCAGGCCTGAAAAGCTTCCGGGGGTGACGGTTGATCGCGCCCGGCCGACTGCGGCTGGCCTTGATCCAGATTGCCTTTTTCAGAGGCACGGTCGTTTGACGAGGACTCGCTGGCATAACACCACAAAGCTTGGAACATATATGCTCGACCAGATCGTAGCCCGACTGAACACAGGTTTGTATTTGTTACACACCCATGCTATGGGTTGCATTTGTATCCTAAAACAATGATATTTATTACTTTATTCGTCGTTTATAGATTAATTGTTGGGGTTGCTGCACAGTTTTACTATATGCTTTTCTCTCCAAAATCTAACCTGGCAGCAAAGCTGTATATCTCGGACCGGTGCCTTCCCAGTGTAGAAATTTCTACTGGTTCTTGCAAGTGTCTATGCCGACACTGTGCGTAGACGAAATGGACAAAAGTGTGAAGGGAGAAAGAGCATCTCGCGAAGCGCACTCATGCAGTGATGCTTGTTTCGTGGTAGTGCGGTGTAGCTGCTGCACAACGTATACATTTACGGGAAACCGGATAAGGAGAGACGGCAGGACGGCGCAGCATATGTTCAAACCGGAGAGAGAAAAAAAAAAGCAAACTAAGTGGAAAGGCATCGACAGCCGCAGTGCGAACACAGACAGGGTTAGCTGGACGCATGAAAACAAAGGACTAGGCAGAATCTTCAACTTCGCATCCAATCCGACCCTATATCCGATGACCTACGGTGCGACGGGTGGAACGGTGACGCTTTGTCATATCAGGCTGCAGAATTGTATGTCCTGTGCATAAAGAAAAGAAAAAAAAACGCACAGATTTGTTCCTCTCGACATGGCACCACCGGCAGGCCACAGCCAATGAAAGCGCGAGAGACTTGCGACGTCACACCACTGGCGGTGCCGCTGTCGCCGCTTCGATTACATTAATCCCCGTGGCCAAGGCAAGCCCAGGCTGGAGGCATTTTCCGGTATCGTCACTTGTTCTGGCATAATAAACACTGGGTACAATTTACTCATCACGCTAAATAATTCCATGATGAATAAAGAAATGATATCTGAAGCGCGCACTGCTGCAAGGCGGTGCCCGTTTCCAAACTGCTAGCGAGAAAGCGAGCGGTGATGCCAGGCCCTTTCGCAGGTCTCTGCTAGCAGGCTCGCATCACGTCCACCTTTGCTCTTCACATAGAGGGCTTCGAGGAATGCACTTGAATATCTTAGTGCGTTACATGCGAATACAAAGCTTAGTCGTGTAGGAAAAAGCAAGCCCTTTCTGGCCTAGCACGGCGGACGTCCACCCGGATAGGTCTTTCTCGTGGTTCACGGTTACGGTACATGTGCTTGTCACTTGCGATAGCTTTGACTTAATGCTCATTTCCTTAAAAACAGAAAATAAGCTGCGCAATGCTTGTTTTTGCACTTCAATAAGAAGATTCGAAATATTGGAGCACGCCGAAGCGTAGTATACCAATGGAGCATGCGGCTGTTTTCGTGTCGCCATGTGTGCTGAATCGTCGCAGTACGTGACATTTAAGGGACAATAACGGAGACCGGAAGACGAACACAACGAATTTAGTGCATTTTTCTTCATATTTTACGTACTACTGACATTAGTGGCAGTAGAAACTAAACAAGCAACGAATCGCCCACTTTGTCATTCTCGAAGATTCTTTTCCTCGGGTACAGCCTTTTCAAATGATCCAGGCCCAACAGTTTATATGCTGCGCAATTCTGCAAGGCATTGCCTTGAAGAAGAAAGATCCACTTTTCAGAACGTTGGATCTAGCGATATTTCTTGTTGAATGATTTCTTAAAGCATCAGTGAGTCCATTACGTGTATTTCATTGAATGTATTAGAAACAAAGGCTCGAAAAGTTAAGTTTGAAACTGGCAACATGCATTTCCATGAACAGGAAGCTTTCACCTGATTTGCAAAATCAGGTGAAAGATAATAAATGCGGACATCCACGCTAACCTCACTTCGTGCAAACAGACCTTAAGACGCCCGGCAACCGCTACGAATGCGCATGTTCCTTCAAACCGAAACTAGCGCTGAGTTTACGGGGCCTGCCCTCCGCTGCGGCGTCTGCCATAATTATATGGTTGTTTTGGGACGTTGAAGGTCGCGAATTTATTGCAAATTCAGTATCTGCGACCATAACAACATGCCTACGAAGGCTTTTTTCACTATATTGAATTAAACAACGGCACTATAGGCGAGTAAAAAAAAACTTCGACCGAGGGAACCCCCTCTCCCGCGCGGATCGCAGGGGAGGAGTGTGGGAGAGCGACACCAGTGGGGGCGGTGACGTCAGCTGCGGGATCGAGCCGGGCCGCCGGGGCGCGAGTTTACAAAGGCGAGCGGATAAAGCCACCCAGAATGCACCGCGGGCCAACACTCTTGGAGGCTATGCATTTCCGCCGGCCTAACTGTGTCATCGCGCTGTCGCTCCCCGCACTTTCGTATAGTGTTGCAGCAGCCTAGCGCATGACCTACTACACTCCTGACCTGCCCAGAGAGCACCTCTTCCAGCGCCCACGTTCTAGTTCATACCTTCTGCCGCTAGGGCCGTCACCTACGAGCGGCGTGGCGCTAGTCAGCACCTGCTCGCTGACGTCATCTTCACTCTTTGTGGTCAAATTTTGACCAACAAAGCACTCGTAGTGCGTATTTATGATCCAAAATTTAGAATTATTCAGAAATAATAATACTAAAAGACATTCAGAATTTTTTTGCAATAAAATGCACGCTACCACGCATAGGCTGCCCTACATCGTGTAAATCTACGGGTTCCCACGTTTGTCAACCAGTGTGCTATAAATACTCAAGCGCTCTGAACACCTTGCTTAACCAGCAATGTATGGGAAGAAATAGTCACATATATGCCGCCAGTTCACTACAGAATGCAGGCATTCTTATACCAGCGCCTACAAAACAACCGTAAAGAAACAGACGAACAGGTTATAGGTAGCGCCACCAATGGTGAGCGGTTGAACGAGAGCGGGGACACGCGCTCCCATAGGAACCCCGCTATCTGAACAGGTCAGGAGTGTAGTAGGTCATGGCCTAGCGGGGGGTCGCGCTCGCGGAAGGAAGCCCTGCCAAGGCATATGGCCCTGCAATCGGATGCTCGCGAAGTAATCGTGTGCGGCTCGTCTGACCGAACGTGCTGCGCTGAGTTAGATACTCGTAAATAAAGCGTGTGCCCCCACCTCTCACTGTCGCAAAGCCGCGTTATTCAGGACGCAATAAAGCCGAGTCGCCACTACGCCTGTTGCCAAGTGCTCGGAAGGAAGCCCTGCGCCGAGTAGGATACTCGCGAAAGAAGCGTGTGCGCCCACCTCCCACTGAACGAACGCCCTACGCCGAGTTGGATACTCATGAAGAAAGCGTGTGCCCCACCTTTCACTGCCGAGTCGCAAAGCCGCGCCGTTCAGGATGCATTGAAGCCGAGTCGACTGACTACGCCTGATACACCTATGCCTGCTGCGAAAAACGCCACACCGGGGATTACTGCACTCCACTTGGTGAGTTTCTGGCGATTCTCAGCATGCTGTTATTGAAAGCGAGTTTCCGATACTGTCGTTTTAAATAAGGCTACGAACTGTGCTCGGGCAGCAAGGACAGAAATGTAGTGGTGATACATGCGTGCGATCGTAAAATCCTTGAAAGCCTGCGCGCAAAACTTTGTCGTGCGTCACTACCACAATGTCGAAACTAAAAGTAAAGCATGCAGTCTCAAGACATTGTCTTTAGTCGAACTAATTTGAGACAAGAGAATTAAACTTATCGGATGTTTTTTTTTTTTTTCATGGCTTCACTGCAATACGGCCCCGTGTTCAGGTGAAGGCAAGTTAGACTCGCAGTTATCCTCGCCCGTTCGTGGTTGTCGCTTTTTTTTTTCGCCCCCCCTGTGTTATTATGTGGTCTGAAAATAATCTGCCACCCTTCTCTATGAAACTGTCGAGTGCATTCCATGCGGCTCTACTTTGCATGATGTCTCCTTTGAGAGGCTTCTTTAATAAAATAATGTATTAGTGCAAAGCTTACTAAAATCACAGCTGCCAACTGTTGTAACCACCATACCCATGCAAAAATAAATATGCAATACATGCGATAATAATTTATTAACATGAAAACTGTTTCATGAGAGAACACTGAAGGTATCTACAGGAGAATGGCACAACAAAGATAACACTTTATGTGTCAAGCATAGACATACGTGAATGTACACATTGATAAGTTTATGTATGAACAGTCATGGTAATAACTTTGAAAAGCAAAATGAACTCTGCTTGCAGTGCAAGCTGAAGGAAAATTGAGAAGGGAGACAGGAAAGAGCGTACTCTTTCCTGTCCCCCTTCTCGTTTTTCCATCAGCTTGCACTGCAAGCAGAGTTTTCAAGTATGAAACCAACTAGTCTGCAAAGAAGTATTGATTCAAAAAGCACAAAGTCTTTGTTAGAATTTCAGTGGTAGCGGCATAGCAGGCACGTATATTAAATGGACACTATCGACACGATGCTGTCATGCCAATGTGTGTAAGGTACACAGATGAAGCATGGTGCATACACAGGCAATATCAATTTGACTTTCTGTTGACCAGAAAGCACTATACTGCAATTAGGCTCAGCCATCTTGAGACTAGAGTAGGGCTTTGTTGTTTTGAGCTAAAATTAAAAATGCAAGTGGCACATCGGTACTAAAAATGTGGGCTCCGTAGTTGGCCATCATATAATGATGCACTGGATGATGTGGTGTTCACAGAAGGGCATACTATTGCTGACAGCACAGGTAGTTTGCCGGGTCAACACATAAGGGTGCATTGCAAGGAACTTGGTGGTGACAAGTGGTGTTCTGGTACCGTTTTATACATTGAGTGATGTGGGCCGACAGCACTGAGGACCAACCCACCACATCTAGTGGTGACCTGCAGGTTACGGCATTGAAATCCCGGCCGCGGTGGCAGTCTCGATGCAGCACATTGGAATGAAAAAGGGTGAGTGCACTATACAATGGGACGGCGTGTCATAACGCAAAATAGCTCAATCGGCCGCTATCAAGCAAGGTATCAAATAAGAATAAACAGCAAACAACAAAATGGAGAAGATGAATTAAAAGAAACCATGCTAAGTTGTCAATACACTGTAATGTTGCTAATTAGACGATTCGGAGCAAGAAAAGTACGGTTAAAGTCTAAAAACGCGCCCGACTACACTTTCTGGAAGCTAATAGCAGTTTCTTGAGGTGCCTTCTGGGAGAACCTCATAGGGTACTTCAGTATTTCGCTGTAAAACCTTGTAAGGCACGAAATAGAATCATAGCCCAAAAACCTTCTCCGAAAATATGTCTGTGCCCCAACGGGTGTTTCATAAATGATATTGTTACTGGTAGATGACTGAAAACAGGTATGTTTACAATATATACAGTCACAGTAATGCGGGTAAAAACAACTGCGATAGCGAGAGCAGGCACCACCTAGTCCTTCACTTTTTCGTCCTCTCTATGTGAGCGGCACATAACGTTACCCTCCGGCGGTGAAGGCACCGACTCGGTGCAGTCAGAGAAAGACGGTATAGAGGTGGTTATTATACATGTGCGTTGCGGCAGCCCGGTGTATGACATGGCTTCAGACGTACAACGTAAACGATGTTGGTACGGGGTTGAGTCAACGAGGACAAAGACAATTCAATTTCTTATGTCACGACGGTCACTTGGCAGTGCATAGGGTACGGTTCGGATGGCGGGAACAGTAGCTTTGTAAAAAGCCCAATACAGCGTGCTGGAGACCACAGCACAGGAATCCTGGAGGCAAGTGAGTGTTTATATGACTGCTCTCATAACGAAATCGTTGGCCCGCTTGTGAGTCGGTTAGCCGAACGCACACAAGTTGACGTGTATGGTCGGCATGGGCTATAGCTTATTGAGCGTATTCAGTGGGTGGGCATGTTGAAGGAGGCATCATTGGTGTCCATAGGCAACATTGGATTTCAGTCAAATAAAATAAAGGCGAACAGCCAGCTGCCTCGTGTTACGACGTATATGTTACACAAGACTAAGACACCTTGTATGTAAACCATGTACGGCTCCGTTGAGGTTCGGGCACGGCACGAAAGTTCGTTATGTTGGCGTGCAACGGACTTTCCAAAAAGGTTTTTTTTTATTTTTTGAAGCACATTGGATGAAGCACGAGCCAAAAAAAACGAGCGAACCTCTTTGGAAGAACTTGTAATAGGGAAGTTGATGACGGCGCATATTTTTGCTGGATCAGCTCGTTTACTTGCAGCGTCAACAAGATGGCCAAGCACGGCGATCTCCAGGCGCAAAAAGCAGCATTTTGAAGAGTTGAGTTGAAGATCAGCAATGTGAAAGACTTGCAATATGGCCGACAAGTTTTGCAGGTGACTAATGAATGTAAGGGGAGAAAACTACGATATTGTCCAGGCAGCAGAGAGGCATGTGGACCACTTGAAACCCCCTCTGTAGAGAGTCCATCACACGCTCAAAATGTTGCTGGCGCATTACACAACCCAAAGGGCATGACTTAACTTCCAATCATTTTCATCGACAGCTATTTGTCAATAGCCCAAACGAAGGTCGATGGAAGAAAAGTACCGTGCACCAAAAGGGAATCAATGGCGTCGTCTATTTGCAGCAATAGGCAGAAGTATTTTTTGATTTTGTTGAAGTGCTGGTGAAATGCCGGCAGTCGACGCAGAACTGCCAGGTGTTGTCTTTGTTTTTTACAAATACTATGGGCGACGCTCAAGGGCTCGAAAATGGCTCCATGATGTCCTTAGAGAGTATTTCATCAACTTCCGTTTGAATGACGCTGCGATCGGTCGCGGAGACATGCTAAGGGTGTCGATGAATGGGTGTTGTGTCCGCGTTGTCGATTCGATGCCTCACTAGATATGTTTGTCCAAGTTTGGGTGAAGCGAAATCAAAAGTTGCGGTATGTCTCCTACGAAAGGTGTAGGTCCTGGCTTTTATAAGGATCAGGGTTCGGGCAGGCAATCATGTTTTCGAATGTGTCATCAGGTGTTGGGCCAGCAGCAGGGCTGCCTGGAGGCGACTGTGGGGCATCAATGGCCAGAGCAACAGGGTTGTTTGCGTCTAAAGGTGATATTGTGCCCAGCGAGATACCTTCAGGAAGCAGTTGTGCGCAGCGTCCAAAGTTCAGGACAGGTGTGCAAAAGTTGTTCGCAGAAACAGTCACAAGATAGTGAGGCAAAACTAATCTTCGCGTCAGTAGAACGTCCAAGGAGCAACGTCCAGAACAGCAAAGAGAACTGAGGTGTTGTGGTCATCGAAGCTCACATGCGCAAAGCACATTCGAAGGACGGTAGGTGTACGGCTATTGGCTTCGCGAACAACAGGTGATGAGGCGCGTGTAACGACTTTACGAAGACGACGAGAAAGGTGAGCACTCATCAATGATTATTGAGCCCTTGTGTGGATGAGTGCTGAAACAGGCATGCCCTCTACATCTACATCCGTAAGCTTTTGTCGAGATGCCAGAGTTAACAGAGGATTTCCGAGTCGATCAGTCAAGGCCGCATCACCTTCCGGGAGCTGCACTGGTCTGTTTTCCCGAGGAAGGACGGTGAGGGGGAGCGACGGGACATAAGCAACCGAGAAAGTCGTTGGGTCTGGGGAGACGGCGACGGCTCATAATGTGGGGTTGATGTTCGGGCATTAGTGTTCAGTGGATTGGCGTGCAAAGGGGAGGATGAAGTGTCGTCTGGACGGCATGGTGCACGAGGAGACGATGGCCGACGATAGCGACAATAGAGGGAAATGTGACCGGCGCCATTGCAGTTGAAGCATATCGACCCGTCTTCTCGCGTGCGCCACTGGTTCGAATCATGGTACCCGGAATAAGTCAGTTGTGGCTGGTAGTATGGAGCAGGGCTGACGTAGAACGACTTTGGGCACATACAGGCTGGATGCCTGCATTCGCCAGTTCTTCGCGCACGGCGGCCTGAATTAATGACACTGTCGGGCGGGCCTCCTCGTGAGAATTAGTCTGGGGAGCAGATGGAGTTGCTGCCTCGATATTACGCCGCACGAGACGCAGGAAGTTTTTGGTACAGGGCGGCGGCTGGATCTAGACGTCTTTGCACGACGACGTGGCAGCAGTGGTAGGGAGCTGAACAAATTGCTGCGTAACATGTCGGCTTTTTGCTTCTTCGAAACTTCAGCACTCCCTGATAATGTCGTAAATGGTGGAGCAGTCTTTGTACACGAGCAAGTGAAGGGCGTCGTGAGCGATGCCTTCATTAATGTGGGTGACTGTTGGCTTCGGCCATTTGGCTATCAACTTGCCCGCACAAGGCTAAGACATCTTGTATGTAAACCATGTGCAGCTCCTTTGAGGTTTGGGCACGGCACGAGAGTTCTTTCTCTTGGCATGCAATGGGCTTTCCAAAAAGGTGTTTCATTTTTTTTGTTTATATACGTCTTTTTTTTGTTACGTAGGTTTAAATTCTCCTCGTGTGTGTCGAACCACACGTTGGCCCTACCCCTGAGGTAGTACCTGACGTTTGCAAGCATCAAAGTCGAATCCCAGCGATTGGTCTTGCTGCTGCACTCTTAGTTGGCCAGCCACTTCTCCACCTGACTGTTATCAGTCCTGCAGAAGGGGCCTGGGCCTCGGAGGTGGGTCACGACAATGTGACTGGGTGCATTCGGCATAGCGGGGGCTGGATCAGCAGAATTGTCTGCCGGCATGATGGACTGTCCAAGAATACGCCCGCTGCGAAGTTCCGTTGTGTGCTCCTGATGTGTCCAGCACCTCCACCTAAGATGTTACGGGGAGATGACAGAAAACGAGTGTATTTACAATATTCATAGTAACAATACTGCGGTTGAAAACAACCACGATGGCCAGGACAGGCACCACCTAGTCTTTTAACTTCTTCGGTTTCTAAGTAAGCGGCACATAACTATACTGTCAGTGTCGTGGTTTGGACATTAACCCCACCGCCACTCAAAAAACGCAATTGAAGAGCTCGTTACTCCTGACGGTAAGGCGAAACAAAAGTCGCTCATGGTGGAATGGCACAATGTTACTGCACAACATTGATGAGTATCTGATTGTGACTTGTGAGGGCCACACCTGGTGGATCCAAGAGACTAGTGGGATTAGTGGGCACCATTCTTTAACATCAGCTTTGACAAGGCTGTATGCATGATACTGAGGTAATAGTGCAGAGCCAAATGCTTCTGCCTGTGGCTAAGGTGACCAATTGTAAGGTTATGATATTACAGCTAATGCGAGGAGTCGTTCTCGCTTTGGTTCAATCAAAGATGAAGCATCAAGTGCAGCGGTGGCGATGAGCTGCTCCTTCGCATAGATTTAGGTTCACTTTAAAGAATCCCACATGGCCCAATTTGATCCGAAGTCACCCACTGTGGGCCCCGTCGCGGTGGTCTACTGGCTAAAATACTTAACCGCTGACCCGCAGGTCGTGGCATTGAATCCCGGCTGTGGTGACTACATTTTCGATGGAGGTGGAAATGGTGTAGGCCAGTGTGCCCAGATTTGGGAGCCCGTTAGAGAACCCCAGGTGGTCGAAATTTCCGGAGCTTTCCACTACGGCGTCTCTCACAATCATATGGTGGTTTTGGGACGTTAAACCCCACATATCATCAGTCGCCCACTGCGGTGTGCTTCACAATCATATCATCGTTTCGCCACGTAAAACCGTAGAAATGATGTTTGAAACCAAGTTGGCTCTGTGCCTAGAACTGTCGTGAGCCCAGTTGGTGTGAGGCAGCTGCCATTCAGTGCAGCCTTGCACCAGGCACATTTTTCTCTATGCTGTGGCTCAAAGAATGGGGCCTCTTCTTTGCTCTCTTGGCAGCTGGCTCAACTGCTGGGCGCCCTGTAGGGACCCTCTTGGACCCCCTTGTAAGCCCTGGCCTACGCCTAGCAGTGCTGGTCGGTTGCACCCTTATGTGACGGGCCCGGCGACGTCTTGCTGCAGCGGTAGCCTTGAATGCCAGCATCAGTCCTGTCCCATCGCTGCTGTTCTGAACACGAGCAAGCTCCTCTGCAAGGCCCTTCACAATATCAAGGTAAGCTGGATTGTGTGCATTCATAGAATGCACACGCCGCAACTGGACCTCCAGGAACTCGTATGCATGTTCTTGGGCCTGCACCAAAAGTGATGAAAGAAATATACTTCAAGTGTACAGCACACCAACAAGAACTGCACATTTATTTTGCTCCTCTTTAACTGCAGACAACAGCTCGAGAATAAAGTTCAAGCTGAGGAGTCAATTTAAGTCAAGGTTTTCCTGTCACCTGTTTTGACTATTCTGTTAGTGGAAGTGCTGCTAATACCAACAATTGGTGACCTGTAGTTCCAAACATGGAACAATACGACACCAATAGTGTTGAAATCTTGAAATCGCCCTCAGAATGATGACATCCACCAATATGAAATTGTAAATTCGTGAGTGCGGTAGAGCACAATAATATGCTTACAGGAATAAAAGAAGCCTTGACTACTGTTCAGTAGCATTCCCTATGTTTAATTGAAAAGTACTTCAGGGCCCTTTCAAGGGGCTTGTCCTACCTGGGCAAGTTGGGCTGCATCAGGCACCGACGGTACAGGTGCGAGGTGTGTGGCCTCTTGCGTGCTGGTGCCTTGCAATGCTTGGAGTTCGTCTGGCTCCTTCTGCTGGGCACTGGTACCTGCCGTGGTTCTGGAGCTACGGCTGGGCTCCTCCTCTTGGAAGGGTTCGAAAAATATCCTGGGGGGACACTTCTCGCCCAGGGCCAGCTGTCCCAGTTGGTACCGGTCGTCAGTACTCAGTGCCGGAGCATTCGGAAACAGTCCTCCGTACTTTTTCTGCACCAAAGCCTGGTGCTTACAAAATGCACCTTGTTTACCAAAGAGACATGTACATAGTCCTATGTCAGCATAGACCTCATAACTGGAGCTGGGGTGGGTCGCACTAGGCACAATGTACTGTCCCTGGCCTACCACTTGGATGGCCTCGGCTGCATCTTTCGGCATTCTCGACAGCAGCCGCTTGTACAGTAGTTGATGGGCTGCAACACGGCTGTAGGCGTGGCGGAGGATACGGCTTTCAAAGTATTTCTCCCACACCAGAGCCACAGAGTCTACGAGTGCGACTGCATTGAATGCTTCGACTCTGTTCAGGATAATGTCTTTGAGCACGCGTATGGTTGCCTCCGCAAAATTGTTGGTGTTGTGGCCCCTTGTCAACACGTCCAAACGGTAGAGCTGCACCCACTCTTCTTGTCGGCGCAAGAATGTCAGAACTCTAGACACGAAGGCATCGTGTTGTAGGGCCTTAACTTCGGCAATGGCAGCTTCAAGTTTTTCTGCTGTGTCTGCATACATGACCTGCAGATAGCAGGAAATTTTTCAATGAGGTGCTCGTATTTGGATATTTTCGCTTTTTTTAAACTGCACCATAATACAGATTCATGCTTCACTGTCTGCATTGAAGTCACTTTGTGGTCTGCACATGCTTGCCCCAGTTCAAAAGGCCAGTAAACAACCCCCAAGGACCAAAAATAAAAAATATCTGCACCTTTGCTCCGTGAACATGCTGCCTCCTCAAGGATTTTGCAAATACTTTATTAAGGAATTCACAGGGGTTAGAACATTGGTTTCAGCTAGTTTCAAATTTTCGTGCGGTCTCGCCACCCTTCTATTTCAAAGGGAGGAAAAAGCGTAGCCTGCCGTCGTGACTGGTTTAACCCAATCGATGAGCTGCGTGCTTCGTCAAGTCGCTGATCGGCGAATTTGTGTCACTGCTCATGAAAGAAGGATTGGTCAGGTGTAGGAAAGGAGCGCGGGAATTGTTTTTCTAAATGGAGGCTGTGCACGGTGCGCAGCGCTGTAATCTGGAAATTGATTGCCGCGGTCTGCTCTACGAATTGCCAAGCGGTGGTCCATAAAAGTTGATGCTGCTGACATTTTCTGTACGCTTGTGCGAATAGGGAATTTTAGGTTCGAAGTGAATTCGAAGCGAATAGTGATTTTGGTCGAATAATATCTAATTCAATTGTAATAGTATATATATTGCATAATATAAACAAAAAGGGGCATATTTGTCCATATTTGTCATGGCCAAACAAACTTGCACAGATCTTTAAAAATTGAAACAGGGCCTATGCAAAGGCCACTTTTTTTTTTTTCATCAAAGGAAGTGGCAACAACTTCGAATTGTAGCAGCATTCGGCTTTTGGTGCAGTCCAAGTAATAGCCAGTAAAATATGCTGCGTTTCAATTTTTTTTTTACTTGGAGCATATAAATTTGTGTAACGAGCTTTTAAACTGAAAACAACAAAAAAAGCAGTATCAATGTCATTGTAATTCTTTATTAAAACCTTGAAGTGGGGCTTTGCTGCAGTGCGAATTTCTCTTGATTACGTGTTTTCACGGCTTAGCACCAATTCATTGCAGTGAAACCACTTTTAAATCTGGTCTAATGTGCTTGGGTAACTGCTTTCATGGTTTAGCATCCCTCCACTGCCAAGAAACCACCTTTACAGAGTGTTATGTGTGGACTAATATACACCTATTTTGTTCGTTTTTAATAATTCAAAAATT
The DNA here is from genome assembly GCF_043290135.1 of Rhipicephalus microplus. NCBI lineage: Eukaryota > Metazoa > Arthropoda > Arachnida > Ixodida > Ixodidae > Rhipicephalus > Rhipicephalus microplus. The sequence continues at coordinate 51,526,997 of NC_134704.1, read as the reverse complement.
TCAGCAATTTAACTTTGATTCAAATCAAATTTGATTACTGCATTATTCATTTAAATATTCAAAGCATTTGAATATTTGTACAAGCCTCATTTTATGGCATTCGAAATCATTTGAACCCACCAGACGTTTACTGGTGTACTTTTTAAATGTGATTAAAATGGACACAAATACTGTCTGCGTTTTCATCTGCAGATTAGGGAATCTTGTGCGGCATACACTTCAAATTATATAGCGAGGAAGTGAAGGTAATTCATGCACTAGCCTTGCAGGACAGCTGTGCTTTTTATGCACCTATGCTGCTACGCCAGCGCCATCATCTTGGAAACATGAAACGAATGCTAAAATAGCAGACCATTGTGAATTTGTTCACTAAGTGCAGATGCAACGAATGCACCTCGTATCTTAGAGCTAGAGTTACAACTAGATTGCAAAAAAACTTGCCAGTTGGAAGGCAGACATGAATCGTCTCCTCTGGTCTTTGTCGACAGAGTTGTGAGATGTCAGCCAGCGCCACTCCGCTTGTGCCACATGAAAATGGCACAAAAGCTGCCTTGCTGACGGCCATGTCTGCTGTAGGGCGGCCTTCTCAGCACTCGAATTGTCAGTCATGAATACCTGTGGGGCCTGGCAGACAATGCAATAAAGTTGAAAGCTGTTCATAGTTATAAAGGCATAGAAAAGTCGTGGCTGTTGTGAGAACAATTTTCGTGGGTGAATCAAAAAATATAAATAGCCTTGGCTAATAATTTACTATTGAATTTGAGTTCGGTATTTGCTTTTTAATAAACTATAGAGAGCAGTAACATTTAAGGTAAGTTTCAAGGTTAAAGACAAGTGTAAGTTTGCATCTGTTACCAGTATATTAAAAAGAAGAGAGAGTTCGGGCAATAGGTCCACGAACTCACTCATTGGCCAACTCACACGGACTCACTCAGACTCACATTATGAGTCTGAGTCTGGATAAGCACTATTTTTGTGAGTCGAAGTCCGAGAGAGTTTGTTTGAAGAAAATTTTAGTGAGTGTGAGTCCGAGCGGGTTCGGCTAAGCAAAATTTTGGAGAGTCTGAGTCCGAGTGTGTCTAAAGCGCAAAATATATTTCTTGAGTGAGTTCCACTTTCTTTTGCCGACTTGAGGTTCCACCTAGACATTTTCAGCATTACTCAGCCTTACCTAGATTCACATTTATACTCACATCTATTCATAGGTATTCCAAAGCAGTGTTTTTCATACACCGTTTCAATATTTATTAATTAGACATTTGAATTATACAAGGGGGCACCTTGGCAGTCCCAAACTAAGTCTTCCAGGGAATTTCTCGACTATTATATTTTAACATCTCCTCCAAGAAAAATGACTTTACTGGTTTGGAAGCACTCGGAACTCGTTTTCGAAGATGCTGTGTGAAGCGGCACCAAGAAGAGCACCGATTACATCAGATATTGGTGTTAAAGAGCATTGACACCACAATCAAAGAAGCTAATTCCATTCTGATGAACTCATGAGTTGACTCGTAGTACTCACTCACACTCAGGTCCAGCCGTGAGTCTGAGGCTGAGTGTGTGCGGTTGAGTAATGTTTTGGTGCGTTTGAGTCTGAGTGAGTCCGGCTTAAGAACCTGTATGGGCCTGTACAAAGGCTTACAGTATTGTTAAATAAATAAATATGTGTGAACGAGAGTTTGGGTGAGTTCAGCTCAGAAAAAATTTTGTGAGTCTGAGTACAATGAGTGGAAAGTTCAATATACAAGGTGCATTTGATTTACCTGCACCAATTGAAACCGGTTCACGGCTGTGCATGCAAAGTTCAGAAATTGTGAAGCGCAAGTTCAGTGGTGCAGGCACAGTGCAACACCCAAAACGAATGACGATGTGCTGATGCAGGCCTTATTTCTGTTCACTTAGTTAACACCGTTAAGGTAACACTGACCGATGGCCAAATGATTATGCATACAGTTTATGAGGCACAAACTTCTTAGCAAAAAACACATCGTGTTAGTGGAGGCAGGTATGGTGCCTACACCAAAGTATTGCGTCGTCTGCTCAGCCGCACGCGCCGCTGCACAAAGCCGGCACTGTCAGTGTGGGAGGGGCGGGAAAATCGTGAACCAGCGCTGTACCTCTTCTGCACCTTTAGAAATGAATGGCAGGGTTCAGAGGTTGTCAATGCTGCACCGCTGAAACGAATGGCAAGACGCATAACATCGTGAACTGGTTCACGTGGTGCAGGCAAATTGAACAGACTGACATATTTCATGAATGAGCCTGAGAGAGTTCCAGAAGCTATGCCGACCTATGGTGTGGGCACATGTTTTAGCTTGAGAAACGCTTATCTAGCCTGAGTGAAATGCACAGAACAGGCACACTTCACCCACAATGATGGTGTCACATGGGAAAGATTAGAATTCATAGCCAAATGTGTGATGATGATGAGAGCATGTAGGTGATTTCTATAAATGCCCACAAGAACCACAAAGGCCCTCTCCTGTGGCTTAGTCTGTGCAGTATTGTTGACTTTTGTTTTTGTCACAAATAATTTCTGTCCTGGTACAACTTTTTATTTTTTTGGTCCAGCTTAATGGAGCTATTTGCTATTGTGTCATTACTTACACTATGCGAATTCAGAAATGTCTTCAGAAGTAGTTACAGAAGTTCCATAGGAAACTACAGGTTTTCCCGCTCACTTTGATCCAAGTGGCAGCTTAGATAATCTGCACGCCATTGAAATAATCTGAGCGCCAACCTCTTTAATCCATGTGCCAAACATATAATCCAAGCCCCAACATATTTAGTCCAAGTGCCAACTCAATCAGGCCGCGTGCCAGTGATTTTAATCCAAGTGCCACCATGTTTAATCCAATCGCCAATGGCTTGAATTCAGGTGCCAGTCAGTTCAATCCATGCACAAAAAGCACAAGACGGGGCGGGGCGTAAATGGCAATGCATTTGAAATGCAGTTTCTACAATATAAAATACTATAGTCGGAAAGTAGAATAAATCATTATTATTAGTATTCGCCGCTAGTATTCAAGGAAACAAAAATTCCGTGGTTCGCTTGAGCCATGTTTGCAGTGCTTATACTGTGCTATGTACAAGTTTGTAGATGAGTGCTTGGCCCGGGTGGAGTCATTTTAATAGCAATGAAAGAAAAAAGCAAGGATATTTTGTGTTCGTCAACAAAGCTCATAATTAGATTTGTATAGCATTACATGTCTGGGCCAGGTCATGTAATGCGTGTGGGGATGCTGACACCCCCCCTGTAAAGTTGTCTGCGCCGCGTGGCGCACGTGTCTCGCCCCAAGGCTTTATTTCGGTGGTGACCACCGCCAGGCGATAGATGGCGTTGTGTTCGCTTTGAGTACCACTGTTGGTAGAGTGGTAGCGCCGGCGGTGACCCCTGGCGGAAGGCAGGCCTTGGTGGCGGGCGAGCGTTGAGCGAGTCTCTTCTGCGCGTGGCGGCTGCCGCGAACGGTTGTCTGTAGCGTGGGTCCCGGTGCTCGGCACCGTGGGCTTCGCGCCGGAGTCCCACGTGGAAAGTCAGGCGTTGGCGACGCCGCCTTGGGTATATGTTAGTGTGTTGGGTGTGTTGGTGTGTGTTTAGTGTGTCACTGCGTTATGTTGTTTGTATGGTAGCGTGTTAATTGAAGTTTGTGTATCATTCGGTGGATGATATCGTCGTCTAAATTAGTTAATAAATCTATGTATGTGGTGTGCTTTGTACCGACCGCGTCTGCTTTGTCCGTTCACTCCAAGAGCGTGGCGTGGCGAGGCGCTCGTTCACCTCACCGAGACCCCACATGCGGCAGACATAATATTGTTATTGGAGTGCCGGGATGCATAACAAGATATGAAGAACTTGACTGTGGGCAGTGATGAGTCAGAAACAGGTACACGCTCAATAAATTAGGGCAGAGCAAATTAGAAATCATTTGAGAGGCTTTCGTCCTGCAGGGCACATAAGACGCAAACTCGTGACCCTGATGTGGAAAACGGAAGTCATATTTTATATTCATATTAGTTATCTTTTATTCAAACAAAATTATGTGTGTTCGATGAACGCGTGTTTCAAGCAAACACGCTTCAGGAATACTAGCGTTGTCTTTTTATAGGAAAACAGGAGTTTCCCTTTTTATGCTTTTATAAAAAACCTAATTCCAAATGAATCGAAACAAATGCAACTTGAGTTTTAAATGGTTGTTTCTGATTTCAAAAACGAATGAATATCAAGTCAAATCAAACTTTATTTATTTACCATACAAAAACTGGAGGGTCGCCAAGGCTAAAAGCCGCAAGAAGGGCTTGAAAAAGGCCCTGGTGACCATCTGTCTATCACCGTTATCACCGGGCTGAGCAGACGACTGCGAATCCCTCAGCGAATAAGTAGCCGAAAGCAGTCTGCTTAGCAGACGACACGAATCTATGCATATGGGATGGTGTACATGGTTAGCCAGAATAATGCAGTAGCGACGAACCATACACTGACTCTATGAGCAAATACTCTTAGTACCCATAAATGCAATCAACACACACTGTTCTTTTTTTATTTTGAAGCTATGACACCAAAATGTTAGGAGGAAATAGCAATGCGCACTTCATTTCATAAGCGCAAGCATGCATAGGTGAAGGAAAAGTTCTTCCTGTGACTTCATGTTTACGTTATTTTCACATTTATACTGTATAAAGCGGCAAACTAGTGTTTCTAGTGCGTGGATTAAAATGACTGGCACTTTAATTAGTCATTGGCACTTGGATTAAAGTGGGCGGGAAAACCTGTAGTTCAGATACTGAATTATAGTCAAGCCACGCATTGAGCACTGGCCTCTACATTTTCTTCACTAGTTGCTCTTGTAAGTTTGTGTTAACAATGCTATTGTAGAGAATTGGGATGGCATTAATATATAGCAATTCACTGTGCACAAAATTTACAATTTTGTGCCTACTTCCTTACTTACTGGTTGGCCTCCAAAGCAGAGAGGATGGGCTTCCTTGAGGAGCTTGAAAGCAGCCAGGTAGCCATCGGTGCTCTGCTCCTTGTGAATTAGTACTGCGAGTGGGACAGCACCAGCCTTGGTCGCAGTCAGCACCACTGTTACTGTGCATTTGGTGGTGTCGCATGAGGCAGTCGAATCAACAAAGACGATCTCCCTTGCCAGCTCGAGGTTATGAGCTCGTCGCATGATGGGGGTAACCACGACCACTACCCAGCAGGCACTGCTGCCACCACGAGTCACACTTATGTGAGTGCCTGGAAAGTTATGTGGAATGGCGGGTGGTCTTTTAAGAACAATCTTCAGGCGCATGACTTTTAATGGCCATTTTGCTCTCTGTACAGTGCAAAGTGTTCCTGCAAAGTAAGTTTTTGTTCTAGCTTCACCTTGCCTTTTAAAAACGTCTTGCAGGCTTTTTTCAAGCGATCATAACATTACCTCATTGTCGGAGTTTGTTGCCTCACAAATCAATTGCAGCAAAAATATTTTGACTCCTTGAAGTACGAGTGGAGTTCAGGTTTACTGCAATCTTTTTGTACTTCATTTATTGATTCTCCACGAGCACACTGTCAGCTACACAGCGATTAATGACAAAGGGAAAGAGGCTACATCAGTGAGCATTGTTACAAATTAGTATCAGATAGAGCAGAGAAGATGAGCAAAATCAAGAGAGCATGGACCCGTGCAGGTGCCCGCATTCCCTTATGAATGCGGAGCATTTCTTTGCGTACTGCATGCACTTTCGCTATCTATCTATCTATCTATCTATCTATCTATCTATCTATCTATCTATCTATCTATCTGTCTGTCTGTCCTATCTATCTATCTATATCTATCTAATCTATCTAATCTAATCTAATCTAATCTAAGCCCTGCTGCGGTGGTCTAGTGGCTAAGGTACTCGGCTGCTGTCCCACAGGGTGCGGGATCGAATCCTGGATGGATCCTGGTTGCGGTGGTGGCATCTATCTATCTGCCTGTCTATCTCTATCTATCTATCTAGCCGCTTACGTCTGGGTGCTCACGTGATAATCTCCTTAACTTGGTGGGAACCTAAATTAATATGAGAGGGTTTGATGATTATGACACGCTGGTCAAAACATAAATAACATTATATGTATTGTTAAACACTTCTTGTTAAACAGTTAAACAGTGGCACATACCTTGCCACAGCTGTTTGACACTTGGTATCTACCCAAAAACGACAAGAACACACATGGGCCATTGTAACGCATGAACGTTAAAGGGACTCTGAAACACCTTTTTAAGTAACCATGGAATGGATTCACTAAAACAGCATATTGCCTCACGAATTAAACGCTGCAAAAATTTTAAGAATACGTCCGGTATGAGGGGACTCGCAAAGATTTGTCATGCTGCAATCGCATTCGCTTTGCTCTCATCCCGGCGAAAGCTCTGGGAGCTAAGTTGGGGGGGGGGGGCTTGTCATTGAAAACTTTCTCTTTGTTTTTTTTTTTCGCTTTGAATACATGGTCTTTTCTGTGTGATCGCGAGCGGGCGTGGGGACAAGTTGCGGCATCTCGCGGCGATCCCTGTAAGGACCGAACGCGCCATGTTAAAATCAGCGAATGGCTCATAGATGGCCTTTGAATAATTTTTCAGCTTCCTCCGTCATTTGTTGAAACGAAAGAAAGCAATTTTTAGCTGACTTTGGTCATTTATTTATTGCAAATTCCAAGCCGCGTACTGCACTATAATATTTGGCCCGTGTGTTCTCGGGAGCCTCTTCTACCAAATGGCAACATTTTCTGGCCATGCTCAAAAAGTGTTGCAGGGCCTCTTTAAGACAAAACTGACAGCGGCAGCGTTTACTCGACAAACACAAAGAAAAATGTCAGGGTGCGAGCAGGGCCCCGCCGCGGTGGTCTAATGGCTAAGGTACTCGGCTGCTGACTTGCACGTCGCGGAATCGAATTCTGGCTGCGGCGGCTGCATTTTCGATGCAGGCAAAACTGTTGTAGGCTAGTGTGCTCAGATTAGGGTGTACGTTAAAGAACCCCAGGTGGTTGGAATTTGCGAAGCCCTCCACTACAGCGTCTCTCATAATCATATGGTGGTTTTGGGACGTTGAACCTCACATATCAATCAATTCAGGGTGCCAGCAGGAGTCTAACCCAAGCATAATGCGAGGCAATCAAGAATTCTACCACAGAGCCATGCTAGATCTCGGAACCATTTTTCAAATAGACCGTAATGTTCGTGAAACGTCAAATGTGGTTGCAGTGCTGGCTATGCAATCTCATAAAGATTACATATTTACTCCTATGCTACAACCTTTATGTTGTGTAAATATGCATTGTAGTTAGGTGCCATGCGCAGAAGTGGATTTATGTACCAGTGTCCAGGGCTACCATCCTTGCAAGCACAAACCCTTCAAATCAGCTTATCACTTCTGGTGTTGCTAATACTCATGTTACTGATGGCACCGTTGTGCAAGTGCAAACAACTGGTTATAGAAACATCTGCAACTGTTCGATATGCATCTGTTCCTGCAACATTTGTACATATATTTAGCATCATTTCATAACATGTCGCTGAATAAAAAAAAGTTACAACACGGCCACCTTCCCTCCGCATGCTTCACATAATGTGAAGTCCCAAAGTATATGGGATCTGCTGAATTTTTTTTTAGTTTCGCATCTGTCAAATAAGGTGTTCTCTGTTTCGGCTCTACTTCTCAGTCTTCAATGGTATGGCGCCAGGACCAGGATAAGATAGGTTTAAGATACCTGACCATTTTCCTGAACAGTGAGAGCAATCGGTGCCACCAAGCTAGGCGGAATGTGCCGCCATGCAAACGAACAGAAAGGAAGCGGAGCAAGCTGTTCAAAGAAACATAACAAGCCGTTCATCCAGTGATCAATATATGTCATAATTCAGTGTTCAAGCGGCTGTGTGTCTGTGGTACAGACTGGGAGGTGCATCAGTTATAGGCCTCGCAAACGTGTCAATTCATGTAAAGATTGGTGTTTGTAGTAATTTAGCCACACATTGTGCTAGGCATGGCTGCAGCATGCCTTCGTCTGTCGGATGTTACAGTCCTAAAATGCTGTTGTCAAAGGCTCGCACGGGAGATATTTGAGGCTTTTGCCATCCACCAAAGGGGCCATAGATGTGTGAGCACTCCACTACTTAATCTGTTCGAAAAAAAAAAAAAATCAATTTGATGTGACGCACATGACTGAAGATTTGTAATCTAACCATTTTTTTTGTATCCGTGTATCCTTGATCTTGTCAATTAAAATTTCAGTTGACAGTCAGCGCCCATTTTTGTATCGCCTTCCTTTGTCCCATTCTTGCGCTTTACGCTTCTTTTCTTTTTTTATTTTCTCCCAAGTTTAAATGGCCTCTCTAGATTGACCTGTGTGGCTGCCACTCTGTACAGCTCTGGTTGCTGCTGCTGTCATGCTTTCCAAAATTTCAACACTTCCTTTAATGACATTTACAACTAATCCTTTCATGTAACAGCCAAGGACAAAATGCCTTTGACAAAGATAAATACTTACATTGAAACATAGGCCGGCCAGTTTGAGGCATCTCATTTCTTTTTTTCATGTTTTATATTTCACAATTTGTTTCTATGGGCTGACTCGCGAGCTTCATTAATGCTGGTTCCCTGTGAATTGATGCTCATGCAATGTGTCAGTTGGCCTAGATTGCCAACTTATGCCTTGAACCAAAAACCTTTTAAAAATAAGTCAGTGTCACTCTCAAAGAAAATAAATAACGTGTTTGTTATTTCTTTTATCTGGTCATGTATATGTTCTTCTTCCCCCCTTTCTTTTTCATCATTTCGGTTTCCCTATCAATCTGATCTGGTTTCGCCACTTGAAACTCCGACCGCCTGTGCACCTCTTGGGCTTTAAGTTTGCCATACTCAAGGTTACTCCAAGAATTTGATGTTTCTGATTTCACAGGAACATAAATTCATCAAAAAGTTGTGGGTTTCAAAGTAAATACATCATTTCTTACTTCCCAAGAAAATAATGGTAAATGTATGCTCTGACTGGCAGGTGCAGTGTACAACTAAGCCACTGGCATGAATCACAAGTAGATGAGGCTTTGTGCTGAATGTGTCTGTAATTTGTCATAGCTACAACTTCACCATTCACACATTGAAAATGAGTGCTTATGCTTATGAATACTGTTTTACGTAGAGGACAGATTCTCCCACAAGTTTAGACATACCTTGAGCTGCATACAAAGAAGCCTTTTCCTCCAGTTTCAGCACTGGGTCGATGTAGGTACCACCAAAACAGGCCTCCCTCCAAACGCTGTGCCAGTGGTAGACCGTTCTTTGAGGCGGATTTAAAGCCGCATTGGCCAGCTTTGCAGGGCCATCATCTTCCATAGAGAGCTTGCTCTCATGCAGTCTCCTTGCTTCACTAGGGGTCATGCCTTCGCTGAAGTAACGGAGGAATGTTTGCCTTGTTGACCTAGTGCCGCGAAGTAGTCGCAGAGCATCCGCTGAGTCGGTGCTGTGGCTGTGCCTGTCATCGATTCGTATCACTGCAGAAAGAGGCACCTCTCTCTGCAGATACTTGTCCCTGCGTTTGGTGTCAAACGTGGCCAGCTTTATTTTTACGTCAACTTTTGCCATGCACTTGGCATTGCGTGGGCCACTCTTCTTATTCTTTGTGTGGTGCTGGCAGCGCCAAATTTTGTGAAAAGCCATCCTGCATGACACACATGGGTGCAAATGGGGATAAGCTCTTTCATAATGCACTGCTTTGTAAAATATAATTACCTAAGTAAGAATAACTAGAAGTACAAAACTCTTTTCACAGTTGCACTGCTGAAATAGCTATGCTTTTATCACATTTGCAGCTGGCTGCTCGTATGTTGTATTCTGTGCAATGGCATAGCACCGTACGATTGTATGAGCACCATATGAGTGGTTGTCACACATCTCACTGGGGCACCCCAGAGGTGCTTCAGCTGCCATGCCATCATGAAGGTGATGGTAGTGTTGAACAATCGTTTGGCTCGGTGCACGCCAGGAAAGGACTCTGTCTGTACAGACTGTTGACTGAAAGCAACAAAGAATTATTCAATACTCACAATAACCTTTAACTTCAGCAATTATGACATATTTTGGACTCCACAACTTAGTGAATATTTTTTTGCCTGACTTGACAATGTGTTAAATAAGTTGTAGTTGGTATTGTTTGCGACGGTCCCCTCTTCCCCTCCCGAGCCAGAAAAAAAAAAAGAGGCATCTAGAATTTGTCGCAGAATTGCATAGAGACGGGCAGTATATGTACGTGACATTAACATCAGTTGGGTATTTATACCAAGAGCCTGCTACAACACATGGCAAGTTCAGCTACCACCCTTTTCAGCATCGCTGGTTAGGCCAATACTTGTAGCTTTTGCAGAGCCTGCTAGGTGAAATGACACATAATGTTGCAATCTATATGCACCAAGCAAAGTTTTATGGTAGGGCACATGCTTCGGTGCTGAAGTTGCCACATTCAAGATACTGCAGTGTGCGCATGTCATTGCAGTAGTGCAAGACCGGTTGCAGCAGGCAAAGTTTCCGAACAGATGGTAGTTATACATGAATATTGTGAGCTCAACCAAGAGCTAGGTGGCTTTCGTCAACTGCCTCTTCATTATCATTAGCTCAAGCAAATAATCTCTGTTGAGTATTCATTTATTGAGTTAAGATGGCTTGTTGGGCAAGTTGGTATATAGTCTTCGTGGGAACCCCAGCAGCATCAACAGAATGCAGAAGCAACCAAGGCAAAAAAAGACGGACAGGAAGGACGCTAAGCTGCCAAGTGGCGTGTCTACTACACTGTTGGTGTTCCCACCTAGATGTTATTGGCCTGGAGAGATTTTAGGACTATGCAGCTCTTATCTGTGTTGTTCAATGAGCACTAAAATTTACAGCAGTAACTTAGAGACCCTGCTACATTTTTTAAGTAGTCATCTAATGGCTATTTAAAGGAGTTCATTGTCGTACGAATCGACTGCCGCAACAATTTTCAGTGTCAAGTATGGCCAGAGTTAATGGGGTTGGTCGCGTTTTTAAGTGCTTTCTGTACTAGCGAGCGGGCTGAAAACTACACAAGCATGTATAAAAAAAAGACAAGATTAGGCAGACCTGTTCGCCAGCGCGCGTCGCCTTTGTTTTTTTTTTTTTTTCTTGGAATGCTAAGCTACTTGCAGCGCGACGAGCGAACATCGCCGCATATTGGGACGGCCGCGGTAACATTGCCCATCACGGGGTGTCATATCAGCCAGTGGCCGTCCACTTTGAGTTTATGGCACGGTTGGGTTGACGGCATCATTGGGGGGAGAGAAGAGCGAACGATTTGAAGATGTTTAAGAATTGTAAATTATATTTCACGTGCTGCGCTATGTTTGGCTCACATGCCCTGAGGAGCCTAGACTACCGATTGGCAGCACAATTGAATATGATGCGCAAGTAGGCGCGTAGAGGACACGGGACAGAGCGCGTTTTTTCGCCATGTTGAAAAATGGTCAAGCACTCGTGTTTCGATCGCCTACCACTTTTTTTTTCTCGCCGAAAGACCGCGAAAACGTCTTGGCGCACGCTCAGCGTTAATTGTGCCTCTTCGGTCGAAATGTTTCAGTATGTAGCAGTTTTCACATCTCGGCGCAATTGCCGCAGCAACCTCATTACCGCAAATGGAGCTGCCGCCATGACACCAATAAAATCGCCTTGTAGCGCGGCGCGGAATTTCGAAACTATGATTTCAGCTGTAAGCCCTGTGTAAATGATCGCTCAAACGGCTGTAGTGCAGTAAATGGCATCGACAAGACAAACCCACCTTTCCCCAGCACTCTGGACGCGCCAGACAATCCAAGAAGTGTTGGTCCGTACGCTGTAGGCTTCCATCCATTCATTGACGGCGTCTTCGTCGGCCAAGTTCGCTCGGAACACGGACTCGTGTTCAGTAGACTGCTGGTCATCTCTTACGACCTCAAGTGGCTGACGCATCTCCTCCATTGTGCCTCGATATTGTGCAACAACGCGATCGGCACTCGTACAAACTTGACGGTCACAACCAAAGTGGTAGGACGAACTTCGTGGAGCGATCGCTTTGGTCTGACGTCACCGCCGATTCAGCATGTACACTGTGGCCAGTAATGTTTCGTTCTACGCCGAAGAATTCGCAGTCATAGACATGAAAATTCCCTATTTCGGGGATTTTTCCCTGTTAACGTTGACGAAAGTTCCAGCATATTTCCCTGCATAACAGTACTCATTTCCGCGCTCATCTCTAGCAAACACTATAATTACACGTGTATGGTGTACTGGCCACTTTTGAAATCATGACTAGCCTACCCGCTGCCGCACAACAAAGCCATGGCATATTCATTCATATAGTGATAGTACACTGCACATTGCGGGATTCAAGTCTAACACCAATAATGAACTAGAAATCGCTCCGCGTACATCAAATCTCAAGGATTCTGCTAGCGTGGTGCATGCACCAGAACCGATAACAGCAGATGAAGGCGCACTGTGACCGCTAATTATCGGTCGTCATATGAGAATTTAACCATTCCTGAAATACCCTGCAATATTGCGAAGATTTCTTTTGGCTCAAAATGACAGGCGAATATTCCCCGATAAAACAAAAATTTCCTGCACGGAACATCACTGAGTGGCTGCGCCTGTGAGACATACTTCACCGTGTGTAATCGCTTTGAAAGGTGGTTTCACTGCCGCATAGGTTCTCTGTGCAGTGAAACCAACCACTTTGGGGATATTCGCAATGCCGTGAAGCGACCTTTCAAGACTCAGTAAGGTTATAGTGCCTGCAACCCTGTTAATTTTAAACAGCGAATTTCATTGGACATTTGTATTTATAGTGGGATCATATCATAACATCCATCTATATTAAAACACTTGTGGGCTCTTATCGCAATAACAACAAAAGTTTATTGAGAAAACTGAGTTCATATGTGTTACAAAAAAAAAAAATCAAGCAATGCTTTATACCGCACTGCACTAGCAATGAGGTGGCACCTCGCTTCCAATTTTCTTTGTCTATTTAAATAGAACCATCATATGCATCATTTATAAATTTGTTGTACTGTTCTTGGGTCATTTATTCTCAAATCGTACATTCTGAATTTTCTTTGTTTTGGAAATTTTGGGTATACAGTGTTTTTATTTCATAACTTGATAAGACAGATGCTTGGGCTAGTTGGTGATAGGGATTCAACATATTTGTACAGCGCAAGACTACGAGTAGTTACGATGTAACTACAGAAGAAGATACAAGGACAGAAAGAGCGCTGACAACTGAAATTTTATTAACGAAAATGCTGGAAATATATACTCATGACGGAACACCACCGCGCAATGTATTGCATCACAGCAAGACAATCATCATCTCATTATATGGTTACAACGCCACAGCTCAGCACAAGTTCACAATCAATTGTGTCAAAGCCAGAAACTCGCTTTCTTTTTTAGTCGGAGCAAGCGAAGGCATGCTGATACATCGATCACCCAGCATTTGCATTTCATTGGGCTCCATAATCTCTCGTGTAGCTGCTGACGGTGTTTGGCTACAACAGTGCACTTTTCGAAGTGTTGGAGGACCCTATCAAGTTTAAAAGCTTGTTATATGGGCCAAGTAGGAAACCTTTAAACACAAATATTTCACTGTGTACAACTTGCAATGTAGTCATATTTAAATCATACATTTAATAGAAACTTGCTTCCACTTTGCTTCAACCCAAGGTAGCGTAAGTCAGAAAAACTTGTGGAGCTTGCTCAGACTCGGACTCAATAAACATTTTTGGGAGCCGTACTCACTATCACAAAAATTTGTTCAGCTGGACTCGCTCGGACTCACTGTCTTTTTCGACCACAATGCCAGTGCTTTTTAACACCGAAATTTCACGTCATCGATGCTCTTATTGGCACCTTTTCTTATGGTGCCTTCGAATACGAGTTACAAGTGCTCGTGAACCAGTAAGGTCGTTCTTCTTGAAAGAGATGAAAGCGCAATATATATTCATCACCAACTTCCTTTAGTTGTCAATGGTTAGGGAAAAATCGAGGCCTTCCACCATGTAATTCATGCCACTGATCAATAAATATTCAAATGGTATATAAAAGACACGGCTTTGAAATATGTGAGCATTGACGCGAGTATGAACGCTGATCTAGGTAAAGCGGATAGTAATACTGAAGACGAGTAGGTATGACCATAGCTTGGCAAACAAAAATCGAACTTAGATTCCCTCAGGAAATGTATCTTGCACTTTGGACTTGCTCGGACTCAGAAACACCAAAATTTTCCAGAGACGGACTCATTTAGATGCACACTCACAGAAATGTTAACTCATTCTGAGACTAGCGTCTCGATCCGAGTCAGAGTGAGTAGACTCCGAAGTGAGTTCGCTAATATCTACAAGAAAGAGACATTCCTGGTATAAGAGCAAAAAAGGACACTGCTAAGAGGCGAAGAAATTACACAAGCGCATGTGATATTCGTACAAGCCTATTTCTTATTCGTAAAATGTTTAAGGTTATTGGATTTATTATAATAAAAATGCTTGATTTTAAATGATTCAACCAAATTACTACTTTTTCAACCTCACATAACTATTTGCCCATCACTAAACCTTGCAGTTCTTGCTTCTTCTGGCTGTTTTGGACAGGTGCGTGAAAGAAGTTGTGGCCGAAAATCACATGCATGTTTTCTGACAGGGCGAACTGTTGGAGGGCTATATTTTTCAATCAAATGTTGAATGGTAGAACTGAAGATTACCAAGCATATACAAGCTGTCTTGTCAGGTTTCATGCATATTCGGAATTCGCTGCGAGGAGGGCTCAACATATGTAATCAATTTGCAGTATTTCTAGTGCAATGAAGCTGTAATATTGGCGTACAATTTTTTTAAAGGGACTGTCAACTGCACAGAACTTTTTGCTTATTATGGTGAAAATGAGAAGATTGTTAATCTCATCAGCACCAATGAGCATGTTTTTTTACCATATAAAAGGAGTAATTTTGATGTTGAAAATCTACAAAGCAACTGCTGGCATCACCCAGCAGCTATGTGGTTCAATTTATCCACACAGAAATGCTCGCAAGTAGGCTGGCTTTGCTTTAAAACAAACATGTTTAACTTGAAATTGCATTTCATTCCCTTGAGGCAACTTTAGACTGCACAAGAGAGCACTTTTGCTTGTTTTATCACGCGTTCAAGGAGGCACCGTGGCACTGCCGGCGAGACGGTCGCGTGCTTGCCTACGGCGGAGAAAAGCGAGTGCTGCGCCTGGCGCCGCTCTCAACAACAACAACAAAAAAGTCTTTGGCAAGTATTAGCACAACTGATTTCAGTAAATTTTCAAACCTTGCCCGTGGGTCCAGTGTCATCTAGTAATGTTGCGCGATCATTTGTGCTTAAAGTGCACAACAGTACTTATCAAAGTTCTAACATTGGAGAACATTTTGCCATCACGTTTCGCTTAATCATGTTGCCCATGCTGGCTCTCATCCCATATGCATCGCAGAACACCTAAACACAACTGCAAGACAGCGGGGACATTCTGCTGTTTTGTGAAGGACATTTCATGTTTGTTTTAGTTGCATGCACACTTGGCAGGAGTAAAACCACTACAGTTCGTTTCAAAATGCTGGCGTACCAGTGTTGCTGGAACAAACTCTTCCCCTCAACTGTGGTGGTTTTTGAGGCTAACTAAACAAAGCTGGAGAAACTTCAGTAATACATTATCTGACAATTTCCATGCTTTATACGACCAGTACGGTGTATGTAGTATTATTGGTGAAGGCCTTGCAAAAACTGCACACGGTTTCAGTTTTTGACTTTCACACCACTGTGATCACGTCCACCAGCCATCGTTCCGGGCGTTCATCACTCCGATGGAAAAATACTGAACGCAGAATAAAAAATTTTTTCCGAGAATTTCTACACACTCGCCAGAGAAGCCGTTGGAATGTTGGACACTTCAGACGTATGGTTTTTATTGCGATACAAAACAGCAAAGCAGTGGAGGACTATCATAGTCACTTGAAAGTGAAAGACTTACTTGGGGTGCTGCCTTGCATTCTGGCCTTCAGAGCTTGCATTTGAATGACTAAATTACTTATGAGCCCAGACTCGGAGAGGACACTGCACTTGTTTGCACTTGTTTCATCATGAACCTTTACCAACACGCCCAACTGGCAGTCATCCTACATACTTATGAGCGCTAAATAAAGCTAGAATAGATTTATCGTCATTGTGCCCTACCCACCAAAAGCTCCAGATGGTCTCTCAATGCCCGTAGGGTGTGTGAAAAATGATGCAAACAGACAGTTTTTATTTCACTTGTGTATTTGCTTACTTGTAAATAATAAAATCACCAATGTTCATTTTCATGAGTTTGGTACAATAAAGACATAATAGTAACACGTCGTTAATACAAAATAATTGAACTCTCTTTTTTTTTTTCTTGCAAATGGTGCTTTCATTCCTTATTGAGCCACATTTGCTGCTTCTCAGCGCACAAGCGCCACCATCCATTGCCGCGCACCCCCACAAGGCAGTCCTACATGCCCATGAAGCATAGAAAAATGTGAGCCATGTTAACTCAATACTGTGTGCCCACAGTTGACATGCATCTCCATGTGCAGTACCCTGTAGGTGTGCTGCTTGCCGAAAATATATCTGGTAAGCTTAATGATCAAAATATGTCATCCACAATGCACTTCTCATGGTGTTGTATGCATTATGTCTTGGGGTCCTCTTTATTGTGCTGCTTGTGTGCTTCTCTGTGTGTTCAATTTCCTGCCTTCTTTTTTACTTGTACTATAGTTCTGATACATCTAGGATTGCTGACTGTTTCCATTTCCTCATATTTCCTTGCAAAGTTCTGAGAAACTAGAATAAAAATTGACTTGAAAGCAGGTCGCAGAACGCGATACTTAAAAACACTTTGGTATCTTTCCTACTTGCAGGCTGGCCACCAAACCTCGGTGCTAAGGGCTTGAATGCCACTGGGTTGTAGTTGCCACCAACAGCAAGGGGATCGCGTCGTGATGGAAGAAGGGGATGCACGTGATCACGTGCGATGCAGCAGCAATACTGGCGCGAGGGGGACAGAAAATAAAAAAAAAAAACATTGGTTGTGTGAAAACCTGTCGAGTCTTTTTCTCACTTGTGCTACACAAGGTATTGTAACGTTCTCCTCATTGTGAACATGTACTGTGATAGGGACAGCAGCTGCCTTTGTGTAGTATTTCTGAATGCTTTGTTGTTGTTACTAACACAAAGCTGTCACATAATTTAACCTTTTACCTCACTAAAATTATAAATGAACTGTAATAATTACAAGAGCAAGCCTAAAAATGTTGATACTTCATGTTACTTTGCCTGAAAAATGTTAGTTTTTGAAGCATGAAGTTGGTTTTGTTTAATCCCAAACAAGCGAACTCCACTTCTTAAAGGAGTGCCAACCCCTGATGTCCGACTAAGTTGGCATAAAAAGGACTGAATCATCGGCTTTCAGTGCTTGCAAGGAATGCTGGGTGAATGTCAACCGTTTGACACGCTATGTACACAATTGTGTACACCCCTTGATTTTTCTATTTGTATTAGTAGGGGCTAAGAAACATCAATATATATTGACTTTCTAATCTCTTTATTTAACTTCGTTTTGCAGCATACAGTTGCATATTTATTTTTATTTTATTTACTCTCAATATCCTTACGGCATAATAGAGGGGACTGGTTACAAAGTAGACAAGGAAAATGCAGCATGAAAAGTTACTAAACAAAGAATAAACTCATCATTACACAATGTTAGCTGTGTAAGGACAACAAACACAATACATAATTCAGCCTGTAAATACAGAATGTTAGTTAGTCTATTTTGCATAATTACAGAATACTGAGTAAAGTTTATTGGAAAACAATTACTAATAGTGACATGTCTTCAGGTAGTTGGTTTCAATGTACCAATGTACAAGATGAAAACACTGGGAGTTGCATAATGCGATGCCAACCTTATGACGAGGTCACTGCAATGGGATATGTACTGAGGATTCAGGATTAGTTGGTCATGCAGGGTGGTATGACTGAATAATTCGTGAAATGAAGCCAAATAGGATATTTTACAAGGGGGTGCAAAAGAAACAAAGCTTCGGCTAGATTTAATTGAAGTTATACCAGCAATGCAATTACAGTGAGAAGGTTTCAAGTGGATGGAGTTATTCTGTACAAACAAGTGAATCAAGTTGTCGTGGCAAGGGTCTCGCACAGAAGAGGCATATTCAAGATTGAAGCGTAATAATGTTTCATATAGGAGTAGCTTTAGTGTATATCGGGGTTTTGAGAAGGTGCAATGTATGTAGCCTAACTTGTGATCGGCATTATTAGTAACATATTCAGTGTGAGGTGCCTGAGATAAGTTCAATGAGATAAGAACACCTAATTATTTATATGAGTTGACCCGATTGCGTAGGACATTTACCTAGTATGTTAGCAAGATGTCTGCATATCTTCTTATGCATGTTTGCTTACATTTACGCATGTTTAAATCTATTTGCCATGTGCTGCACCAAGCTGCTACAGTGTTGAGGTAAGATTGGAGAAATGAACTGCCATTACCACTAGTTATTTTATTGAAAATTACGCAGTAATCTAAAAAACATTAATGTTTGAAGAAGTTGAAGATTACAGGCTCAAGGTCGGCGTCGGGTATCTTTTTTGGCACTGGAGCTGGGTTCATGGCTTGATGGGGGCGCCCAGAACATAAAAGAAACCACCTCCACCAGATGTCGCATAGTTGTGATATGGACTAAGGCAGCAGGCGGCACTTCCAAGATGAAATTTTTTGTTTGGCCATACTTGTGGCCGAGAAACAAAGTCAAAGACTACAGTAAAGCACAAGTTCGGTTTCTTTTTGAATGCACCTCGTGTTATGCCGCTATTTTTGTTGCAATAGAATATCGAGTGCCTTGAAATGTCAGTTTCACACAAGTACATACAGTTCTTCGTAGGTGGTATCTGAAAGGGCTAAGAGAGCAGTTCACTTTTATTACTTTTTTTCCTTCTCGCAAGAAACCCTTGCACCACTTGGGCCGTAGCCCAATCATTCGCAAAGTTTGAGATTAGCTAGTTTGTATGACGAGACCTCAATGTCGAGGTGTTTCATGCATTTGGCACTGTAGTCACTGCCTGCATTGCTTCATTTATGGTGCTGGCAACAGTGCTGTCACCAGGGATATTTTAGGGGGAAAGAGGAACACATGCTCAGTACAGTACTTGCAACAACCCTGAATGGCAGTGAAAAACTTGTGCAAATACACATGCCAGTCATGAGGCATATGAACATCGATACTTGTATAATGCCTTGCTGAACCGAAACTTCGTATAGAGATTAAAAAGAGGTGTGAGCATAACATTTCACAGCTCTGAATTTGGATACCCTCATACTTTTTGAAATTTATATTTCGGGCTTCTGGATTTTTAGATGTCCACATCTCTTTGAGAAACATAAACTAGTATGCCAGCAGTCGTCAAGCTTCTAATCTTCATAACTGCAGAAATATTAGAAATGTATGCAAAGGCATAAGCTATCTTTTATCCTCAATGCCAAAAGACATAATAAACTGGGTGTATTATGCTGTGTCTATAGGTGCTATTATGAATATTTTCATAACATTACAAAGACTTAGCATCGATGTGTACAGCTGACTGAAATGCATGGCCTCCACATTAGACCAGCAACTTATGTTGGCAAGTATTTTTATATTTTCAAGGCCACTTGTGGCAGCCTCAGTTGGTCTAATTTTGTTCAGAATGCTTCTTCAATATTAAGAAATATATTGCTTTTTCTTTTTACAACAGCTTATAAGTCTTACAGGCGGTTTACTATTTCCTCTGATTTTAACATTACATTGCAGTGAAACGCCAAGTTCATAGGCTGAAGAGGTGTATAGGCATTTTAGACAACTCGTGCAAAAGCTTTTTAGAGCTTCGCAGAAAATAGACATTGCTGGCATTAACCGATATATTTGCTACCATGCCTGTGAAAGCTTTGCAAAACAATTTCCAGAATATATTTGCCTTTGCTGCATTTTCTACCTGGCATATGCTGTGTTGCAAAAGGCAGTTGAACTATTTGCTGCATTGAATTCAATATCTGTTTCTAAAGTGTATACTAATGAATTGTAAAGTCTTATTGCATCTTATAATCCTTGCACAGATCAGGCAGTTACATGAACGGATGTTTATTTGAACAGGTACATGCGTAAGGACTGGCTCTCACCTATACAAGGTTGGATGATGAGGGGTCTAAGCAAGCAATGATCCTGTGATACTTCGAATGGCATTTCATTAGCAAAGCGTTGTTTTTAAATGATGCAAAAATAAAACAAGGTGCAATTGCAAGATCCTGGGTGACTTTTATGGTCTCATAGTTTCCTAAAAGTAACTCTGGCACTGCAGTCGTTTAGTTGCCATGGGAATGATGGGTACTTCACAGATTTGCCTAGTTTTCGTGTTTGCAGGCTTCCCATGCACTTGTGGCTGTGTTTATAGCTATGCATTGATTTTAAACCTTTGCTCAACTTTGTCTTGTGGCAAAGCGAATCCAGGCCACACGGAGCTAAAAGAACGAACATTAGACACATTCGTGTACTACCCTTCCCTGCCATGCTAGCTGAAGTGCTGTGCGTTGTAGCTGCCACAGACACTAGCATCAAAGTTCTCTATGTTTCATTCAGAGCAGCGTCTATACTTTAGAACATCCTCCAGTGTATCTCTATGCATGGTCTGCACTCCTGCTTTTATTTCAATTTCATGTGACGGCTATGTGGCACTAGTGGCCAGGCATGTTTTTTTTTTACTTGCCATCAAGTTTGCATGACTGCTTGTTGGACAAGGGCGGGTTGTAGAAAAACAAAGAGAAAAACACCATGTCGAGGTGCTCGGTCCCATATTATAAAGTTGCGCGTGCCCTCACAGCTTCACCGCATTACACATGCATGCTGCACTGAAGCGCCAAAAAAGAAAAGAAAACACGAGCGCTTTTTTCTGCAGGACGCACCAGAAAAATTTTGTTTTTGTTCGAACCTTACTTGCACCGATAGGCAATATTTAATCAGCGGCGTTCTTTTGCCTTAACGATGACGTATTAGCTTGTCCGTGTAATATACAAAGGAGGCGTTGAATATATGAACGGGCGAGGCCGGAAGCTTTACTTTTTTTAAGCCGCACAATGGTGTTTGGAAGGTCTTCGTGTGGCATGGCACGTTCCTATTCATAATGCGTAGCTTAGAAGTCAGTGCTGAGCATCAGCTAAAGCTAATTAACCCTGAAGTGACGACCGCGACGTAGCGGAGTGTGATTTTTCCGAAAGCCCCTTTCTGACCAGCGACGAGGCAAGGCTTGCACAAGTACGTGATCGCGTCGTTTTGTGTTGATTGCATACGACTTAGTAAACATCCAAACTTACATCGTTGATAACGGGCCGGCAAAACGTTGGGCAGAGCGAGGAGCGCAGCGCAGCGGCGATACAAGGCGCGCGCACTGCTTGAAACATGAACCGATTGCGAGATGTCAATCGTAGAGGGTTTTCCTTTTCTTGATCACGTCGTTCCAGTGCCCACTTGCGTCATGAACGAGCCGGCTTTCGGTTGCGAGAGGCGACAGGTGGGCGCACACGATTTCTTCGCGAGTATCCAACTCAACTCGCCGCAGGTCCAAAAGCCGCGAGGGGTTTCCTTTGCGAGCAAGGGGCGGGACCCCCCGCGCGGCTGCTGCAACACTATACGAAAGTGCGGGGAGCGACAGCGCGATGACACAGTTAGGCCGGCGGAAATGCATAGCCTCCAAGAGCGTTGGCCCGCGGTGCATTCTGGGTGGCTTTATCCGCTCGCCTTTGTAAACTCGCCGCCGGGGCAGCTCATCCTGTTGGCTTCGCGATTGGGCCTTGTTTCTGCTGCAATCTACTGCCTAGCGAAGCATCAGTTCTGTCAGTTCGTAGGGATTGCTTGCCATTGCACCGCTCTCTTCTGATACAAATTTTTTGCCATTCGACATTCACTAGTCGTGCTTGTGCGGGGTTGAAGTGGACTCGCGATGCCGAATTACTACGCCGTAAGGCTGCCGCAGCAGTTTTGGTCGCAATGAGGTCGCTTTTCACAAGTATCCTCCGTATCGGCCAGAATATGGCTGCGGAATAGGTCACCGCAGTTGAAAGAAAAGACTTCAAACCTGCCGGATACAGTGTGTTGTGCTCCAAGCATTTCCGTAACAGTGACCACGTACGAATCCCGGCTCATGCAGTCGCCGCGATTGACGATCAAGTGCGTGCAACTGAACAGCGAGAGCGACGCGGTTCATTGTGTGTTTCCGCATCCGAGGAGGACTTCGCCGCCACCACGACTTGCTTTCGCGAAAAGAACAAAAACTGAGGCAAGGTTGCGACTATACTTACGTGTCATGGCAAAGCGTAGTTAGTTGATGAGCACGAGCTTACCGCAGCTGTGCTCAGCTCACTGTGCTGCCTCGCTTCCCGCAGACGCTCACTTCTAATCTACAGGGAACGCGCGGTTTGGGAGCTGTTACCGCTTATCAATAGGCTGCTGTCTCCCTGTTGCGGCGACATCTCGCGATCGCGCCTTTAAAACATATTTATCAGAGCCAGTCCTGATCGCCAACGAATTGATTGATATGTGAGGTTTAACTTGCCAAAACCACCATATGATTATGAGAGACGCCGTAGTGAAGGGCTCCAGAAATTTCGACCACCAGAGGTTCTTTAGCGTGCACCCAAATCTGAGCACATGGGCCTACAACATTTTCGCCTCCATCGTAAATGCAGCCGCCGCAGCCGGGATTTGAACCCGCGACCTGCGGGTCAGCAGCCGAGTACCTTAGCCACTAGACCACCGCGGCGGGACTGATCGCCAACGAAAGTGAGCCTGTAACACGAGCGCTTTCTTTCGATTCCGGCTCGGGTCATTAATTTTCTAACAAAATCCAAAATCAAATATGCTATACCATACGACAAGCACTCAAACGATGGTCCAGACAACAAGATTTATTCGCTACCGTGACAATCGATCACTACGGAATGCCGCCAGATCAAGCAAAATCGTAGTCTAAGGTGTCCGCGTAGCAGCGCTCGATCTAAATAAAGGCTTTCTCGATTTCGATCGTTGCTTGTGTTGCGTGACAGATTTGATAACTGCGAATATTTCCGAATGCGCATGTTGTAAGCGAACTTTCCCCTAGAGTGTACATGCCTAATAGCTTTCTTGTTTGGAAGCTATATCAGTACGCAGACAGTACGCAGCGTCGGAATCGGGCACGAGAAAGCGCGGCGCCGAGGCTACAAGGCACGCGCTGACGTCCACGCAAAGCGTACGTGTGGTCAGGCCTTAAAGAGCTGCGCTCTAAGAAACGATGGCTGCGTAACCGATCTTCAACACCAAAGACCAGCCTTTGTGAGATGGAAAGGAGATGAATGACGCCCCGAGATGCGGGGACGGCGTCCAGCTCCTCTCGGGAGCCACTTGGACGAGCTCTGGCCGACTATATAACCAAGACGGTTGGAACCACCGCTCGTGACCTTGCCACGGGAGTGGAAAATAGCGAAGGTAATACCAATACTGAAAGTTACGGGTAAAGGATATGTTTTGGATAACATTAGGCCCATTGCGTTAACCTCAAACTTTGTAAAAGTAATTGAGAGAATCCTAAACGTCGGGATGACAAATTTCATCGATGAGAGATAAATTCTGAATCGATCCCAAATTGGCTTCAGATCCGGATGCTCCATATGGCGGGCCCACATAGACCTTAAAAGTCGCATAAAATTAACTAAGGTTGAAGGAAAATATGCTGCGCTCGTCACTCTAGATATAGCAAAAGCGTACGACAGCGTTGAGCATTTAGTGTTAATCAACCAGCTGCACAACCTTTAACTTCATAAACTATATACAGTCATAGATAGCCGAATTTTTTATCTAATAGCACTTTTTACTGTTACAAAAGCGGCGTCTCGTCTTCTAAATATGTGCACACAAGACGTGTCCCGCAAGGGGCCATCCTTTTCCCAGTGTTGTTCAATATCTTGATGAGCTCTGTACCACGGCACCAGGAGGTCCACTCTTTTGTGCATGCAGACGACATCGCTTTTTTTTTTTTGAGGAGGAGTGGGCCTTCATAAGCTATTTCAAATATTACAGTCATACCTATCTGCGGTAGAAATGTGGCTTGACAGCTTACATCTGTATTGAAATGTTAAGAAATGTTCTGTTTTAACATTTCCACTCAAAGACCCTTTTCACATTTCGCTCTCCTATCATCTGGATCCTATCCCTCAAGTAATGTGAAATGTCTGGGGGTGATCTATGACCAATCAATGTCTTGGAAGACACACATTGAGTACATTGCTGCAAAGGGAGGTCGCGCGGTGGGAATATTAAGCAAATCAGTAGTAGTAGGTTAGGTATGCGGAGAAATACTCTTATATCTCAGTGTATTGTATGTATTATCGCCCGCTGCTTGAATTTGGGTACGTGTTATAACGCGGGGGCCCCTGCCTACAAGATACTTCCTCTGGTAGTCATAGAGAGACAAGCCTTGAGACTATGCTTAGGTCTCCCTAAGTTTGTTGCAATCAAGATCTTGTATCTCGAAGCTAGGCTTCCCTGACTAGCTACCCGTTTTAAATTGTTAGCTACACAGGCATTTCTCAGGCTGCATGAATCGCCGGTAAGGCGCTTAGAAACAGTTTTTATTGACCGTCGACTTGTTTTTTGGACAATTCTGGTCGAGATTTCGTATACCCCAAATTCTGCCAGTACAGCACTTTCTAGATGATTTAGACGTTGAAATTAATGCTGTTCCTTTAATCAGTACCATTAACAATGCTATTAAATTATGCTTTGATGATATATTTCTAAAAAATTCAAAATTGATGCCGCTCAGTTTTTTAGAAGCTATATTAAGAGATTACCTGGCACATACGTCAATACAAGCAGTCATAGCAACTAATGCGTATAAAAGGGGAGAAAAATTTGAGATTGGTATTTTTTCTCCTGCCCTAGACTGGTCCTTTCCGCTTCGCCTTCCAGATTTTGTGCCCATATTTGAAGCAGAATTTTTTGCGATAATTGTAGCTCTCCGTAAAATTACTGCTTCAGTAAGGTCCGCAGTAACTTTAACGGATTCACTATCAGTATGTGCCTCCCTTACTTCAGATGAGAACTCGCATGCTCCGAGTGCTTTCAAAGCATTAGTTCCCTCGCATCTCAATCTGATCAAATTGGTCTGGGTTCCAGGACATAAGGGCATTTATATGAATGAAATGGCAGATGCACTGGCAAAGTCATCTTTAAATGGGCCTGTTATTGAGGTATTACCGGCATCGAAATTCTTGATAGGCACTGGACAAAGAAGGAAACTGCCGTTAGAGAAATTTTCTACACCTTTACTAACAGCCACACCAGAATTCAAGCACTTGTTATACCCCTGGAGTAGTAAAATATGTCAAACGCGAAGAACGGAAGTCGCAATCACTAGACTGCGCTGTCAAATTCAACAGCAAAATTTATATTTACACAGAGCTGGTCTGGCAGCCTCCCCTTATTGTCCTGTTTGTGGAGTAAATGAGTCAACTGAACATTACCTCTTTTATTGTAATAGATTCTCTGCCTTACGAAAAAACACTTTAGGTGCCGTTTGCCACCTTCTCGGAATAGATTTAAATGCTCAAAATGTGCTTTCTTTCGGGGCTTTGCCTCATGGTCACAGCGACGGGAAAATTGTTGACGCATTGCAAGAGTTCGTCAAAAGTTCGAAGAGGTTTAAGTGTTGAAATCATTCTTCGGTAGATTTCAACTTTTCCAAATTCACATTAAATCAAATACGCCGCTTTATTGCATTACACTACAGATTATTTACAATTCAACCATCAAATTCGTCCTGTTGCATCTTTCTTTTATTTCTGGTAAGTAGATTAATTTTAACCTGTTCCTAAAGAAGAAATTCATGAAAACTATCGGGTTCTTGGCCAATCCCCCAGCGTGGGTATGGGCCACATCGTCAAGGATCTTGACTTGAGAAACGTGCACGAACCATGCGCGCACCCGTGTTTTTCAGCCCCGCACGCAGAACACAGGCACTGCCAACAACGGTGCAGCTTCCAAGATATGACCCCATTCCCAGCAGCGGGTATAATTCTACGAAGGTTATACAAACCTCATTGGTATGAGCTAATCTGAAGAATGCAATAATCCTTCTACCATACCGATACAAGCATAAGCAGCCTTTGCAAAAAAAAAAATCATTACGTTCTACTGTGGGCTCCTGCAGCCTACAGAGGCGATATTTCAATTATATATCATCTTTCATGTGCTGCTCTTACCCAACCAATAGGGCCTGAGGTGCCTGATCAGACGCTGACTTCGAGAAAGGTCTTTGATTACACTTCTTCTCCGCTCCTCTCGCACTGTGTGGAGTAGCGGCTGGCTAGAGCTAGCACTCAGGCCGACCGTTAATAAACATATCACCTTTCCTTGAAGAACGCGGAGCCTGGTACAAAGGACCCTACATGTGGACTCTCAATGTGACGTGTGACCTTAAAACAACGTTGGGCGACCATTATGTTTCATTTAGGTGTATAATAACGCTATAGCTTCTAGTGTTTCGTAAACTTTGGCTCAACCGAATAGCCTTTAAAGTATAGGCAGACCGTTCTGCAGATGACTTACTTGATCGCACATGCGGATTATAGAAAACTGTTTTTTTTTTCGATTAACAGCAGCTGCCCGCTGCGGCGGCGAAAAAATGCTGATGTCGACGATACAAGTTTTATTTCTGCGAAATGAGCATGCTCTGTGGAGATATCTCATGCCGGTAGAGTGGAAGTATCGACACTCTACAGACCTTCGAGAAAAACCACTCCATTTTGGTCCGCAATTGCAGACAAGACGCATATCTCTCTAATACCACTATAGCGTAAGTATCAACCCTATACGGGCTCTCGACAGTTACCACACCACTACAGCCTGTTGCACTTATGCGGACAAGTCGTAGATCGCTGTATTGTAAGTTTCAACTCTATACGGGCCTTCGAGAGCAACCACTACGGTCTCGAAGTCAATTATTGCAAACAAGATGCAGATTGCGAGTGCAGGCTCAACAGATGTTCTCTGGATCTACATTGGAATTTGGCGCCAACTCTCGTATCAATGTTGTTATGCCCCCTTCCTGCTTAAACGAAATCGTACCGCAATACCCACCGACAGCGAGGTGTGAGGTTTGCACCCACTGCCTGCCATCAGAGCAGCCAGGATAAGGTACGTCAGTCACAACGATGGTGATTGCTAGAGGTTTACAGCAGCAAAAATAGATGCGCAGCTTGTCTTCAGGAACGGACCGGGCGAAACACCTTAGCGGAAGGCTTTTCCATCCACGTCCGCGGTGTCCGTCATGGGAGATGCATGGATGTGCCACATACACAAAAAAGTCAACAATAGACTGATATTTACCGTAGTTATGGCCCTTTCTTTCTTTCATAAATTTTTTTCATTCTTCTCTCAATGTAGCTCCTTACATCCTCCCTCGACAGTATTTCACACCGCACAAGCCATCCACTCCAAGTGTCCCGTTATCGCAACAGAACTTCCTCTTTTTCCGCTTCTTTCTTTCCCCGCGCCGTCAAGGATTGGAACGACCTTCCCTGCTCCATAGCTTCAACCACCTGCCCATCATCCTTCGCGACAAATGTTACAAATCACCTGTGCTGCGAAAATTAACGTGTTCTAATGCTCTCTTTTCCTGTGTATCCACCGCTTATGTAATGCCCCCCAGTGGGGTCCTTAAGGAAATAAAAATGAAATGAAAACAATTGTGGAGATTGAGGCTAGCCCGTCACCGTTGCGCGGGATTTTTCGCCTATTTCTGCCGCCTACATGCCCAAAGACAACTCTCCCTTCTTCCGCGGTCCCTTGGTGCTGGGAGTACGGGAGTGACGTTGACCTCTTTCACCCGGAACTGCATGTCTACTGCGGCGCGGCGCAGGAGTCTCCCGAGACGTTCATCGCGCACGGCCACGGGAGTGAGAATCTGTCTGGACAGCGAACGGTAAGCATGCCTTTCTTTCCCGTACGTCGGCTCCTTTGTTCTTGGAGTTTTGATTGATTGATATGTGGGGTTTAACGTCCCAAAACCACTATATGATTATGAGAGACGCCGTAGTGGAGGGCTCCGGAAATTTAGACCACCTGGGGTTCTTTAACGTGCACCCAAATCTGAGCACACGGGCCTACAACATTTCCGCCTCCATCGGAAATGCAGCCGCCGCAGCCGGGATTCGAACCCGCGCCCTGCGGGTCAGCAGCCGAGTACCTTAGCCACTAGACCACCGCGGCGGGGCGTTCTTGGAGTTTGTTCGGACGGAGTTCGCCAACGGTGCCTTGCGCGTGCGGCGAAGCTTACCTTTTGTTGCCCCTTCCGAACGCAAGGCCGAGGAGCGGTGCGGTGCGTGGTTATACTATACGCCGAGTCGTACTCATCAAAGTCAACGCGAGTGGAGTTTGCCCTCACTCGAGCGATCGGGCCCTGTGGCCACTGATCACGAAAGCAAGCAGCATAATCACAATGGACTGTTTCCCTCAGCGACGTGTCGTCGTGAGCCTTTTTGCCCGCGAAGACGTGCTCGCGGCACCTTCGAATTGTACTTTGACATATGGCGTGGATAACTTCCACTTATGCTTGCCCGCCGTCCTTGCAGTGGGTGTTGTACGGAGTTTTTGGTGTTGCCACAGGCAATAAAGTGTTGCGAATTGTTTAGTAGTACTGTCTATTTGACGCGCTGCTCTCGGCGCCTTGGCTGTCCGAACACGCGTGTGCAGCGGCGTTAGTTTACGCGAGGTCACGGTGAACGCATCCCTGTGGCTCGCTTGGGCCGAACCCACTCTATGGCCGCACTCCTGCAGGATACGAATACTCTACACAATACAGAGCGCCTAGAAGCACAAACCCTTTGTACTACAGCAGGCGACGTCAACGTACACATCACGAAGCTTGGGACTTTTCTTTTTCGTCGACTTTAACTGTCCCATGCTATAGTGTATAGAAAACAGTCGAAACATATGTGGATAAAAAATGTTTACAATTGACGAACAACAATCATAATTATCGTGAAACAATATAAAACCCAAGCACAAACCCTTTATACAAGTCCGCGACTTCAACATAGACACTATGGACCTTAGGACTTAGCTTCCCCTATTCATCATTCACTTTGGCGAGATACGAGGAACTTTTTCTTCGCGCAAACGAGGAACTTCTTCTATTTACGGTGCACTAACAAATTTAATCACGCGGTTTTATTACAAATATTTCCAAAATTGCCCACTAAAAGGCCTATTCATTCGCTCTGCCAATGCACAAAATGCCGGCTCTCGTGAGGTGGCGATTCAAAGCGTTATTCGTAAGGTCCTGAATGTACAACGTTGACAAGCGCACGGACACGTGCATTGGCATTCCGCGATAAGTGTGTACGCATATGTACAGCTCTCCGGTAATGAGGGAAAATTGGCAACGTGGAGCCATAGAGATACGGCACTGCCGTGTGGAAGCCATCATCACTGCTAGTTCACGTCGTTTACTAGCCGGCCACTTGCTGTAAACGTACGTGCGCGTTTGCAGTGGGTATGTCCTCTTAACCACTTTGAACAACGTGCTTCGGACCGTGGACAGGTGTAGCAAGAGGGCTAATTTGGGTCAATACGTCTGCGACGGGCTTCCTAGAATCGATGCGCATTTCACGTTACCACGATGCTCTGACGGTACGGCAGATCTAGGCGCAGCTTGCCTAATAAAAGCGTGCAGTACGTTTGCTGTTGGTGCAGCGAGTTTTTCGGTGTCTCACGGTTAAACTTGGGTAAAACCTAGCTGCTTTCGTTTCTACAAAACGACACACATTTGAAAGATGTGCCGTACAACGCTGCGGCGACGAATTTGCCAAAGGCACCATAACGTGAATAGGTTACTGTGGCCTGTTAAAGGATAGCAATACTCATAGAACAGCTAACTATGGATATTCACAAATACAGCCCCCTCTTGAGACTACACCGCGTTACATGTGTTCTGTGGTACTGCTTGGGTACTACGTTCGCAGCAAAGATGAGGCGGGAAAGTCCGCCACAAGGAGCCCCGACTGCTAAAGAAATACAAGCCAGCAATAGAAGGTTCCACGTTGAGGCTTTTCTCATAGAATTGACCGCACTTTCTTGTTAGAGGAGGTCAGCATATAAGCGATTACATACTTCGGTATGTGACCTGCTTCCTCGACAATGAGAATTCTTCGCGTTGCAAGGACTCTACAAGAAATCATAAAAGACAAAACAACCAATCGTTTTAGAAAAAGATCACCACTACTTCTACTCATCCACTACTGCTACTCATAGCGCAGCAATTTCGTCAACTGCTTCATGCAGCAGATACATCTGGATGCAGTTGTTCAAATAATAAAATAAATAATCTGGATAATATAAAGATGTCAGAAAATCAAGACAATTGTCAGAGAATGCCAAAGCTTCAATGCCAGATGGTCATCCAAAGTATAGCTGCGCCGTTACCACTTGAAAGAGTGACCGCTTCAGCACCTTTAGAAGTAACAAGACAAGATGTTGCCAGTCACCCACATATGCTAACCGTCGAGATGGCTAGGCCAAAATGTATATTCACCAATTCGTGTGCGCCGCGCGATTATAGCTGTTCATCATGAATTAATCAGAAACACTACTGCCACAACGCTTTCTCAATGCTTTCCGTCGCTTCGTCTCGTGGCCGAGACGTCCTTCGCTTATGTGTTGAGATAACACCTTAGCATTCGAAGGTTCGTCGCAGCGCCCCCTCTTCCTATTATCTTAGTGTATGAGACTAACTTTGCGCTCTCTTCCTAGGTAAGTAACTGAACCCCCCCATGTGCACCCGGGATGTGCGTGTGGCAGCTGAGTGCATCTTTGATTAAGACACGTGTGGTAAAATGCGGCCTCACGGCTCTAGAAGACACACGAGCCAACGCCAAATTATAGAGTTGATTGCGGCACTCTTAAGCAAGTTCCTTTTCATTATGTAGCAGTACTCGCGAAAACTTCGCAAGTGCATCGAGGTAAAGTATTCGTTGTAGCAGACATTTTTCACATTGTTTTCCATGGGCAGCTGACGAAAATTGAAAATTAATCATTGTCGCGGACTTCGTTATATAGCAAGATTCGACTGTAAACCCCTTTTCTAAGCATTGGCAAGATTGACTTTCTACAGTAACAATAAAGAATGGTGTCAGAAATGTTGCCTTGTGAAAGTTGACCACCAGGCATGATGCTCCCACTGATGTTCTATGAGTTTTGAGTATCAAGTGACACTGCTTGCTATCTTCCAGAGCAGTATGAAATGATGGTACTGATTGTTTGAACACATTCATAAAATAAATTAGAGAGTTTGAATGGGCTAAACTTATTCAAACTCTTTAATTTATTAAAGTAGAGCAGACAGTGATTAAGTAGAGCAGAAATTTAGTAGAGCAGACAGTGAGGCATGTCAAATTAAAATTCGAGTTTTAAAGTTAGTAGAAATCAGTACAAATGATTCAGCAAACTGGCATGAAAAAGACTGAAGTGGCTGACGTAAAGAGATAATTTAAGGCATAAGCATATCCATCATCAAACAAGAAAAGTTACTGTCAGCATCGACAAGAATGACGCAAAAAGTCGCGCCACCAGAATTCACAGTTTTACAATGTGACCTCATCATTGCCCCAAGGACCACCAAATGTGTGATGTCACCGCGATGTTGTCGTAATGCCACTACAAGGCCCAATACTATGACATCATGTGATGCATCATCACACGGCATCACACAATTGGTGATCTATGATGACACAATGGCATTGATTAAATTGATATAAATTTTGTTTTGCTAAACTAGATAAATACAGGTGAATTAAAGCTTATCATTTATATCCAAGAGCATAAATGTTATATCGAGGTCAATTATTTGATGCACTCTCATTAGACAAAATTTGTACAAAGACCTAAAGACCTAAAAGGAGGCTACTAGACTGTTGGCCGAGAGTTGGTAACTGGTGATGAAAAATGATTATAAGATGTAGAAGGCCCCACAATAGCAAACAGTCGCGTGGTCTTTTTATTCATAGTATTGTTTCATGATATTCTCACACTTTCTTTCCTCACTAAAAGGACAGTACCCATTGAGTACATGGGTACTGGAGACGGTAAAGTCAGTGGCTAAGAGAAAAAAAGAAGCAACATCATTATATCTCAGCAGATAAAATTTATTTCCAGACTTGTCATAGATGGCACACTGTCGAACAGAGAAAAGCCGCGCCAGCAGGAAAAAAAAAAAAAAAAGGCTTCGCGGCCATTTTCTCCAACTCTTCTCGTGCACATTAAAATGCTCACTGCACCGAAATATGTACCAATCTCCTTTTCCATTTTAC
Source organism: Rhipicephalus microplus (assembly GCF_043290135.1). NCBI lineage: Eukaryota > Metazoa > Arthropoda > Arachnida > Ixodida > Ixodidae > Rhipicephalus > Rhipicephalus microplus. Next base: position 51,494,501 of record NC_134704.1, on the reverse strand, counting down.
ACTTCTAATATAATTTTTTTTTTGTCTACCAGGGCCAGCAATAATGACACGTGTTTTGTATTTACTCGCTAAATTTACACAATCCTCTCTCTCAGGCACACTAAAAAGGCTTGTACAAAATGGTACATGAGAACAACAGGGAGAGAGAGAGCGGTGTTGCGAATCCCAAACAACAAATACCAGTTCGAGATCTCCACAGCACCGGTAGTACAGCGATAAAAGGTGGCAATAAAAGACGGCATGAACATTTGCCAGGAACAATAAGATGAAGGTGGGGAAAAATATATATATATATATATATATATATCTATATCAAGAACATTTGTATGGTTTACATCCTACATGGTTGCCTTCCTCGTAGTACATCTTGAACAAAAAAAGAAGCTGCTAATTTTGGCAGAAACATGTTTTTGTGCACAAACGCACAGCAGGCACTTGTCATAAACGTATGTTTTTCTCCCTCCATATCTGCTTTTCCAGCAGTAGTTAATGCCAAGCTACACTAAACTAGGGAATATTTTGTAAACCTTAAAGAAATGGGGGCTGGGAGGCGGGGTGTGTAGTTCGTGTAAATATGCAGCTTCATATAAACCTCTTGCACTCTTCTGACATCAAAGCCACCAACACTGCACACTCCCTTCTACTACCTACCACATCGGCCAATGCTGCCAACCATGGCACCAGTTTGTTACGGCACCTATGCCACAAGATAAGTTTAAATCGCCACGCAATAATACCTGTGATGTCGCGCTCACAATGCGCGAACTAAAGATTAAAAGTTCAGCTGTAATGGCAAGAGGGACGGTATGCATAAAAATATACATAATGGAGGAGTAAATGACATCACAGCTTACTGCGTGAATGGGAGCAGTGCTTTTCAAGTGGTTGCTTTCGTTCAACTGTGCCACATTTTTTGAAGATAGGGAGAAAAAGGAAGGTAACTCGCACTGCAGGTCTAGCCCTTTAGGATGACTACTCTAGCCACTTTTCTTTCAAGAATTAATGCAACGAACACTGTGCTGCTGTCTCTAATAGGCTACCTATTTAACATTCTGTTCTTTTTTTTAACGTAGTATATTAAAATGTTGAACAGCTGATGATCGTATTATAATGGTATTGTCATCACGGCATTTTCGTCCTACATTTTTGTTAAATATTTATCTTTTGAGCATTTTCGTCCAGAAAGAAGCGGGGGGTGCCTAGTTTTCAGACCATGCAGCTAGATACAATGTAGTCCTGCAGTACTACCATGTGCGGTAGTCTAAACATACGAGAGCCTAAAAACACCTGCGGCCACTGACTGCAAGCACAGTCCCCATACTATAGTTGCAAATGAGAACAAGCTGCCCTGTTAAAATACTTGTGAAAGGTTTGAATATGTTTGTTTCATTTCTAGTGTTTGAATCGCACACATACCACACGTATAACTTTCTTTTTCTTACCGATCTTCACAATAGTTCGTAAGCGTAACGAAGACCACTTTTTAGGTGTAAAACAAAATGACCTTTACACACAAAGAAAAAAAATCACCCCTTATTAAGCACAAATCAGAGTTAATGAAAGATGTTAAACAATATGTACATAGGCGTTGCATCATCTACACAATGCTCAATTAATGCAGAAGAACATGCGAACATCGGTAGTACCGAACAATTTCTAAGCTGCGTTTCCCTTTCCTGTTATACAGAGAAGAAAAAAAAAAGCAAAGATGGAATGATTTAACAATTCTAAGAACTCATGAGAGGTTCTCACATCGACATACATTCAAAAAGGAATGCTGCTTAAAACTAAATGTACTTTGATTTAACCCAGCCCGCCTAATGGGCTGAATGATGTGAAAGAGCAAAAAAAGGTAACACAATAAGTGCGAAAAATGCAGGTGTAAAAATCATGGTGAATTATCATAAATAGGTAAGGAAAATCGTTTGCACATGATGCAGAAAATGTTTTGTTCCTCTTTTGGTATGTTGATGAACACGAGTGTTTGAAAAAAATGTATGAGTGTTAAAACCTGTAATTTCAGTTAAAACAAATCACAAATTAATAGACTCTCAATGAATAACAAGAAAAATGGCATGCGACATTTGATAACATTAACAGGCTAAAATTAATTAAATGTTTAATCACCGTCAAGGATATGTAAAAGAAGTCAGGAATACCCATGCCTTCTAAAAGAACAATATGCCAAAATATTGATGTAATGCTTATCTTAAAAATACACTTTGCAATTCATAACACACACAGGGTAAAAGCAAAAGCCAACGCGCGTTTGAAATTCCTGCTTCGGTCCCACAGCTTGTTACACTCTAAACGAATCACGATACAATTCTGTATCAAGTTTTCTGAGATAATACATCATTTCTTTTCCCACTGTCATCTCACCCAAGCAATAAATTTTCACACAGTTGGTGCAATCGTATTTTCATCTGACTTCAGATAATACATCTGCAGATGTGGCCTTTTAGTGGTACAATTAAAAGTCGCTGCGCAATTATATTTCAGTATATTAACCCGAGCGCCATACGAACGACAACTTAAATACTAAACAAAAATACTGCAACACTTGCGAAGTTTCAGTGCTATTACGTGTGCGTCACCCCAAAAAATTAGCAGTATGATAGTGAGCTTTCTCTGCCAACAACTCGTCTTGTTCTTGCAAAATAAAAATGTTTTGGTGGAACGCTGTCTCACGGTCAACGTGAAGTTAGGCATTCAATTTAGTATCCTTTTAATTTTTCCTACATCCTTCCGATTCTTTAGACAGCACGAAAGCACCAAGTCCTCGAACGCTTTTTAAATATGCTGAACTAGAATTCCAAGCAAGCGTCCTCCAGCACAGTAGAAACAGGAGGGCAGAGGGCTGCTTTCCCAAAATGGCACAAAGTCCAGTATGGCAGCGGCAAAACTTTCCAGCCAAAAAGAAAGAAAAAGAAAAGAGCAGAGTGCACACGACCTTCCTAGGAAACGTCAGGCTCTCTTTCGGGGCACAGTTCATTAAAGCAATGACTCACGAAAACAGGAAACACACAGGCGATCCAATGAGGCTGTGAGGGGCATTACATCGAAGCACCATAATAAGCATACGCCAGTGCATCGGCTCGGGCAACAAACATAGATCTCGAAGGCCTTATGTTTGCTAACTACACATATCACAGGCACCACCGTGAGATCCCAAATACAAATCTCGAAGGCCACACTTTTGCTTTCAGGAACCTGAAAATCATCCTGGTAGTCCTGTGTCAGGTTAGGGGCGCGATCATCGTGCAGAAATGAAAAAATTTATATAGGTAAATAATTTTTACAAACGTTAGGCATAGGCATTCAGTGTTTAAGCAGGATTGGCTTGAAATTAAACAGGCCTGTGTTCCCTATATGCAATGCATGATCAGGGTGTGAGGTGTGAGAGGGGTGGAGGACACTTTCCCAGAACAGCGTGGAAATTGGCAGTGAAATTGGAGAGGGCGTAAACTTGGGTGGGGGCGCTTGCTCAGAATTTTACGGTAGTCATATGCAGGTGCACTTCTCATACATGCGAAATACAGAAGTAATTTATGCGGACAATGAGCGTAACTTCAAACACGAACAAATCCGAAACTACTCTGTTGCTTTGTCCCGTTTCTAGGCTCGCCTGCATATGTAATAGTGGCTTAATTCAGGCATCAAAGTGTACAGTGCAGAGTACCCCACGCTTAGAAATTGGCGACAAAACAAACACTTTCACCTACTTGCGCACGCGCACAACACTTCCAGCCAGTAGCTACCTGTTTAGGCTTGAATTACGTTGATAGTGCAACGCTTCAATCTTAGTCAGATTGTCACCATGACATCAAAAGTCAACCGAAATCCGATTTCTCAATTGTGCGACATTACATATCTGTGACCAAAGCTACAATAATCATTATAATAACAATGTTCTCAACCTAGTTTTGCCAAACTTGTGCACCTGTGCTATAACTACTTTCGTGCGCACTAACGCTGACTACACTATGTTTTTCCAGCAAGTCGGTGCACTGAAACCCTCGCATACCTGAAACTTCGCTCCAATTCTTGCAGTGAAACCTCAATACATGTCAAGCAAAGAAAGGTCCTTCTTAAAGGGAACAGGTTGTAGAGATACTATTGCAATGTTGCAATGTTCGGTGGCATGCTGCGTTAAAATGATCTTGTGCAGCAACTGTGCAAGCAGTAACAAAGCTTAACTATGATGGTGTACTTCACTCAAAATCATCGTTTCTCCACTTATCTTCTCACACTGAGCAACGCAGTGACATACTGCCTAAGCAACAAATTCTAAATGGCAGGCTCATTATGAAGGCTAACTATAAAAGAACAAGCCGCAAATAAATTACGACATATCCAGTAACCACTGTTCGCTAGAATTCCTTCTTAATAACTATCTAACAATCAGAAAATGTCACTGCCAAAATAAAAACACTAAAGTGAAATATGCAAAACCCCACAACGATGGAAGTTGACATAAACTTGCGTTCGACCAACCCTTCTGGAGCACGTTTAACATGGTTAACTGTTTCAGGCACTGCCAATGTTAGCACCTAGAACATGAACGCTTGGAGTAACAAGCTGCCAACGTGCAGTGCATAGGCGCGAGTATCACTGGGTTGTTCTTATCATTGTAATCAGACGGACATGGTAGTGACAGCACAAAAGTGAAATCGATTCAAATAAATGCATCTGTCTCAGCCACTGCACTTAAAACATCGATAAACACAACCAAAGTCTGTATAGCTGCAACGTGCAAGCAAGAATTAGTTTTTTTTCACCAACACGGCTTAAATGTTTGAGGCAGTCTGGCACATGTCGACAACACACAAAACAAGAACACACTCTGATGAAACACTCATGCGCCACAATAAAATATGACGATTTTCGTTTAACGGTATGTTCGCTGTTGCTTTTAGGGAACACTACGGCCACATCAAACGCTTCACTCTGTTCCATCGAGCGTGTGCATTAGTATCACCCATGCCGAGAAGTTGAGAGGTTATAAAAACAGCGAAGATGGTAGTGATTACTCCTGCGAAATGCATCTCAAAAACGAAAACCCCCAAAATAAAAAAAATATAAAAACTGGCAATGCATTTTAATACTAGTAGTCTTGGCCAACTGATTTGGCAATAGGAGGGCACCAGTAAGCAACCAGGCTTCCCGTCGTGCTTAACTTATCTACGGACTCGTGTAACAATAGGTTTTTTTCTCCTAATATATATATATATAGAGGGAGAGAGAGCAGAGAGGTGGGCTCAAGCCGTAACCATTACTCTGTATAGGAAGAAAGAAGTGCAGGTTGTTTGGAGAGAAAGGCGTTATGGATAACATCTGTCAACAATAGGTGGTGCGAGCTTCATGCATTAAAACTGGCTTATGTACAATCAAAGTTGCGACAACCGGGTGCAGACGAAGGGGGCATACAACATTAAAACGACAAAGAGCGAATGCTGAACAAAGAGTGCAATCCAATTTGAAAACTTGTGCACTTGCATATGTTTAACTTATGTTAGATTACTATATGCAACAAAAATAAAAAATGGGGAGGGAGAGGGCAAAACGACATTCAGCAATCTCCATTTCGAAAAGTGGTGATGAGGCGATGCCTCGGCTGACAGTGTGCACTGGATGCAGTCCCCATGAGCAGTAGCATTGATGCTCGTTGCGGAAGTGCCGTGTTCAATATGACGACGTATACATTAAGCTGCACGGTGGGGGTGGCATACTCTGTGGTCGGACGTGCACGCCACACGCAGGAGACACGAGAGTCTAGCCTTAAAAGGCTCTCCGCTTAATACAAGATGCACGAAGAAACAAAAACACATTGGACTGCTCGCGAGGACGCAGTTCGGTCGACTTGTGCTGGGTGACCTGCTGACGTCACCTCTCAGGAGCTGCGCTACGCTAAATATAATCTACACTTATCGAAAGAATGGTCAGCAACGTGATGAACACTCAAGAAAAAGTTCCACAGCTTATTGACTCTTTACACAGTGGCAGGCATCTGAAAAGAAAAAAAGGATAAAAGGAAACAGGAGGGGGCATTAAAGGCAGGTTTTGTTGTCGTATTAGGGCATAACATTGCCAACTAATGTGTTGAATATAGGTATAACGTGCACTTTTTGTGAAAAATTGTGGATGCTAAAATTTTATCCCATATGACTCAATAAACACATCTCTGATTTTACATACTGTGCTAGTAGTACGAAATTCAAATAATTGGGTTCAAATAATTGGTATTCCAACTCGCCACAGAGTGAGTTGGAATACCGATTCGCTCTGTGGCGAGATCATTTAGATTTAGCCTGCCTTCATACTGTGAACTCAGCCAGGAGTTGTAAAATGTATTGTGTTCATAGCACCAGCTGCTGCAGTGATGTAAAATGCAGTGGTGCTTTCTTCTGGTTAAATGACAGGGTGTCGGCAGATTTTTTTTTTATTTACAGCGAAAGCTGATATGAGATCACAGCTCAGGTCATGCGCCACCGTATAGTCCGTAACCACATCACGCGATATTAGAAAAAAAAAGAGCCTAGCATTAATGACACAGTGGGGCTCGAGCCCGGGTGCACTGGGTGCCAGCCTAGTATTTTACCACTGAGCCACACCGATGCTTGTGACTTGTTGTCAAACTTGCGCTGGGCAGGCTTGATGTCGGGAAAGCAATAGCGTTAATACGATTTACAAAGAGTTTTAAAACAGCGAAAGAGCAACCAGTCGTCACATAATGCGAATAACATAACGAGTGGGTCATCCAAAGCTCCAACCCATTATAAAAGCTTGTTCTTGTTCTCTTATTAACGGTTGCGCATACCCACTTCAGCCATAATTCCCCATCGTCGTCAGCCACTGCATGAGCCATTGACACAAAATTCCTTGCAAGTGTTCAGCGGATACCACACTTCTCAGAAGAATGACAAAAAATAGCGTAGCAAATGCCGTCATACTAGCAAAAAATTTGTATTAATAATGCCGTAGTGGGTATCAAGCTAGTGTGCCTGCAGTAGTTACCCAATGAGTGCTTAGAAAAGGCTCTGCAAGGTTGCTCTTCTAGCTTTTGCTGTGACTGTGCTGCGCCTTACGGGCAGGCCTGGTATTTTTTTTTTTTTAACGGGGGACGGTGAGAAATGGGGGGGGGGGGGGGGGGGCTGGGATAAGGTGGGTCAACCACCTTCAACCAGATGTACTATATATCACAAGCAAAACTGAAAAATTTCGGTATGGGGCAGGTTCGAACCCTCTTTTGGCTACGCCTATTTCGAACAGAATTTGCAAGATCCCAAAACAAGCTTGCTAGAAAAATGGAGCTGCAAAAAAAAAAAAAAGTGGAGCTTTACACCAGCCAAGGTGTGCAAAAGGAGCACATGACACTACATTTGGAAAATTTAGACGATATTACTCAGGATTTCAAAAGCCACAGTGTAATGAAGTCAATTATGCAACTTGATGATCTTTTAGAATAAATTTTTACAAATAATTCACAGTTAGCACCAAAACTTAAGAAACCACGAAAGAGAAAAAGAAGCTAAATATTTCCGCTGCTTCAGTAGGCAGCCTTGAATTTAGGTTTCTGGCCTGTTTGAAAACACACTAATACGTAGTGCACAGCTTAGCCAAATACAGTGACAAATTACTAGGAAATTCAGTTTTCTCAGACATAATCGTCTCAAAATTTTTTTATACTGACTGTACAAGAACGTGCAAGGTTGGCACATGAGACACTTCAATGACATTGAAGAGCTGATAGCGGTGATCACTCACCGCAAGGTTAAGAAAACTATGCTTTTATCATCACTGTTAGACATCATAAATGACACTTTGTATTGTGAACTACAAATATTCAGGTTTTACCTAATGCAGAACTAATGCTTCCCCTAACGATAGTCAACCTTGCAAACACTTCACTTTATAACCACACAAAAGAGAGCAAAGCTTCAAGCGTGCCACGAGTATAGCTGAACAAAGCGTGAATGACAAAACACTTGGCTCACCCAGGCCAACCGTGACGGCCCGTGGGCCGTCATGAACCCTGCACGCGTGGGGAGGCAGGCTCCCCTGGTCCCCTTCGATCATGTGTCCATGTTCCAGTTGTACCAGTCCTTCTGCTGAGGAGGCGAGTTCACCTGGCTCGAACTCCGGGGTGAGCTCTGACTCAGGGGACCATTCAGCAGGCCAGACATGCCCGGGTGAAGCAGGCTCGGCGGGCTCTCCACTGAAAGCCCGCGGCGCGACAGCAGCCAACAATTACTATCAAGGCCGATTGTAGCCACTAAGGAAAGGCATGGTGAGGCTAGATCCTGGGGAGCTATAAACATTCCGTCTAATGGACATGTCTATTTTGGTAGAGTGCATTCATTGGCTGAAGAATGCAGCAAGCCGTGATGTCATTCAGCTCTTGAGCACATAGACGTGCCAGACCAGTACGCCGCACTTGTATTATGTGTGTGAACGAGCATGCATTTCAGTTATTTATGTATAAACAAAGTTGTGTTTGTGTGTCAACAAAATGTAATTAATTTGCTATGAAGCCTTCGGGTGCTGCGGGGTATCTGATAAATAAAGAAAGAAAGAAAACTTCTAGCCTCACAACAAAGAAAGTGGACGAAATGTACAGACAAAGAATACTTTGAAAAACTTGACAAGTCTGTTCTTGCATATGAGCATGTCCCAGACACTTGCAAACTATGCAGGAAAATGCACACCAACCTGTACAGACAAGAAGGACGTACTTAACCTGACTCAAACATTGATATAACGAACACAGTATAACAAATTTTAACTTAACGAAGTAAGTGCAGAATAGCTTTGTCACATGTAGAGTGTAACAAAGACATTTATAACAAAGTATTTTCTAGGCACATGTGACATTGTTATAATAAGGTTTGAGCGTAATTCTATGGCTAATAAGTGGCCAGAAGAAGATTTCACGAAGATGTGTTTATCCCATTGAAAAAAGCTCCGTCATGTCAAAACTACATTGTGGAAGAACTGAAAACAGGGGGCTTGCTTCTTGTCAAGCTCAGGCCAATCAAAGGCAGCCAAAATGGGCATTCCACTCAATGAACAGTTCAAGAATAAGCTTCTCCAAGGTTGCGAAGGCAGTGCGACGCAAGAATGTTCACAGAATTCACGCATATGGCCATAAGTATAAGACGACAGGGCAAACTAATTCCCTTTGCACTCTTAACGGCTACTGACCACAAGCGAAAAGAGCTGCATTTAGATTTTACCCTTTATTGGTTTTCTTTTCTCTCTCTCCCATCTTTATTCTTTTTTTTTAAATGCCACAATGAGATAGAGAGGAATAGAGAAGCAGTGTGGCCTCCGCAATACTGTAAATATGTAAGATTTCACAATAAATTTTTCAGATTTGCAGACTAAAACAGTGGCTTCACCCATTGTGGGGGCAGACGGACAGTCGCAGTTTACTAAAGAAGAGGTTTCTACGTGAATATGCTGCATGACTACTGCCCTTCAGAGACCAATTAAAAATTGAAGTTCAAGTGGCTCTCTAGTGCTCAAGTGCTTCTGGTGAAGTGCAGTCCATGAGCGGTTGCACTAACCAAAAAAAGTTTTGTTCTAAGCACCTCAAAGTTGCCTTAGTAAGTTCAATTTCTAACACGACTATGTAAACAAGGACAGTGCTGCATCTCTGAGTCACTTTCAAGTGATTTGTGAAGCATATTGGCAGCTGAAAACTTGAAAGTTGCTGCGTGCACACCAACCTCAAGTTACCTTTTTTTCTGACTATAAAAATTAATAAAAGCTTATGCTTATTACTGTTATGCGTGTAAGGGTTCTAAAACACAGGGCAGCCACAGGAAGAGCTTTATGATTCGCAAGGTTGAAACGCCCAGATTTCTTGCCGTGTGCAGACATCACTCACCAACAAGCGGTGATGGCACCTTGCGCGTCCGCTTGACCAGGAGCCGCACAGTGTTGCCCCCTTGTCGGATGATGTTGATGGCGTCGGCGTGCGTCATGTTTTTCGTGTTAATGCCGTTCACTTCCAGGATCTGGTCCCCAACCTGGACAAAAAAAAGTGGTCGCATTTATTTTTTCCAGTCGTTCCATTTTTTTCGTAGGCGGCACACTCTAACAGGAAAGCCTTCTACCGATGGGGCTCCCAAATTTCTGCTCTTGGAAAACATTCCTATCCTTAGATGAACAGCTCACTCCACTTCAAGGAGTACAATAGTAATAACACCTAATCACTATGTGCTCTGCTCTTCAATATAAAGGCAACAATGAATTAAGGCCAGTATTCACAAAACTTCTCTTAATACCGATGTCACAATAGCACTTTTGATCATGATCAGGGCCGATGCAGAGCGGTGCATGTCTCTGAGGGAGGTTCAACTGTACACATACACGCTAAGGCTAGAACTACACAGAGCACAGGCCCCTGATGCCCCTGCGCCTACACGTAGGCTCTAGATAGAGTGTAACACAGAGTAGATAGCAACCCTCACCTGCAGTTTTCCCGAGAGCTGGGCCGGTCCCTGGTCAGCAATCCTCAGCACGAAAAGGGGCATGCTGTGAAACTCCCGGCCCCCGCGGATGCTAAATCCAAAGCCCCGCACCCCCCGCTGCAGCTCCACGCTGTGGTACTCCCCCCCAGCGCCATCGATGGCACCCCCACCGCCGCTGCCAGGGGGCTCTGGGCCACGGTTGCCCCCCACCTCCTCCCCCTACACACACAAGCAAAGCATATGGGATACTGCATGAACATTCACCACTAGGGGCTAACAGGTGCATTCACAAACATGCACAGAGTAAAATCTTTATAGAACCATGTTTCTTCAGACATAACCTGCACAAAAAAAAAAATACAGAAAACTTGCAGCTCACGTCAAGACGCAAACCATGAATAGACCGTATATCCTTCAAGTATAGACGAGGTCCTAGTCGGACATGCTGGGACTTGTCTTTTACTCATGTTTACATAATGAGAGCTGAGCATGCGTTTTCGGTGCCATAGAACAAGCAAACTGCTCTTGAACACAGTGTTTGCTGTAACTGACTAGTTGCCATTTCTTGGGCTAACGTTAAAACAACTAGCGTTAAAGGCCAACTCTGGCGATTTTTCGAGGTCAATGGAACTTAATGAAATTCACTGGGTATGTTCATTTGCACGTTTGCACCATGCCGAATTGCAGGCTTGAGAGTTTTGCAGGCTGTTTTTAAATGAATTTTAAAGCTTCATAGCTTGCCTCCAAATGCTCACCTCGCTTGCCAGAATTATTGGCAACATTGTGTGTGTGACGTTGATTTTTGTCTGGGGGAAGTGACGAAACTGACATGCTACTGTAGCGTCTGTTTGTCTGCTATGAATTGTACAGGTTTGGCACGCACTTCCTTGGTTGAGCATGCGATTTCCTTTTTTGCGTTGGTGGGTGTGCCATAGGTAACATGTGGTATTGCGTTGTGGGCTGCACACGATTCGCCATATGTTCGCCATAACAGCCTGAGAGTTTATGCGCAATCAGGCAGGTTTGGGCAAAGAATTACGTCACATGTAGAAGCGCAGTTGGTTGGGTTTCGGTTTTGGTATTGCAGTTTTTCGCAAATTAAAAATTATTTTCGAATTTGTTGATCATTTCAGCTATCGGGCGCAGGACAAGAGTGTCTCAGGAACATAAAAGAACGATTATCCTGACGTGGTTGAAAAATCGCCGGAGTTGGCCTTTAAAATTATGAAGAAATCTATGCAAGAGTACAAGGTGGCTTCGTGGCAGTGCCTTGCAACTATGCAAGGAAACCAGTATAGCATCAATACATTAGGGTAAATTTTAGATTTTTCACGAATTGTTCAAGGATAGGTTGCATGTGAGAAAATACACATTTCTGCACAATGTAGTCAATTCGTCAGGTCAGGTGAAATCACCGTTAAAAAAGGAAAACAGGGCACCAAGCAAGGTCAAATTATATGACATCTTAAAATCGCTAGAGTGCTATTATTTCGCAGTGATGACTTCGTATTGATTCTTTGCCATTCTTGGCATCTACTACATCAGCCAGCTGATCCCAATCAAAATGAGGGTGGGCTGTCACAAAGAACGAGAGGCACTGTTTCGAAATATTGGCCCTGACACCTCATTCACAGCTGCCAGTCTGATACGCAAGGAGTTCTTAAAGATTTTTTTTTTCCAGTGTTCTTGAGAGTGTGACCCAAACTTCAAAAGTACACAAGACTGAAGGTGCCAGATCGGTTTGTGATTGTGAAGACTGAAGGTGATAAATCACACATACTCCCAAGTCTGAAGCGGTGTCTAAACTCTGCCTCCATCAACTGTTTGTGGTAGCTTACTACTGATCAATGATTCACGTCTCTCTGGGTGCCACTTCAAAAACTACAAAATCAATCGCACTCTGTTTTAATTTCGTTTCTTCTTTCTTTGTCACACTTTTTCCAATGTGAATACACGAGTTGGAGAGACAAGCAGCACGGCACACTTTAAATGAAGACGCAAGGAACACGTCAATGATGACCAAATAACGATGTCTCGCCAAAGCCATGCAAAACAAGAAAAATGAGAAAGGGAAAGAAAAGATGCAGAAATGAAAATACCACTCAGAGATAGAGAAGCAGAAATGGGTCAAAACAGTGCTCAGTGCTCCCCTGACAATGTTACTAACTTTGCCATGCAAGAGCTTGTCTCGGCAAGCAAAATTGAACTAACGGCTCTGGTGAAAATATAGACGACAGCTGCACATGCTGGGACTTGTCTAGCACTTGCGGTTCCATGATAAGTTCTGTCTGCCAGTTTCATGGTTACGCTAGCATACCATGCACACTAAGAGAAAACACGAACACTACTGCAGTTGTGTCTGCACAACTTTATGCTGGCCAAACAAGTCGAAATATAATAATAATAATAATAATAATAATAATAATAATAATAATAATAATAATAAAAGGAGCCAGGGTTTTCCATGCAGAAACCACAACATGATTTCTTTTGTATACAGACAACGTCAACAGATAGAACACTTCTATTGGCAGATACATCGATATGCAATTTTTGGTGAAAATGCATACTTTGATAATTTATTTGTTATCTTTGCCATCACCAAAATGCTGCTGCCGTGGCCAGGAATCGAACCCGTGCCCCTCAAGGTGAGCGGCATGAAGTTGAAATGCAGCCGAAGTTGTTTTCTCGAAGTTATGCGAACTGTGTCAGCACACTATGACTGCTAGCTTGGTGCTTCCAGAATGGGGTGGCTTTACAGTTACGAAATAGGCCCAATGAAAATTTTCTGCAGAGGTGAATGAACCTGAATTGTGAGCAAGTGCTAACACGTGAGCAAGTGCTAGCAAAAGAAAAAAAAGGGAGCGAGAGAAAGAGAAAGTGGCAGCAGCAGACCTTGCTAGAACATGGTCCAGACCATGAGGAGAAGGAGGAAGTGTCTGGTACCAGAAAGGAGGCGCGGCTGCTGGCAAGTTGGGCACTGAGGTGCACGAGCTCTGCAGTGATGGCAGCGGCAGTTAAGGTGACAGGACAAGAAGTTGCAGCGTTGTCAAGAAAGTGTCAAAGTGGCAAACAAGGATAAAAGATGGCAGCAGCAGAAAAAAGGGGGAAAAAAAAAAAGGGGGCATAGACAAAGGCAAAACATTGCAAACTTTGAAAACATGATGTGCACAGTGCTTATAAATAAAATGCAGCAATCTAGGGCCAAGTAATGTGCGTACTTCCATTTCCCGAGTTTTCAGTTTGCGTCAGATTGGCACAATGTTGGCTCGTAAGCTTGCACCACAGCCAACACAACCTCTAGAAGTTACATTGGTAGTGACAGGACGTGGTTATCTCAAGTAAATGTGTCTACCAGTTGCTACGCTTGAAGTCGAAATTATTCTGTCGACACTACGCACCTTTGCAATGCCAGAACAGAGGGCATAATGCACAGATCATGAGTAACAGCACAAGGTCGGTCTTTTGAATACAATGTGATAATGCAGTTTTTATTGCCCTTTCCGCCTTCTACGGAGAGCCTACACACATTTATGCTGTCATCTTTTTCGCAGTATGTACACAGCAATATAATGACAGAATTACTGCTTGCACTAGGTCACTAGAATTCGTCCGTACCAAAAATGGGCATACCCTGTGCCTATGACTACTGCAAGTATTGTATGATGCCCACGCGCAAATTTGTGATAATTAACCTGTTATTAAACTTCATTGATTTAGAGATGCCATACGGTTGATTGATATTTGCAGTAATACTAGTAATAAAACGACCCCAAGGCCAAAAAGTCCTGATTAAACGGGGTGCAAGTTATCGGCGACGACTGCTACAGCTCGGAAAAATATCCCATTACAGTCGAGCCCGCTTATAACCAACCTGAGCTTGACGCGGCATCCGTTCGCTGTATCCCGAAGTTCCTACAAAATGAAACACAGCTTTTAAAAAAGTTGCGAGTGAAAACACAACTTTTTTTTTGCCCCAGAATGTTCGTGATGCATGTGTTTCGAAGAAAAGAAACGATAAGGGCGGTCTCGAGTTCATTTAAAACGGCAGGCTGCTCGTTCGCCGAGGCCCGTGGCATAAGCTGCATGAGCCGCTGGCTCCAAAGCTTCGTCGTTCTCGCAATCCGATTCCTCCAAAGCACTCTCGCCACAAACTTCATTCAAATGCCCCGATCCATGCACGGTTCCGCAGTGTCGGCATTATCATCGGCCATAATTAAATCATCGCAACAGATATCCCACCCGCTCCACAAATCGCGCCGCAGTGGTCCTGTTCAGAAGCTTCTGGTTCGGCGTCAGGCCCGACGATCGACGAATTCGGCCTCGCGAAAATAGTTTCGCGCACATGTAGCCGTCACCGCCGCCCACGAAATATGCACCATTTCCACAGCTGAATACCGGGACGCCCGAAGCGGCTCGTTGGCTGCCAGGTGGTCAACAGCTATGAGCAAGCGCTCCACAACGCAGCACCTAAGACGCGGATTACGCTCAAGCCAAGCGGTCACTCTTTCGACGTTTTGTTGAGCGGCGCGAAAAAGCGTGCTAGTCTTCCTGTCGGCCATCATGACCACACACGCACATCAAGAGCGAGCAAGACGCGCACACGCGACACACGTGCCAGATTGTGTGGAACAGCTCTATGCCCGTTTCCAGTCAGAAAACGAAACTAATTCGAGCCAGCGTGGCGGGCGTCGCGGAGCGGTGGAGACGGGCAAAGGGATTGTGATCAAGAGAGGAGAGCAGACTTGCAAGAAAAGGGTAAGGAGTTGCGATAAAGTACAAAGGAATGAAAGACTCCTTCCTCCGTGCGATAAGGAAAGGGGAGGATGCGGCGGGAGGGCGACCTTAAAAACCAAAACACACGGGAAGGAGGCAGGTTGGGTAGCTTGCTTGAAAAGTCCGCGAAACTCTCACGTAGGAAAACTTGGAGAGAGTGCCAGCGCGCGCAGAAGTCAAAGCATGGCCGCCTCGTTCAGTGCGCGCGGCGGCGTTGGAAGAATCGGTGGCCGTGATCAAAAAATCGTTTTGTTGCGCCGGCGGGTTCGCGTGGCCTCACGTACTGCGATATTTCGCGATTCGTTCCACGCAAATTAACAGCCGTTTTCGCGCTTCCGCACGCGCGCAGAAGGCATGCTGAGCCGAGTGTGAAGTGAGCTATAACAAGTCCTAAACACGAAACGAATCGCAAATTATCAGAGTCGGTGGGGTAGCGTACGCACGTGCACTAGACGCAGACTATCGGATACAGTCGGTGGCCGACGATGTTGGCGAATGGTCTGGTCACTCCAGGCTGGTGACGCCAACGGCAGTACCAGCGATGAAAAACAGGGTATGTGGCTGACCGGTCTTCGAAAGATCGGTGGCAGTGTGAAAACACGGGCCTCATCTGGCGATGCGGGGTGCTCAGAGTAGCGGGGGGACAAAGGACGGAGGGGTGCGTAACAAAAAGCGGTCGGGGAGAGCAGCAACTAGAGGGGCGCGGAGGCAGAATCGGCGTTTAACAATAAGAATGTATGGGCACCTCGCTGATACCTGATTGGTAGTCCAAATTGGTTTCCCGAGAAGTCAGCGTACCGCTGACTCCGTTCACTGTAACTGATCAGTGGTGCTCGGAGACGTTCGTTGTAAGTGCGATTTTGTGCCATTGAACCAATGTATATTTTGACGGTCACGCGGATATTGTTCGTTTTAAGCGAAAGTTTGTTTTAAGTGGGGCCGTTATATGCGGGCTCGACTGTATTGTCCACGCCGCTTCACCCACGCATGTGTGCTGCTTTTAAAATGGCTACTACAAATCCAGAAAGACATGGCTTCTTCAAATTTGAAGAAGTATGATAGCTAGGAAAAAGAAAGAATAAGAAACGATGTGCTGTCAAGAAAAAGGAATTAATTTTTTTTTAACCGTTGTATGTGACAGCCCGTCTTCAGTGCTGTTGCACAATTGCGTTGTCGTCTCCCTTATGTCCCTATGCCAATTAGCAAAAGAAAAAAGGACTTCGACTCGTGTCAAATAAACCTAAAAATGGAATACGAAAAAAAAAAAAGAGCTATGATCGACTGTAAATCCGAAGTCTACCACTAGTCCACTCATATTATCTGGTCACAAACAAAAAGCATCAGTTGCCGATAAATGTTCACACTAACTAGCGTTCATTCAAATACATAGCAAACTTTTGCATTATAAACAAAGATCTGAAAGCAGTGCCTATGCTCCGATTCACTTCCCTGAGTTGCGGCAGGAAAGACCGAAGCAATGATTGGCACAATGCATGGGAACTTACCCTTTGGGAGACAGATGCGTTGCTTGAGGTATCATCTGCAAAGTGACAAGAGTTGACGATTTAAAAAACGCGAAATGCCAGCAAGCAGGCGGCACTGCGGGTTTAGCTCGCTTAACAAGGACTAAAGCAGTTTGCCGCAAAGCTGTACACAGTCCTGTGTAGAAACGAAAGTCAATTACGCGTTAGTATTGGCAAATGTCCGAAGCCATTAAAACAGGAACATCTCTGATGCAGGTGTTACTGCAAAGAACTTTCGGCAAAGTATATACAAATAATTAGGACGCAAAAGATGAAAATGATAACTAGTGTTACATATGTCAACACAGTGTTCATATGTCTATGTTCTTGTGACTGTTGCACTTGTAATACAGCAAGTTACAGTAGCTAATTACACAACAGCAGCCGGTGCCTTTTGCCAATTATCGTAAGCATTGCATTTGTTCTCGTACCCAAATAAACACTAATGTGAAAAGGAATATTTTTTGCAGATTGTCAACAGTTACAGCAAAGATCAATGAAATAGATGCAGATATTTGGTATATTTTCATGTGACAAACTTTCTCCCATTTTTTACTTTGTTCCTAAAATCCTTTGATTCCCGTAAGCTGCACATCGCATGGTATAACCTTGCTGGCTTTTCTAAAACACAAAGCAAGCGAACAAAAAAAAGCAGTATTAAGCTATCTATCCTATTGATGAACACCGTCACAACAGATTATACACCAAAATGACCGATTATGGCTACGAAGATCATCAAAAATTGGTCCCACATGGAACCGATGATGACTATACTTCTCATAGTAGTTTTTTCTTGCTCATTAAAGGCTACGATTGTCCATGTTGTGCCATTTGTGCCTCAGTTATCATTTTATTGCTATCTTTTGTCGTATTGTCACATAATAAAGCTATCATTAAGCTATCTTTTTACTTATTTAGTGATTTACAGGAACTCTATTAAACTAAAATAGTAGCATTTTATTAAAAAAAAGCTCTCTACCTACAAATAAAACAAAAAAATTCAAGTAAATTTGGTACTATTTGCTTTGTTTTTCATGGTAGGAAAAGGGTTAACACCAAAAAACAAAGGGAATGCGACACGCACCTAATGGTGGTCCTATAGTGAGGACAACGGACAGTCCGGACACCTTGATGAGGTTGACAATTTCACCGTGGTGCATGTCAAGGATGCTGATGCCATTGACAGCCAAGATTCGATCACCTACGTGCAGCTGACCGCAACGTTCCGCGGGGCTGTTTTCAATGATGCGGCCTGGAGATAGGGTTGTTTTGTTGACATTTATGAGCATACCCATTTTCTTATAGCGCTGAAAGACCTAGCTGAAACCTAAACACATTTCACAACACAACCTTGAGGACATACTTCCCGAAGCTGATTTTAAGCTAAAAGAACACAAGTTCGTTACCATTTGGCTTGAAATGTGCTTCGTGCTCGTGTTTTTTATTCCGACTGATTCAACATCAATTATAGAGAACTACACAGGTCTTTGATCTGAACATGTACCATGAAGTGAATGCAATAGATTCTTAGTAAAGGGAAATCTTTTAAACGAAATTGCAACTTAGAGGACCCCTAACAGCGAGCAAAAGTTTTGTTTGCAACCTTTAGTACAGTAATTTGTAACTTTGTTTATGGTAATACTGAAACTGAATCATAAATGCTCCAACACGCTTTATAATTAGTACTAGCATCATTAGTTCAGAGCTATTTTGCATTAATTCAGAGTGCCCACATAAATACCTTAACAAACCAGCACCCCCCAGCAGGGACGCACCTGAGGCTACCTGCACTCAAATTTCAGTGACGCTGAGCGCACCATTTTATATCGGGAGACAGAGCGAGAAGGGTGCCGAACAATAGCCCTTGTCGGGTGCCAGTCGGGGTTTTGTGCGCGCCTCGCAAATCTTCTCTGACATCAACAATAGCCACCTTACTCATGGAACGTCATGCAAAGCCTCCGTCTATGTCAATCCAGAGATGTCAATCGGTGCTAATAACTTAGATGAGCACACACCCTTACTTTAAGCCAAATTAAAATATCTTATAGGCAACGCTAGTCACTAATAAATGGTCAGAAGTTCCCCCACATGCAGCACTCTCAAACAACGCAAGCACCACGAGTTTCCAGATTTGGTATCAAGGGTCCTTGATACCAAATCTATAGAGCGACTGTCTCTTATATGATTCGTTTTATTCCTGATTACTGCAACCCTGTTCCTCTTTCAATAAACAAAACAACTTTTTTGCAACCTATTTTCTTGGTTTCTTCAGGTTCCGTATAGTGAGACTCTACTTAGATTACTCAGGCCTCATTAATTATCCAATGTCACAGTACAACCTGTCATGCAAATAATGTTTACATCTTTAAATAACTTGGATGCTACAACAGAACTGCACTGATAAGAACCTGTTATCCCTCAGAAAAAAAAAAAGAACCCTAGTGTAAGTAACGTTCGCGAGTGCACATTTGTGAGTTGGCTTTCATTTTAAGAAATTTCATAGATAAAAAAACAATGCGAGGAATGCGCATTGTACTACTGAGATGTGAATGTGCTGAACTGAGAAAATAACAAAATAAATTTGAATTGAGACACAAACCTATTGTGGATCCCGCTTTCCCGACTGATGAGATGATGACAAAGCCAAAGCCCTCGTTCTCATGACGCATCACTGTCACGTTATAGGGATACGTGACTTCGCAATTGTTTAACCGATGAGGAGAGTCCACTGAAAAAAAAAGAAAAAAAAGGACCGCTGATATTTACAATGGTGCCATTTACTACAAATTTATAGCAGTATGAAGTGATTTCAATAAATTAATGTGATTAACCTGCCACTGAATGCCCAACTTCAGTATCTTTGAACATCCAATAATCACAGCACTACATAGACTATTACAATACCATGGGAATGAGCAATGAGGTCTTTAAAGCAGCATGAGAGTTTTAAAAAATGGCTTGCAATAACCCTCATCCCCAGCTAAGGGCACATTGTGATCCATACAAACTGTAAAGGGGCTCTTGCATTCATGAGGCGGACACCAATAAAGGTATACACATCTGCTTTTTAATGTTGCTGCACTGCAGGAAATTCGGGAAGTTTGAAAGAGGCAACCTATTTTTCTATATTTCTGTATAGAGCTGGGCCGCCTTCTTTGTTTCTCTTTAGTTTTCTCTTTCTCTCTTTTCATTTCTATTACTTTATCTTTTTATCTTTATTTATTTCCTATTTTTGTCTTTGTTTCTTGCTTGTTTCTTCTCTCTTTCTATATTGTGATACGCTGTGATTGCAACAGTGAAGTACTGGCGCAAAATTTTGAAAAATTGAAGTTTGAGCTCGATTTCTTCTTGTATTAATCAACCTATCTCGGCAAAATTAATGGCAATAGATCAACGATGGAATAACTTTGCAGTCTGAGCTGATTCAGTGTTTTACTTCAGTGTACCTTACAGCAGACCTGATATTCTTCACACCGAACCTAAACACAAACGAGGCAACAACAGTGCTGTCAAAGTTCAAGCAATGCACGCTGAGCACTAATAACAGTGATCAAAGTCGTTGGCTATCAGCAATTTCATCGTCGGTGAAACACGACTGATAGAAAATTCTAGCATTATCACTGATGTTTGCATTGCCTCTAAAATGAGATTGCTAGTGTCATGTGTGTAATCGTATTGAAGTAGTCTACAAATAATAACTTCTGCATTCATTGTAGTGCGGCCTGTGACAAGCTTTCATAGCGCCCTTCATGGGCGAAACACAAAAGTAAATAAGTACTAAGCAAGTGCAGGCAGTAACAATTGGCTCTGTATATGCACGTTTCACTTCAAATGTCATTGAAAGACGATAGTTTTGTTTCTGGAAGCAGTGAATAAAACATTTATTTGATGCCCTGAGCGAGAAAATCGGTGAATAGGATTCTGGAGGCACTGCATGAGACATGTGCGCCATCTGGCAGTATTCTTGGAAAATGAAAGGATGGCCTCCAATATAGCGAGCACGCGGCGTGTGCACGCACTCTCGGAGGCCATTTGTAGAATGCAAGGCGACGGGTAGTTGTGCCACCACCGTATCGTCTTGGCAAAGTGTGGAAAACACCCGCCTTTTCGTGCATGGCGTTGCAATGTCAGCGCAGCATAATAAATGCTACATTCCTTAGAATGACTTATGTATGCCTTTTACAGTATAAAAAAAGATGCCACAGATGTTGACGTGTTGAGGTTGTGCCTCAGATGCCTGCAATATTTGTTATTATTTGACAACACGCGCAAGTATGAACGCCAAAACCAGATCAATATTGGTGGGCGCTGCAGATATGGTTAGATTTTAGCCGTTTCGGGTGACACACAGGCATGTCGACCAACAGACCAAGAAAAACTTCCATCTTTAATAGCATTCTCCTCACCTAATGAGCGTGCTTTCCGCCTGAGGCCCAATGTGACGCATCCGTTCAGAGCTGCGGCCCCCATCAGCTGGACCACGTGGTGGTGGGACGCGTGCAGGACGTTCTGGCCATCCACAAAGACAATCTCGTCGCCTGTCATGAGCCGACCGTCTAGGTCCGCAGCTCCACCAGGCACTATGTGACCGATGGAGACCTGCGCCCCGTGCGGCAAGTGCACAAGCTAGGCTTGCTTCATTTGCAGTTCCATGTTTACAAAGCCAACACCATCTCAAATAAAAAAAAAATTTAATATTAGCTACATACACAACCCAGACTGTTTAGAATGTAAATTGAAGGCCTAGCAAACATCTGTATGATACGCGGCACTGTACTACTACAAATAAAACAGCAATCTTCAAAAACCTGCCCACACTCAAAAAACGAAAAGTCACAGAGCAAGCAACCCCTCATTTCTGACATCAAGGTATGCAACACCATGAATTTGAGACTTTGAAAATGTAATGACCACGATGTAAATAAGTAGTTTAGATGTGGACACTCTCTGCCTGCCGCGACAAAGACTGCGTCCAGATAATGTTCAGCTTTAGTATATGCACCGGCCGCAGTATCGTGGCCCTACAGGGAAGGGGCGCTGTGACATGGAGGCCTAAAGGGAAAGAGCGCGAGAAAGCTTATGCTCATTCTTCCTTTTATTCCTCCTTTGATTTCTTTTAAAGCACCGTGGACGCTAGTAACTAAAGCTGGAACCGCAAGCCACATTTTTTGCGACCGAAAAACGCTACGTGCGGCGAACACTGCAGTTGCCTCCACGGTATTCTCCCATACGCGCCATTACAGACGCTACATACGCCGCTCATCATTTATAGTACATATGCCAACCGCAGTCATGTGAGGTGCGCTACGACGTGAGAGCTGAAGTAACAGAAAGCGCCGAACGTTATCTGGACGTGTGGCGAAGTGCCCACAAAGAGTTTACAAAAAATCCAGGGTTTTCAAGGACTTTTGAGGCTATGTATGTTAGTTTTCAGTGACCACATTATCTGTTAGAAACCTAATTAGACATCTTTAGAGAAAGGGGGGGGAGGCTTGACACAACTAGAATTTATCAAAAAAGGGGTAACCGCTGGAGCAGACATCAAAACATGGCTCCAATAACATTTTCTTTCTGGACAACGTTCAAACATAGTTTCATAGAGTAGCATAAATAATTGTTTTCAGTACGACACTAGACACAACCTTTTATTCAGATAGGAAAAACTAAGGAAAAGATTTTATACCACGCCTTGTTGCTTTTCCTGAATTTTCATATCAATGTCCACTATTTCCGGCTGCTTTGTCTTGGCAGTCTTCCTAAAGGTGTTTGACTTGATGATGCACATCAGGTCACTAGTTGCTTCTGTCTTTTCCGCATGTGAGTCTGCTGTAGTCGTTAATTCCTCATCGGCGACTTCTACTTTCCTTTTCTTTTTTGTAAGCATTTCAACCTCTTCAATGCAACATTTCTTTTTCTTTTTCTAATCCTCCTGCTCCTGCTTTTCCCGAGTTTCCGAAAATGCAGGGTTGTCTGCGGTAGCAAAGCCACTCATAGTGCTCGGCTGCAGACCCGATGGTTGCGGGTTGGGTCCCGGCAGCAGCGGTAGCATTTCGATGGAAGCGAAATGATAGAGTGCCGTGCAGCGTGTGATGCCAGTGCACATTAGAGAACATCAGCTGGTCAACATTTCCCGAGCCGTCCATTACCTGTATCTCATAATCGCATGTTGGTTTTGCAACATAAAACTCCCGATAATATTAAAAATGCAGGGTGTTGGTTCCTCACAGAAGCTACTGATTTTCTGATTTCATTTATTATGCTTATATTACATATGCCTACTGCTGCATTTACGGCATTACAAATAATGCGTTTTGAAATGTGTGACAATGTTTATCGAAGATATAGGAAAAGAAAATTCAAGGGTTTTCAAGGACTTGCCGAAATTCCAGCACTTTCAAGTGCCTTGATAAAAACAATATTCAAATTCAAGGGTTTCAAAGACCCGCATGAACCTTGCAACACCTAAATTATTTTTCTTACACTGTGATAATGCCCAAAGACTGGCGCTTAAAGATACACAGTCACAGAAAAAAAAATTGAGAGCAAGTCATTTGATACCTTCGACACATCAACCAAATAAATATGCAAGTATTGTGAAGACCCCAATCCTTGCTAACTGCAACTGGAAAGTGACTTCGTTTGTGATGGCCACCATCTTTTCATATACCAGTGTCTAGATTACAAAATTTATTGTGAGAAATGAAAATCACGTGATGCATCTCAGGCCTAATTCGTTATTCTCAAATCTGGCGGTTTGCAATATGCTCATCCAAGTAACATGAAAATTCCGATACAACGTAACCCTCTTTCAAGGTTGCATTCCAAAAGAATATCAGCAGTTGGGGAAGCCAAGCTAACCTGAGAGCCTTCCTCCGTGCCTCCAACGATGCGGAAGCCAAACCCGCTTTCCTGCCGATGAAGCGTCACCACTAGGTCAACTGCGTCGGTCGCGTGGGTGTCAACACCTGGACGCATCGTCGCCGACGTCACCGGCTGCTCGTGCTCGAAGGAGGTCGAGTGCTTGCGGCCCGACAGGTTATCCTGCGGAGTAGGCCAACCACATACAGGAACTGATACAGTGCTTACCTTCCTAAGAGATCAGTAGAGCAGCCTGAATAGCAAAATTTTGGGTGCGAAGCAAGTTCGAATATTGAAATGTGAGAGCGAACCGAATCGAATATCTTTCTCATATTTCTAAAATATTTCTACAATATTTTTTTAATACTTCAAAGCGAAACTGCAAAAAAAAAAGAGTTTGAAAGGATTCCTGAGCGTATCCTTATGAGATAGCTCCATTTAGTGGTGGCTGTGACATGAGGGTACACATTCCCAGTTAACATCGAGTCAAATAACTCATGTTTCGGCGCCAGCAACAGAATGTAAGGTCACGCGTTCGTATTCAGGCAACAAGAAACATGACAACATGAAACTAAAAGTGACCTCAATAAAACATCAGGATGCCATATCAGAAACGGCTGGTGGCTAACAAGCTCACGATCGAGAGAGCATCAGTTGTTAGAAAACAGCGCGTACAATTACTTATATGACCAGCGCACCTTCAAGGGCCGTATTCAGAGCCGGGTTTATTGCGTACGGCAACACCTCCACCGAAATCTATAATTAATAATATATCTAATAACAAGCTTCGCTCGAAAAAGCCTCAGCCTGCTTCCCTCCACTATTCACAGCTTCAATTCTCAATTTTCCCATGAGCTTCTGTATTACCTTGATTACTTTACTCTATAAAGAAAATATATCCAGCCATAAAATAAACGTGCACAGGAAACAAAAAAGACAAGGAAAGCGGCTAGACAACCAGATGTTAGCAGTTTAGCCATTTCTGTCTTCATTGTTTCCTTTGTACGTTCATTTTTAGGCTGGATTTATTTTGTTGATGAAATGCACCAACTAACCCAAAAACAAGTGTTATTACTTTACTCCACTTCACGCTCAGTGATTAATGATGCAAAGGCTCCACAATTCTTGCAGCCATAAAAGTGCATTTTCCACGAAAGTGCTCTGCACTTTATTGCAGTGCTGTTGTTTTCTACTCGCAACGCTCTTCTGTTTTCTGCTTCACGGTCCCGGGATCAAATTATGCTGTCAATCAGCTTCACGATGAACCTGACTATGCATACCTGTGTGAAGCTCGACGATTCCAATGCTGAAGAGCCGTAGAGACCGTAGTAGGGGCTGCCACCGCTCAGGTGACTGCTGTTCAGCTGCTGCGTGAGCGATGACAGCGGTGAGCGTAGCCCCGGCAACTGGTGGCTCGGCAGCCGCGTGTAGCCGTAGTCAGGAGAGCTGTAGCTCCAGCCCCTGCCCTGTGGAAGGCCGTCTGTTGCTGGCAGGCTCGACCAATCTTTCTGCGTTGGCGTCAACAGTGCCGGCCGCTCCTCGACAATTGGGCTACTCAGCTGTGACCTGGTGGCAATAAAAGATAAAGCATGAGAAAGAAATATGGTGCTGTGCAAACTTCACGAAAGGCAGAACAAAGAAGTTAAACCTGACTGTTAACGGAGCAGTAACATCAATCCCTTGATGATGATTCGGTACTAATAATGCACTAGAGCAACGAATCAACAAGTGTAAGACCAATCAGATAACCAGTACCGAACCCAATTCAAAAACGGGTGCAAAGCCTGTCAATTTTCAGTGTTGCCAGCGCTACCAAGCGGTCACCTCGCGTCGTCCCGCCCCATCTGATCACGTGGCCATACAAAATGGTGACGCGATTTTCGGTTGACATTTCGTCTGCTTGGCGCACACATGTACAGGCATGTCTTCACCACCCCCATTGTCATTGCCACCTTTATCAGCGTCTACAAGTGAGAATCAAAACACCGAGGAATATATGGAATTGCGACAATTTGCGCCGTGGCGAATCATTGTTGGTTCCCTCCTGTTCTGAGCAGTGATTCTGAAATCGACACAAAACCGAGCAGCGAGGCAGCTGGAGACGCACGCTTGGGCCAGGCTGGTTGCTAAAACATAGGAACGCTGCGTGCATGTTACCTGTTCGTGATGAGCTTCAAATAATCACATTCGCGCTCACGACCCCAAGACAAACCACTCGTAGCAGCACAACGAAAATGCAGGATTCACACAAATGCACTGCACAGACCAAGCAAAACAAAGCAAGCAAAGCCGTTGCTAGGCAGCCAGGCGACGCCGCCAGACAGTACCACATGTAGACACCGCAATGAAAACACTAAAATTGTCGTCATCGCTGTTCGCTCATCATCACTTGGCACCTAAGGCGTGGCCTAGGAGCTTGCTGGACTCGTTGAAATACTGTTGATGTCTCATGGCGAAGACCCGATGAGCCTTGAACGCTCTTTGCACCCGAAATAGAATAACTTCTAGGTAACAGATGCGATTTCGCGTAACGTATACGAAAAAAAATAAAAACAAAAAAAAAACTCATGCATACCAAGCGATTGAATGAATGCCACATTCCGTGTTTGAAACTTGGTGTCATTGCTCCTTAGACATGCCAGAGCTTGTAGAATTATGAAACGAAAGAGAAAATTCGCATCCAAACGTTTATAGCACAAAGCTACAAGGAACCCTATACAAACTGTTCATAAAGAGACTCCCTTGTTGATGAAAAATTCATCCTGGAACTTCATAGCTTGGTAGTCCAGACAGGTGATGTCAATTCTACTTTTAATAACCCTTCCTCTAACACACACAATTCCGGAGAGCTGACATACAAGAATACCATAACGTCAGAGAGATGTTTCCAGTAGCACGGGTGGTGCCCCCTTGTAAAAAAATGCCAACTACCCTCCTAGAGGTAATTTTTACTCTCTGGTGGTTAATCTTGTTCCATTACAACAGTTGCCATCTGGATGAACTCCTTTTCCAGTATAATGCTATATGCCTGGTACTTTGACAAATGACATCCATGTATCAGCATGACATAGCGTTCATGATATGAAAGCATCGGGCATGTCTTGCACATAAAAAAATGAAAAGAAAAGGAGCATGCCTGATACAGATGTTTATGCTTGTAGCAGAGTCAGTATGCTCTTTTAAAATCTACGTGCAGCTGAGAATACTTGTGCCTTCGTCTTTCGCTAACTGCATGGACGTGGATGACATGATGTCTACTCATTGCTACAATATTGGCCTTTCAGATTTAGTATAATTTTTTACCATAAAGTATGTCGGAGTAGACTCAATTTCCTGACCAACGAATTGTACACTGACAAAGCTCACTAGATTCTGAAGAATGTTACTTCGCCACACTTACTTAGACGATGCTAAAGATAATAGGGAGCACGGAGGCCTAAATCATAGCTGGCATTCATACAAAGTGCGCACACAGCAGTTGGAGATTCAGGATGCTTTTTTTGGAGCCCAGATGTTAAAACACCCACGTCGGACTTTAGTGTGATATATTCAACAAGACAGCAGCAACAGCTGTCAAAAAAGCTTCATAAATTCACAAAGAAACCTTCCCTTTATCAAAAACAGGAACCCTCCCCCTATCGGGAGTCGAGGACAAGCGAAGCTTAGTGTGCGCATGGCTGACAAGCCAGTTTTTTTTTCTTTCCCTCGCATTATGCAATGCTGATTGATATGAGGGGTTTAACGTCCCAAAACCACCATATGATTATGAGAGACGCCGTAGTGGAGGGCTCCACAAATTTCAACCCCCTGGGACTTATTATGCTATGCTCCCTCCTGTTCCTCTCCTTCATGTCAGGAATCAAGACCATCATTCATGTGCCTAGCAGCTCCACACTTCTGTTGCTACAGGCAAAAATGATGACCATGCATTCATATTCAGGCAACAATATAGTGAAGCAGTGCAAAACAACAAGTAGCCACTTCAGTAAAAGATTAAGTTGCCACATCAAAAGCGGCTGATCATGTACAAGCCCATGCTCGAGGGAGCGTCACTTATTGGGAAATGATAATACAAATACACAGGTGACCGGCGCACTTTCAAGAGCCGCGTTTTTGTACACTCACTGGTACCAGGTTTTTTGTGCACAGCACCACCACCAGATTCTATGAGTCATAACAAGTTTTACTTGGAAAAATTACACCATCTACCGATAAAATAAAATATGTGCAGACGCGAAGCAGCGTGTGCTAATGCTTACACTGGGGCTATTCGATTTTCCACTTATGGCTACCTGCAGGCTTCCAGAGCCACCCAGAGCGTGCTCGTTTTTTTCGGGCTGCTCTGTCCCCTCCCCCCCCCGCGGCGCACTTCCAGTTGGCGTTCGTTTTTCTCAGGTTGGACGGTTCTGGCGACCCGCGGGGAGCCTGAAGGTCGCCAGATGCTTCCAGGACTATTTAGTCACGGAAGCTTTCTAGAAGGTTCTGGGCAGGTTCTGGGCTAGCAGACGCCTAAAAGGTAGGATACGCACTTGGCGCCATCTTTGTGAGGACTCGACGGATTGCAATGTGGACACTAGAGGACTGCGCCTTCGCTTGTCATTACACGTGGCGTTATCTTCTAAAGACTGTACCACCTTGCGAGATGAGGCGATTACGAGTGGCGGCAAGTGCTTGAAGCTACTGTTCGTCGCTATTGTTATGTTTCCCATGAAGCTTCCTCCTGTGAACAACGCGGCGAGCTGTTGCTTGCTAACTGCGTCATGCACATGCCTCAAATGTTATGTACTACACGTTCATACGCACACATAAAGACAACTTTGGAGGTTTTTTTTTCCCTAGTAGCAGTTTGTGGAGCCGTACTTGCTTTCTGTGCACTTAGCGAAGACGATTGTGGTCGAACTAGGTCGCTCCTTCGTATGTTTGCGTGGGTGAACCTCTTAGAACTTGACTACGCGATCAATTTTTGATTGTGATAGAAGGCCCTAGATCGCGACTGTTGTCTTCAAGTGTGTGATGCTCGCTGGTCGCGAACGGCACGCGAGCGCACATTCATCTATGAGCCAGCATATGTGGCCAGCATATGGGCCAGCATATACGCTACGACACGAGGAAAAAAAACGGAAATGGATTCAGAAATGTATGCACCTTTCGTTGCCTATTTCATTGTCAGCTATGTCTTTTTCTTCACCTCTTCGTAATAATGCCGTGCAGTATATACGCTTATGACCATGGCAGAATCAAAGCTGATTTAGAACATATAAGAGCCGCTTAGGACTGAAAAACAGGCCCAGGAAAGTCCCAAAACTGGTCGAAAACGTGTCATAGAAAAGTTTATTTTAGATACAACGCGCACTCGTGGTACCGATACCTACACATGTCTAAACGTTGAAAAACTTAAGTTGGTCAACGCGTGTTTGCCACGTATACCACGCGATAGCTGAGCAGATACCGTATTTACTTGTGTAATGAACCCACTCGTATAATGAACCCACCCCCCACCTTGATCCTAGAAAAAAGAAAAAAAAACTGTTTTAATGTATCTGTTCATTTTGTTTCGGTGTGATAGCCAATGTCGTTAACGATTGAAACAACTTTCAATCAAGTCAGTATATCGCAAAATAACAACGCAATGAAAGCCAAAGATAGTTTTGCAACCATGCTAAACAGTTGCGAGCAGCGTGAGCACGGACGACGTCAATCAAAATTTGAAAGTCGCGCCTTGTTCGGCAAAGCGCCATCTGTGGAACACAAAAGAAACCTCTTTTCTGATAGCGCCAAACAAGCACAGCGGCACAAAAACAAAGCGCGTGGCGTCTAAAATGGCGTTCGCACTGCGACAAGAGACACGCCGCAAGCTCACCATCTCGGACCTATGCAAAGCGCAACCGCACCCACCGCGCCGACGGCGTGCTGTGCACCTGCAACGAACGTTTGTGCGCCGCCATCCGACGCTGCGTTTTTGTTGTTGGGTTTGTCGTTGTGAACTTATTTGTGACACCTGCTGCGCAGGGCGCGTTTGGCCGGTACTAACAGCACGGGCTGGAGCATCGTAACCTAGCGATTGAACGACACTTCATTGTCGATTTATGCAATTTTGTTATGGGAGGAAACAAAAAGAGCTTCTGTAACGAGGGCCCACTGCCCTCGTTACAGCTGATATAACTCCCGAGACTTTTTTCTCCCGCATAATGAACCCTTCTCCTAGATTGGCATCAACATTTCCGAAAAAAAAAAAGGTGGGTTCATTACGCTAGCAAATACGGTGTATATCCTCGAGCTCTTTTGGGGACACGATCCCTCTTGCGTGATTTCGCGTCGTGTTGGGCAGGGACTGTTACATATACTAAAAAGACGTGAGCTTTTTAAGCAGTCAGCGACGCGGCAACTCACCTTGCATCGTTCTCGAGGAGGCATGCGCCAGCTGGCAATTTTGTTTGCGGACGCGGCGAGTGATCCTACGAGCATACGAAGTCGTACCACAAATGCGCACGCTCGAGGATGTTGTTTCAGGTTTTTGGCGAGCTTGCTACATACAGTTGAGCCCACATATAACGGCCCCACTTAAAACGAACTTTCGCTTAAAACGAACAATATACGCGTGACCGTGAAAATGTACATTGGTTCAATGGCACAAAATCGCACTTACAACGAACGTCTCAGAGCGCCACTGATCGGTTACAGCGAACGGAGTCAGCGGTCTGCCGACTTCCTGGGAAACCAATTTCGACCATTGATCAGGCATCGGCGAGGTGCCCATACATTCTCATTGTTAAACGCCGACCCTGCCTCCGCGCCCCTCTAATTGCCGGTCTCCCCGACCGCTCTTGTTACGCACCCCTCCGTCCTTTGTCCCCCCCCCCCCGCTACTCTGAGTAATCCACATCTCCAGACTAGGCCCGTGTTTTTACACTGCCACCGATCCTTCGAAGACCGGTCGGCCATCTACCCCGTTTTTGATCACTCGTACTGTCGACGTTGCTGGCCTGGAGTGACTAGACCATTTGCCAACATCGTCGGCCACCGACTGTATCCGATAGCCTGCATCTAGTGCAGGCGTGTACGCTACCCCACCGACTCTGATAATTTGCGATTCGTTTTGTGTTTAGGACTTGTTCTCGCTCACTTCGCACTCAACTCAGCATGCCTTCCGCGTGCATGCGGAAGTGGGAAAACGGCTGTTAATTTGCGCGGAACGAATCGCGAAATATCGAAGTTCGTGAGGCCATGCAAACCCGCCAGCGACACAAAATGATCTTTTCACCTCAGCCGCTGATTCATCGAAAACCGCCACGCGCACCGATTCAGGCGGCCATGCACTCTTTTGAAGTTTTTCTAGGTGCGAGTTTCGCGGACCTTTAAAGCAAGCTACCCAACCTGCCTCCTTCCAGTGTGTTTTGGTTTCCAAGGTCGCCTTCCCGCCATATCGTCCCCTCTCTTTATCGCAACTCCTTGCCCATCTTTTGCAATTCTGCTCTCTACTCTTGATCACAACCCCTTCGCCCGTCTCCACCGCTCCGCAACGCCCGCCACCCTGGCTCGAATTAGTTTCGTTTTCTGACTGGAAACAGGCCCAGAGCTGTTCCACACGTTCTGGCATGTGTGTCGCGTGTGCGCGTCTTGCTCGATTTTGGTGTGCGTGTGTGGTCATGATGGCCGACGGGAGGACTATCACGCTTTTTTCTGCGGCTCAATAAGACGTCGAAAGTGTGACCGCTTGGCTTGAGCGTAATCCGCGCGTTAGGTGCCGCGTTACAGAGCACTTGCTCATCGCTGTTGACACCTGGCAGCCAACTTGCCGCTTCGGGCGTCCCGGTATTCGGCTGTGGAGATGGTGAATATTTCATGGGTGGCGGTGAAGGCTACATGCGCGTGAAACTGTTTTCGCGAGGCCGACTTCGTCGACGTCGGGCCCGATGTCGAGCCCGAAGCTTCCAAACAGGACCACTGCAGTGACGATTTGTAGCAGTGCATCGTAGACTCCGATCTGGGAGAGCGCGTGGCAAATATGTTGCGACGGTTTCATTACGGCCGATGACGATGCCGACAAGTGCGGAACCGTGCACGGATTAGGGCATTGTGAATGAAGTACCTGGCGAGAGCGATTTGGAGGAATCGGACTGCGAGAACGACGAAACATTGGAGTCAGTGCCTCATGCAGCTTATGCCACGGGCCTCGGCGAACGAGCGCCCTGCCGTTTTAGATGAACTCGAGACCGCCCTCATCGCTTCTGCTATTCGAAACATGTGCATCACAGACTTTGTCGGGCGTAAAAGTTTGTGTTTTCACGCGCAACTTTATTTGAAAGCTGTGTTTCATTTACTACGAACTTCGGAATACAGCGAACGGATGCCACGTCACGCTCAGCTTCGTTATAAGCGGGCTGGACTGTATTTCCAAGCTGACACTGCAGAAAAAAGCCAACGCGCAAGCGACACATAGTTTCGGTTGCTGCCACGACGGTAGAGTTTGTTTACGGTTACGCTGGCTCTGTTCCAGCGTTAGATTTTGCGATCTTCAGGCAGCTTCGGGTTGTCTCGGGTTCCCCGTACACAGGACCATGACGCTCTTTCCTGTCCAGACTGGAACTAGCTGACAGGCCCTCTGGCTAGCTCTGGCTTCTAGAGAGCTGCCAGAGGCCTGAAAATCGAAGAGCTCCACTGGGGGCGGCGTTGACGCGAGTGCTCATCGCGGCGTTGTGCAGGATAGAAACCTGGGGAGGCGCAAAGCACACAGTGATGGACCGGTGTTTCCTACTGGAACATGCCGATCGTTGCTAATGGGCAATGACAGACAGAAGACTCCGATTAGACAAGGAGACCCACAGTACACTTTTAGATAACATGCACGCTGCGAATGTTTATTATTGAACAATACACAGGAGGAATCTTCTACCTGTACTACATTGGAGGTCCAGATCCAGTGCCTGCGTCGGCTTTGCGGGGCGAGAGAGGGAAACATAGGAGAGGAGAGAGAGCGAGGGGACGAGCATGTGCTGTATGGGTGGTCACGCTGCACACCGGATTGAGCTCGACCATAAAAATTAAAAGGCTTCGCATATAAAGAGAAACGTAAATAAGCTTGCACTCACGCAGGACTGTTTCCTTTGGCACCATACACAGACGTGGTGCCGTAATCGGCCTGCGCAGAAGAGTACCACCGGGGTGATGGCTGTTGCTGCTGTTGCTGCTGGGACAGCGCCTGCGGTTGCTGGCTGGGATTCGCAGGCCGGATCGTAGTGTCCTGGAAGTTCTGGCCCGCCCACTCGGGCTGACGGGACGATGGTTCAAAGTACCACGCACCGTACTGGCCTGCAACGCATGCGAACGAGTTTAGATTTTCTTCACGACGGTAATACACCACAATCTGCATCTGTACGACCAAGGTGCGGAAAAATTAGCGTAGCTCAAGAAAAAGATGGGTAGCTGCGCCCCCTTCACCGTCCAGCACAATTTGGCTGCGACATCACAGAATCTGATGGCACTAGCTAGAACCTACATATTTCTTTGTTGACAAAAGTGCACTACACTCATATCTCATTCTAACGAAATCACACCTGCCATAAAGATACTTTGTTATAGTAAAAAATTCGTTATAAACATAAATTTGTAGCACTGCATCTATGACATGCTATCTTTCATTTACTTTGTTATAACCAATAATTCGTTACAACCAACTTCGTTGTAACGAGGTTTGAGTGTACTTTGTGCTCCAAGGAGCCTTGAATTTCTCATCATAAAAGTTTCAGGGAGGTAGTGATTATCGAGCCAATGTAACTACAATTAAAAAAAAGTAAAGAAAAGACAAATTCACGACGCCGCGCTAACACTCGGGTTATGGCGCGGAATTCAAAGAACTATTAATTGATATGTGAAGTTTGGTGATACCGTATTTACTCGCATAATCCTCGCACTTTTTTGGCAGAAAACCGATGCAAAGTTGGGGGGTGCGAGAATTACGTGGAGAAAACTTTCCACAAAAACGTACAGAGCGAAAGAGAAAACAAAGTGGCCGCAAATTGAGATTCTCACACCAGCAACTAACAGCAAGCTTTGAGAAGTACTAACTATAACTTACTTCAACAATAAAAGCACAGGTTCAACACAAGGCGAGATTTATTTGAGACACAAAAAGTGCATCAAATAGTCGAGAATAGGGAGCTTTAGAATAGAGCACCACGAGCCCTTGAGGTGCGGTTGCTGCCCCTGCGCATGCGTCGTAACGCGAGTCTGCGTTCGCGGACTTCACGCAGAAAATCCAAAATTGCGCGCAGCGATCGCGGCCCGCATGTGGCCCGCAAGCACTGGTTTTGAGGCTACTGTGTCGTTGCGATCGTGCATTGCGGTTTGCAGCAGGACAAACACTATTTTAAAACTCAAATGGTGCCCGCTACGCCCGCAGTGCTTGCAAACAGTATTCTAAAACTCCCTAATTAAAATACCATACGCAAAGCTCGTGGGCGTTGTAGGCGTAGTGGTAGCGTTCGTTTCTCAACAGGAGCCCTCAAAAGATAAGCGTAGGCCGTCAGTATTGTGCCGATGGCTATTTAACAGCATCGTCGACAGTTTCCTTCTGAAGAAATAAAGTTTACCATCAATTTCAGTCTTAGGCACATAGCAGGCCCACCGCGTCTTGGTGGCTTTCAGCTGCCGTCACCAGTAGCGAAGACTAAACTAGTTGACCCCGAAGGGCCTATTGGTGGCCTTGTTGCCGTTGTTTAGTGCATGATCAATAACTTTCAACTTGAAAGCAGCTTTGTAGCTTCAGTACCGCCCCATAACCTGACAAGATTACCGACACAACATACAAAACACGCCACAACGCGCACTTGTCACTTTGGCTTGGCTTGAATTGGATTGAATCTTCGTGCAATAATAGTATGCTATCATCATCATCATCATCATCAATGGCTAGATCGAGCAGACGACATTATTGCAGCAATTTTCGGGGGTGCGATAATTACTCAAAGAAAAAAAAAAAAGAAATTGTATTTTTGTAGAGCAATGCGGGGGATGCGAGAATTATGCAAGTGCGAGGATTACGCAAGTAAATATGATTATATGTGGGGTTTAACGTCCGAAAGCCACCATATGATTATGAGAGAGGCTGTAGTGGAGGGCTCCGGAAATTTCGACCACCTGGGGTTCTTTAACGTGCACGCAAATCTGAGCACACGAGCCTACAACATTTCCACCTCCACTGAAAATGCAGCCGCCGCAGCCGGGATTCGATCCCACGACCTGCGGCTCAGCAGCCGAGTACCTTAGCCACTAGACCACCGCGGCGGGCGATATGTGAGGTTTAACATCCCAAAACAACCATATGATTATGAGATACGCAATAAATTAGAACTGTGACATTGATTTTCTCATTTAGTAATGAACCTAACCATGACATTAACAACAACAGGCTTTCGAATGAATTAACTGTGTAAATTAATTTCGCATTAACTTGAATGTCCTTCTGAAGTGTGGCAGCTTGGGCTAGTTGGTAAGACATGATGATAGTTATAGCGCGAGAACAGAACGACGACAAAGATTCTTGTCTCTTTGTCGTCGTTCTGTTCTCGCGCTATAACTGTCGTCATGTCCTTTTAAGTTGTAAAAGCTGTACTCATGACGATTCACTATTGGCATACTTGTAGTCGAGTCTTGTTATAACATAGTAGTATGATGACCATAAATTAGTTGCGATATTTGTGATAAGCGTAGAGATAGAAATTATGCCAACAATTATTTTGAGTGTAAGTCCTAGATACAAAAAAGAATTTTTCCTGGCTCCAAACCCACTATAAATGAGGCAATGCTTATCACTCTAATACAAGAAGGTGAAATTACAACAGAACGCAGTTGGATTAACAAAAGAGGCTTGTGCTCACATTTATTTTAAGGACAAGACAAAATTTATCACTGTACTTCAAGTGTCACAAACAAATTAAAAAATATGATAATTCTTTTTCAATAACTATTTTGCTCACTACCGCATTTTCTCGCATTTTCACTACCGCAACTCGATAAACCTTGCGTTACATCTCGTAGGCTGCATAATAACTTAAGTTTCACGTGATTATATGGGTTAACAGACGCCTTTAACTCATCGGCTCTTCCTCGGGTCATCCACTTGTGGAATGATCTCTCGAATGACATTGTATATCAATCAGACCCCGAAAAATTCAGACAACTTCTTCACTCTTTCTTTCAGTCATAGACACTTCGATTGGTTCCTTTTTACAAGTATTTGTTGCACCTTCTGTATCGTTCCAGTGTAATTATATTCATTCGTTTTTTTTTTTTACACTTTGTGACCGCCTGCATTTTCCTACTTTATAATGTTCTTATACTCCCGAGAAAAACTCTCTTATTATCGCCCTTTATTATCCTGTATTTCTTAAACAACAACAAATTGCTTTCTGCGCGCTGCTCTAAAATATTATTGGCTACGTGTGTGCTAGGTGTTTTTTAGTAAGTGTATTGCAGATATTTGTTCTCCTCCCACCAGCAATGTTCCGATGTGTAACTTCAAATGACCTTTTGTACATTTTCTCTTTAGTGACATATAACGCGTTATTTTTTGTTGAGTTCTTTCAAAGTTTCGTTACGGTTTTGTCGCGACACTCACCCTTTGTAACCCCCCTTACACAATGCCCTGCAACAAGGGCCTGTAAGGTATTCTTAAATAAATAAATAAATAAATATAACCCGCACCTTTAACTTGACTTTGAACTCCACGAGAAAAAAAAAATCCTCGCGTATAACCTGCATGCTTAAATTAAAAAAAAAAAAAACTGTTTTGGGAAGTCACAACTGCCCAGCACATGAAGCCACAACTGCACAGCCCATCACAATCTCGTTCACAAAAGAACTTTATTTTGAAATGATCGCCGCAACGTTGATGGTGTTGATTCCCGTTCCTTCATTCATCGGCTGACTCGCCGCTGTCGCTGCTGCCCCCCCAAGTCTTCGTCGCCGCTCTCGAAGACACAACCGTCTTCGGTGCCATCCAAGCAAGTGCTGATGGCGCACTTTTTGAAGCTCTTGCGCACCATGTCGGCCGGAATCACTCCCCACGCATTGACGATCCACTGGCACAGCAGCGCAATGTCTGGCCTCCAGACGCACCCAGTCGGCGTCAGGGCATAACAGTGGTCGGCCATCCACTTGGCATAAAGCCGCTTACCGTGTGCTTTGAATGGCTTATTGAGGCACACGTCCAGTGGCTGTAGCATGGAAATCATGCCACCGGGTATGATCACGAGGTCGGTGTGGTGGTCAGCGAGGCGCGTTTTCACTTCATCAGTACAGTGGCCTCGAAACGAGTCCGACACCAGCATCGACCGCTGTGCCAACATGGTCCCCGGCCTCTTCTCCCAGATCGTGCGAAAGCAGTTACAAACGAGGTCACCATTCATCCACGCATAATCTTCGGTTCGCACAACAATCCCTAGTGGCAGTGGAGTGCTGGGTAGCGTCTTGCGCTAGAACATTACGTACAAGCGCAGCTTGGTACCGTCCACCAAAGCGCACAACATTACTGTGCAGCGCAGTTTTCTGTTTCTGCCCGTCAGTACGCCTACAGATGTTGAGTCCTTTTTCTGCAGAGTGATGTCCATGGGCATCTCAAAGTACACGGGCGTTTGATCAGCATTTCTCACCTGGGAGAGCAAGTAGTTGTGCTCCTTCCGCAGCCCGATGACCTAACGGTGATAGCTCAACAGCTTATCCTCATAGGCATTGGGAAGCCGCTGGCACACAGTCGTTCGCCGCCGCATGAAAAATTTGTGCCTGGCCATGAATCGCTGGAGCCATCCACGGCTCGCGCGAGATGTTCGTCTCGCTGGTGGGACGAACATCCATTTGCACCATCTCAGCGCTTCCATTTGCACCATCAACGTTGACGCAGCATGAACGCAACCCCTACGCTCCTCAATAAATTTGACAAGTTGCATCTCAAGAAGGGGGTACGCACCAGTCTTCGGGCCGCGAAATGCTTGCTTCTCCTTGCATGCACTTTAGAGAGAGGCCCTTTTTTTTTTTTGCCTGTCGCGAATGCAGGACTCGTCGATGTCGTGCTTCCTCGCAGCAGCTCAATTGCAGATTTCTTCCGCAGCAGCTATAATCTTGAGTTTTTCTGTCGTGGTGAAAGATTGCTGCCCAGACAGACTCATGGTGTTTCACCAGACAAGGCTGGCCAACGTTGCAAACTGGCCACACCTGACTCTGAGAGAGACGCTGTCACATCGCCGTTGTGATGCTGTTGACCAAATTAAACAAAGCACGCAAAAAGTGAATAAATACGCTACGTAGGGGATCTGTCCATGGCCTGTGTTGGCTTTTATTGGCTTTGCACCAGACAATGCCAATGGGGTTACGGACTGCATGGGAGACCATGCATTGCCGTGAAGCCCACCTCTGCTTCCTGCACACCCCCACCCCCCCTTTATCAGGCAATTTTTTTGCTTTTTTCAAATTTTGATATGGGTTATATGCGAGAGAATGCGGTAAGCTACATTTTAAGCCTTGAGCTTCATGGAAACCAGATATTTCTTAATATAGCCAATATTGAAGTGGCGCTGGAGGTTTCAGTTTCATTATAAAATTAATAAATTCTATTTAAAATTCGTGTTCTGTTTGCTATAACTGTTCATTCACTGCACCAGTGTTCACTATAACAAGGTTCAACTGTGCATCCAGCATGTCCTAGCCTAAGTCTTACCAGTTCTGGGTGGCTTGGCCGGACTAGTGCTGCCGGATGAGGTATTTCCTGCCGGTGTATCGTCCATGCTAGGCACAGATGTCTGCTGCTCCAATCTCGCACTGGCAGTACCTGAGGTGTCGGCTGACGGAGATGTCCAATGACGGGTGTCCACCAGCGGTGTCTTGGGACGGCTTACCACAACGGTTTCTTTATCGCGCGAACTGTAAAGCTCAGCAGTCGGTGTTTTGCTCCGGTACGGGCCCTGGTATGCCGGTACGTAACCGTCTGAAAAAGAGTGCGAGATCGCTAAACTTAGCTATGAGGCAAAGTGTTTGTAAAAGGCTGACTTCAATAAAGATGGCATAAAAGTCTTGTTTTGGACAGTATTAAGCAGCTCTTGGGCAAAATTTGATGTCTTGTAATACAACTGAAATCGTCAAAGAAAGCTTGCAAAAACAGTTGTTTTTGGTATTGAAACTGAAAGAAACAGGAGAAATACAAATGTCATTATAGCTAACCAAAAGTGACACGTGACAAAGCTCGATATGGTTACAGTTGAGAGTAAAACCATCTCATTCAGGCAATACACTCAAACCTTATTGTAACAAAGTTGCACCTTACACGAAAATAAGTTCATTATATTCGAAAATTCACTATAAATGTTTATCCCTAACACTATATCTATTGCAAGGCTATTTTTCATTTACTTTGTTATAACTGGTATTTTGTTATATCCAGGTTCATTACATCGAGGATTAAGTGTAGTAGAACATCATTTGTACTTTTTTTGGACAAGTAGGAAAAACGTGCAATCCGAATTTTCTAAAGCATCGTGCAGTTTCGCTTGATAATGATACAGAAAATATCGGCATTAAGAAATCATAAGAAATAGGAACAGATCAATGAGATTCTACTGTACTACTTATTTTACGTCAGTACTACGTCGCGGATCATAAGGGTAACTGGATCAAGGTTAGGTCTCGTATCTGCCTACCTTGGACGGCAGTTGTTTGTTCTTACCTGAATGGTAACTCTTCAGGGCAAAATGTGAGAAGGTCGAGTTGGATCCTTTCGAGAGAAAGTCCTCCGAAGGACGAACCTAAAGCAGGAGAAAAAAATTTATATCACAATGTGGCCATGTCAAAGAGTATAAAATGCAACTGGTAAAAAATGAAAAAAGGAAAAAGACTGCGCAGCCAAGCCAAGATTCATTGCTTCTACGTAGTCGTGCAGGTGAAACATCTCGCAGATCAAACTTGGCGGGATTGCCACAGGTACACTGTCACCATACTTCACGAGTACTCAAATGAACCTTGCTTCAGGCCTGTGATATTCCTTTATTTCCTTCTTTCTCCTTTAATAGTTCATGAAGACAACAATAACACCAATGACTTAATAGTATACCACTAATAACAACACAGGCTAGTTATAAAATAATGCATTGTGGCCATACTTTCACTTCTCATAGCAACAACTGTTTTAGGCTGCCCATGGGCAGCACTTATGACAAATTCCATTTGTCGAGCAGAAGCAAGCTTTTTTTTGCTGAGCGGGCGAAAATCTGCATTGCACTGGTAGATTCAGAGCAAGTTCACATTTTCCACAGGCACATTCGGAGCACCCCACTCCGCGACGGAGCGCTCCGTATGCTCCGTCTTGCAGAGACGGATTTTGCCGGAACTCCGAGGATGCATTGCCGTCATTTTCGGTACATTCGAGCAGCCAGGTCCTCTTCAGCAATTTTTGAGGCGGTGTCTAATCCACCCTGCGCGCTAGTTTATTTTCCAAAAATGGCGTTGTATAACTCTGCTGGAGGTGCTGCTGCTGGTTCGTATCTCGCTTTAACTGAGAGCACTAGTTCTGCTAGCAGTAGCAGCAGCGAGCAGGACAAGCCATACGTGCTATGCGAAATGATGTAAAAAGAAATGTTTCCTGGCCTGCTGTGTGCCCAGCCGAAAAGAATCGTTTACGTTGACCTATGCGTAAACAACTTCTGGAATGACCTCAACGAGGCATTCACGTGTTCCACTCGCCGATCCGGCTTGGAGCAATTTGAGAGCTCACTCCAGGATTTCAGCGCCCGCTCTGGATCTACCAGAAGAATTCGCCATAAAAAGGGATGACATAGTCAGGGTAGTTGGGATGGGTCACGTTATCCCGATGCTGCACTACCATAATTCAACCGGATGCACCCAAAACACTTCAATCACCTCCCTTTCCTATCCATTCGTGCATGACAGAGACTGCATACCCCAAGACCTTGTCAGCCATTTCCAAAAACACAGAAACACCTACAATAAACATAAGGCTCCTGAATTACTAAGGATGAGGCCCCTTGTCAGAGGCCCCACGAAATGATGTGGCTCACCGAGCCTGGTCAAAGGTGGCCAATTGGCTTCCCAAATTCACTTTGAAGTGTCACACCTTCCACGACCAATTCTGTCCTAATTTTTCTTAGGAAACACCAGAGTCCGTCTTTCATTAGCAGCAAAAAGACTTCACAAGGTGCCGTTCGAAAATGTAAGGGAAGTGCGAGGAAACAGCATGTGTGAAACCAAGTGTTTACCTTAGCAGCCCGAGCCTTGACTTTTGCCGGCGATGAAGGCGCCGGCCTCAGGCCACCTCGGTGCAGGGTGATGCGAGCTGCCTGACCGACGGGGCAGTCCTTGAGTGCCTGCACCACCTCGGTGTGGGGGCGGCCCCGAACGTCCCGATCCTCAATCTCCACCAGCAGGTCCCCTTCCTGCAGGCCCCGACAGCGTGGCTCGTCCAGAATCTTCTTCACCTGCAAGAAGTTGGAAATATGAGCTCA
This sequence comes from Rhipicephalus microplus, assembly GCF_043290135.1. NCBI lineage: Eukaryota > Metazoa > Arthropoda > Arachnida > Ixodida > Ixodidae > Rhipicephalus > Rhipicephalus microplus. Next base: position 51,453,362 of record NC_134704.1, on the reverse strand, counting down.
GGACGGAAGTTGAGTAAAGCATAGTTTCCTATAAGTACACTAGGAAAAAATCTGGCGCTAGTGTTTATGGGAGCTGCAATGCACGGTGCTTCAGCGAGCATAAGAATGATCGGTAGTACACAAATGCATCGCAAATGCGTCGTACTTCTGGTAATTCAGCAAATGCATCGTTCAGGTGGTTCTGAAAAGAGTCGAAAGAAAAAAAGAAAAAATGTGGCGGGCGGTAATGCATTTGTAAACACTTAGGCGCAAAAGAAAAAGAAAAATACTTATTTTCGTTTGCACAGCATTTCACTTGCCTGCGATAATGACTGCCTCAATTTTAATTACCGTATAAACCGGACTATAGGTCGAGTGGGAATATAGGTCGACCTCCCAAGTTCAGGTTACTGAAAAACAACCAAAAAAAAGGAAAACAACCTAAAATTGCCGAACGACATTTATTTGCGAATTGGGCGCACCGTACCCCGATTGTCGGAGCTCCCCTGAACCACAATCGAAACTCTTCCTATTCGTCAGACGAAGCACCACTGTCTTCTGAAGACGAGAGTTTGTCGCTGGCCGCCTCCCACAGTGCGTTGTCTTCCGTGCCATACAGCGAGTTGCTGATGGAACATTTCTTAAAAGCATTTTCCACAATGGAATCTGGCAAGGAACGCCAGGCGGAAAGCACCCAGCCTCAACAGTCGCAAGCGGAGGCATCTGTACGCTGCCCGTCGGTGTCTTTGGGTTGTTGACATCCACTTTTGGTACTCTAGCCACACTCGGTTCTTGAACGGCTTGTTTACCACAACGTCGATCGGTTGGAGGGTGGACATCATACCACCTGGTATCACGGCGAGGTCCGTTTTTTCATCGCCCAGTGCCCGCTTCACAGCGTCAATTAAATGACCACAAAACGCATCTAACACCAGCATGCTGCAAAGATGCAGCAGTACACCTGGCTGACGGTTCCATACTACTCATATCCATTCGAGCATCATGGCCTCGTCCATGTATCCCTTTTTGTTGACGCGAACGACAACACCGGGCGGGAACACTTCCTTCGGCATTGTCTTACGTTTGAAAATGATGAAAGGCGGAAGCTTTCTCCCATCTGCCAGGCATGCCAGCACGACGGTGAAGCGCGAGTGCTCGTAACCAGTGGACAACAGCTTCATATCCTTGGCGCCATGCTGTATGATCATGGTCGATGAAGGCATGTCAAACCACACGGGAGTCTCATCAATATTGTCAATCTGCCCCATCATGTAGTTGTTCTGCTCCCAAAGCCGGTTCACGAAGCCCTGAAAGTTTATAAGGTTGTCCTCGAACTTGTCTGGAAACTCCTGACAGATGGATGTGCACCACCGGAAAGAAATCCTTTACGTCTCATGAATCGACGCACCCAAGAGTTTGGTGCACGAAACTCTTCTCTGGTGTGCCCAGCTTCGCGAGCGAGTTCCACAGCTTTCTTGCAAATGGTATCTACGGTCACTGGCAGCGAGCACGCATGAACTTCCCGCACTAAGTTACCTAGCGTATCCTCCAGTTGTGGATGAACCCCACTTCGCCCACGAAATGACATTTCCCGAGGATTGCACATCTGCAGCTTCCCTTTTTGCACCCTCCAATAGCGCACGCTTTTTTCTGATACACCAAAGCGGTGCTGAGCAGCCATATTCCCCTTCGCTTCTGCGAACTCAACAACCTCTAGTTTAAACGCAGCTGAGTACTGCCTTCTCGTACCCCTACTCATATTCAGTGAACGAAAAAAAAGACCACTAAAAATGAAACTATGTCAAGTGGAGCGAGAACTTGGAACAGATCGGAGGCAAATCACGAACACAGAGAAAAGACAGACAAGAGAGAGAAAAAAAAACCTGCTATTGGATTTGAATGCGAATATGGCCGTGTACAGCTTCTCATGCACATGCAAGCCACATGTTGCCAGACAGTGGTGCACTGCCGGCTAGACACCGCTATATAAGACGAGGGGCGACTTTAGCTCGTTGTTTTATTGAAAATATCTCGACTTATATTCCGGTTTATACGGTAACGTCATGCTGTCGCCCTACACCGACGACAGTTTCAGTGCTCGCATCAACTGCGAGCTCGTTTTCTGTGTAAGTGCTGCTTCTTCGATCTCGGTGTCACAGTCGTCGGAATACTTTTTCCGTTATCGGTCAATTCCACTTGCAGCAAGAAATCTTTGTCAGCGTCAGCAAAGCCCTTAAGGGTTATTCCATAAGGCTGGTATCGAAACACCGGGAACGTGCAGATCATCAAAGGCAACATCTGCGGGTGGAAGTTCGTCGCACACGCAGTCTACTCTAGGCGAGACAGCTGTCTCAGCGTCCAGTATGAAGCTCTTGTAGCGAAAGCAGTTTCAAAGGGTCTGTTGCGTAACCGCCTTCAACGACCGACCTAGCTGCTCAGCTTCCACAATGCATAACTATACCTAAAATGCTAAACTAAAATGAATAAAATTATTAGGCTGTGCACTTTCCTGAACTCCTCACCTTCAAACTGCTTTATATATATATACATATATAGTCGAACACTGTTATATCGAACCAACATAGATCAAATTTTCAGGTATATTGAACTGGCAAGTTACCCCTTGAAATTCCTTTGTTAATGTATAGAAATTCGCATGTTTATATGAAAAGGTATTTTTACCTGCCTTCGGATACATCGAACGCCGCGCGAGCTGGAAGGTCCGTGCTGCACTAACACCCCCCCCCCCTTCCCCCCCGATCTCCGCGGCAGTGCGGCTTCACGGGCAAGTTGGAAGGTGCACTCCGGCACTCGCAGCGCCCTGCAAACTCCGTGTGGCACTACGCCTCCGCTATAACCTGAAACGCTTGAAAAAAGGTAAGTGCAAGAGGGCTCGGCCAGCACAATCTCTAACTTGCGGAACGGTTTTTTTTTTTTTTTTTTCGTTTCTCTTCCTCTCTTTTTCATGCTTGCCGATGTCCTCCTCCTTTCACATTTTGTTTATTTTTTGTTGCTGTTTTGCCAGTTTTGATCAGCCAACCAAAGCTCGCGCCTTTTGTCCTCGCAGATGGCCATCGCCTCGCTAGCGCTTTGTTGCTTCTGTTGTCGGCTCGCCTATGTACCACCGCATATGCAGCATTTCTCTTTTGCATGCATGGTATGCAAAGCCGCTGCCGACTCCTTGAATCGTCGACTTCTCGTTTAGCTATGGCCAGCGTCAAGTAGCGCAAGACCCTTGACATTGTGACGAAGTTGAAGGCTATTCGGCATGTTTATGCGGCCGAGAAATGTTCGACTGTCGCAGACGACTTCAATATACCACGGAGCACTCTGCGTACTTTGTTGAAGAACAAAGCAGATATCAGGGCAAAGGCGGCGGTGCAGCGAACATTGGGAGCCTGGCGTGTGAGCGCTCCTGCCCACAAGAATGTAGAAAAGGCACTCTATACCTGGTTTTTAGAAGTGCGCGCGAAGAACATTTTGGTGAATGACCTGATGCTGATCGCCAAAGCCAAATGGTCTGCCAGAACATTCTGGTGGATGGCCCGATGCTCCACCAAAGCCAAATGGTTTGCCACTGCACTCAGTGAAACAACTTTGGCGACAACAGTAGGTAGCTTCACTGATTTAAGCAGCGCTACAACATCGTTGGCAAAACCAATTCTGACGAAAGCAAAGCTGTCAGCAGCCAGGACATCCAGCTGAGGATGACGAAAGAGTCCCTGGAAATCTCCGCGAAGTTTTCTCCCACGGAGATCTTCAATGCCTGGCGGAACGTGATGACGGACATAGAGGTCAAGTGCTCCCGCAAGGCAGGCTTCGAGATGGCGGAACTTGCGGAAATTGGTGAAGGCGTTGATGACGAGTGCATAGACAACGCGTTTCAGGAGTTGTCATCCCGCTTCCCAGCAGCAGTTCTACACGAAGTGTCTGCGGACGACTTCGTGGACGCGAACTACAATGTCCAGGCCGACAGTTCATGTGATGAGGACGATGGCCCGGGCGAGGCGCTGGCTACACGCGCGTGCTCTGCCGCTAAAGTGATGGCAGCCTTAAGCATCATTTGCCGTCATCATTCGCCATCGGCCGCATGGAGGGAACCGGGCTGTCGCACCTGGACAGCCTTGATAAGATCGAGACCAGCATCATCAACATTTCAAAAACGAAGAAGCAGGCCAATACTAGTGATTTTTTCCCGCAAATAAATCATTCTGTTGCGGCGTGAGTGCGAAATTTGTTGTCATTTTTGAATGTGCCTATTGTAGATGATTCCGCTACAAGTAAACTCACGGGGCCTCTATATATTTATATCGAAGTTGTCATATATTAAACTAATTCAAGATATCCTTCGAGTTCGATATATCTGTGTTCGACTGTATATTCTTTTTCGCCACACACTTCTCATTCAATCTGCCATGGTGGACTACAGTGAAATCTTGGGAGAATAAACCCCCCACATTAACGAACATTTCAGATTAACGAACTTTTCAAAAATCCCACGCCAACTGCTAATAGTTTCAATATAAAATTTTTTCACTACTACGTACTTCAGAACACCGAACTTTTCAGAATAACGAGCGTTAATTTAGTTCCGCGTTATATTAACAACGCCTCAGTACTACGAACTCATGTTTTGAAATCCGCCGTGACCACCGGAGTGGTATGCAAGCAGACGACAAAGCGAACAAACGTCTTGCTTCTCGAAAGACGTGCGACAGTGCGGAGGGGGAAAAAAATGAAAAGGCGACTTTCTTTTCTTTCTTTTTATTGAAACGCCGATGCTGCAGGTTTACAAGTGCAGAGGCGAGGGCAACACGAGAGGGCAAGGTCAGCAAGGTAAAGTGGGAGTTGCGAAGCAGGAAGCACGAATGCGGAAAAGCTGAGACAGCCAGGGAGCAGAAAACGAAAAGCGAGAAATTTTTTTTATCAGCACTTTTTTTTTTCTTCAGGAGAGGCGATGGCAGCCTCGATGCTTCAAGTTTTTCTTTCTTTGTCACTTCTACATGTGCTCTAGGAGGCCTTGTTTGTCAGTCGTGTTCATCTCTTTTCGATGATTACTTATCGTGTCCGCAAAGCAAGTCGGCGTTTGCGCTGCGGTGCTACTACAAATAAATTAGTTCATCTCTGCTTGCGACGAAGAAGTGGAAGCAGTTTTCACTAAGCGAGAAAGTGGATATTCTTCGGCAACTGGAAGGCAAAAAGCAGGCTCTTGTGACCAAAAACTGAATCGCACCACAGGAATGTGGATGAGCTGAGGGCCTTCGCGCTGCAAAGTTTGAGCTGCACGCTTCGAGAAAAAAGATTACCGACTTTTTTAAAGTGAACATGCATTTTTTGGTGTTCACATTTGCATTTGTTTGTTTTTTTTTTGGTCGTGAAAAACAAGTTCAAGGACCCACCATTGTAAAGGTAAGTCATTTTGATCGTTGGAAAATAAGAATTTATTGTTAATTTTTGGGCTTTCACTATAACCAACGAATTGCCGCCGCCCCCTGAAGTTCATTATACCAAGATTTCACCGTAGTGGTTATGGTGCTCAACTACTGCCCTTAAGTTAACGGATCAAATCCGTGCCAAGGTGGCCACATTTCGAGAGAAGCAAAATGCTAAATGGCCATGTGCTTAAATTTACGCACATGGTAAATAACACCAGTTGTTTGAAATTTCCACAACCACACTATATACTCTCTCACAATCATACCATTGTTTTGGGAAATGAAACGCCAATTATTATTGAACTCCTGGTTCAGCCAATAGGCATATATAGATCGATGTTCTCAGAACGGTTACACAAAACTTTGCACGCTGGCGGTCACTCACCTTTTGACCATAGGCACTATCTGCGATCGTGAAACCAAAGCCCGAGGTTCCTTTGACAATCTCCACGGTCAGCATCTGGGGCTTAGGGGCGATGGCACCAGGGGAAGTGGGCCCGGAGAAATCTAGGATGTCCGGGGCCCCTCCGCTGCCAACACTGAGCAGATCGGCACTGTTGTGCCTCTGCGGCCGCGGCCTGTCCGGACCGCTCAGGTCCGGCATAGACTTTGCAGGCCGCGTCCGTGACTCTGTGCTGTCTAGGTCCTCCAAGCTCTTACTCGAGTAGATGTCCTACCGGGCCAATAAGTGTAACGTGGTCAGTACGAAGCAAGTGCCCACGATATCATCATTACTCGGTTACAACCAAAAGATAATTGTCAGCTTAGAGTACCTCGAAGCCCACTAATCCACTTAGAATTAAGACATCTGCATCGTCTGCAATGCGACTGCCATTATTAATTCCGTTGCATACCGGTTTCGCTCTAACAGGAAGTGGTCCTCAAGCTTAACGCAAACTGTTGTAGCACTGAGGAATACAATATACAGACATACCATGCTGAAGAAAGCCATGCATACGCTGCAGCAGTTCTCTCTTACACGGTGTGCTTGGTCTTGAGTAAGTAAAAAATCTAAGTGGGCATTTAAAAATGAACGTATGATAATGTTCACAAATTACACTTAGATTAAGACAACATTGTTGTGGCAAGTGATGAACACACGATACTTTCAAGTTTTACACCATCTGCACAATGCTGACAGGTCATATTTAGTAAGGTAAACAAGATTAGGGCATCCATGAATTTACAGCAGCATCTTTCAGAAGCAAATTTTCTAAACTCTTTTGCAAAACATATTCCTTAATTTGCTTTCTTTTTTTTATTTTATATCATAAATTCAGAAATACAGAATCAATGCTATCTATACGAGTTCGCTAGTTTGCACATGCACCATGTGTTCCTCTGCGACTTAATTCGGGACTATAGCTAATGCTGCCTGAGTTTGTGTAACATTTGCAGGCAATTCTCACTACAAAAGCATACACATACGCAATACTGTGCACTGTACCAGTTGGTTTGTCCAATAAGCTTGACACAACACTGGCAGGTGCTGCAGAGCACTGGCAACAACTCATCGACTTCTCCCAAGAGCTAAAAGCTCCACCAGCTGGCCCTCGGCATCAGAGCTATCAACATTTACGCAGAGATAACAGAAAAGCAGCGAGCAAAGACACCTGTTAACTTCCCGATCTGCTTCCTCAACCTTACAATCCCTACAGCAATACGCATGTGAGAGCAAAAAATTAAGAAGCCCACTACGTATTGGGAAAATGGAGGCAACTAAAGCTTGGCTTGTGCATGCCAGACATACTCCTTTTCTTTCTTTCTATCCAATGTGCAATACACCTTTTAAACTGTTTTCTTTCTCCATACCAGGAGTTGTATCATCATCCACTTGCTTAGCAACAAAACAGTTCAGCTGCTACAGGCAAAGACAGCCATGCGTTCATATACGGACAAGAATGAAATGGGGCAACGTGAATTGACCTCGATAAATTAAACTACAATATCAGAAACGGCTGACCACCGATAAGCCCACAATCAGGACACCATCAAGTAACGAAAAACAATGGGTACTAGTATGCACGTACCAGCGTACTTTCACTGACTAAATTTCTGTATGCTCGCTCCATCGGGTTTTTCGCATGTGACGTCCCTACCGAAATCAAGCTCTGCTTGAAAAACAAGCTGTTACGTGCATATACTGAGACACTGTACCTGGTAGTCATCGGGGCGAGGCCTGTGGTGGGCCATGGGGTCGTCAGGAGATGTGACCGCCATTGTGGTGACAATTTCAGTGTTGGGGTCGTCGGGGTCGAAAGGCAGGGCGTAGCCTCGACACACCTGCAGGTGCACCATCTCGCCTGGCGGTATCGACTGGAACAGGCTCACCACACCTTGGTGAGTGTAGCCCAGGACACAGATGGTGTTAACGTACACCAACACGTCACCTGCATCAGTGGAGAGGAAATTAAGAAGAGCTCCCCAAATACCTTTCTGTACAACAGCCCAAATGCTCAGCATGTTGGTAATTAAACGTACACTCCAGCCATCCCACGCCTCCAATAATAAACCAATCATACTTAAGGGGACGCGGTCTAAATTAATATTTGTCTGGCTGTTGCACGAAGAAGGCAGATTGCACCACAACCACTCTTTCCTTCTTGCATCTTTTCTAGTTTACTGAGCATTCATTCAGACATTACTTTCACTTTCTTTTTAACTATAGAAAAATAGTGCCTACATGCTTGTAGATTTAAAGCTTGAATTAGCTTTTTTAAAATGTTTAGTGCACCAAAATCATGATATAAATATGGGAGGGCTTTGGATGAACTGATCACCAAGGGATGGTTATCATGCACGTAAATCTAACTAGAATAACCCCTTAAAATGCAGCAGCATTGACCATGTATCAAACTTGTGTTTTCGTGCTCAGCAAAAAAATGGCCTTGCTGCTAAGGTACCATGGCAGGTTCTGTTTTCGTGTTTCCTTATTACAGTAATGCATGCAAAAATATGGCGTATGCCAGGTGAGTCGTTCCAGCTAAATTTTATATTCTAGACCCTCGTTAGGCGAGACCTGAGAGGGCCAGAAAATTTGTTTTGTTTAACAGGAGTTCTATTAACTGAGAGGCAAACAGAGCTGCAGAAGTTAAGTGTCAAATCAATCATATTAGAGAAAGTTCTTCCACTTGAGCAGCAGTTGGTTTCACTTACAGAGAGTTCACTGTACAGTACTCTAAGTAAATGGAACACTTTCAAATGTAACTGGCTATAACATGATTTGTTTCACACTTAGGCTCTGCCCCCCTGTTCATCTCTCGGTAAGCTCCTGTTAAACCAAACACATGTTCTCAGTCTATTCAGGTTCTATTGAATGAAAATATGCTGTAGCTGTGTTTGCAGTACAACAGTGCCTGCAGACACAAACCAAATATATATAGTTTCAGTTAGACTTCCCTGTCCCTCAGTTGCAGGAATTCCCCGGTTCTCACCTGTGCGCAGTTTCCCGTCAGCCCAGGCGGGTCCATTGGGAACGATGCTCTTGATCTGAAGAAATTCCTCCGAGTCGTTTTCGTCAGCGCCTACAATGGTGAAGCCAAAGCCTCGGGCACTCTTCACGAGCGACGTATGAATGATGTCGCCTTGAAGCTCGGCTGGATTTCGCGTGAACAGGTAAGGAAGGCGCCCATGCGAACCATGGTGGTCTGTCAGTGAACAAGAGCCCTGGCGTCACGCCACACTATTCGAAGATGGTGGTGATGCAGTTAATGTGCCAAACACATCTCTGTCACTGACGCACACTTTTGTGCGTGCCATTTTCGACAGTTGTTAGGCCTAGGCACTTCATGCTTAATCTCTTTCTTGTTTTGGACACACACTGTCCGTCTTTACCGAATCGTTTCCAAACCGTTTTGGGTTTGTCCACCCGTGCCCAAGTTGTCCCGCTTGACAGCAAAGGTTCTCGCTGTAGTCATGATGATTAAGACTGTCAGAATGGTGAAACAACTCTCAGAATGCTGAAAATTTCTTAAAGCACTCAGGTCCTTGTTATAGTGTCACTGTTAATTATTAGCAGGTAGCCCACCTTTCTATTCTCATGAGTAATCAACAATAAATTTAATTAAACTAATATGACTTTGTATGCATTTCAATTTCTTTTCAAACAGCAAAAGATTGTTTTTTTTTAGAAAAGATTTTGTCAACACAAACTTGGAAAGAAAAACAATAAAAGACAGTCATTTTAAAACTTCTCAAAATATCAAAACAGTTAAGGCGTTAACTTTACTGCTCAAAAAAATGTTACATGCTGGTCAAGCTTCCATTCTGACAGTCTTATCTGTGATGCTGCACCGACCCTCCAATAGGCATCATACGCATGGCTACAGACCAAGGACACTAGTGAACATGATAGGAAAGATGTCAACAGCTGAAAAGATTTGTAGGAACTGCTAAAATTTACGAACCGCAAACAACAGATCATGAGTGATCTGCTCTCAAGAGCACCTGAGTCCTATTATTGAAACTCAGCATTACTCTCAGCACAATTTTGGTCCGAATTCCCCTGTCCCTACGGGAGGACAAATTCACATTTCTGCAACATCTTAAGATCTCAAACACAATAGATATTTAACCAAAGAAATCATGACCGTGTACATCACAACAAGTGCTTTCTGTGATAAACAGTCCAATATGACTAACCTTATTGTTATTTGCAATGTTCGTACTGCAACTTTATTTAGTTTCCAGTGACAAATGTCATAAAACATCAACTTTACACTTTGCAAAAGAAGTGACCTAGATTCTGGAGCTCACAGGCCCTACACAAATGTTTGTGCTGTGAACGTAGGCAGTTCATCCGTGCGTACATCTCGTGTAGTAATAGTGCTGCGTGCAGCACAAAGCTGTGCGACAAGTGCTCTTTCTAGCGAGGCAACATTGTGAGCTATCAAGGAAGAGCAAGAGAAACACCCCAACATTGGTGCATATGGGCAAGCAGGCAGATGTAAGAAAATATGCACGAAACATCTCTGACACTAACTCTCTGGCATTTTCATGGATGTTTGAATAAACACGTTGAATTCGTATTGAATGCTACGATGATCTTCTTTCGTGATCATGACAATGTTATGTGCAGCAGGGAAGGTCACAAATAGTGTGCCAGCCTGATGACATTGATTTATAACACGATCTTTCTTTTTAAACGGCTGTGGCAAGAGATCACTTGATCTGTGCAAACTACTTGCATGCTGGCACACTGTAACTCAGCCCTCTACCAACCTTCTTTACCTAAAAAATTTTTCCTCTGTGATTTTTCACCCATACACTAGGAACATCTCTAGCTCAGCTAAATTGCTGACTCATGTATAACGCAACTTTCCTATCTTTTCTTACTCCAAGTATATCTGCGTCATTGAACTTGCCTTGTTGAAAATTTCACCCAATGCATGCTGGCACCATCTGGTGCTGCGCTGTGCTACCACATTCCACAATATAAGCCATTTCGTGCAGGTGTACGGCACCAGCCTATTTCATGCATCCTTTCCACAATTTGTTTCATATCCGTGAAAACAGCCCACATGCACCACAGGCAATGACGGGGATTTCCCTTACAGCCCGCTCTTGGGCCAGTGTTAAGACAAAGCCAGTCAGCCAGCAGCAGCCGCACAGCCCACCTGAGGCCGGGAGGGCTGCCGCTACGCTGGGAGACACACCATCTTGCGCGGTGGTGGGAGTGGCGGGGGGTGGCCGGTGGTGCGTGCGCAGTGCAGCAGCAGCAGCCGCAGCCGAGGTCGGTGTCGTCGTGATGGTGCCGGCGGGCCGGTGGTTGGCCGAGGGCTGCTGGGGCCCGCCTCCCAGCTGCATCAGCAACCCTCCTCCTTCCTGGCGGTGATTGGACAGAGGACCGGCCGGCGGCACCCTCTCAGAGCCAGGGGGCGGTGCAGCTGCCGTTGGGGGCGTGGCCCCTTCTTCAGAGGACGAGGGCGAGGAGGTGTTAGTCGGGGGCTGGTCTCGCAGGCAGGGCAGGCAGGGAAACAGCGGGGAGTGCCGCGAGGGGGGCGTGCGCAGTCGACGGCACTCACGGTTATTGTTCGCAGCGGAGGAAGACGTCGAGGCGCCGCCGCTCGCCGTTGGGGACTGCTGCCGCTGGTGGAGGCGGTGGTGGTGGGAAGGGCTAGCTGACGACACACCTGGGGTGGGACTGGCATCGCAGGGCTGTGATGCGCTGCTGTTGCCAAGTAACTGCTGCTGGGATGACTGGGAGCCCTGCGGGCTGACCGTCGCCAGCTGGCCACTGCCTGGAGAAATGCAGCCACCACCCCCTCCAACGCTGCCATTGCCTTGCACCGCACTCATACCAGAGCCAGCTGAGCCTGTAAACACAGGTACAAAAAAATCGTCTGCGTTAAATCCCAATGCAGGAGTGGTGCCAATAATGATCACAATAAACAAGGAAGCATCCAGATAAACATACTGGCCACACCGGTATAATGAAAATAGGTCCAACCATAGTTTGATATTGCCACCTAGAGTTGTGAGCCGGCAAGCCCTAGCGAACCGAAAAGGGCAAAGAGAACGAAGAAGAAGTCTGTGTTTTGTTATTTAAAAGATACATGCTCGTGTCTTACTGCCCCGCTGTTCCTGTCTTGTCTTCACGGCTCTTGGTGCGTGACAAACTGGTGGAGGTACGGGCTATCGATCCCCGTACCTCTCGCATACTATCGTCGCTTTATTGAAAACTTCTCTAAGATTGCCGAGCCACTCATCAGACTTACACATGATGACACCCCAGTTCTGTGGACTGACGAACAAGCGACTGCCTTTGCGAAACTGCAATATCAATTGTCTTCCCCTCCTGTACTTGGTCATTTCGATGAGGACACTGACACAGAGGTGCGCACTGACGCAAGCAATATTGGTCTCGGAGCTATCTTGGTGCAAAAACAAGATGGGACCGAACATGTGATTGCCTACGCGAGCCGCACTGTATCACGTGCCAAAACCGACTATTCAACGTCAGAGAAAGAATGTCTCACGGTAATATGGGCGATTACAAAGTTCAGGCCTTATCGCTATGAGCGCCCATTTAAAGTTGTGACTGATCACCACGCTTTATGTTGGTTGGCTAACCTCCAAGACCCCTCTGGGCGATTAGCACGATGGAGTCTGCGACTTCAGGAGTTCGATGTCACCATCGTATACAAGTCGGGTAGAAAGCATGAAGCCGCCGACACGCTATCACGAGCACCTCTGGAATCGAACCATACAGCTGTAGAAGATGACAGTGCCTTCCTGGGGACTTTCAGTGGCGCGGACCTCCTCTGTAAGCAACGAGCGGACCCCGAGTTAAGGCCCATCATCAATCATTTAGAAGGCAACACCACGTCTGTTTCTCGTCTACTTTCCCGTACGTTGCCGTCATTTTGCTTACGACATGGCATATTATACAAGAAAAACACCGGTGTCGGCAGCAGATCTTAATCTTCTAGTCGTTCCTCAAGACCTTCATAATGACATCCTATTAGCCTGCCACGATGAGCCGACATCCGGCCATCTGGGATACTACTCACGGACGCTCTACCGGGTACAACAGCTATATTTCTGGCCAAAACTCGCAGCTTGTGTCAAACGCTACGTGAAAGGATGCCGCGAATGTCAGCATCACAAGTCACCAACTGTAAAGTCTGCAGGCCTCTTACAACCCATTGACCCACCACGTAAGCCATTTGACCAAGTTGGGATGGACCTCCTCGGATTGTTTCCTTTGTCTCCCTCTGGAAACAAGTGGATCATCGTCGCAGCTGATTGCTTGACGCGCTACGCTGAAATGAAGCCACTGCCACGCGGTACAGCATCTGAAGTCGCCCAGTTTTTCATGCACCACATATTACTTCATCATGGCGCCCCGTCATTCATCACTGACCGAGGGACAGCGTTTACGGCAAAGCTGTTGGACGACATCTTCAAGCTCAGTTACACAAACCACCGTAAGACAACCGCATACCACCCCCAGAGTAACGGCTTTACAGAAAGGCTAAACAAAACGCTGGCGGACATGATTTTTATGTATGTGAATGAGCAGCATAAAATGTGAAACGAGATCCTGCCGTACGTAACGTTTGCGTACAACACAGCAACCCAGGAAACGACAGCATTCGCACCCTTCCACCTCGTTTTCGGTCGAGACGTGCAAACCATGCTACTAGTGCTAGCCGCCATGATTCCTTCTGACATCGACCAGCACGAGTTGCTAACTCCTGATGTCGAGGATTACATTCAACGTGCAGAGGAAGCACGTCAACTAGCTTGCGTGTACATAAGATCGCAGCAATGTAAAGACGCCCTACCGTACAATATCCACCATCGACCAGTCACCTATCAACCTAGCGACCAAGTGTGGGTTTGGACTCGTTAGACGGCGAGGTCTCAGCGAGAAACTCCTGAGCAAGTACTTCGGACCCTACAAAGTATTACGGCGGTTGAACGAGGTCAACTATGAAGTCATTCCAGGCGGTGGCTCGGCAACGACCCAGCGCTACTCACCACAACAGAGACTGTGCATGTCGTCTGCCTAAAGCCTTATTTTATGTGGTAATACTCGCCTTATTGTGCCCGGGCAGCAAACATTTTCTTTTTTTTTTACGTTGTCCGTAAGGTCTCGAATGAAGTTTGACGTGTGTTAATGTTTTTTTTTTTATGACCAACCACAGACTTTTTCTTTTTTTTTTTTTGCACCTGCATATGCCCTATGCACTAGAAGCATCGTTTCTCCCTTTATATTTTTTTCCCTTATGGGCCCTGCTGTCTCCTTGTGTATGAGCATCAAGTCGATGCTCTAATGGGAGGGGGAATAATGCCACCTAGAGTTGTGAGCCAGTAAGCCCTAGCGAAATGAAAAGGGCAAAGAGAACGAAGGAGAAGTGTGTGTTAGCGCTTCGTTTAAAAGATACACACTTGTGTCTTTCTGCCCCGCTGTTCCTGTCTTGTCTTCACGGCTCTTAGTGCGTGACAATATGATATTAGACTAATGCTGGGCTGAAAGTGTACTAGAGGCACTCGAGTCCGGGCCGTACAACATGCATGCAGGCTTTGTTCAGTGAAAACATGGTTGACAGTGCTTCAAGGCACTGTCAACAACAAACTGCTGACTTCGCTCACACTCATAGGATCATTAAGCTAACTGCTGGCGAACGATAAACAAATGTGCAGCCCCTTTAAACATTGTTCACACAATGAGTGATATCAGATTATAAATGACACAAACAAGCTAAAAAAAAAGCTGCTCAGTTAGAGCCTACATTAGGAAAGTCATCAGGTGTGAGTCATTGACACTCACCAGGTGAGGTTTGCAGCTTGAGATGGGGAAGTGGGCTTTCGTACTGCGTTCTTCGGTTGACATGGCTGCAATAAGTGACAGCACATGAGACACACTGCAACTTCTCAAAATGTCAAAACACGCTCTCAATTTACAACAGGCAACCCAGAACTCACTCTATGTAATACGTCCCATAGTGTGGGTCGTCAATCCTCTCCCAGCCATACGGAAGCTCTGCATGTGGTAAACAAAAAAACAGACAGACAGACAAAAGAGCACATTAGCCAGGGCCACGAATGTGAGAAAAATGCAGTGTGCAGAGATGCAAGCCTTACGCACCTCAAGGCACTCACCTTCTTAATGAGAGGATTAGCGATACCATGCGAGTTAGAAGGAAGGTTATTTCGCATAAGCACCAAGCCACAGAGGCAAGCAGGCTCCATCGCCGAGAGAGACTCACCGTACTCCCCGTCATACGACACTCGCGACTTGCTCAACCTAGGGTCGTGCCACTGCGATGTGTTCGTGTCGTGGCTGAAACAAGGTGAAATACAGGAAAACATATAAATCTAATGCCCCCTGTTCTAAATTTCTGGAGCTCTCCACTACAGTATAACTCATTGTGACATGTTTGTTGGGTTTGGAGTGGGATATTCCAGATATTCTCATCATCAAATTCCACACGCCTGCTCAAGAGCCATAAAACCACACCAAACCACAATTGACCCAATGGCATACAAAGCAGCAAGGAATCTAGAGCTACAAAAAAGCAGCTTTTTTTGGGAAGCTTAGAGACACAAGCAGGAGCCACATAGCCGCAGACACTTCTGCTCAGTGAGGTGCCCAAAATTTTTTATCCACATGAAAACAACTGGTGTGCTATGAGGCCAGGAAAAAAAATCTATGCATGCGGGGGAACTCAAATTCATCGTATAATGATTACCTGAAAAACAAAATAGAATTCAGGGGTATCCAACACAACTCCTAGCTACAGCAGAACTTCAATTTTACGTCGGCCGGCTTCGCGACGACCCGCATTCTACAACAAATCAATTTTGTCCCGGCAAAATTCTCATACAAGTTATGCATTAAAAACCTTGGTTAAACGACGCAACATCACGCTAACCCCACATCTTACGACGACTTTTAGATTTCGTCTGATAGAAAAAAACCACCTTTACTCAAATCAAACGTCCACCAAATATTCATAAGTGCAAAATATGAACTTGCATTCCCCTAGGTTTACAATTAGAAAAGTGGAGAGTGAGACAGCATGATGTCTTCTTAAAATGGAACATTTATTCTCCTGGAAGTTCATGCACTCCTGCATACGCCTCGATTGCGTGAGTACGTAGCCGGGGTCGTTACCTAGTCAAGCTCTATTCACACACAGTAGCTTCAGCCGGACGAAAAGTTGATATTTTCACATTTTCGGTTCGTGCAAACTCTTCCTGGTCTTGATAGAGCTGATCTCCTGCCTTTGTCGCACTCGCAGTCACAGACTTGCACACGCATAAGGACGCAACGCAGCTGTTTTCACCCTGCGGAATTACTTTCACCTGACATCAATGTTTATAATAAGAGCGGGACACCATTCGTTGCACTTTACAAGGCACCAAATTACAACGTGCACAGCTCAATTGTGCACGAAAGCTCCATGCATTCTATGCAAACTTGTGGTTCGTTGCCGTTACGTGAATGCGATGACACTGCGTCTGACTCTTCTGACGGGAAGCTGTTGGCAACGTGGTTTCAGTTTGACACGCAGGCAATTTTTGTACTTTATTTAGTGGTAGAAAGATGCAGGTTGAATTCAATTTCTTTGAAGTTTCAGAATAAAGATGCCTTCACACCTCATTCAACTAAGCAAAGCTGCCATTATCTGCCACTGGCAAGAATGACTTAAATCTACCTGTCTTGCAAAGGCACAAGGTCGTGCGTGCTGTGGGCTTATTCTGGCAGTCTGTACCCGCTTTTTGGGCAGGACAGTGTGTTACTGCCTATAATCTTAGTGTTTCAATTATACGACGCCCAGGTTATACAACGGTTTTGCCTAGTCCCCTAAAAGTCATATAATCAGGGTTCCACTGTGTACTAAAACCAGAACAGGGCACTTGCAAGACGCAGCCGGTGGTGCAGCGCTTATAGTGCTGGACTGCTGATCTAAAGGTCATGGTATCAAACCACGGCCATGGTAGCCACATTTTCATAAAGTCAAATGCGATAGGCCCGTGTGCTTAAATTTGTCTGAGGCAGGCACACGCTGAGCTTCGCTTTCACACATTTTCCCGACAAAGAAAGGGCTCCTAATTTTTGTCATAATCTTGCTGTACTGGGGTTGCTCCCAGGATTTATAGAAATACCTCCCTCGCTGAAATGTATCCCCACCCTCCCCCTTACTTCAAAGCTTGGCAAAAGAACCTGCAAAGTATTTTTCATTAAACAAAGACTTCTTAGTTGTTCATATTCATTCTATGTGTTGAGTACTATTAGTAGCACAGCGTTCTATCTCAAGCAAATCAATATGACCGTTCTAAAGGGCCCGTAAACCACCTCCGATATTTTTCAAGCATTTTAAGTAAACGTGTGCATCGTGTGCAAAATGCTGTCGCGATCAACGATTTTGCACGTGGTAGCGCTACGAGTCGCCGGCACGCCACAAATTCCAGAAAACAATCTCTCCTCCTTTCCGGGCCTTTCGGGCCTCTGCGCGACGCGCCGAGCCAAATATGCTGTGAGTGGTCGGGCAAGAGCCCATGATTTCCAATCAATCTGCAAGAGGCTGTCCGCACTGCTTGTTGCACGTGTTACCCATATGCATGCAACACCTGCGGGGCACAGCAGGTCCCCGTACGGGTCCATCCTGTTGGCGATTTTTTGAAGGCGTGCGTGCAACGCAGGGTCCGTACCGGCACGATTACAGCAGCCACGGTTCCCCAACAAGCACGCAACTGATGGAGTCGACGGCCGGAGTTGCAGCAACCTGAAGTAGACAGTGTTTCAAGCAGCGCATCAGCGATGACGTATGCCACGCAAGATTGGCAGGGGCATGAGAGGGGCGCTCGGCGAGAGGGCAAAGCGGCATGGGAGAGGATACCAGCGGAGAGAAGCGCAGGAGACAGTGAAAAGTGGGGTTGTCACGGTTTCGGTAATCAAACAGGTCTAACTCCACTATAACTGCACCGTTTCAAAAAATTGTCACGGCTCCATGTTCGTCATACACTCGTGCACAATTTCTCCAGCACAACTGAATTTCAACCTCTGGGTGGTTAACGGGACCTGTACTCGTAGATGTGTGCACTTCAGCACGTTTTTTGACAATGAAAGCATAAAAGTCACAGCTTTGCCACAAAGGCGAAGCAATGAACATGACAGCACCAAATGGGAAGGTCACGCGAAGAATGGAAAGCAGATTGTAACGTGCTCCACATTTCTCACGCACAAATGATGCATAAAACATACTCACAAATACAGATGCACACGAATAAGCATCTCAGTTGTTCCTTCGCTGTGTCTGAAAAGCACGTGCTTTTCCCAAACATAGACTACGATGATAGTAGTGACCTTTCTGCGTTCAGTAACTATAACAGAATCTTTCCACGCAAAACCCGAGGCCAGCCAAGACGTACGATCTACCCCACTGAGAGATAAGTGTCGGCAAGGGAGCGTTGCTCTCTGCTCTAAATGGGGCTAAGTACGCGTGGGAGATGAGAGCGCGCGCCGCTGCGAGACGTGGTGACGCATGCTCATTGCGACATCTTGCTGGTAATGCTGAAAACACGATGATACCCCCCCCCCCCCTCGATATGCCCGTCCGCAGCGGTAAGTGGTAGATATAAGTAGCTTTCCATTTAAACGTTGAAGGACGCGCTCCTCGGTGGCTCAGTGGTTAACGCCTCGCACCCACGATTCAGAGGACCTAAGTTTGATTCCGCACGCCGGAGTCTCTTTTTGGATTTTCTTTCTTTCTTGAATTTTCATATATATTGCCACTTGGCCGCTAGGTACGGCAAGCGCAAGCCATGGCTGCCCGATAGAATGGAAGACGATGTTCTGAAGCAGCGTGCACTCTGGTTAGTTGTTGATTAGTGAAGCAGCCATCTTGCCAGTTTTTGGTTTTTGGTGCGTCTCCCCGCCGGCTCAGTTCTTTCGAGTTGAAGACCTTTTGTAGCACGTGACAACTGGTGGAGCCGCTGGGTAACCCCCAGCCGATGTTCCAAACGCCTCCTGGTAGCCCTGTACCTGCTGTGACAACACCTGTTCACCGCTCAAGCCGAAGACTCTGAGGACTACCTCCTGAGCGTGGACATCTTCCCGAGATGACGTCTGTCACACCCCCGAACGCTAGGATAGGCGCTGCAGCCTCCAACGCACCGGAAAGTGCTGCAGCCACGCCTCATACGCTGTGGAAGCCACGTGTGCCAAAGGTGTTCCACGGTTCCGTCTTGGAGGATGTCGAAGACTGGCTGGCTCAGTTCGAACGGGTCACCGATTACAATGGTTGGACCGACTTTGACAAGATGAAAAACGTGTATTTGAGCTTGGAGGATGGCGCTCGTACTTGGTACAAAAACTGTGAGCCTTTTCCCTCGTGGAGCATCTTTTTTCAATGCTTGCTGGCAAGTTGGGCCAATCTTGATCTCCGTGAACGAGCCAAGCGAGCGATTCAGTCGCGCCTCCAAATGCCGAATGAAAGTGTCATGATGTACGTCGAGGACATGACGAGCCTCTTTCGTCGAGCCGACCCCGACATGGCGGAAGAAAAGAAGGTCCGTCATTTAATGCAAGGAGTGAAAGAGCAGCTTTTCGCTGGCCTCGTTCGCTGTCCCCCAAAGACAGTGGCGGAATTTTGACCGAAGCCACAACTATGGAACAAGTGCTGCAGCAGCGCTCTACTTAGTACGACCGGCAAGTGAGTGTCGCTTTGTCAGTAGGTTAGATCGGAGGTTCAGGAAGCAGCATCAACATCGAGTCTCGATGCGACCTCATTTGATTGGTGGTGCGCGACGAACTACGAAAGATTCAGTGCCAGTCCCAACCTACGGCAGGGTCTATTTGCAGCCTCGTCAGAAACAAAGTACGACAGGCTCTTCAAGTGCCATCTTCCAGTTATGTCCCGCCTGTCCCGACGGAGCCACATCGTGCATCATACGGAGAAGCTGCCAGTCGATATATTCCTGCTTCCCCGCACTTCGTTAATCCTATGCCTCAGGATGCGATTCTTTCGCTGCGGCCAATTCAGCACTAAGAAAATAGACAGCCGCTTCCCAGAAGATCTGATGTATGGCGCACACCAGACAGACGACCACTGTGTTATCACTGTGGTGAAGCTGGACATGTGTACCGGGAAAGTCCCTATCGTCGCCTCGGACTACAGGGTTTTGCCGTTGACTCGCCATGGCCGACATTCGGCGAAAGACCGAAAGCTATTGAAAAATACCTTTCACAACAACGCATGCCACTGCGGCGGCAGTCGCGATCTCCATCCCCAAGGCGATTTTCTCCAAATTTTCGGAGCCTCCCAGGGGCGGCGCCGGTGCGCTCGCCATGCCCTAGGCGAGAAAACTAACGACAGCGACCTTCGGTAGCGAGGCCGTTGACACTCGACGCAAGCAAGGCCTCCCACCGACGCAAGCACGAACTCGGAGCGATTGCCCGACGACAGCGACGAAAGCCAGAAGCAGATTTTCTTTGGATATACATGTGGTAGTCGACGGTCACCACGACGTTAGTGCATTATTGGACACAGGTGCGGACTATTCGATCATGAGCAGAAAACTAGCAGCGCACATAAAGAAAGTTGTTACGCCTTGGTACGAAGCTCAAATTCGTACTGCCCGCGGGCACATAGCCACTCCAATCGGCATGTGCACTATTAGAGTGAGCATTCGGCGACGTACGTTTCTCGCCAGCTGCCTCGTACTTCGTGACTGTTCCCGAGACCTAATCCTGGGAGTCGACGTTTTGCGGGAGCACGGCGCTATTATCGATCTTCGAGAGCGTACCGTGACGTTTTCGACAGCTGGATCCTCCGACAAATCTGACGACATCTGTGACAGGACGTTTCTCGTTTCTGCCAACAGCATCATGTTGCCTCCGCGTTCAAGCGTCCTAGTTGATGTGGTGTCTGACAAGTTACGGGATGGTGAGGTTGTCGCCGAAGGCAACTTGGCACTTTTGTTCGCGCTAGGTGTCTGCGCTGCATGCAGCCTCGTCACGCTTTATGGCGGGCACTGTGCCTTACTTGTGACTAATTTCAGTAACGAGTACCGACACTTGTTTCGTGATACCGCCATCGCTTTCGCCTACCCCATCGCAGACCTTTCTGAATGCTTCGCACCTACATCAGCCGACGATGGGCTTCGACCGACACCAAGCTACGTGACTTCCCTAGCCAAAGTTGATGTCAACTCGACCCTCTCCGAACAACAACAGACTGAGCTATGTGAACTGGTATATCAATTTAAAGAGTGCTTCGCGTCCACCTCAAAGGTTCGTCAGACACCGATCACCAAGCACCAAATATTTACGTATACCGATGCCTCACCCATAAAACAACACCCTTACCGCGTTTCGGCAATGGAACGTGACGTCATAAATGCTCAAGTCGAAGAGATGTTGCAAGATGACGTTATCCAACCTTCGAAGAGTGCCTGGTCATCTCCGGTCGTGCTCGTGAAGAAAAAAGATGGATCGCTGCGCTTCTGTGTGGACTACAGAAAACTTAACAGCGTGACTAAAAAAGACATCTATCCGCTGCCTCGCATCGATGATTCCCTCCACAGACTGCGGCGGGCCAAGTATTTTTCATCGATAGACTTGACAAGTGGCTACTGGCAGATCGAAGTTGATGAACGAGATAGTGAAAAAACCGCCTTCGTTACACCGGATTGCCTATATGAATTCAAAGTGCTTCCCTTTGGCCTCTGTTCTACACCTGTGACATTCCAGAGAATGATGGACACTGTTCTTACCGGTCTAAAGTGGCACACGTGCCTAAGTTTATCTGGATGATGTGGTGTTTTCTGCCACCTTTGAGGAGCACCTGAAGCGTCTGCAGAATTTGCTGGAAGCGCTCCGCTCTGCTAACCTGACACTGAAGCCAGAAAAATGCCACTTCGGTTACAAGGCACTTAAGTTTCTCGGCCATGTTGTCAGTGCGGATGGTATTCGACCAGACCCTGACAAAAGTATCACCGTGGCCTCGTTTTTTGTGCCACGTGATAAAAAGGCAGTACGTCGCTTTCTAGGGCTCTGAGCATACTATCGCCACTTTATAGCCAACTTTTCTAGGATTGCTGAACCGCTCACTCAACTCACTCGTGAAGATGTTCCATTCGTCTGGGAGGAAGACCAGGAAGCAGCTTTCTCTGAACTACGGGAGTGTTTGCAGACACCTCCAGTCCTCGCTCACTCTGACCAAGACGCTGATACTGAAATTCATACTGACGCCAGCAACGTGGGTCTTGGTGCTGTCCTCGTCCAACTACAAGAGGGCACAGAGCGAGTGATAGCGTACTCTAGCCGCCCTCTTTTTCACGCCGAGGTCAACTACTCCACGCCAAAAAAAGAGTGCCTCGCTGTTGTATGGGCCACGATGAAATTTAGGCCTTACCTTTACAGACGCCACTTCAAGGTTGTGACCGACCATCATTCATTGTGTTGGTTAGCCAACCTACGGGACTCGTGTGGGCGACTGGCACGATAGAGTCTTTGTCTGCAGGAATACGATTTCACGATCGCTTACAAATCGGGTTGCAAGCACGAAGATGCTGATTCATTGTCCCGTGCACCTGTCGAAGGTTGTGGCCACGACACCGAGGATGACGGTGGTTTCCTTGGGGCCCTTACTACAACGGATCTGATTACACGACAGCGCGCGAACGACGAAATTCGCGCAGTTATCGAAAACCTTGAAGGACGCAACTCTTCCATACCTCGATGTATTTCTCGAGGTCTGTCATCGTTCTGTCTGCGAGATGGGGTCCTGTATAAGAAAAACTCCAAAGGCAATGAGAGAACCTATCTTCTAGTTGTGCCAACTGACATGCGTGACGACATTCTTCTCGCCTGCCACATGAGCCCACATCTGGTCACTTAGGTTCCTCTCGAACTCTCGCTCGAGTCCGACAAGCGTACTACTGGCTGTCACACCGGTCCCGTTAATTAGGGAGGCGATCGCCGGGCTAATTCCAAGAGCCAAAGTATTGGCCCCCCGAACCGCACCACGAAAGCGTGGACAATTTAGAAGTGGTCCTTATTGGTGTGCCAGCAGACGCCGGTTGTGGCCCAAAGAACAAGTCAGAGCCGAGAGTTGATAAACAAACAAATTATATTCTCAATAATGGCAGATCGAAACAATACACAAAAATGCACACTCCACAATAGTTGCATACAATATGTCACCAATCAAACTAATCAATCAACGTACTACACAATACAATCAGCCACACTTGAAACAACGGACACGGACAACAATACGAGCTACAATGCAGTCGCATGCATTGAACAACCAAGACACTTAAAGACTAAAGAGATAGAAAACCTATTCAGTCCAAAGTTCTTGGAACCAAAGTCGAGATGATACTCTTCCGAGAATCACTCACTCAAAGTCCAGCGTTGTTGTCGTTCCGCAGCCCTCGAAGTTTCTCTTCCAGGAAACCTCCCGTCTTCAATTGGCCACTCTTCAAACTTCAACTTCTTCGCCGGAACACGTCGGCTTCACACCCGCAGCTGTTGCCACGCATCTTCGCTCGATAGAGGTAAACACACGCTCTTGCCTGTAGCCCGAGCCTTCACCCCTCAGGTGGAAATCCTCTTCATCTCCGGCTTCGTCCCTACGGACCAAAACCTTCGCCGACTACACGGCGGAATCCCTACGCGCTCTGGCGCTCACTTCCGTCTCCTCCTCATCTCTCATCTCGGCTGCTCGGTTAAATACCTTGCGTGCGACATTCCAGATGTTTCTCGTCATTTCGTCGGCGCGATACGCAGCGAAGGCTGGGAAGAGGGCGAGACGGTTAGAAGTTCCTCCGCGTCGCATGACTCAACTCGGCGTGGCCCCGCCCCCTTCGTTCTAGAAAAATCGCGGGCTTCCTGGGGCGCCGATGTGGGGTAAGGAGGTTCGTCTGCGAAGCCATGCTTCTGCGGGGAGAGCGCGCGCCCGGGAGCCTTGGATGTTTGTTTTCTTTTTTTCTCTTTTTTTTTCTTTTGACCTCGCAGCGTTTCTCCCGCCCGTGGTCGCAAGAATTTGGCGGCGCGCTTATTTTTAGCGCTCGTTCTGTGACACTGCCCCCCACTTTAAGAATATTATCTCATAATATTCAAGACCACACAAACGAGCGCGAAAAGTCACCACACACTCTCACAGACTGTAACACAATCCGTCGCTCATGACACTTCACATTCACAATATATCACTCAATACGATTGGACATTACATTCAATCTCACACACATGAAATATAACCTCAGGTACATGACTACAACACTTCATCACACATTCCAAACAATACAAACGTACAAAGTTCTGTCTTTACAATGATTATACAACACTATACATCACATCATCGCACAGAACACTTTGACTCGCTCGACATACACTTGAGACACAGGATAACAAGAACACAACATATGTCACTCAGCCCTGCCAGACAGATTCCGATTCCACCTCCGCACCTATCCTGTGTACTTCGAGCAGCGCTTGCGCCCCTTTTTGCGGTGCTCGCTCGATCTCTTCTTGTGTTTCCACGTTCTTTTTCGGCGAGCCCTTTCCAACGACAATATCTGAGGCGTCGTCTCAGCCATCGTTGTCTCTTCCGACACCGTTAACGCGTCATTACATTCGACGGGTCCTGTCTGTTTATTTACCCGCTTGATCATGCCTCTGCATTTTGCCCGGCTGGCCAACTCCGTCTCCTTTACACTGTCGGTCGGTTGAGGTCGTGCCGACGTAAGTCCGGTTGCTCGGCCCGTGAACTTATTCGACACGACCGTCTTCTCCTTCGCTATCTCTTGCGCCGCGGCTTCGCGTCGGGCTCTAGTGAGATCCGTCACGGGATGCTCCTCCACTGTATCTCGCGGCCGCTGTGTTGGCGAGGGCTCTATCTTCGGGTCTTCTCCCAAACATTCTGGATCACTTGGCCCTCGCGCCCCGTCGATGTTTCCGATGACAAGGTCATACAGGGGGGTCGTCATGCATAACGCAGTAACCTTCCCGCTGAAGTATGGGGTTTCAACCTCAATTTCTGCTTCGGGAAGCATCCGAACCGTACGGTCAATTAGGCAAACCGGCTTCGTTCTGCCTGTCAACTCCCTTTCCCGTACCAAATTTCTCCGCACGATAACCGTGGAGCTACCGGTGTCTCTTAGAACCGTAATCTTCTTGCCCGCAACCTTTCCAGGCAGCGTTGGCATTCCCTTCGTAACACCGGTTGGCTGTTTTGACATTACAGCACCCACAATAGGAATTTTCTCCCCATTTTTCAACTCTACGAATCCATCAGTGACGGCATTATTATCAGATTTCGGTGCTGCTTGCACACAGGATACCTGGTGAGTTTGACTCACTCCGTTCCGACAAGCATCTGATTTGTGCCCAGTCTGACCACACTTAAAACATTTTACTGCCGTAGGGCTCGTAAAGATCGTTCTACAGTTTTTCGTGCGATGACCCACTCGGTTGCACAGAAAACATCGCGGAATGCTCTCTGGTGCACGCTTCTTTTTTTCGGGAGCCAATTTCTTCGAATCATCGGGACACTCCTTCTTTACCTTGGCCAAATTAGTGCCACCTTGCGCTTCCAAGAATTGATCAGCCAATTCAAGCATGTCTTCAAGTGAGTCAGCCTTCCTCTCTTTTAAGTACAGTGACAGGCTTGGGTGGCAACTAGTAAGAAATTGTTCTCTAATTAGCAGCTCTCTAAGCTCATCGTACTCCTGCGCTGTCCCTGAAAGTTCAATCCATCTGTCGAAATAATGGCAAAGTCTGGCGGCATACTGCGTAGCCGTCTCACCATCAGCTGGCTTTCCTGTCCGAAATCTGTCCCGGAATCCTTCCACAGTGAATCTAAATCGCTTCAACAAAGCGGCTTTCACCTTGGCATAGTTAGCTGCATCGGTCGGCGTCAGCCTGCCGTACACACTGAGCGCTTCACCACTCAAGCAAGTACTCAAAGCAGTTGCCCATTGCTGTTCCGGCCAATTCTGGCTCCTCGCAATCGTCTCAAATCTGTGGAGGTACGCGTCTAGGTCGTCCTTCCTTTCATCAAACGCTACGAGCAGCTTGCTTGGGTTCAAGCGGAAGCCGTTATCTTCCCGTTCGCTGCTTTCAACTCTAGCTTGGACGGGAGTTTCACTTCGCTGTTGCAACCGGAGCCGCTCGAGTTCCATCTCGTGCTGCCGCTGCCGCTCCCTTTCCTCTCTTTCTTCTTTCAGCTGTCGCTCCTTTGCCTCTCTTTCTTCCTTCAGCTGTCGCTCCCTCGCTTCTCTTTCTTCTCTCGCCCTTTCGGCTGCCAACTTCTCTCTCTCCAGCTCCAACTTCAATTGCTGCTCTCTTTCTTCCTTCAGCTGTCGCTCCTTTGCCTCTCTTTCTTCTTTCAGCTGTCGCTCCATTGCTTCTCTTTCTTCTCTCACCCTTTCGGCTGCCAACCTCTCTCGTTCCAACTCAGTTTCTTTTTCTGCTTTGGCTTTTTCGACCGCCAACCTCTCTCGTTCCAACTCAGCTGCTTCCGCAGGGCGCGGGTTCGAATCCCGGCTGCGGCGGCTGCATTTCCGATGGAGGCGGAAATGTTGTAGGCCCGTGTGCTCAGATTTGGGTGCACGTTAAAGAACCCCAGGTGGTCTAAATTTCCGGAGCCCTCCACTACGGCGTCTCTCATAATCATATAGTGGTTTTGGGACGTTAAACCCCACATATCAATCAATCAAATCAACTCAGCTGCTTTTTCTTCCTTGGCTCTCTCAGCTGCCAACCTTTCTCTCTCCACCGCCTCTTTCTCCTTCTGGCTTACCCATTTCCGTAGTTCGGCGCCGGAAAGACCCATCTTCTCACCAAGCGCAACTAACTTTTCGAGATCCATTGTGTCTCGCAACTCGCAAATAAAACCTTGCCACGTGCAAAAAGTATCTGCCTAAATCAGTCTATCGGAACACTCCCCTGCACTCGTTAACGAGAACACTGAACAATACACAAAATCGTTCCGATAGCACTATCAACAACTCGAGGCTCTTTCTCACTACTTTGGACACACTGTGCACCAAAAGGTCCTGTCGCGGACGCCAGATTAATTGTCACACCGGTCCCGTTAATTAGGGAGGCGATCGCCGGGCTAATTCCAAGAGCCGAAGTATCGGCCCCCCGAACCGCACCACGAAAGCGTGGACAATTTAGAAGTGGTCCTTATTGGTGTGCCAGCAGACGCCGGTTGTGGCCCAAAGAACAAGTCAGAGCCGAGAGTTGATAAACAAACAAATTATATTCTCAATAATGGCAGATCGAAACAATACACAAAAATGCACACTCCACAATAGTTGCATACAATATGTCACCAATCAAACCAATCAATCAACGTACTACACAATACAATCAGCCACACTTGAAACAACGGACACGGACAACAATACGAGCTACAATGCAGTCGCATGCATTGAACAACCAAGACACTTAAAGACTAAAGAGATAGAAAACCTATTCAGTCCAAAGTTCTTGGAACCAAAGTCGAGATGATACTCTTCCGAGAATCACTCACTCAAAGTCCAGCGTTGTTGTCGTTCCGCAGCCCTCGAAGTTTCTCTTCCAGGAAACCTCCCGTCTTCAATTGGCCACTCTTCAAACTTCAACTTCTTCGCCGGAACACGTCGGCTTCACACCCGCAGCTGTTGCCACGCGTCTTCGCTCGATAGAGGTAAACACACGCTCTTGCCTGTAGCCCGAGCCTTCACCCCTCAGGTGGAAATCCTCTTCATCTCCGGCTTCGTCCCTACGGACCAAAACCTTCGCCGACTACACGGCGGAATCCCTACGCGCTCTGGCGCTCACTTCCGTCTCCTCCTCATCTCTCATCTCGGCTGCTCGGTTAAATACCTTGCGCGCGACATTCCAGATGTTTCTTGTCATTTCGTCGGCGCGATACGCAGCGAAGGCTAGGAAGAGGGCGAGACGGTTGGAAGTCCCGCCGCGTCGCATGACTCAACTCGGCGTGGCCCCGCCCCCTTCGTTCTAGAAAAATCGCGGGCTTGCTGGGCCGCCGATGTGGGGTGAGGAGGTTCGTCTGCGAAGCCATGCTTCTGCGGGGAGAGCGCGCGCCCGGGAGCCTTGGATGTTTGTTTTCTTTTTTTCTCTTTTTTTTTCTTTTGACCTCGCGGCGTTTCTCCCGCCCGTGGTCGCAAGAATTTGGCAGCGCGCTTATTTTTAGCGCTCGTTCTGTGACACTGGCCTAAGCTTTTTGCATCCGTAAAGCGATACGTGAAAAGATGCCGGGAATGCCAACGCCGCGAGTCCCCGCCACTGAACCCCGTAGGGCTTCTTCAACCAATAGAACAACCTAGAGCGCCATTCGATCAAATAGGAATGGATTTACTGGGGCCCTTTCCGCTATCATCTGCCAGCAACAAGTGGACCGTAGTAGCCACCGACTATTTGACGAATACGCCGAAACAAAAGCACTACAACGCGCTACGGCTTCCGACGTCGGCCAATTTTTTATGGACCAGATCGGTCTTCGACATGGCGCCCCGTCGTGCGCCATGTCGAAGACAGAGGAACAGCATTCACGGTCCAACTCATTCATGACGTATTCAAGCTCAGCTACACGAGCCATCGCAAGACCACGGCATATCATCCGCAGAGCAACGGCTTGACAGAGAGACTCAATAAGACCATCGCTGACATGTTATCGATGTACGTAGATGTCCAGCATAAGGCCTGGGACCAGGTGCTACCGTACGTCACATTCGCGTACAATACTGCCGTCCAGGAAACTATGCGATTCACGCCTTTCCGTCTTGTATATGGATGTGAGGTCCAGACCATGCTGCACGCGATGCTTCCACATAATTGCGACGGTTTGATCACTCCTGACGCTGTGCAGCTTACCCAATACGCCAAAGAAGCACGCCAGTTAGCACGCCTACACATTACGCACCAGCAGAGCCCAGACGCATGCTGCTACAACGCTCGCCATCGACAAAATGAATACCGTCCAGGCGATCAAGATTGGGTGTGGACTCCAGTCCGACGCCAGGGATTGTCAGAAAAACTGCTGAGTCGCTACTTCAGACCGTACAAAGTGTTGCGACGCATGAGCGATGTGAACTACGAGGTAGTCCCTGACGGCGCCTTCTCGCCACAGCGGCGAAGGCACTCCTCAGAGATTGAGCACGTAGTGCGACTGAAGCCGTACTTCACACAGTAGTGCCACTGCGCATGAACCTTATAGCTGTTTTTTCATGCGTGTATTTTCTGATGGTTCGACCCAACTTTGCCTTTGTGCTTTCTGAGCATCAGAGTGACGCCCATTTGTTTTTGTTTTTTTTTTCAGAGGGGGAATAATGCTACTTGGCCGCTAGGTACAGCGAGCGCAAGCCATGGCTGCCCGATAGAATAGACGACGTTCTGAAGCAGCGCGTGCTCTGGTTAGTTGTTGATTATTGAAGCAGCCATCTTGCCAGTTTTCAGTGCGTCTGCCCGCCGGCTCAGTTCTTTCGAGTTGAAGACCTTTTGTAGCACGTGCAATATAGATTCGTATACATATACACTCGAGCCTCGTTATAACAAACTTGCATCTTACATAAAAATAAGTTCGTTATATCCAAAAATTTGTTGTAAAGCTTTATTCTTAACACTAAATATATTGTGAGACTATTTTTCTAGTTACATCTGAATTTGTTATATCAACGTTTGAGTGCACAATGATTGGTACTGACGTCAACGGCAAAATCCAGCCGAGTGTGTCTATATAATTGCTATCGCAATAAAAGTGGACAGGAAGGGTTTCTATCCCTCCTACTTCTTTCATTCATTGTCAAAAACATCACGCACCGCACGCATCTACAAGTGTGAACGAGAACTAGCCCACAGCACTCACTTGATGAAGTAGGGCTCTCCGTCCTCAGTGTAGGCCTTCTCCCAGCAGGCGGGAAGCGGCTCCAGGTCGAAGGCCCCGGGGCTGGCATCTCGGGGAGGACCGGCCCCGTTGGGCTGCTGCAGCAGCCCACCCTGGGACGTTGACGGGGCCGGCTCCTGGGACTTGGCCGTCATGGCCTCCACATTGGAGCGGTTCCTGCGCCGCTTGCCTTCCGAGGACGGGTGTGCCCCGGGCAGCAGCAGGCCTTCCTCCTGCGGCTTGGGCGTGCCGTAGTGGTTGCCTGCTCACACCGCGAGCGCACCTCGGTCACGACACTGAGCTCAGAATACCAGACGTCAAATCACGGGGCTTAGCCTCTCGGAGAAAGCAGAAGCTTAGGGGAGGATGCAAGCTTGAAGAGATGAAACTTATGTGAGCACGATGTGCCGCAGTAGTCAACATTGTGCCAAGTGGACTTGTCTTTTTCAAGGCTGAAACTGCCTACCTTAGTATGTGTAGGTAACATAGGCAGTTGCAGCCTCGGAGAAGATAACCCCGCTTGCCGAAACGCTGGCTGCTGCAGCACACCGTGCCATGCTAATAAATTTTTCACCTTTCATCGTCCCTAAACAACACACATCGTGGCCACGTTCATGATCGAGTTTGTACTATGCCAGATATGTGCATAGGAGGAGACGCCGGGCAACTGTAACCATTGCATATACTATTATGCATGCAGGCTGTCCAACAGCAAAGAGCACTTACAAACAAAAATGCCTACGAGTGTTTAAGCTTGTTACAAGTAGTCATGGGCATGCATAGGGTCCCATATCAGGGAGAGCACCACAGCCTGAGAGTGCTGCACCCCTTCAACGTGCCGACGCCAGTTTTGTCAGAAAACAAAAACAAGAAAAGCTCACTTGCACAGACAGTACGATCCAGTTCCAATAAAACAAAAATATTAAAACAGCAAGAACTTTTCAGCGCAAAGTAAATGACAAATAAAAACACAAAACAAAAGAAACACCCTCCCTGCTGTTTTGTTTATAGTTCGTTTTATGTATAGTTCATTTATATTGCACTGCAAAGTTTCTGCAGTTATGGACCAATACCAACCGCCTCAAACCAAGATTCTGTTAAATGTACTCTGATATTTCACTGCTGTGGCAATGCTGCACACAAGAACTAGAGCCAAGGGCTTCGCTAAACACTTTTTTCATGGATTTTCCTTATCATAATAACTAACATATATATGAGCTTCCATGTAAAGCTTACTAATTAAAAATGTTGCACAAGTGAATTTGTACCATCTCTCTTATCCCTTCAGTCTACGTGGAAGAGGTGGCATGCCTATGCATGTAGGGCTCTGACATGCCCCAACATCTTCATACACAATCGTTTGATATTCCAGCCCAATTGGCGTCCTAACACTCCTACCTCAAATGAAACCAGAAGTCCTGAACTCCGCAACTGAAAATTCATCTAGCCAGTCCAATTTATGACCAAGAAGGCAAACACCACAGCAATGTTTGAAGCTTGAAAAGGCACTGTACTAGAAGTCTACTAATAAATTTGAACGATTTTACATCATTAAACATATACTAACACATGAATATACCCACACATTCTACATCCATTAAAACACAGCCGCCATACATAATGATAAAAGCTACAATAATGCGGCTACAATCTTGAAGCCATGAAGCTCCTATAGAAGCAGCTGTTTGATACATCTCCTTTCTTGTAGTGGTGGTCCAAAGTCTAGTTTAGACATACAAAAATAAAGGAAATTGGAGGAAGGGCTTCGACAGAATAACCACTATGGCATCAACCAACGAAGAATGCACATTTACTGTGAGTGCCTAAATGAACAAACAATCACTGATAACGCTTCCATTCTGAACCTGAAGCATGGCTCTGGTCAATATGAAAAATTTTAAACATACCCACAATAAAGCTTGACATGAAAATGCTGACAAACGTAACACTGTAAAACCAACCATTTCTTTAAATACCGCACTTTGACACAACAAATTGCACCAATGAATGAACTACTCAATTACTAGCTGCAATACTGAAAAAAATAAATAAATTCAACACATCAGAGAATGCACAGATGACAATTTAATCAATAATGAGCCGAATCACTAGGCATTCCAGACAGCAGGAAAGGAGCTGTGCAGGTAAGTTAAGACTGTGAAACCCACTACTGCACATTCTCTAGAAGAGATAAAACAAAACATGTAAAGGAAGAACAATCACATGCTTGGAGTGTGATATATCCACTTGCCTTCATATATCCCACTTTCCAAGAGGCTCCCACTCCTTTCAAGGGCCACAAACTCCTCTATCGTCAGGAAAGTATAGTCCACACCATTCACTTCTCCCTCCCGGGGACTTCGTGTCGTGCCTGCAATGACAGAAAACGTAAGCATATGCGGAAGTGCTGATTGGGCACCACAGTTGGTAATTGCGATCTTTGATCGAGCTTGGTAGGTTCACAGCCTAAGACCACTTCATTTATTATTAAAACGTCCCTTCTGCTCCTTATCATGAGGTCCTAATTGTTCCTAGATGCCTCCTTTTTCTTTGCCAGTAACACAGTAGTGAATCACCATTCCTACTGTTTAACACCCGAATGCAGAAAGCACTTAGCACACCCAGACTGCAAACATGTATTTTGTAGAAGGAGCAATTAGTTTCCTTTGAATCATGAATTTCGTTCTTTTGATACCGGTATAACCTCACCTAGTCACAATCAAAGTTTGTTGCCATTGCAAATAAACGTTTAATGTAGCTGCACGGGGAATTACACAGATCATTTTTATCAGCTGTTTGCTCGCTATCAACTGCGCACATCAACTGCTGTAGCCCCAGCGAAATCGGAGAGCAAAGCGCTTTATATTTTGATTTGTTTCTGGAGTCGGTTTCCACCAGAACTGCAGCATCGTACATCAACGGTTACTGCTGGCAGGAGTGAGGTATCGCTCGAGAATGTAGTCATTGTGTGAAACTTAGAAATCGTAATGTGTTCAATGCTTGCTAGAGCTGCAAAAGAGACGGCAATTTGTGAATCAGTTTCACTTTCTGTGGTGCTCAACACTGCTGTTGCGCTGTCAAATGGTCTATGCAAGGTGCAGCTTTCATTAGTGCATCGTACTTGACATTCCTACATCAGAGAAAAACTATTCATTTCTCTACGGCAATACACCGAATTTCCCCGTGCTGTCAATAGGAACTGCTGCTGCTGCAGTTTTGACCGCCTGCCGTTATTCTGTTCAGACATTTCGTTTTGCTGCTGCTGCAGTTTTGACCGCCTGCCGTTATTCTGTTCAGACATTTCGTTTAAGTGTGTGCATGTTCCATTTGACATTCCTGCATGTGCCTTGTCGCTGTCCTGCTCACATGGGATCAGTCTCGGCGGCATCCCTCGAACTCTCGGCAGCCTATCATCACACGTAACGACACATAGCGCGTCACTTCTTCGCGGAAGCTTATGTTTGAAGTCCATCCATTTGGAGCTTATCGTTTTCTGATGCATTTTGACCTCTCCGCTGTCAACGTGTCATCTGCTGAATTGTGCGACACCAAATCTGTCAGACAATTGGGTCCCTGCTTGCAGCAGGAAAGCCACCACGTGCTGCAGCGTTCCAGTAGAGCTAAGTGCAAGCTGCCTTTTAATTGGAAGCAGACAAAACTACATTAACATGTCACTGGGTAAGTGAAATAACAAAGCTTATGCTAATTTCTGTCATCCACTTTTACTTTGACTTTAGAAGTTCATTAGCTTCTGGTTGCGACTGTCCACCTCCAAAATTCTTTTTTGCATTCACCTCAGGAGAAGACAAGAAAAGAAGTGTGTAGGTGAAATTGAGCTTTAAATATTCTGCCTAAGAAATATTCTCTAGTCAGATTTGCATTATTGCCACGCTGTGTTGGTGGCAAAAGAAGAGAGCGAAGAAGTGAGTGGCTGCTTCAATGGATATCAGCAGACCCTGGTTCACTGGCGTTTTGGTTTCTTCTGGTTCAGTACAGGCATAAGACCTAGCAGTACAGTACCCAGCACGTCCACCAGTCTGTCGCTAGAGGAAACGATAGACAGGAACTAGAGTGAATGACTGTTTACTCAGCCACAGCAGCCACTCACTTCTTCGCTCTCTTCTTCTGCCACCAACACAGAGTGGCAATATCAACTAGTACGAAACTTTCTTGCCACTGGACAGCGCCTCACGGTAATTTCACATGTTCACGTAGCCAGCTTAATAACAGTACGGCTTTCCTAAACTTTCTATGCCACCTATGCATAATATAAAAAATTTGCACGAACACAACGAAGACACAAGTCGAGAAGGACACACCATGTACGCTGTCTAACAACTAAAGTTGATTGAAACAAAGACACAAAACTCGCAGAAGTGTTCATCAAAATGAAAGGTGACGACTGCACGTCGGAACCTTCTCTTGATTTTCTAGATTTCGAGCAACATGCATTTCAACACGCGTTGCTTTTCATGCGTTGGTTCTCTTGTTTCAATAAACTTCAGTTGTTATACAGCGCTCGTACTGTGTCCTTCTCGTCTTGTGTCTCAGTCGTGTTCCCGCCAAGGTTTTCACGTATGCTCCTGTCTTTACGCACATGACTTTATCTTATTGCCAATCTCATGATGCACAGTAATTCCGCGGTAGAAGCAGTTGTACATGTAAACAAAGTGCCCACAGATATCTGCCAAGGGCTCCTTTACCATTGTTCATGCACACAACTTCCTGAAATCTCCCACGCTCTTTTACTGGCGTCAGGCCCCACAGGCTTAATAGATTTTTTTTACTTGCTATGCGCAGTGACCAGTTTTGCTTAAAAATGAAACAGGCGATAAACAGCAACCTTAAACAAGATGCTGGTGCACACAGCATTAAAGGTGTTTCACCATTTAGCAAACATACTTCATTTTGTGGTCTACGGCAATGAGGATTCATGCCACCACAATCAACA
This sequence comes from Rhipicephalus microplus, assembly GCF_043290135.1. Classification (NCBI taxonomy): domain Eukaryota; kingdom Metazoa; phylum Arthropoda; class Arachnida; order Ixodida; family Ixodidae; genus Rhipicephalus; species Rhipicephalus microplus. Next base: position 51,418,638 of record NC_134704.1, on the reverse strand, counting down.
ATGAATAAGTACATATTACCTTGTGTCATTAGCATTGTTTTAGCCTATAGAGAACAGCAGCCCATTCCTGGAGAAACAGTAAATGAATCTTATGGCATACAAACGTTGGGCATCTTTGGCAATAAATTGACTCCAGTCTGCAAAAGCGAGTAGGCAATCCATATGATTGTTTCGTGTGCCAATAAACGCCTCTGCGTGGACTCGAAGTCAAAGAGCCAATAAGCACAATCTAGCACAATACAGTCCTATGCATACATCTTTGAGTTATGTCCAGCTGGTCACATCGGTGAATACAACTACTTTACTAATGCCGTGCAAAGCAGTGTCAAAGACTGTTTACCGGGGCTTTGCTACAGCTATCTGCACTTTCACAGTAGAGCTTGCTGAAGACGTTTGCCCAACTTGTGAACAGTTTTTTAATGCCTTAATCAAAATAGTCTAATGTGCATTTAAGCATAACTGCATATTAATAAGAACTACAATGGCCTTGAACAAATGTAGCTAGACATTGCTCGTAGTGGAAATATTCTGACGACCAGTGCTGACTTGTTGCCCGGGCACGACTGGAGCTCTAGCCCGAGGGTTCCTTGAATATGGGGCGCTCCCACTTTCTCTAACTAGCCACTCATCAATAAATGTTTTTCTTTTTGTCTCGAGTAATTTAACAAATTGAGAATTTGTTATTGAGAACTAAACATGCTAAAATGTGCGGCTTCCACCAAATGATTCAGCAACACGCTAGGGCCAACTCAAATGCAAAACATCAGAACTCATACAGACCGTTCGCTGATCCATAAAAACTTCATTAAAACATGCAAACAACAAGCTCCGATGGCAGACAAACACTGAAGGATGTCGGCTTGGTTCGTTTCGCAACATGAACGATGCTTCGCGGCCGCACACACCAATGCCCAATGTAAGCACAAAATACAGTTCTGAATCAGGGCACTATGCTTAGCTTCATCTTCAAGCAGGACACACACCCACACGAAGACAAATTGAACTGAAAACATGAGTGCTGTGTTGTCAGTTCTTGTTTAAGACTTTGAGCATGTGCACCGTTTGGCGACGAAGTTATACCGACTAGCTTAAATTGCTACGCTGCCCTATGCTAATATCACTTTTGAGGATGCCTATGTACAGCACAAAAAAAAAAAGACATTCATCTTACAAGGCACTGTGCGCAGGTAGAGGTTGTCCCTAATGGTGTTCTGGAGATCATGGTCGATGGAACCTTTCTGGAACCTGGTGTTCAGGAACTGCCTCAAGTCCTTGGTAAGGTGGCCTGCAAGGTGCGATCGCCAAGGACGTTTCGGTTTAGTTTTCGAGCGCGCCGTCATTGCCAGCTTAGGCGAGTCACAGCAACGAATCTATCAACGAAACCGCCGTCTCGAGACCAGCGGACGGGGTTTTCGAGTTTCTGACGGGCCGTGCAACGCTCGACACGTAACGTTTTCGACACACAAGTGCTCGTGAAAGCAAACATGAAGTGCGATCCAAGAAGCTAGCGCCGACGGACTTCCTCACACAGCCCGACAAGCATGTGTGCCACATTCGTGAAGCGAAGCGCTTATTGCGGCACGAAAAACCAGGTTTCGATGGGGTCGCCACCGGAAACATTTCCCCTCCCGTATCACTCGAGAAATAGGGCCCGCTAGACAGATCGCTTATCGTCTGCTTGGCATTACTTTCTCGCGCACTTCCTCAAGCCGCGCCTACTACAAGCGGCTTCCGAGCGCGTACATATACACTTCTCTGTTTGTTTACTGCTGCCGTTTCTCTTCTAAACGCTGTTTTGACCTCTCGTGCGCCATTACAAGCGCCGCGACATTCCAAACAGTCAACCGCTTAGATCATCACCCAAAGAAGGCGTGGAAAGAACGTCAATTAAACGTCCAGCACGTTAGGTAATACGAGATGGTTTAGCGGGCGAACTGCCGACACGTTTTTATTATTTCCTCCCCAGAGGTACTCACCTGCTCTGACGCATCGCACAGACACGGCACTGTCGTTTCGTGCGCTGTAATTGAGTAGCGACAGCACGTCGTTTCGCGTGTAACCGGCCACACGATGTCCTTGGATCTCCAAGATCGTGTCACCGTCTTCGATTCGGCCGCTCAGGAAATTCACTTTATCGAAATTAACACAACTAAAGTAAGCGAATTCGCCTCGGTCGGAGCCACCGTCGACGGTCAAGTTCAAATTCCCGTTGTCATCGGCGGTCAGCACCGCGTCGTAGATCGCCTGGCTCCACGAGCTGTACTCCTTTCTGACTTGGTTCGGGCCCGTGTGCGACTTGGACTCCTGCTTCGACATCATTTCGACGGCGGTGACGGCGCGTGTTCGTAGTGGTATTTCTCCGGGGCACAACACGGTGAGGCGCTAGGCCTAATGTCGAAACAGGCACCGTCTTCGCGTCTCATGCTCTCCGACGTGAACACACATCAAAACCAAGCACCGGTGCTGTCGCCGGACAACGCGCTGGTCTCTCGGCCATCCAGTCGCGTGCGATCTTCATCCGATTCCCAGTGGCACCGACCAAAAAAGAAAGAATTCCATCACTTGAAGTCGACATAAACAAACCGGACACTCAGATTTCCCCGTCCGGAAAAAGCAGGCGCGCCGCTTCTGCGCATGCGCCGTAGCGTTTTCCGTCCCGTTCCGCCGCCGTCGGCTCCCGTGTACTCGTGTTCGGCGATGTGCGGCGGCGTGTGTAGGGGGTTTATTTCGCACCGTTTCGTGTCGCGGCTACGGCGAAAGGAAAGAGGATGCGGTGGCGGTCGACAATGACATCGTTTCTCCGGTTTGACATTTGAACGTGCCGCTTTCCCGCAGCGAGGAACGCGTGCCACGTCGTAAAATTACGCCGACGGACGAACGGGCGTCTCGAAGCGCGCCGTACTTACTACGCTCCGTCGCCCGGTCAGCAGTGCCATTCGCGGTCCTTGACCTCATACCGCGTGCGAGATTTTTATAACCGCGTCGCATTTGCGCCCCGACCCGATGTAGGCGGCCAAGGCGACGACAAAATGACTCCTGGGGTCGCACGGCGAGGCGCATAAAGATTATAGTGAGCGGACAATTCGGCTGCGTCGCGCTCTACTTACGCTGGCCATGGCCCATCTCTTTCCTCATCCCGTAAGCGACGTCGGTGCGTTTATATAATGATGACGTAGCAAGTTTATGTAAGCGGCTATATATACAGCCATTGTTATATTTTAGGGCGTTGACGACACTGCTACAGCAGCCACTGCAGAGGACGCCGTGATTCGTTATAAGCGATATTCGTTGAATAGGAACCAACCGACAAGTCCATTTCACGGCGTGAGACGTTGTGAACATGAGACAACATTTGCTGGTTTTGCACTACACAACGACAATACCCGCTCTCTGGATTGCCACCTTAGTTATTATATTCAGAACCCGGTTTTCAACACGTGCCACTCCGAGGGAGCTGCTGCGGTTTCTAGGAGAAGCGCGACTGAATGGAAAACTGTGATTACTGTGGTGTGGTGTGTAGTAGTTGAACGATGCTCTACACAGTGTACCAGTTGAAATTGTGCCGTTTCAAGAACTCTACTTACACTCCAAGAAAAAGAGTGTTTTCAAGTAACAATACACATATACAGTAGTGTTGCTACCAACTAACACACTTAGCCCCGCCGCGGTGGTCTAGTGGCTAAGGCACTCGGCTGCTGACCCGCAGGGCGCGGGTTCGAATCCTGGCTGCGGCGGCTGCATTTCCGATGGAGGCGGAAATGTTGTAGGCCCGTGTGCTCAGATTTGGGTGCACGTTAAAGAACCCCAGGTGGTCTAAATTTCCGGAGCCCTCCACTACGGCGTCTCTCATAATCATAGAGTGGTTTTGGGACGTTAAACCCCACATATCAATCAATCAATCAACTAACACACTTATTTTTGGGGTGTTTTGAATAACCTAAACACCCTTATCACTGAAAAAAAACGTGGCAAATCAAATGTAACAGTCAGGGAACATGCAATTGCAGATGACATCAGCACAGTAGGTCATAGGTGATCGACTGTCATTTTGGGCTATTCCGCGGAACAAGAAAATCGCGGGGAGGGTGGAGGGGGGTCAGTGTTCTACTCCCTGGCTGCGCGACTGTCATTATGTGCTGGCGGAAATATTCCTGTTAAGTATAATTAAACATTAAATATTATAATAATAGGCGTGCCCTTACGGTATGATTTTATATGGGCCTAAAGGGGACATACATTTTAATTTAAAGTCGCCTAAGATCTAGCGACCGTCAGCGAGTTCCTGTTATCGTATACGGCGCGCTGTAGTGTGGGCCCTGTGTGTTTCGATAACTCATAAAACCCGTCACTCCTATAGGGTGTGTCAAAAAATCGCCCCTTGAAGGCTATTTGGAGAAAAAAAAACATCCTTACATACCATACTATTTGCAAATTTTGGTTAGACAAAATGGTGTTTTGCTTGCTCGAAACCGTCATAAGGGTGCAAAGGGGCTTACACTGTACTCGTGAGTGTTTTGTTTGTTTTGTCACCTACTGTTGTCGTCTTTTCCCATTTCCTTCTTCTAAGTGCAGGGTAACAAACCAGATGCTTCCTCTGATTAACCTCTCTGTCTTTCTTTTATCTCTCTCTATCTCGAGCAGATGACGAAAATTCGACGCGTATAAGGGGCCGTCCCTGCACACAGCTTGGACAGTGGCAACACATGCGATTGTGGCGTTGACTGCAGAACCTAAAAAGCCCGACCGACCGACCTCAGACTGCCGCCAGGTCTGAGAACTTGACTCGATGCCAATGCCACGCTACCTTTTTCTTTATCGCCGTTTCCGACACGCCCGTGGCTCACGATCGCAGGGCAACCAGGACCAACGAAGGGACGAGTCATTCGATTCCCAAGCTTTTGCTTGGCTTCCCGTAACGCAGGAAGCTGTCAGAAGTCTACGACGCGTGACGCGACGCGCTGTCTGCTGACGAACCTCGATCGCGGGTTGGGTGGGCCCGGTATTCCGGCTGTTTACACGCACCGTGCGTTTCCACGGGATACGCGCGCGACGCCCAAATGTCCCTGCTCTCAATCAACCTGCCAGCGCCAATAGAGCCATAGTTAACCCTCTACGACTACGTGGCTCAAAGAACAGAAGAGAACTGAGTTAGTGTATACAGTGGTAGGCAGCCAGAAATTTTTTTCGGGGGGTGGGGGGTGGGGGTGGTATAAACAATACTTTGTGTATGTTCGTGTGCGTACGTTCGTATGCCAGTGTGCAAGCAAAACTGAAGAAAATTCGGGGTGAGAGGTTAAACGTCCCAACCTCCCCCCCCCCTCTTCCCTGGCTACGCCCATGTTGGTAAGACAATTTTCGAGGAAACTGAAGTTCATAACTACTTGAGAAAACAAGAGCCGAACATCCCTATTTTGAAGTTCGCGCCAAAACCTGAGCGCCAGTACGTGATCGTGACGTCAAGCACTTGTCGGGATCATAGAGTTTCCTAAAATTATGGTTGGGATGTTTTCGGACGCATGTTAAAGTCAAGAAAATACAGCATGTGCCAGCTAACCAAGGAGGTTTAAAGCTGCGACTCTGACCAAGATTAAAACAAAGATAAATGCGCTTTTAAAAAGCGGTACACGAGCTGTATATGATGTATAACTGCGGCAGCCATCGTTACATCCATCCTCTAATTCTTTCTTCACTAAGGAATGATTAATTAGTTCACTTTAATTAGCTATTTTAAGTTACTGTTTGAAATGGTAACATTTAACTCGAAGTTGTAAAACCATTCAAGTAACTTCAGAAGCAAAAAATCATTCTGTTCTGAAATCTGCCGTTTTGTTTTCCCCGAGAAAAACGAAGGCGCGAAACGCACTAAATTGGAAATTGACGCGCACTCTTTCCCAAACGCTTCCAAGCGTCCTTCCGTTGAAACTCGCCCATATTGTACACGTCTGCATTCGTTCGTATTCTTCTCGCACTCATATGGATGCGTCAGCGGCATGTTGTCAAGCTGCGTCCATTCAAACGTGTGAAACCCTCTTCGATTCGGCAATAAATGAATGAATGCTGCAGTGTATATATATGCCACATGGTATACCAACCAAAGAACGTGTACAAACGATTCAGTACACTGTAAGTAAAATCTTTGCTAATCTCTGGCGCTGGTTTTTAGAAATAATATAATGGCTGCGTATAGATGAGAGCGTAGACAAATTAAACTTGCGGCAGTGGTGCCCATTCCAGAGGCGGGGAAGTACAAAACATAAATCCTTGATTGATTGATATGTGGGGTTTAACGTCCCAAAACCACCATATGATCATGAGAGACGCCGTAGTGGAGGGCTCCGGAAATTTCGACCACCTGGGGTTCTTTAACGTGCACCCAAATCTGAGTACACGGGCCTACAACATTTCCGCCTCCATCGGAAATGCAGCCGCCGCAGCCGCGATACGAACCCACGACCTGCGGGTCAGCAGCCGAGTACCTTGATTGATTGATTGATTGATATGTGGGGTTTAACGTCCCAAAACCACTATATGATTATGAGAGACGCCGTAGTGGAGGGCTCCGGAAATTTCGACCACCTGGGGTTCTTTAACGTGCACCCAAATCTGAGCACACGGGCCTACAGCCGAGTACCTTAGCCACTAGACCACCGCGGCGGGGCAAAACATAAATCCTTTCGACGCCCCACGGCTATAGATGTAAATGAGCCTATTGACTGTCTCGCCTCGCGTGTTGAGAAAGTTCAAGAGTAGATGACTGATTCGGTCATCTTCAGACAGCAGCCGAAACATCGCACGTTATGATTCATGTCGTGTTGTACATAAATTTCGTGGCCACATCTGCTCCAACGCATTTTGAAGCAAGAAAAGTTCTCCAAATGATCATCTTAAATCAATAAAGCTCCAGTTTTTCGCACAAGATACCAAACCGAAGTGCTCAACGCTTTAATTTTATGTCCTAGAAAACGACAACGGCGTAGTGTTGTTCAGGCTGACGTGAGGGGGAGACGTTCTACAGACGATGTCTTTCAAATAAACTTTTTGAAGGCACACTAACCTAATGTCAATACGTGATACCTTTGCAAGAACTCTCTATGTATACTAGCAAGTAATGATCGACAGCAAAATATTGGTAGATGCTTGAATGATCGGAATACGTATTTTATATTATTCTCCATAACACTTCATGGTATACATACCTTCTCCGAGGCCAGAAGCGTCTCTTTCATATTGAGGCACACCAAGAACGGGAGATAGATATAGAAACAGAGCATGCGTGCGCACAAATCAGTGCTCTTGACACCACCGGTTGATGTGACTATCTGGACGAGGTTGCAATCTCCATAACCCGCCTTTTGCAAAATATATTTGCACATTTGGAATTTCATTCAACGAAGTTGAATTTCACGAAGTTCCCGATCCAACGAACAATGAAGGAATGAATAAAACAAGTATTATGTAAATCGTATGGCCTACTATAATTCGTGCTATAGCGAGGATCGGGAAGGTTTCTATTCCGGGACTCCATGTGACGTAGCTGTCCCTTGCTCCACGAGACTCCGCTGATCATCGAGAGCTATAGGTTGGACAAAATCTCATCCCACGCCTCCTACGTCGGCAGCGGAATTTGTGAGGAGCATCTATTAGACTGATAAAAACGAAACTTGTAAAAAAAAAAGCCTTGTGTGAAACAGTTCACCGCTGCTGTCACAGAAATTAACACACAACGCTAAATTGTTCTGGGTCTATTTTCGCCATAATAGCCGGGCTGCCACACGACATAAAACAGTTATAGTACACCGGGCTTGCCGGTATACCGGGCGTACCGCGATAGCGGGATCGAAGTGCGCAGGCGCAGATACGTACGTCACCCGTACCGCTTGCCGTACGTAAAATATGGCGGTGCTCTCGGGCACCCACTTCGAAGTGATCTAGAAAGATTCACTTTGTTCGCAGCAAACGACTGCTTAAAGTGGCTTCGCTTGCCTTTAATTAACTTTGACGACCGAGTATTATACGAATAAGTTGGCGTAGTTTTTGAGATAGCTTCTCATTTTATTTATTTATTTATTTTACCCTCAGGGTACACAGTACATTTCAGAGGGGAAGGGCATGCACAACAATGAAAAAAACAAGGAATACAAAGCAAATGGCATAAAAATATTGTCACTAATTTGGGTACAAACATGAATACTCCTATCATAATGAAGCAAATGATAACACTAATTTTATTTTTATTACATGGTGAAGGCACAAAGCAATACAAATAAGCTGTTCAACAAACATACAGGAGTAATTATTTAATCATTGTTTTAAAAATATTCTTAAATTGAATGGATTCATTAATGCTAGTTATTGACGCAGGCAGGGAATTCCATTCATTACAAGTTCTTGGGAGATATGATTGGGTGTAAGTTACTGTGTTGCAATGGGGGACTGTGACTTTTTGTTGGTGATTACGGCGAAGAGAAATGAAGGGAGCAGCTTGGATTAAACGGGAACGGAGTTTCGGATTATGATAAAATATTTTATGAAACAGGCAAATGCGAGTGCGCTTTCGGCGGGTAACTAGTGGGATGAGGTGTAGAGATGCCTTCATTTGAGTGACACTAGCTGAACGATGGTAGTTAGCCAAAATGAAACGAGCTGCACGATTTTGAACGGATTCCAACATGTGTGATAATGTTACGTGACCGGAGTCCCAAACAGACTCGTATTCCATTTGAGGATGGACGTATGTGGTATATAGTAATAACTTTAGTGACGATGGAGCAAGAAAGAAGTTTCTTCGAAGGTAACCCAGTGTTTTGTTAGCTTTGGACGCTATATGCTCTGTATGTAATTTCCAGGACAAAGTGTTAGTTATGTGGACGCCGAGGTACCGGTAAGATGTTACAGTTTCAAGGGGGTGACTGTGAAGAAAGTAAGTTGGACAAGTTGTACTCGACCGAGAAATCCTCATAGACTTGCATTTTCTAATGTTTCCAACGTGTCTAGCCCTAACTACAAGATCAATGAAGACAAACCGGCAACATAAATGTTTTCGCGTTTCGTGCGTGGTTCACATTTATTTACTTTTAATATTACTAAAATAAACTTGTAAGAATGCTTCGCGCGATGACATAGGCAGACATCCTCATTTTTTTTTCCTTTTCACTGTTCTTACTTCTCAACCCTCCGATAGGTGGCGCAACCATCTAAGTTGGGGTACGTATAGGTGTTCTGCGCGTAAACCACGTAAACGCAATCGTGCTTAACGCTGCCCGCCACGAACGTTTGCTGCACGGTAACGTCATTCCCTTAACCTCCGCTATCACGCTAACGATAAACAATAACTGTCTATAGTCTGGAGCCTTCGCAGATGAGTAACTTCTGCTTTTGTCCTTGAAAACGATATAACTGGCAGTATGCGATCTGCGGGTGTCGTGGTTGGTGTCGTAGCATGGTTAAATGCCGAAAGGAGTCGATAAACAGAGCTCGGAGAAGGAATGCGCGTACGGATTTGTGCGCCAACTCATTTCCTGTGACCTTCTGATAACCCGGCACCTTGCGTGGTGAGCTGTTTTCTTTTGATCGTGCCATGCCGTAGTACGGCTTGAGCTGAAGGACGTAATATATGTCCTCTCACGCTAGTATCATACCTTACCCGAATACCACAGTGAAATGTGTTGCCGCATGGGCGATCGCGGTTTCCTTCCTCTACAGTGAGTGCATCAGAGCATTTTCGTGATAGTCCACCGAATCAATATCCATTTCCCGGAAGCTGCTCATACCCGCGTTCAATGTCGTCTATAAGCCGAACGAACGGTACCAATTTGGCTTTCGAACCCGATTTAACGCTTTTTTTTGCTAGTTTAACGATTTAACGGATTTTTTAAAGCTGGTTTTATATGTTCGAGCATGCTTTCTGACACGCGTTGTAACATCCAAGTGCTCTAGTCGTCGTCCCAGCTTTAATTAATATGAAGAGGCTGCACGCCGCACCCACACACGGAACAAAGTACTCAGCACTCGGTGGACTATACCAGTTCTGAAAAATAAAATAGCACATTACTCTCCGGAACGCAGGCTTTCTTTTTTTTTTCGATTTTACGCACAAGAAGTTCGGGCCACACTCACTGACATTTTACAGGCCCAGGCGTGGTTAACAATGCCGCTATCTGTACTTTCTGGGTGTCGCTACGTTACAATTTTATATATATCGAAGTACCGAAAGAAATCCATTTCTCATTTCGCGAACTCTTAATTTTATCGAGCAATCAGAGTGTGGCAATCACTTCGTTCAACTGAGGCTTAATTGTAGATGCACACACACATGGAATTGCGTATGAGGAGAAACCGGATGAACTCCCTTTCGCTTTAAAGCAAAATGCTGGCTGTGTGCCCACCTGCCGAGAAGGAAACCTTGAAACACTCACTTCGCAAAAATGATTGTTGAGCCTAGCAACGGCGATTTGGTCAATTCATGAATTACTTATTTAAAAAAAATGTTAATAACAAACTTAAAAATTCGTGATTTTTCAACCACATGTACAGGCACTGTCAAGTTCCACTGATAATTCTACATGAACTGGGAACTATACCAGGGGAGTGCGTAACTGGGAATTTAATTGGTTTAAAATGGTGATGACTTGGATCAGCTGGTTCTACCTGGAAACCAAATGTCTCCAGGCGCAGGCCAACTGGTTTCAGCAATGAACGCAACTGGTTGCAGTCGTAAGCCAACTGGAAACCAACTGGTACCTCTACCGGCTGTACTGAGAGTAGCTGCACCCGCTTGCTATCCAACCGGAACCTTGACAAACTCCACACTTAGGAATTTCGTGATAGCTTCCCTCATAACAGTAAAAAAAAAAAAAACCTAGCGCGAAATACTGGCAATACACACGATTTGAACAACGTACAAAAACAGCGCTGCTTTCGTGCTTTCAGTTGTCACGCTTACTTCTTTTTGTGTGCTGTCAGCATTTTGCGCTCTATTAACCGACTAGCCCTAATCTCAACCCTAGCACACCCTCACCAGCTTTTTAATAATGATATAAGCGTGTTTTTAACGTGTAATGTTCGTTAGTTACAAAGTGCTCGTCAAGTACGGAGCCTGAAAATCAACTCTCTTTAATTAATTCAGTCGTCCTTCCGCAGTAGAGTTGCATATGAATTAGTAAACATTAGCCCTAGTGCATTTTAATTGAAGAGCTATGAACTGGCTGACGAGTCCCGTCGCTCCTTTTCTATTGTTTTTCGTTTATCTATCTATCTATCTATCTATCTATCTATCTATCTATCTATCTATCTATCTATCTATCTATCTATCTATCTATCTATCTATCTATCTATCTATCTATCTATCTATCTATCTATCTATCTATCTATCTATCTATCTATCTATCTATCTATCTATCTATCTATCTATCTATCTATCTATCTATCTATCTATCTATCTATCTATCTATCTATCTATCTATCTATCTATCTATCTATCGAAAGGCGAAAGCCTCGTGGGTGATAAAACCGGAAAAGTGGCCGTTGGCGTCACACCAATGATGCGAAAAAATTTCATGTGAAGACGTGAGGTAAGATGATGTAACAGAATGACGTTGTCACATGATATCATCGTTTGGTGAGTGTCGGCCGATTCACAATGCAGTGAAAAAGCAAAGGTGCGGATGGATCGGGTGAAGGGTATCAAGACAAATGACTGAGGCAAAAAAAAAGTTTCTTTCGATTTCGAGTAGTCCTAGATAAATGCATAAGAACCACCTGACGTTATTTATTTATTTATTTATTTATTTATTTATTTATTTATTTATTTATTTATTTATTTATTTATTTTATTTAACACTGCATTCGAGTGCGTTTTAAATCACCCGCTATGCTCCACGTCACCGCTCTTGCCGACTTGATCGATGGATGGCGCGACAACCGCGAAAAGTCTCGGGAAAGATGGGGAAGTACGTGTGACGCGTTGATCTCGACGAATACCGGCTAAGTGCAGACGTCCGTAATAAATTCCGAGATAAAGTAGTCTAGATGGTTTGACAAATCATATGTTGGCTCGGTTAAAAGTTTGAATTACAAGATTTTCTCACACAGCGGGAAGGTAAGTGGAATGGAGTTCCGGCACCCAAAGCCCTCACACAATTTTGAACAGGATGTTCAGAGAACATCAGCAGCGAAAAACGAAACGCCAACAGGTATTCGTTAACACCTCTGATCAAGCTTAAAAGTTCATCAGAGTGAACATTTCATCAGGTGATTTCAAAGCTCGCACTGCTGAAACTGAAGTTTATCAGTTCGTCAAGAGATGGCAGCAAAAGTCAACGTTTAAAGTTGTTCACAGGTTGTTATACGCTTTCGTACGAACTGTACGGTACCTCGGCGCAAGAGCATATGCGGATTCATAGTATAAGACTGACCGTCTAAATCTATTAGCATAGGCTTGCGCAGGGTTCCTCTTCTAGGGGGGGAGGGGGGGAGGGTTAGTCGTAGAGTTACAGTATTTAGTTTGTCGCAGCGCCCCCACCTTCCTATCATGCCAGTGTATGCTATATGTCCATGTATGGGACTGGCTTTGCACTCTCGCCCGGGTGCAAGCCTATGACTCATTGGTCTTCCTCCAAAATATCCGTCGCAAAATAAAAAACAAAAAACAACAACAACATATGTCACATCGCAAGCCGCATGTAAAGTTTCTCGGAACGCTGATCCGTAAATTCGCAATGTTTTTCGGTATGCATTCTTCCTAAACCGTACTTATTAAAAATGCCTCCCTCGGGAATGATGATATAGTTCACATGTAGCATAGGTTTTAGCTAATTGACTAGCTACCGAAAAATTTAAATAAACACCCGAGAAGCCGATCATGTTGTTTAGACGTTCCTCAATTTATGTACCGAATCTCGCGTTCGCGCAAGTTATACTAACTACATGAAAGTGTTCCTACCAGGACGAAAACACGAACAAGGACGTATACGCCAGCTGAACACGGCTTCAGCTTTTTTTTTTCCTCACTTAAAACAAATATTTTAATAAAACCTGAATATCACAAATTTCTGTATAAAAATTCACGACATAACGAGGTATTTCACCATTCAAGACTTCATAGAACCCCATGTATTTTGTGCCTCCAGACAACAAAGCATGGCCGGCGTTTCAATATAACGAATTTTTGTGCTGCCTCGGGCGATAAACTGAATCGTGAACTGGGGCCAGTGATCAATGATACCGTTGGGTTGAATGCGTGCCTTTTTTTTTTTTTTTTTTAGAGCGCGTGTAATGTATTACAACAGTACCTTGGACCTGCAAGTCAAAAGCTTCGGGCTCACACGTTACATCAGACCGTGGCTTGACGCATCAAGCTGCGGTCACCGGGTCTCACTTTCAAGAAGACTTTCAGCAAATCTACAATTAGTTTTTTGCACTGCCATGTTATTCAAACATTATTCTAGCACCTATACCACGCTGGAATGCACGTCTTTTTAAAGAATTTATGGTCACCAAAAACGCCTTCGATACAGCGAAATTGCATATTTTCTTTGGGCGGCTTGCATACATGTTAACTGTAGTATTCTGATTATCTTGTTCTGTAAGTTTTTTTTTTCTTTTTGGTAAGGCGTTTCTCGGATTACTTCCTTCTTCTCGTGCCAGGCAACGTCCGCCTCTACAAACTCCGGAAAAGGAGTATGATTCCGATGCACGCAAAGGCCGGGTGCGGCCATCGCTCAAGCTAGCGCACAACACGCGTCGGTCCATTTTTTTTCTTTTTTTTTTCTGGACGACAGACGTGCAACGCTGTTCTTTTGCGGAAAGCAACACAGTGGTCTTTTCTTTCTTTTTTTCCAGCGAAACCTCTGCCTTCCTTCTTGTGCATCTATTAAGAAACGGAAGGGCCCGCCTGTCTCAGCAAATGTTCCCATCAGAACGTCTCTGTATACTGGCTTGGCTTCTAGACGGCCTCTGTATTTAGCGTACGTGCATTCTTAATAAAATGCTTTGCAGAGTGCTTTGGATCATACTGCAATAGATGTGAGCGCATAGGGACGAGACAAAAGCGCTTGAGCATAGCCTCCAAGATGGTGGGCGCGCGGTGGGTGCCCGCCATCTCGGAGGCCATGGCTTGAGTAGTTGTCATCTCTTCTTGTGCCTCGTCCCTTTGTACTCGAAAGTATTCCTTCCTTCTGTTCTTTGAAGTCTGTCTAAACGCAACTTCCGGGAATCTGATAAACCCCGGGGCGGCATTTTGAAACGTTTAGCCCATGCATTGCGACGCTTTTTACAGTATTGTGTAAACACTACCCGTTTTTGCTAGCGCCATGGCTCGAACCGATGGATGCCCCTGACCTGCAACACGCAGGGTCATTACCGAGCGAGTAAACAAAATTAATTAAATGAAATTGAACTCATTAAATGAAGACATTCGCAAGCTCACAGTGACTTAGGTATACGGGGAACCATGACACCGGGAATGCGGTCAAAATATTTGCCGCAGTTGCCGTCACACCACGTGGACACATTGGCACCCGTTCTCTCATCGAATACGAGTGACTGTGTGAACGTGCGCGTTAACCTAATAAGTACACTTTGCAAGACAAGAACACTGCAACGCGAAACTTGTCTAAGTATTGTTCAGAATGCAACGGCACGAAAAAAGCCGAGGACACCATCAGACACATGAACACGACAAGAGCTAATTTCCTATAGGCCAAATTAAAAGAAAAATTGAACATAGCGCTGTTCCTTACGTAGTGCCTCTGTGATGGAACCACATTTGAGCTAGCGTATCACGCAGTGCCGCGTTATATCACGTCGTGATGACATGGTAACGTCACTCACTTTGGTGACGAGTAACGTCATTATGATGTCATAGCGCAAAGTCACTATAAGACGATGGCTTTTCGCGTCACTCGTGCTGACACAACCGGCAACGTTACACGTTTGGTGAGTCATTTAAGGAATTTCGCCTCGATAAACGTCGCGCATGCAGAGCTGCAGCATTGTGCAAGCATGACCGCTGGCACTGACGCTGAGAGGTGCGGTGTTGTAAACAAGCCAACGCTCTTTCTCAGGAAACGCCTGTCGCAACCGACGAGTTGTAGATATATATATATATCCATTCCTTTCTCGTTCCATTATGGAACTCGTGATCTAAAGGGGGGAAAAGAAACAAGCAGATCTATTGCACGAAGGTCTCTCGATTCATCCTCACAAATACGGGAAGACGCTATTCTCGCAAGGACCTCGGCCTCTCGCGTACGCAGGAGACAACAACGGGCTACACGGTGGAATTAGCCGCCGAAGAAAGCGAAAGTTGCATCACGCTTGCGGAGACGAGCGAAGGACGCACCCGCACTCAATGACGAATTCTGGCCCTGCGGCACCTCATCCCCATACAAAGAAAGCCCCTCATCAACGCGGGTTCTATGTTATGTGTATACGATAACGCCCCTTTCCCCCCTCACTTCCATTCTTGGGACGAAAAGAGAAGGGCGCGAGGGGCGATGATGAGTCGGGACATCACGCTGCGCCTGCAGTACTCCGTTGTATGAGTGCGTGTTGCCGCATAATGGTACATCTGTCCAAGCGTTTGGTTCCACCAGAAGTGGAGGACACGCAAGGCGCGCGCGCGCGAGTCTTTTTCAGTTGCGTTATTCGGCCGCTTATGCATGTATACAAAAGCTGCCACCTAAAGCTTCCTTAGGTCGCGGAGTGTCTATGACATTGAAGAGTGTTTGCTATGTGTCGTCAAAAACGACAGCAGGAGAGAGATAGGATAGGAGATTGGACAAAAAAAAAGTGGCTAAATATGTCAAGTCCCGAATATATCAGTTGACGTTGAGACTTCAAAACAGTTTTGGATCGATCGTTAGCTCTCTTGGATGGGTCATTTCTGAAAAAGATTTAGCGTCGGAATCACCACAACTCTCCGATATTTATCTAAAAAATGACTGAAATCTGTATACGGTGATTCTAAAATGCAGTTTTATTTCGTGGTTATGCATCCATACACAAATGGAGACCGAATAGGGTGATTCACGAGAAAAAAAATGCTTTAGACCAGAGACAGCCCTCCAAAGCTCGGAGCTGAACGACCAGCTCTGGGCCATCCAACTGGCCAAAGATGCCGCCCCAGTCCAGGGACTCGGGGCCATCCCCAAGACCTAACTGCTGGCCCACTGTGTGAAATAATCCTCTCTCTCTCTTTTAGAACAATCTTAGGTCAAGAGCATACTCATAAAAAACAAAAAATGGGACGAAGACAGTCATATGTGCAGACATCGGCGGCCATGGGCCGTTTGCGAGAGGTCCGCGAGCCAAGTGTTTGAGACCCGCATAGGGCCATCCGCGGTCGCTGCCAAGAGGAAAAATGTCAGAATACGTTGAAAGGTCGCGTTGCCGCAACCTCCGCCACTTTGCTCGGGATGAGAGAGGTCAAGGAACTTGAACGCGCGAGAGTTCGGCGCATAAAACACTTTCGCAAGGAAGCGGGCGCGCGTGCTATACTGCTGTAGTTCGGATGCGGCGTACTATACAATACGTAGGGCACGTCTGATCGCAATCGCGGGTGGCCCACCGCTTTACGCACACAAGCTGTGGATGCACGTCTCCCAAACGGACGATAACCCTACATGAGCGCAGATCCGCTTCATTGCAATTCTTTTGATGATTGTGTGGATGACTATTGTTGACGTCCCAAAACCCCGATTTGATTACGAGAGACGCCGTGTCGTGGAAGGCTTCGAAAATTTTGGCGAATTGGCCGGGGTGCCTTGAACGGGCACCAAAATCGAAGCAATTTCGCCTACATCGAAATACGGCCACCGCGGCCGGGATTCGTTCCCGGGACTTTTGGGCCAAGCATTGTTACCATTAGATCCACCGCGATTGATAAAAAAATCACAAGCCATTCATCAGAATTATGGCAGCCATTTTGTTGTATCTTTATTTACACAAGATAGAAAACCCTGCCTTGATACACCGTTTAGAAAACGAGCATGGGGTACGATGGTTGGGCGATTTCATTGTTCTTTTCGGTTCTATATGAACCATTTGAGCGGCTTTTTGCGATTTTTATAGTCTTACACAAGGGGTATTGAACACAGGGCCACAATAAAAAATAACCAGCAAAAAAGTTGAAAGCGCTATACCTAACTGTCGGGTAATTTAAATAAATGATGTTCTAAAGCTAAATCTCAAGGGGACACTCTTGAATGGGGTGTCTTCCTCGACCTGAACACAAGGCTGGTCAAAACCTCTCTGACCCCCACCTCACCCCATCCCACCCCACGATTTACGCTAATGAGCTTGACGATTTCGTCAGTTAAAGAAGGCCCAAGCATTCATCATCATCATCATCAGCCTGACTACGTCCACTGCAGGACAAAGGCCTCTCCCATGTTCCGCCAGTTAACCCGGTCCTGTGCTTGCTGCTGCCAATTTATACCCGCAAACTTCTTAATCTCGTCTGCCCACCTAACCTTCTGTCTCCCCCTAACCCGCTTCCCTTCTCTGGGAATCCAGTTAGTTACCCTCAATGACCAGCGGTTATCCTGTATACGCGCTACATGCCCGGCCCATGTCCATTTCCTCTTCTTTATTTCAACTATGATATCCTTAACCCCCGTTTGTCCCCTAATCCACTTTGCTCTCTTCTTGTCTCTTAAGGTTACACCTACCATTTTTCTTTCCATTGCTCGCTGCGTAGTCCTCAATTTAAGCTGAACCCTCTTTGTACGTCTCCAGGTTTCTGCTCCGTAGCTAAGTACCGGCAAGATACAGCTGTTATATACCTTCCTCTTGAGGGATAGTGGCAATCTACCTGTCATAATTTGAGAGTGCTTGCCGAATGTACTCCACCCCATTCTTATTCTTCTAGTTACTTCAATCTCGTGGTTAGGCTCTGCGGTTATTACCTGCCCAAAGTAGACATAGTCTTTCACAACTTCAAGTGCACTATTACCTATCTCGAAGCGCTGCTCCTATCCGAGGTTGTTGTACATTACTCTCGTTTTCTGAAGATTAATTTTAAGACCCACCTTTCTGCTCTCCTTGTCTAACTCCGTAATCATGAGTTGCAATTCATCCCCTGAGTTACTCAGCAATGCAATGTCATCGGCGAAGCGCAGGTTACTAAGGTATTCTCCATTAACTCTTATCCCTAACTGTTCCCATTCTAGGCTTCTGAAAACCTCCTGTAAGCACGCAGTAAATAGCATTGGGGAGATTGTGTCCCCCTGCCTTACACCCTTCTTGATTGGTATTCTGTTGCTTTCTTTATGAAGCACTATGGTAGCAGTTGATCCCCTGTAGATTTCTTCCAGAATGCTTATATATACTTCATCTACGCCCTGATTCCGCAGTGTCTGCATGACGGCTGATATTTCTACTGAATCAAACGCCTTCTCGTAATCTATGAAGGCTATGTATAGTGGTTGGTTATACTCTGAGCATTTCTCTATTACCTGATTGATAGTATGAATGTGGTCAATTGTTGAGTAGCCTGTTCGAAATCCTGCTTGTTCCTTTGGTTGATTGAATTCTAATGTTTTCTTTACTCTGTTAGCAATTACCTTTGTAAAAGCTTGTATACTACAGAGAGAAGGGTAATGCCCAAGCATTTCCCTTCAAGAAATGTTCACGAAAGAAGCGCTCAAAATTCATTTCGGCTAAATGTTTTTTTCGAGGGTCTACAGGGAAATGAAGCGACTCACGCCGCTGCCCGCGAGCACGTCAGCTGGGCTGCCCTGGGACCAAAAAATACCCGATCCGTGGCTGCAAAGATGGAGGTAGTAGAAGACACGTACTCGTCGCTACTTCAACTCTACAAACTGGAGCGACGGGTGCCCACCCTCCACGCCATCCAAGACTGACCGAAGAGAGCGTGATTTTCAGACGCCTACAAAGCAATACTTACATACATGGCATATTAATGCACCGTCTCTACCCAACGACACATGACAACATGTGCCCGCTCTGCAGCGTACCGGACACCCTGGCACACTTGCTCCTGGAATGCCAGTGTCATGCTAACCGCGACGTGCAACTGGAGCGGAACCAAGCCCCAAGAATAAAAGACGACCACCAATGGAAACGTGGGAGACCAAGCTCGTCCCAGAAGACCTGGAAGGATCTGGACAAATCGCCGCCAGGACCAAGAGGGCAGTCGAAGCCGGAGGGTTCCTGGACTAGGGAACCCTCCCACCTTAGGGTGACACCGGGCCTCGCTCGGAACACTGTTTTCTAAATAAACATTTATTTCTCTCTCTCTCTCTCACACGATACTATACATGACTAATGTTAACTGATAGTTAGAGAAGCGCGTGGAAAAGCTACCATTTCTCATTTCTTGAGTAGCATTGCAGAAGAAAAAAAACCATTAGTGGTTATAGGAATCGCCAATAGGGAAGTATATCGGTTAATACCCTAGCAGCCTTTTCCTGGTATTTATGTGGCGAGTCTTTTATTCCTCGAATATACTCCAAGATGCGACTGACACCCTAAGGGCCTCTTCACTACAACTGAACATGCCAAGGCTGATACTCCGCAGAAGCTTTTGTCAGAATCAACTTGCCTTCAAAGGCCTCCAAGTTATTTGGAAAAAGTGGCTAAACATGCCGAGCCTAGTCCCCAGTTGGTCAAACCTCAACACTATGCAACACCTTTTTTTGTCTCAGAGAGAAGTATCTTGTGTTAAGGCAGTGAAAGGAGGATGTGTGCGACTGGCTGGTGCAAGCGATGCCCAAATTCTGTATGTACACAAACACGGGCATAAAGCCAACTAGCCAGCGATCGCGGCAGCGAGGAAAACAAAGGCCTTAACCGCATGCGAATGGGTCAAGGTGGCACGTGACCACAATGTGAGCCCGCAACTAACACACGTATAGGAAAGGCCACACTGGGCACAATGGGGACCTTCCGTTTTCGTCACGGCCTGCCGGATGTGATGATCCAAGCCGTCTCAAGGACGAAGTGGCAGGGTCCTTCTGAAGCGTACATAAGTAGCATATATTAAGCGTGCTCAGTGTACTATACGTGATAGATAGATAGATAGATAGATAGATAGATAGATAGATAGATAGATAGATAGATAGATAGATAGATAGATAGATAGATAGATAGATAGATAGATAGATAGACAGACAGACAGACAGACAGACAGACAGACAGACAGACAGACAGACAGACAGACAGACAGACAGACAGACAGACAGACAGATAGATAGATAGATAGATAGATAGATAGATAGATAGATAGATAGATAGATAGATAGATAGATAGATAGATAGATAGATGCTGTGATAGATGCCGTAGTAGAGAGCTCAGGATAATTTCGGCCACATGGAGTTTCTCAACGTGCGCTGATATGGCAATGAACACGGGCTTCTATCACTTCGTTACCACTGTAATGCGGCCGCCAAAGCAGAGATCGAACCTGCGTATTTCGGGTCAGCGTTCCGGGCACCGTAAACGCCGAGTTTCTGCGTCTGCGTACTCAGATTTAGGTACTCCTTAGAGAAAAATAGATGGGCCAGTTTATTTGGAAAATTCCACCCCCTCTCCTTCGCAGATCCCTACTACATAAACATTAAAGCGAAGTCTCGCAACATATCGTGGTTTTAGCGCATAAGACTTTGGAATCAGGGACTTAATTGATCATTATAACACAAGCTGAGGTCGTATACTAATTAAGAGTAGTTTGCTGGTGCGAATACCAAACCGGATGCTCATATATTAACATTACCGCTTAACATTACCGCCTTCATCTTGATATCCCTCTCTCGCTCTCTTGCTGGCGCTACGGACGGCGGCGGACCTCTCTTGAACAAGTGTCTCTTTCAGTATGCTTCGCGTGCATAGAATAAATTCTCCTTACAACAGTATGACGTGCAGTTTGATTACGATGATTTACACGCGGTCTTCTCGCGTAACAGAACACATTGGCAATCAACGCCGAAAAAGAAAGAAAGAAAGAAAGAAAAAAAGAAAGAAAGAGAGAAAGAAAGAAAGAAAGAAAGAAAGAAAGAAAGAAAGAAAGAAAGAAAGAAAGAAAGAAAGAAAGAAAGACTTCAGTACTCCGGACACCTTTGAACCCCTCGGTGAGGAGCACTGATGAGCAGGTGCGTGGAAAGCTACGCACTGTCGAGAACGTTGACGCCAGCAATGAAAGAGAAATGCAAGTGGTTTTTACGTGCAATGGATTTTTTCTTCATTATTCAGGGGAAGCGATCTCAGATTCGCTGCGCCTTCAAAGTAGGTCCGGAGGTCAGAGTCCTTAAGCCAAGGGGCGTGTTCGCGACGCTTCATTGGGCGGGCGTGTATACGATGAAAAAACGACGGGGTGAATTATGCGCGCACGTTCACCTTTTGACGCCGGAACAATGGTTGAACGCTTTGAGCGCATCTGGTGCCCTGAAGTGCACTCGGTTATGGCTTTCGAAACAACGTGCAAGGTACGCTGTGATTCGCGTTCTTGTTCTTCTATGCACCGAGATCGGGATTACGGCGACGTTACAAAGTGCTTTTGACAGGCCAGATTATGTGTATGGCCGAGCGGAAATGAAGACGGTTGAAGAGTTTTCATTAGACCTGCTTGAGCGTTGCACAAGTGTTCATCGACAAGTTGTATGCAGACATCTCGCCCACATTTACCTTCTGTGTTCTTGTTGCTCCCTGGCCATACACAGAACGCGATGCCTGTGCAAACAGCATAAGGATCATAAGTGGTCAGTATAGGTCATACGGTCCCCATCATGATTAACTTATGGCAAACTTTCATCGCTCATTATCACCAACCAAGAAAAAACTTTCGAGCTCTTACAAGTGACTGGTAGGATGACACGTAGTTATAGACGCGGTTCTTACTCACAAAAGCCAACAGACTTTATACGTCTCCGTATAAGTTGGGAGTCCTACAAAGCTATCCTGACTTCACGGGGTCGATCACATTTCTACTTCAAGCATGGAAAGCAGGTTGATGAAAGTTCACCGTTGTCGTCATAGTAGTAGTAGGAGGAGGAAGAGAGCATCGCTGAAGTGCATTATGGCAAAGGGCGGAGTAGGCACGAAGGGTCTGAGACCAAACCTTCGCGTAATCACAGCGTTTTTTTTTTCATTCTCTAAACTAAAAGCGGACTGTGGGTCTTTGTGTACAGTTAGAGTCGTCTGTCTCTCATTGTCCATTAGCAGTCTTTGGCATGTTCCAGTTGGAAACACCATAGTCCATCACTGCATGCTTTGCGCATGCAGTGATGGACTATTCGATGAACACAAAATTTGTCTGGTGTCTAGAGAAAATGGTTAACAATTCAGAGTACGCGGTGCTCTACTATGAGAGAGCAGAAAGACCTTTGTTTAATGATGATGAACAAACTTTATTTAATTAGCAGAAAGGTCCTCTTCCCCTTTCAGGAGCGAGAGGAGAAGGGAGGACCAAACCTAGATGACAGCCATGATCCCATGGGCCCTGGCGGCGTCTTCGGCCTGCCGTATTAAGCGGGCGGCAGACCCACCTTTGTTTAGAAAAAAAAATTTAACAATCTGTGTTTAAAAAAAATGTGTAATGATTCAGAGTACTGGCTACTCTAGTATGGGAGAGCATAAGCCGTCCCAAATAGAAAAATCTGATCATTCTCCCTAGGAAGATTTTGAAGTGCTTGCGCCATCCTGCACTCCCTGCCTGTTGATGGATCTGTGTTTAGAAAAAGTGTTTAATGATATAAAGTACATATTACTCTACTATGGGAGAGCATAATGCCGTCCCGACTACAACTAGCCCTAAAGGAGACGATTCACTGATAGGGGGGGGGGAGTTAGAAAAGGGGGTAACGATTTAGAGCACAGGGTACTCTACTATAGGAGAGCTTAAAGCCGTCCCGATGCTTATATTCACATTTTACACATGATAAAACTGTGGCGTTTACGCAATGCTGGTGTAAAACAATCGGGGTCTGCGCTATGTCTGGAGATCCTTACATTTCGTACCCTGCTTATGTAACTCCTTCTTTAAATCTTTGAAGCGGTTTACATTGCCCTGTTTTTCTTTTAACTTTAAGAGGTATTGAACCGGATTAGGCAAAACTGATGAAAACGTCGAACTTTTACTCCAAAGACGCCACATTACCGATAAACAAAGTGTATTACGTATTTTTGAACAGTTGATTGTAGTATTGGTGCACTGGTGAAAATGCGGGGCGGCTGCGCTCGAGCGCGAGCGAGACGTCATACTCCCAGGCGCATGCCGGGAGCACGTGTCCTTGTACTGCTCCCTTTTTCTACTTATCCTTTCATTACTTTCTCCCGCTGTGTCAAAAGCGCTTATTCTTATCCGCAGTCAAGAGAATTATTCGCTGCTGTCAGTGATTTTAAATGAAAAGAAGAGAAAAGTGAGCCCTGTAACTGTCTCTCAGGGGGAGGACACCTCCACAGTAGCTCACGAGGGATGGGGGTAGAGAAGGGAATAAAATGATAGGATTAAAAGGTAGAGAGATAGAGAGAGAGGAAGAAGAGAGCGAGGCGCAGTGATAGGGAGCGACGGAAGTAAGGAGAAGACAGGAAAGATGGACACGGTTGCAGGAGTCCGAGGACGGGGCACCACTGGCGAGAGCTCTTGTCGGCGTCAGAAGATGGCGTAGGGCTAACACAGCGTCGGCCAGAGCTGCACTATCGTCGGAGATCGCGAGGGCGCAACCGGTCGGCATGGAATCCAGCGTTATTGCCCGCTGCTTCGCATCTACACATGGTTGCCTTTAGCGAGAGACGGCGTAATTTTTTTCTGTCTTTCCTTTCTCTCTCCACCAATTTCCCGCTTGGTTTCTCTATCTACTCTACGCGTGGTATTACCTGCGTTACGCCGGAGGTAATTTGGTGGCGCCAAGTGATTTCAGCACACGACAACCCGAGCCACAAAAAGCTCCGCTATTAAAACTAAAAAAAAAAATCGAGGGTTCACAGAGAAAAGCAGCATTGAAGACAAAATGGGCGAGTGAAGAGCCCGAGTCTCCGTGTTAGAATTACACTGAGACAAAAAAAAAAAAAGGTACAATGAGGGAGATGCGCCACCTACGAAAGGAAGCCGCAGATGTTTGCCTAGCAAAATATTGCAACGACGGCGCTGTCAACTCGCAGCGTTAACGCCGCACGATATAATACTGACGTCAATACGATGATTTGATATGTGGGGTTTAACGTCCCAAGACAACCATATGATTATGAGAGACGCCACATAGTGGAGGGCTCCGCAAATTCCGACCACCTGGGGTTCTTTAACATGCACCCAAATCTGAGCACACGGGCCTGTATCATATGATACGCCTCATCGTTAACCCCCCCCACGCAATATCTAGCACAGTCCGCAGCCACGTCCACAACGCATCCATCACCAAAGTGCAGCAGTGGCAGGGCCCTTTCATACGCCTTCGCGATCAGAGTTGGAACGAAAGGAAAAGAAATCCGTTCCGTACAAAACGTCGCCATGACCGCGATTACGCTCGGACAAGCAGGGCGTGCGAGTTGGCTGGTTAGCCAGCGAGCGACCGCCGAAACCCTCCCTTCTGTCTCTCAAGGTCTCAGCGCGCTTTTCTTCTCGTGAAGAGTTGCGCGCGCGCAGGCGCAATCGCGCACAGGAGCAGCACTTCGGTGGTTCATCCGGATGGCGCGACCGCAACGGGGCTTGCGCATAAAACTAACGCCTACACAGCACACCTCCACGACTGGCGAGATGAAAGGGACCGTCCCGGGCGAGCAAGCGCAAGTGCCGGTGCTTCAAGACATCGCTCCTCTCGCACCTCGCATAGAAGCCACCCACTCGAAGCGCGCTAATCATTGGCGCGCTTTCAGCACATGTAAAAGAAGAGTCGAGTGAGGAAAGACAATAATAAGAGACAGTGCGTTATGACAAAGAGAGGTGGCGCGCTTGTAGCCTCGGGGGTCGTCCCAGTAATATCATTCTATACAGCCACGGGGCTTCGTTCCGACGGTGAAATTCGGGGCAGCGCTTGCAGAGGCGCGTGCTTGTGTTGAAGAACTGGAACTAAGTGCGCGGGCGTTCACACCTTTCTGTATTTTGTGTTTGTTTTCTACTCTGGGATGGCAACTATTACGCAAGAGAAGAGGAGTAGCCAGTGCCGTGCATTGACAACATATATACATGCATCTAATACAAATAAAAATAAAATTGGCAGATCCCACGTACAGTGCGAATCGAAGATGTGCGAATTAACACGAATGTGATGTGTTGATATGTCACTTTAAAATAAGCACAACGTTACGAGGTGGAGGTAAGTGATGCCGTACATGACTTCCGTGTCATGATTATCATGTTTGGATGTGTCGTTTACCTTCGTCATCTATTCATGTCGCGTGATACCAAGTTTAGATTATGTGGAGCTAGCGAAACGGCCACGAGCACGCTATGAGTATGGCATGTTGTCATGTTCTTACATGACACGCGTGTCAGGATTATCATGTTTGCACCAGTCATATATTTCATCATGCACTGACGTCACGTAACACCAAATTAGGTATATGTGGAGCTAGCAAAACGGCCGCGAGCGCATTGTGAAAGGCCCAATATACTCCAATGTAGCGCTGACGCGCGCGCACGCTGGGCACAGCGATGTTACGTTAGCAAAATGCGAGCCCTCTATAGTCTGACGTTAGGCGCGACCGGCGCGACCAGCGTCCGTCGGCGCGGCCCAACGGTAACCGGCGCGAAATGCGACATGCTGCTTTTCGCGCCAATGCCTTACCCCCCGTGCCTTACCCAGACAACGCTGCGTCTCCCACTTTTCGTGACGGAGGGACGCAGGCGCACTGAAACGCGCATGCGTCAAAGAAGCACAGTGCGGCGCGTGCCTGCGAGCATGTGGCAGGACCGGCGTCTGGCGTGGCAACGCTGGTGTGACTCGACGAAATGAACATCGAGTACGCGCACGGCTTCATATCGAAATGTATTGGCGCCTTGACTGTGGCATGTAGTCATGTTCTCACATGACACGCATCTCATGATTATCATGTTTGCACCAGTCGCATACCTTCGTCATCCATTGGCGTCAAGCAATACCAAACTTGGCATATCTGAAGCTAGCGAAATGGCCGCGAGCGCATCATCAGTGTGGCATGTAGTCATGTTATTACATGACATGCATGTCGTGATTATCATGTTTGGCTGTGTCATTTACCTATGTCGTCCGTTCGCGTCGCGTAATGCCGAGTTTGGTGCGTGTGATGCTAGCGAAACGGCCGCGAGCACATCATGAGCGTGGCATGTAGTCATGTTGTTACATGACACGCATGCCATGATTTTCATGTTTGGGTATGTCGCTTGTGTTCGCCATGCAATGTGTTCGCCATACCATACCAGTTTTGCAACATGCCATGTGAACGAAGCCACCGCAAGAGCTGGAGGAACATCAAATGTAAATCATGACATTTATGACATACACGTCATGATTTTCATGTTATGACTAGTCGAGTATGTTTTTCATACAGTCATGTTATGCCATACCAAGTTTGGCATACCGATAACAATATCGAAACGGCCAGGAGAGCAATAAGTCGTAGGCGGCTAGATAGATAGATGGATACGCTCGAAGTCGTTGAAGTTCGCCAAGAAATGATTCGCATTTAATAAGCCCTTACTTGGCACAAAAGTGACACTACGAAGTTTCTGGACCGCTATTTCAACAATCAACGTCGACTTAATAGTTGCCTTTAATGCCCCTTTAATGATTTCTGGTACTTTGCACTCAACTATGAAAAAAAGCAGTGAGTCGTCCCGGTTATAAGATGTTAAACCAGCATACCTTGATGCTTGAGATGAGGTTCTTTCGCTGTGTGCTTAGATAAAATGGTTAACAATTGAGAGTACTCGGTACTCTACTCGGTACTCGCACGTGATGAGGCGTCATCGACGAAAATCATCATCGAGCTAGGGATCAATGCCCGGGGTTGGCATCACTGCCTGTTAAGTACAAGTTGCTAACGATTTAGAGTAATTCATACTCTACTATAAAGAGCAAACAGCCGTTCCGCGGCCCTTGCACTTAGTATGGCCCTGTCGATCATAGTACAATTGATGCATGGCTGTGTGTTGAGAAAAAAATAGGTAACGTTGTAGAGTACTAAACAGGTATACTCTACAATGGGAGAGCATAGGGCCGTCATGTGGGCCCGTGTGTTTACAAAAATGATGAATGATTTTGAATACTTGGTACCAAACTATGGTAGAGCAGTAAGCCGTCCCTTAATAAGAATCGGAAACTATGGGAGAACGATGTTTGTTTTGAAAAAGTGAATAACGATTCAGAGTACTAGGTACTCCTCTGTGTGAGAGCTTAATGCCCCCCCCCCCCCCCCGTAGGTGTTTTGGGTTTAGTATAAATGTTTAACGACTTCGAGTACTTCGTACTCAACCATGGGAGAGCACTGAGCCGTCCCGCTAACGTATTGCAGCATATGTGTGTTTAGATATAGTTGTTTACGATTAAGAGTACAAGGTACTCTACTATGGGAGAGCTTAAAGCCGTCCCGTTGACAACGTGGCAGTCTTGTGTTTCTCTGTTTAGAAAAAGTTGTTAACGATTCAGAGTACGATGTACTCAACTATGGGAGAGCAGAAAGCCGTCCCGTGTGTTTAGAAAAAAACGTTGAACGATTTTGAGTACTTGATACTCAACTATGGGAGAGCAGTAAGCCGTCCCGTGTAGTGCAGAAAGAATATAACAATCTTGTGTTTGGGGGGGAGGAGGGGTTAGAAAAAGTGGGTAACGATTTAGAGTACAGAGTACTCTACTATGGGAGAGCTTAAAGCCGTCCCGACTTGGAAGGCGAGATAATTTTGACGGTTACATAGCACGGGCACTGCCTGGGGAAGAATGTTGGGGGGGGGGGGGTTAGAAAAAGAGGATAACGATTTAGAGCACAAGGTACTCTACTATGGGAGAGCTTAAAGCCGTCCCGAGCTCGTGGTAGTAAGAATGGGAATATCAACGCAACACTGTTTCCAGCACAATCCTCTCTAGAAGTGCAATTTTAATCATTTATTAACACAACCAAAACGGCGCTGGTGACAAAAGGAAAATGGGCTCACGCCAAGCCCTCCCGAATTGCCCAATGAGGCCAAAATTGAGATCCATGGCACCATATAAATAGAGAAAATGTGACTGTTTATTGAAGTAAATAAAATAAACTCACCGGAGCTGTGACTGTTTGTAAGCGCCGTGCATATATGGGAGCGCATTGTGGCGCCAGACGTTAGCGAAGGCGGGTCACTCATGCCGCCACTGGTTGCCAGGGGATTCAGTGACCGCCGTTCGAGTGGGTGATTTTCGGCGCCTAAATCGCGGGTCCCTGCCATGCGTCCTTCCGCGAAGTAGTAGTAGTAGTAGTAGTAGTAGTAGTAGTAGTAGTAGTAGTAGTAGTAGTAGTAGTACAAAACATTAGATACATAAACCAGCACACACCTCGAGCACACACCAAGTTATCAAAACACTCGCAGGATTCATTGAGTATTTGTTTCTTCCTCGTACAATTTCACAGTAAGTGGTTGCGAAGGAGAGAAAGAAAATGTCTTTCTTTGGGAACAGGTCCCCACTTAAACGGTGACCAGAAAACGCTGGATAAGCCAGCTTGCCTATGCTTCTCATTGGCGATGCCAATGAGAAGCATAGTCAAGCTGGTTGCGCCTCAAAAGACTCGCAGGCGAAAGCCACCTTCTTCCTGATTTTATTCTCGTTCAATGCACTGATCCTCCCTCACCCTCTTCCGAAAGCTTCCTGCACCTAACGTGATGCTGCATCGCATCCAGGATCCGAGGCATAGCTGCAGCTTTCTGCTCTTCACCTCTAGTTTTGAATTGCCTTCGTGACTGCACAAGTTTGACCAAGCGACGCATATGTTATGCCGACGTCATGATGACGTCATCAAGGGATGTTGCATTTTCTTAGCGAACTTCGGCAAATTTGAGCGTATCTATCTATCTATCTATCTATCTATCTATCTATCTATCTATCTATCTATCTATCTATCTATCTATCTATCTATCTATCTATCTATCTATCTATCTATCTATCTATCTACGAGTTTTAGCTCCCCTGGCCATTTCAATAATGGTATCGATATCAAACTCGGTATGGCATAACATGAGTTTATGAAGCGCATATTTGACTAGTCATAACATGAAAATCATGACATGTATGTCATGAATGTCATGATTTACATTATATGGTCCTGCAGCTCTTGCGGTGGTTTCGTTCACATGACATGTCGCAAAACTGGTATGGTATGGCAGGATTGGATAGCGAACACAAGTGACGGACCCTAGCATAAAAATCATGACGTGCGTGTCATGTGACAACATGACTACAGGCCACGCTTATGAGGCGCTCACGGCCGTTTTGCTAGCGTCACTTATACCAAATTTCGCATTACGGGATGTGAATGGATGACGAAGCTATGATACTGGTGCAAACATGATAAGCATGAAATGCGTGTCCTGTAAAAAAATGACTACATGCTACGCTCATAATGCACTCGCGGCCGTTTCGCTAGCTTCACATGTACCAAACTTGGTATTACACGACGCGAAAGGACGACATAAATAAATGACACATCCAAACACGATAATCACGGCGTGTGTGTCATGTAACAACATGACTACATGCAGCACTGATGACGCGCTCGCGGCCGTTTCGCTAGCTTCACATATGCCAAATTTGGTATTACGTGACGCCAATGGATGATGAAAGTATGTGACTGGTGCAATTATGATAATCATGAGATGCGTGTCACGTGGGAACATGACTACATGCCACAGTCAAGGCGCCAATACATTCGACATGGCGTGGTGGGCGTGCTCGTCGGTTTTCATTTCGTCGTGTCACGCCGTCGTTGCCACGCCAGGCGCCGGTCCTGCCATATACTCGCAGGCACGCGCCGCGGTGCGTTGTTTTGACGCATGCACGTTTCAGCACGTCCGGCAACCCTCCGCCACGAAAAGATGGAGACGCAGTGTTGCCTGGGAAACGCATCGGCGCGAAATGCAGCTTGTCACATTTCGTGCCGGTTGCCGTCGTGCCACGCCGACGGACGCTCCATGGTCGCGTCGGTCACGCCTGGCGTCAGACTAGAGTGCTTCGTTTCGCTAACAGCGTCGCTGTGGCGAGCGCGCGCGCGCGTCAACGCTACATTGGAATATATTGAGCCCTTCATGATGCACTCGCGGTCATTTTGCTAGTTCCACATATTGCAAATTTGGTGTTACGTGACGTCAATGGATGTCGAAATACGTGACTGGTGCAAACATGATAATCCTGACTCGCGTGTTATGTAGGAACATGACAATATACCGCGCTCATAGCGTGTTCGCGGGCGTTTTCCTAGCTTCGCATATACTAAACTTGGTATCACGTGACGTGAATAGATGACAAAGGTAAATGACACATTTAAACATGATAATCATGACACGGAAGTCATGTACGACATCATTTTTCTCCACCTCGTAAAGTTGTGCTGATTTCAGAGTGACATATCAACCTTTCTTATTCGTGCTTCGCACATCATCGATTCTCACTATACGCTAGATCTGTTTCACTTTTATTTTTCTTTTGCATGTGTGCTTTTCTTCTTCTGTTACTTACATCCTTCTGTCCCACTCCCCTTAGTGTATGGAAGTAAACTGAATGATATTATTCTGGTTGACCTTGCTGCTTTTCTATCACTTCATTTTATGTCATCTTTTCTCGCATGCACTACCAATACACGTCATGCAGCCTGACGCGCTCTGCGTGTGCACATTGCATGATCGCTCAAGTGTACAAAGATCATCCGCGAGGATGAAGTCCGCCTCCGTCCGCATCGATGTAACCTTACCTATAGGAGGGCCATGAAGAGCAGTGCCACGTAGCCACGCATTCGATGGTAGGCGGCTACTAATCTCATTTTGAACCCGCCTGAGAAAAGGGCGAGAGAGTGCGCTGGATCACGGAAAAACCTGGCTCCATGTTGTTCACCCCTTCTAGGGGCGCACGCGGTAAGATTGAGCGTTGGGCTAGTTGTTGCAACGTAATTCGCCGTGTTTCATCGCGAGGAACATGAACGACGTAAAAAAAAAAAAAGCGACACATGCAGCGCTTGCGCGGAACCAGCTGCCTCTCGTGAGGGTCCAACGCTTGAACAAGAGTGCAACGCTGCACCGAAAACGTCTGAGCGAAACAAGATGGAAGGGTGAAATTCCGAGAAGCACTAGTTTGAAAAACAGGGGCAGCTAGCACGTGTACAGGCTGTCTTCCTATGCTGTCTCATGGAGTGCGAAACCTCGCAGTAGAAGAGTTAGAATGCTGCAGCAACAAGCAGCGTGGATAACATGGGGGAGAGAGAGATAAAGAACGAAAGAGAAAGAGAGGCAGCGAGAGGGGTAGGTCTTGTAATTGCAAAGTAGGAGACAGGCGGGAGGTGAAAGGCGCCGTGCTGTCTCAGTCTTTGAGTTGGCGCCGTGAAGCTCAATAATCCTCCACGTAATAACCAGGGAAATACCCCGATCGCCCATTTCGTCTTCCGAGAAGCCCATTTAGATCGGTCGGCTCGCCGAGCGTCCCGCCTGGTGGTTTAGCTCTTGCCAAAGCGAAGTCCACTTGCTGGAGATTGGATAGGGCTATAACCTTTCGCCGTTTTTAAGTCGCGTCCCCTCTTTCTTTCGCCAGTATCGGCTCTTAATCGGCACGTATCTTCTGCGCTCCCTTTGTAATTCCACTGTCACACTACATTCCCTGTAGCGCTGAGTTGTGCTCCGTTGCGGGGTGCAGAATGTAGGGGCAACACTTTCCCATGGCAAACAATAACCACTCCTCTTTCAGCTCTTGGGCACTGCAAGAAAATACAGAAGATTACCGAGACTGTCGAAAACATTTATCTTTCGATCTTTGTCTCTCTTCACCATCTGTCTCTCCATTTTTCTCTATCTCTTTCATCCTAAACCAATGTTTTATAATGACAATAATTTTCTATCTACGACACACAGCTAATATCGACCATGACAGTTCTGTAAAACAAAACAAGAAAAAAAGAAAAAAAAACGAAAAAGAAAATAAGAGACGCCACGCAGGATGCAATAGTAATGTGTTCACTACCTTCGTCACTTTATTATTCGATACGAATGGCCTTCTTAACTATTAGGCCATAAAGTGAGAAAACGAGTCACCGCGTCTTGCCTTGTTTGTCTGTAAAACCATCGTGTCATGAAAAGCAAACAATCGAAAAAAAACAAACAAACAAAAACGGAGAAGCAAAACCAACAATATCGTAAAAGATGAACTATAGGTAGACATTATAAGCTTACGCTATTACAGTTTACAGTCCCAGCGCACGAAAGATGTGTAGGGTACTCAACTCGACATAAGAACTTATGGGATACAACGGCGAGAAAAAAGCGAGAGGCCATAGTCAAATCTGTCCACCTTTTCTTTTTCTTTTTTCCGAGTCCCACGTTTTTCGTGCGGATGCTTCCGAAGCATGGTGTCGTACAAACTTTCCCAAGAAATTCGTTATGCCCACACCAGAGATAAAAGTCTGACATACGTTGGAGACGGGTCACGGGCTCTGCCCAGTGGTCATTTTCATTCCGGCTGCCCCGCGGCACCTGTGCTGAAGTGGCCGGCCACTAATGCGGCGCTGCTCTGAATTCCACTGAAACACGCATCGCCGGTCGGTCGAAGGCAAAGTCTCGCTCACTACGCCCTTGCAATGTACAGATAAGCGGAAGGCACATACCACCAGTGCGCAAGTCCGGAGACAGATAACATTTTGTTTGTACGTAAGCGTACGCCCGTTGCTCTGGTTTTTTTACAGTCATTGGTTATTTTACAAAGAGGAAAAGATCCCTCCCCCCTCTTCCTTTTTTTCAGTTTTTTTTTTGTCGCCTCAGCACTCCGAACTCGCAGCCCAAAATTAAGCTCTCTGTCTCGTCCCGCCTCACTTTCACTAAATAAGTGCGACCATTTCCCCGAATACGTTTCATTTCAATCATTTCCCCGAACACTCATTCGCAAGCATGATGCTGCACAATTATCCAGTGTGTTACTTTGCTTAAGAAGCATTTGCTCTAATTCTTTCTTTTTTTCCTTTACACCTTTTCACTTTCACTTGCTGTAACTAATTTGTATAATGCTTGTAACTATTGCTTGTATGCCCTGTTGTTTCTAATCTTATATGCACGTTGTTTTTTGTCCTCTTAGGCCATAAAATACAATCTTGTAACGCGTCCGATTTGTTTTGTTGTCTGCCAGGCTCTACGACTCAAGCCACCAATTGGCTTTGGCAGGCTTAGTCACATGTACTGTTTTATTTGAAGAAATAAAAGGTATTATTATATTATTATTATTATTATTATTATTATTATTATTATTATTATTATTATTATTATTATTATTATTATTATTATTATTTACTTAGCAGCACTACTCCGTAACAATATTAAGGGGGGGGGGAGGTTCTGATATTAAGTGACAAAACTTGCATATTAAAGGGACACTAAAGAGCAAAACAATTTTTCGCGTATTACTAAAGCACAATTTCACAATCCCGTGAACACCACTCATACCGCGACATTGGCAAGCAAGAAAAGGCGCGTGGAGACGCCACTGTGGTATTCCCGCTCCAAACACCGCCAACGTATAGTAAATTTTGAAGGCGTCTACTGGGTCCCTACATATAGCATCTGCTCAATAAAAATGAAGCACTTTGTATTCTATGGGTGCCCCAGACCTATATCATGCGTACGAAGTTTCGGAAGATTTAATTGAAGCAATGTCACGAAAGTACACACAAAAAAATATCTTTCCAATTATTTGAGTCAAGCGCGGACATTCCGGCGCGAAATTTAAAAAATGAAACATCAACCTTCATTTTCTCCTCTAATAATGAATTAATGAGAGTGAAACTTGAGTCATTACAATTTTCAGTGTGCTGTTGCTCAATCTAAACCAAGCCTTTGTTTCTCTCCAGTGTCGCTTTAAAGCAGTCTGAGGCTGAATATTTCACACATGAATCGTTCCACATATGCATAGAATGCTTCCCTCTGGGTGAGTATATATGCCCCAAAGGAACGCAGATATACATTTTTGATAGACTGAGTGAGATAAAAGAAAAAAAAAAACATCTGCACGGCTTATAAAAAAAAATGGCAGCATATCCACGGAGTGAATGATGGGGAGTGGGGCGAAGCATTCGTCCGTCCATTCGTTCTTGCTTCCGTCCGTTCCTGCGTACGTCTGTGTAACCGTCCATGCGTCCATCCACCCGTCCGCGCGTGCGTCTGTTCGTGCGTTCGTCCATGCATCCGCGCCTGCGTCCGTTCATGCGTCCATCCATGCATCTGTCTGTGTGTCCGTTCGTCCATCTATTCAGCACTCCGAGTACCACCATCTAGCATCTTTTCATCATATATTCTCCATATAGAAGCACCGCCATCCAGTGGACATTTCAAGGACTAAACGGGAGGTGGCACATGCACACTTTCTTACGGCTTGTGCTTCGGGTTTACTTCCCACCTTTAACCACCTCGAGTCCATGGTATATACTAGTTCACTGTATTCATGGCTATGCGGTCCAACGCTCGCTAAACCTTTCTAATACCAAGGAGGTTACACCCAGCGAGTATAAAGTAGCAACCTTTTCTTGTCAGATCGTGCTCAATGTACGTGCCAATAGCTGCTAATGGGGATCGCAGCATGCGCGTTACCTAAAGGCCGAATGCTCCTGTCTCTCATTCCCCCTTAGCAGCCATTAACATGTGCATTGAGCACTATCTTTTATTGTTCAACAACTCA
Source organism: Rhipicephalus microplus (assembly GCF_043290135.1). Taxonomy (NCBI): domain Eukaryota; kingdom Metazoa; phylum Arthropoda; class Arachnida; order Ixodida; family Ixodidae; genus Rhipicephalus; species Rhipicephalus microplus. The sequence continues at coordinate 51,383,823 of NC_134704.1, read as the reverse complement.
CAGAAGAAATCTCTCACCGGAACCATTTTGGAGGTCAAAATCGTAAGGACCGCTATTTCGGGTATGTGCCACTGGTGGTTACGTACCACAAGGGACGCACAAGCCACGTCATAAGGAGCTTCGCCCCTAAAAAAAGTGGTAGCGCAGTGATACGCTTCCGTTTCATCTCCCAACCATCAGGGTTAATACGCGCAAACGGACGCTTCTATTGGCCAACGTCCCCGCTTGCTTCGGTAGTTTTTCCGCTGTCTGAATATTGAGGATATATCGCTTGCGATTAATGGATTCGTCGCACGGCTCGACGCACGAGATGTGGACACGCTGTCTGATCAGTCCCTCCCTCTATCATTTCCTTCATTTGTTTAAATTGTGGGTTCGTGTAGAGCTTTCCAACAAAGCGGGGGAACACCTCCTTTTTGGACTGTGGAAAGAGTATACAAAGACTGACGCGCTCTGAAGTCGGCGGCTTCGGAAGCGCATTTTTGCGGGTCCCACGTATTTGCCACAGCCAGAAAGGGATGTGGCAAATACGTCATGCTAACCCACTGGCACCCGGACAGCTTCCGTTGAAAAAGTGTATATACACCTTCATTCGTTGTTGATGCAAAATTGAAAAATTTTGGCGGTATATGAATCGAATTCCCTCTAGCTACGCCGATGAACGGTATGCCGAATGAACGGACAATATACGCGTGAACGAACAAGCTAGTTGACGGTCGAGCAGTCGGACACACCAATCGCATGCATAGCCGCCGGTTGTGCATGCTTTCGGCGACAGAAAAAAAAAAACAAGCAAACAAAGTGCGTTCCCTTTCTTTCGTCTTTTTGTCCCCGCTCAATGCGGTGTCGCTTACATTCTTAATGCATTCGCGTGGTCCCTCGATCTCTCGCGCTTTGTTTTCTTCTCTTTTTTTTGTGCAGCGTAAGTACACAATATCGAGAGCCACGCCTTGAGCTTTTCAACGTCCGCCGTCCTTTGTGTGTATCTAGATTTCATTAGCTGACACCCGTGCTTGTTTCGTTGTGTCCGAGTCCCGTTAACTAGCTTGTTCGTTCATACGTATATTGTCCGTTCATTCGGCCTACCGTTCATGGGCGTAGCTAGAGGGAATTCGATTCATATACCTCCAAAATTTTTCGGTTTTGCATGTGCGTGCACACGTACAAACTACACGCTGTAAGGTCATGCACATGTACAAACGCATGCATGACCTTACAGAAGGCGTTGTCGGACCCCCCCTCCCTCCCTCCTACTATCATCATCATCAGCCTGACTACGTCCACTGCAGGACAAAGGCCTCTCCCATGTTCCGCCAGTTAACCCGGTCCTGTGCTTGCTGCTGCCAATTTATACCCGCAAACTTCTTAATCTCATCTGCCCACCTAACCTTCTGTCTCCCCATAACCCGCTTCCCTTCTCTGGGAATCCAGTTAGTTACCCTTAATGACCAGCGGTTATCCTGTCTACGCGCTACATGCCCGGCCCATGTCCATTTCCTCTTCTTTATTTCAACTATGATACCTCCTACTATACCCCCCCCCCCCCCCCCCCTTGTACCAAGAATTCTGGCTATGCTCATGCTGATGCCAGTTTGTGCATTCTTTCGTTCGCAGCTTTTTTAAACAACGCCACGGATGATGAGAGAGACTGCACGTCTTCTCTCCTTCGATTGCGGATCCGAGCGGTAGGAATCGGAACCGGAAACTTCGTGCTCACTGCTTCATAACGAGCATATATACCGACCACTAATCCACAGCGCTCGATCTGAGCGCGTATGTCACGTATACGACGCGGTCACGGTGACCGTGGAGCGAAGCGCATTCCATCGCAAGGAGACCCCGACAGTGAGACCCCCGGCTGTGAAAGCGTGACCTTTACAGCTATACCAAAAAGACAGCTAACGAAATCTAGAGACACACAAAGGACGACGGACGTCGACAAGCGTAAGGCGCGGCTTGCGATATTGTATACTCACGCTGCACAAAAAAAAGAAGAAGAAAACAAAGCGCGAGAGATAAGAGTGACCACGCGAATGTATTAAGAATGTAGGCGACACCGCATTGAGCGGGGACAAAAAGACGAAAGAAAGGGAACACATTTTGTTTTCTTTTTTTTTTTCTGTCGCTGAAAGCATGCACAACCGGCGGCTATGCACGCGATTCGTGAGCCGCGGCGCACAACAACCGCGCCCTTTTGGCAACCTCACCGCTTACACGTCTCCTCCCTTTAAACCTTCTCACTCCTATCTCTCTCCCCCTCTCTCTCTCTCTCTCTATGCGAGAGCAGGAAACGCATTGCCCCAACTGGAACAGACATGCCATGGTGTGCCGGACACACCATGGCCGGACTACATATACACAGCGATGAGATAAACGGCACAAATGAGCAGATCAACCAATGCGTTTTTTCACCGCGCTAACACACATATATGCCCACACGCACGCACACACGCGCGCATGCACGATACCTTTGTTTCGCGCGTTTGTGTGTGTGTGTGTGTGTGTGTGTGTGTGTGTGTGTGTGTGTGTGTGTGTGTGTGTGTGTGTGTTTCATGGCAGCGGCAGCAGGAGGCAGCACTACCGGGTCAACTGGGTCCCGAATATGCATGAAAAGCCGATCGGAACTACGCCGACGTACACAATGCGTGTATCGCGAAACACGATCGAGAATCGCTCTTTCCGATCGGACCCGCTAAGCTCCCTCTGAAGTAGCCGTTTTGTGCAAGTGAGGCGAGTCGTTGCTACACGCGTACGGCGTCTACACGGTGTATTGTGGCGCTCTGTCTTTTTACCTGTGTGCATTTTTCAACCCACGAAAGAAAGCACGTGCTAGCCGATGAGTGAGTATATAGGAACGCCCCGAACAGTTTATGTTCGGAAGTATATACACAAACCTATAGAGTGCACAATAGCTCGCAGAGGCCCAACATGACGCGTCTGGGGCAGGGTATACGATGTTTTGCACCAGACGATGACGTCATTGTCTAAATCTCTGCTCGTGACAGCAGCATTTCAAATGGAGAATAGTTATATACTGCTGCATGAATAAAGAAACATGTACAGCGTGTCATTTTAGTGCAAGGTTCCTAACTACTAGTGGAAGAAATAAACGTGGATCACTGCGTTACGGAGTCTGTCGGTGAACAACTTGCAGCATTTCAGTATTTTAATGCATTCAAGGACTCTGGTATTACTCGTACTCTAATAATAGAGGGCTATATGCGCTTAGTTGACTTCTGTAGTCGCTTAGGCTTAGCTGTGTCAGCCGGGACGGCTTTCAGCTCTCCCATAGTAGAGTACGAAGTACTCTAAATCGTAAACCACTTTTTCTAAACACACAAAGTTGACCTGTATTTAGAACGAAGTGTTTGTTGATTATGTATACTTCGCCAGCATCCTTTAATAGTTTACTTATGCGGACGAAACTATCGCACAACGCGATGACAGCGCTTCAAACTAAAGAAAAAGAAAGAAAAATGAAGCAGCTTCATTGACCTAACGTTGCGAAGACTGGTTAAAAACATGAGAGCCGGTGGCATCATATTACTGGACTTTGCTCCGTAGTAGTTTTACCCTGCACGTATACCCGCACCTCTCGAAGTTAGTAAAACTGCTTCAGTGAAGCCGGTGAAGTTGTTTAATATCTCATAATGCATAACGTTTAGCGGACCGGCGATTATTTGTGGAGCTTGCCCAGTTTCCGTGGCTCAAACCCGCTATAGTAGTTGTATTACGCTTCGAAGGAATGAACCTCGACTTTCTCTACTGTTGAAACGGTCTGTTAAGTCTCGACTTGCCCCAAGGTCCGTATAGCCGGACAACTGCGATTGTCACCATATTCGTCTATCACTGCGGTCCCGAGGCGCCTATGCACAATGAAGTGTACATAGGCTCATTAACAATTACAGTACAATTGAGGTATTGGAAACTGTTAACGTTATGAAGTGATCTAAGATGCCTACGTTCCTCTTCGTGGGCAGTTGGGAGGCCCTGTTCACATAGAAAATGTCTTTTTTTTTCAATCAATCTTTTTTGATTGGCGTCAGAAGTATAATACATTGCAAGTAAATAAGCAGGAGGAGGTCACAAGGTTAAAAACCACAGACGGGACCTCCGCGGGCGGGTCTTTCTCCTACTGTGTGAACCAGCTGGTGTTGGGTTTTCCGACATCTACATGAATGTCGCTAGAAGTGATTAGCGGCACGCTCATCATTGTTGCGAGGATTCACTATTGTCGTGGCGTGATGCCAAGCAATCAGATAACAAGCATGTTTGAACAACAAGTATGTTGTGCAAATGAAGAAATATTTGTATTTCTGTTGTCACCCTCTTTCCCTAACTCTGCTGTGACGCTCAAGGGCAATGCGAGGTCATTTTAGAAAAGTTTTTCCCGGAATCATTTTGGGTTCTGCCATATCCTTCTTTGATGCCCACAGTGAGTCAGCGTCGCTATATCAACGATTAACCGATTTATTTTTGTTCCGGTGTGTGGGCTGTGTTTGCAAATATAGCAAGCATCGTGCCTTAACCAAAGCAGGAGAACTGCATCTGTAGCCATTGTTTTGACCAGTGACGTCATTCGGGTCATCTTCATGTTGCCCTCATCAGTGCTTCGGTTTGGGGTTTTCACCGTTGAAAATTGTTGAATTTCATTACCCAGTAATAATACCAAGAGGTCGCTTTTTCTTTTTTCAGAATCTCAGATCTCCCATTTGAAATAATGACCTAACCTAAGTAATTAAGAAGTTATTTTATTGACTTTCTTAATTGCTGTCTCAAATTACATATTCAGCCATCTTAAGATGCCTGCCACTACAAAAAAAAAGAACAACTGTGAAGACAGCAAGCACATATAAGATTTTTCTGATTTTTGAGAATTTTGTACACATTTCTTGAAACACCCTAACTACTCTGCGTTGCAGAGTAGTGAACCATCTATAAAATAAGCCTCGAAGTTAACAGTCGTTATATACAGGCGGGGGGGGGGGAGATGGAGAAGTAAACGTTTCTCGTAGAACCAGCGTTCAGAGACGCCGGTGCCATGCAACCTAAGGTGGGAAAGGAGCGCTCTGCCTCCGACTGGCCTCTTGTCCCTGGCAACAAGTTGTCGCTGGTCTTCCAAGTCCTCGAAGGCGTAGTTTCCTGAAATTAACTAGAGGTAACACACACACACACACACAAACACACACACACACACACACACACACACACACACACACACACACACACACACACACACACACACACACACAAACACACACACACACACACACACACACATACAGAGAGAGAGAGAGAGAGAAGATTATACACAAAAGACAGTCATAATTGCGACAGAACAATGTAAAACACCTACAAGAAAGGAGGAGATAGAGGAGGAGCAAAGTTTAAGCAGAAGGACAGGGAGGTTAGCCAGTTCTTAAACCGGCTGGTTACCCTGTGTTGGGGAAAGGGGTGAATGGAATAAAAGATGTTAAAGGAAAGGTTGCGAAGAGAGAGAGAAATTACAAAAAAAGTAGCGACAGAGGAAAGGCAACATCAACGAGTATAAGACACTATAGTCTGTCTCTGAGGCCACTTGTCCGCAAAAAGCACAGCAAAGCTAAATTCGGCCAATGACCCAGAATCCTTCGTTCCGACAAAGGCCGATCACCTAATCTATCCATAGCTGCAGTCAGTTCTTGTCTTGGCGCGTTGAGATGGGTGCACTCACACAGAAGGTGCGCTATGGTTTCTTCGCAGCTGCAGTAAGTGCACGTAGAAGAGCTGGCCATTGCAATGAGATAGGAGTGTTTGTGAAGGCCACTCCAAGCCACCGGCGGCATAGAAGAGTCTCCTCAGCTCGAGATATTCTTGAGGGAGGACGAAGCTGCAGATCTGGATCCAGGTTATGCAGGCGCGTGTTTGTGATGTCTGTTGAGTTCCACTGTACCAGTGTGAGGTCACGTGCAAGCGAACAAAGTCTAGTAGCGGCGTCGGTTCTTGAGAACGGGATGGCTGCGTTACCGTCGTGTGCAGATCTAGCGGCCTCATCTACGCAGTCATTGCCATGTGTCACACCTGTCCCGTTTATTAGGGAGGCAATCGCCGGGCTAATTCCAAGAGCCGAAGTATCGGCCCCCCGAACCGCACCACGAAAGCGTGGACAATTTTGAAGTGGTCCTTTTTGGTGCGCCAGCAGACGCCGGTCGTGGCCCAAAGAACAAGTCAGAGCCGAGAGTTGATAAACAAACAAATTATATTCTCAATAATGGCAGATCGAAAACAATACACAAAAATGCACACTCCACAATAGTTGCATACAATATGACACCAATCAAACCAATCAATCAACGTACTACACAACACAATCAGCCACACTTAATACAACGGACACGGACAACAATACGCACTACAATGCAGCCGCATGCATTGAACAACCAAGACACTTAAAGACTAAAGAGATAGAAAACCTATTCAGTCCAAAGTTCTTGGAACCCGAGTCTAGATGATACTCTTCCGAGAATCACTCACTCAAAGTCCAGCGTTGTTGTCGTTCCGCAGCCCTCTGAAGTTTCTCTTCCAGGAGACCTCGCCGGAGTTTCTCTTCCAGGAAAACTCCCGTCTTCAAAGGCCACTCTCCAAGCTTCAAACTTCTTCGCCGGAAATCCGTCGGCTTCACACACGCAGCTGTTGCCCGCGTCTTCGCTCGATAGCGGTAAACCCACGCTCTTGCCTGTAGCTCGAGCCGTCCCTACGGACCAAAACTTCGCCGACTACACGGCGGAATTCCTACGCGCTCTGGCGCTCACTTCCGTCTCCTCCTGTTCTGTTACTACGGGCAGAACCTTCGCCGACTACACGGCGGAATTCCTACGCACTCTGGCGTTAACTTCCGTCACCTCCTGCTTTCTCGTCTCGGCTGCTCGATTAAATACGTTCCGCGCCACCTTCCAGAAATTTCTCGTCCTTTCGTCGGCGCGATACGCAGCGAAAGCTGGGAAGAGGCACGAGACGGTTCGACTGCCCTCTCCTGAGGATGAATAACTCGGTCTGACCCCGCCTCCTTCGTTCTGGAAATTTCTAGCGCTTGCCCGGCCGCCGCTGTGGGGTGAGGAGGTTCGTCTGCGAAGCCGTGCTTCTGCGGGGAGAGCGCGCGCCCGGGAGCCTTGGATGTTTGCTATAGGCACTGCGCCGTGCTCCCGACCGGGTTGCAGAAATTAGGTGCCTTTTCTCATCTTCTAACCACTACCACCACCATGTTTGCTTTCTTTTTTTTTTCTTTTTACCTCGCGGCGTTTCTGCCGCCCGTTGTCGCAAGGATTTGGCGGCGCGCCCTTTTTTAGCGCTCGTTCTGTGACACTGCCCCCCACATTAAGAATATTATCTCATAATATTCAAAACTCCACAGACGAGCGCGAACAGTCACCACACACTCTCACAGACTGTAACACCATCAGTCGCTCATGACACTTCTCATTCACAATAGATCGCTCAATACAATCGTACATTGTAGTTCAATTCCACAACACATGAAATATAGCCACAGGTACATGCCTACAACACTTCATCACACATTCCAAACAATACAAACGTACAAAGTTCTGTCTATACAACAATTATACCACACTATACATCACATCACAGCACAGAACACCTTGACTCGCTTGACATACACTTGCGACACAGGATAACAAGAACATTAACACATCATATGTCACTCAGCACTGCCCAACACATTCTGATTTGACCTCAGCACCTATCCTGTGTACCTTGCGCGGCGCTTGCGCCCTTTCTTGCGGTGCTCGCTCGATCTCTTCGTGTGTTTCCTTGTTCCTTTTCGGCGAGCCCTTTCCAACGACGATATCTGAGGCGTCGTCTCAGCCATCGTTGTCTCTTCCGACACCGTTAATGCGTCATTACATTCGACGGGTCTTGTCTGTTTATTTACCCGCTTGATCCTGCCTCTACATCTTGCCCGGCTGGCCAACTCCGTCTCCTTTACACTGTCAGTCGGTTGAGGTCGTGCCGACGTAAGTCCGGTTGCTCGGCCCGTGAACTTATTCGACACGATCGTCTTCTCCTTCGCTGTCTCTTGCGCCGCAGCTTCACCTTGGGCTCTAGTGAGATCCGTCACGGGATGTTCCTCCACTGTATCTCGCGGTCGCTGGGTTGGCGAGGGCTCTATCTTCGGGTCTTCTCCCAAACATTCTGGATCATTCGGCCCTCGCGCCCCGACGATGTTTCCGATGACAAGGTCGTACAGGGGGGTCGTCATGCATAAAGCAGTAACCTTCCCGCTGAAGTACGGGGTTTCCACCTCAATCTCTGCTTCGGGAAGCATCCGAGCTGTACGGTCAATTAAGCAAACCGGTTTCGTTTTGCCTGTTAGCTCACTTTCCCGTACCAAATTTCTCCGCACGATAACAGTGGAACTGCCGGTATCTCTTAACACCGTAACCTTTTTGCCCGCAACTTTTCCAGGCAGCGCTGGCATTCCTTTCGTAACACCGGTTGGCTGTTTTGACATTACAGCACCCACAATAGGAATTTTCTCCCCATTTTTCAATTCTACGAATCCATCAGTGACGGCATTATTATCAGATTTCGGTGTCGCTTGAACACAGGATACCTGGTGAGTTTGACTCACTCCGTTCCGACATGCATCTGCTTTGTGCCCAGTCTGACCACACTTGAAACATTTTACTGCCGTAGGGCTCGTAAAGATCGTTCGACAGTTTTTCGCGCGATGACCCACTCGGTTGCACAGAAAACATCGCGGAATGATCTCTGGTGCACGCTTCTTTTCTTCGGGAGCCAATTTCTTCGAATCATCGGGACAATCCTTCTTTACCTTGGCCAAATTAGTGCCACCTTGCGCTTCCAAGAATTGATCAGCCAATCCAAGCATGTCTTCAAGTGAGTCAGCCTTTCTCTCTTTTAAGTACAGTGACAGGCTTGGGTGGCAACTAGTAAGAAATTGTTCTCTAATTAGCAACTCTCTAAGCTCATCGTACTCCTGCGCTGTCCCTGAAAGTTCAATCCATCTGTCGAAATAGTGGCAAAGTCGGGCGGCATACTGCGTAGCCGTCTCACCGTCAGCTGGCTTTCCTGTCCGAAATCTGTCCCGGAATCCTTCCACAGTGAATCTAAATCGCTTCAACAAAGCAGCTTTCACCTTTGCATAGTTGGCTGCATCGGTCGGCGTCAGCTTACCGTACACACTGAGCGCTTCACCACTCAAGCAAGTACTCAAAGCAGTTGCCCATTGATGTTCCGGCCAATTCTGGCTCCTCGCAATCGTCTCAAATCTGTGGAGGTACGCGTCTAGGTCGTCCTTCCTTTCATCGAATGCTACGAGCAACTTGCTTGGGTTCAAGCGGAAGCCATGATCCTCTCGTTCGCTGCTTTCAACTCTAGCTTGGACGGGAGTTTCACTTCGCTGTTGCAAACGGAGCCGCTCGAGTTCCATCTCGTGCTGCCGCTGCCGCTCCCTTTCAGCCATCTCCGCTTCTCTTTCTTCCTTCAGCTGCCGCTCCCTCGCTTCTCTTTCTTCTCTCGCCCTTTCGGCTGCCAACTTCTCTCTCTCCAGCTCCAACTTCAATTGCTGCTCTCTTTCTTCCTTCAGCTGTCGCTCTTTTGCTTCTCTTTCTTCTCTCGCCCTTTCGGCTGCCAACCTCTCTCGTTCCAACTCAGCTGCTTTTTCTTCCTTGGCCCTCTCTGCTGCCAACCTCTCTCTCTCCAACTCAGCGTCTTTTTCCGCTTTGGCTCTTTCGACCGCCAACCTCTCTTTCTCCACCGCCTCTTTCTCCTTCTGGCTTACCCATTTCCGTAGTTCGGCGCCGGAAAGACCCATCTTCTCACCAAGCGCAACTAACTTTTCGAGATCCATTGTGTCTCGCAACTCGCAAATAAAACCTTGCCGTGTGCAAAAAGTATCTGCCTAAATCAGTCTATCGGAACACTCCCCTGCACTCGTTAACGAGAACACTGAACAACACACAAAATCGTTCCGATAGCACTATCAACAACTCGAGGCTCTTTCTCACTACTTTGGACACACTGTGCACCAAAAGGTCCTGTCTCGCGGACGCCAGATTAATTGTCACACCTGTCCCGTTTATTAGGGAGGCAATCGCCGGGCTAATTCCAAGAGCCGAAGTATCGGCCCCCCGAACCGCACCACGAAAGCGTGGACAATTTTGAAGTGGTCCTTTTTGGTGCGCCAGCAGACGCCGGTCGTGGCCCAAAGAACAAGTCAGAGCCGAGAGTTGATAAACAAACAAATTATATTCTGTTATGCCAGCGAGTCCTCGTCAAACGTCCGTGCCTCGGAAAAAGGCAATCTGGGTCAAGGGCAGCCCGCAGCCCGCCCGACGCGAACATCTCAACGGCGTGAACACGCGCGGCGCCCCTCTGGCCCAGGTGCAGTGAGTCAGCGGCGCACGTGACAGCGAGCCGGCGGCCGCGTGCCTGGTGGTCTGACGCATGGCGCGGCGGCCCCATTGGCGGAATCTGCCCGGACGACCAGCGGCGCTTCTGATTGGACATTTTGGTTGGACCCGGTGTAAATAAAAGAAGCCCTGCGGCGCGTCGCGATCGGCGGTCCTATGTGAGTGAGAGGAGGCCCCGTGTCGGAGAGCCGGCATGTGTGTGAGTCAGCGGTCTTAGGCGAAAGGCTGACCTATGTGTTAGAGAGGAGAGTTCGGCTCTTCGAGTCTCTGTCGGCCCCAGTGCCGAAATTGTAACGCCTCTGTATATATGCTGTACATAAACCTTGTTTAACTCACCGTCGTCTCGTCCGCTCGTCTTATCGGCTCTGCGCAGAAGCAGTCGCGAGCTGATAAACATACGCTACGCAACAGTGGAGGTCAGCGGTGGCATTTCGGAGGTGGCTACGCAACAATTCTCAATAATGGCAGATCGAAAACAATACGCAAAAATGCACACTCCACAATAGTTGCATACAATATGACACCAATCAAACCAATCAATCAACGTACTACACAACACAATCAGCCACACTTAATACAACGGACACGGACAACAATACGCACTACAATGCAGCCGCATGCATTGAACAACCAAGACACTTAAAGACTAAAGAGATAGAAAACCTATTCAGTCCAAAGTTCTTGGAACCCGAGTCTAGATGATACTCTTCCGAGAATCACTCACTCAAAGTCCAGCGTTGTTGTCGTTCCGCAGCCCTCTGAAGTTTCTCTTCCAAGAGACCTCGCCGGAGTTTCTCTTCCAGGAAAACTCCCGTCTTCAATAGGCCACTCTCCAAGCTTCAAACTTCTTCGCCGGAAATCCGTCGGCTTCACACACGCAGCTGTTGCCCGCGTCTTCGCTCGATAGCGGTAAACCCACGCTCTTGCCTGTAGCTCGAGCCGTCCCTACGGACCAAAACTTCGCCGACTACACGGCGGAATTCCTACGCGCTCTGGCGCTCACTTCCGTCTCCTCCTGTTCTGTTACTACGGGCAGAACCTTCGCCGACTACACGGCGGAATTCCTACGCGCTCTGGCGTTAACTTCCGTCACCTCCTGCTTTCTCGTCTCGGCTGCTCGATTAAATACGTTCCGCGCCACCTTCCAGAAATTTCTCGTCCTTTCGTCGGCGCGATACGCAGCGAAAGCTGGGAAGAGGCACGAGACGGTTCGACTGCCCTCTCCTGAGGATGAATAACTCGGTCTGACCCCGCCTCCTTCGTTCTGGAAATTTCTAGCGCTTGCCCGGCCGCCGCTGTGGGGTGAGGAGGTTCGTCTGCGAAGCCGTGCTTCTGCGGGGAGAGCGCGCGCCCGGGAGCCTTGGATGTTTGCTTTCTTTTTTTTCTTTTTACCTCGCGGCGTTTCTGCCGCCCGTTGTCGCAAGGATTTGGCGGCGCGCCCTTTTTTAGCGCTCGTTCTGTGACACCATGTATACCGCAATGACCTGGTATCCGCTGATACACTATGCTGTGCTGTTTCTCGATTGCTTGGTGATGAAGGAGCCTTATTTCAGCTACTAACTGTTCATTGGATCCATGGCGAAGGGGTGACATAAGACAGAAAAGCTGCCCTCGAGTCCGAGAAGATAGGCCAAGTTCCCGAAGGAACTTGGTCTACAACCTACAAGCAAAAATCCTGGCCCACCGTGGTGGTCTAGTGGCAAAGGTACTCGGTTGCTGACCCGCAGGTCGTGGGACCGAATCCCGGCTGCGGCGGCTGCATCTTCGATGGAGGCGAGAATGCTGTAGCCCCGTGTGCTCGGATTTGGGTGCACGTTAAAGAACCCCAGGTGGTCGAAATTTCCGTAGCCCTCCACTACGACGTCTCTCATAGTCATATATGGTGGTTTTGGGACGTTAAACTTCCCTTATATCAAATAGAATGAAACCCTTTACACTAGTTGGCAACTTGAACGTAGACATTATGGACCTTAGGACCTATATAGCTTCGCCCACTCGTCATCATTCTGTTCGTGAAACTGCGTGGATTTTTTTTTGCTTCTCAATCTATATTATTGATCCTGCGCTTCTCCACTTTTCGAAAGCTTTATGCACCTAACATGGTCCTGATATTCCTTCAAGATCGGATACATCTTTCATGATTTCCGATACCGACGGCCAAATTTCGCAATTGACGAGGCATCTAGTTGGCTCCCGCCTAGAAAAAAAAAAAAAACTGCGGGTTCGAGTACTACATTCTGACACTTCTGCCATGCCTACTGCTATTTGGGTAGTATATTTTTACGGTATTGGCATACTCGATTTCTCACAGTGAAATCTTCAAGGAATCTACATGGTATAGTCATCGAGTCTCTGAGACCAAGAATGATTCTTTGTTGCCTCATTTCTTTTATCGTTTCAAAGAGTAATGAAATCATTTATACACCAGCAGTGGGACATATTTATTTCGGAAAACAGTGTCATTATGCAGCGCGTCTATAGCTGTTATTGTTATTTCAACATATTGTATACATCCAGCTGCTTACCGCAAGGTTGCGGATTCTAACCAGTCTGCGGTGGTCGCATTTCGATTGAGACGGAGTAATGGAGAATCGTGAACTGTGTGATGTCAATGATCTATATTACCGGAGTCCTCAAGTCCGGCTATGCCTGATATTCATATTGTGGTACTGGTATACGCTAAAAAACATACTCATATTATATATATCCACATTTCACTATACGGCAACCATGAACGTCAGCTCACGACGTATTATTGCCCATGCGTAAGCCTCCTTGATAAAAAAAAAACAACAACGATGTTTTGGAAGCGCGAATAACGTTGAGCCGTAGCCGTCGTGGCTCGCAGTGGGAAGCACAGATGCACGCTTGCATCCCGCAGTGCCGACAGAAAATGCACGCAGAGTTGGCAGCTGCGGCTCCGTGAGGACGATTCTCGTAATAATAGCCCCCTACGTCACAGGTCGCCAACAGATTAGTGAACACCACTCTATATAACGACACAGTGTGCGCACGAAATGCACAAGCTGCAGACCCGTGAAAGACGTCGTGTTTACAAACGAAAAACGCGCGTTGACGTCATTTTTTCTTCCTTCGCTTGTATACGCACCGTGCATGCATTACCAAGCCGCGAAGCATCACGTTGTTTTCTGACCTGTTTATATTCCCGTGTACCCCACAGCTGGGTACTTGTGCGCGTGGTTTTACATATAGCTCGTGACGAAACCAATGTTACTACGTCACAGCTCGTTCAGGTGATGTCAGGATCGCCTTTTGCATTTATGCAAGCGGATGTATACAACCTGACGGTGTGGAAAATCAGTGACAGCGATGACTCGACAAACTCAGCGGGCTGTTTACGGATACTGACGTTATATGTACGTAACAGGCTAACACACACACACGTCATTCACTCCCCTCGCGCAGCGGCGTTAGCACGTGGGCCACGCGTGCCTCGTCAGGTGTGTCAGCTGTCGACGGTGTATACACGGTTCTCGTCGGACGCCGCAAGTTTCACTCGTATATTATGCATCCGGAATGGAACGCCGGATAAGTTCTCATCGGTGATGTAATCAGCGGCTTCTTTGGAAAATGTACGCCCGAAAATAGTTCGGTGATATCTTATGTTTAGGAAAACAAGATAAATTGCTCAAGGTGTAGAGAGCAGAGGTTGGTGGGACGAGTTTGTCAGATTAGAGATAGATAGACTGATAGATAGGTAGATTATAGATAGATAGATAGATAGATAGATAGATAGATAGATAGATAGATAGATAGATAGATAGATAGATAGAACTTCTCGTGGTTTTGCTCCTGCGCGCGTCTAATGTACATGAAAATAAAGTAAAAAGTCACAGCTATAAACGTTTAATGGTTATCTATGAAAATATAACTCAGACATAATGCAAAGAGAGATGGGGAGAGGCGGGAGGTAAAAACCGAGAGGTATACTGGGGCCGTCAAATAACGGAGTACATACGGTGAAAAAAATCACGGCATGTCCACGAAGCGAATGATGATGAGTAGGGCGAAGCGTTCATGCGTCCATCCGTCCATCCATCCGTCCATACGCCCGTTCGTCCGGCTGTCTGCCTATCTGTCTGTCCGTCTATCTACCCATCCGTCCGTCCAATTGTCTGTCTGTCTGTCTGTCTGTCTGTCTGTCTGTCTGTCTGTCTGTCTGTCTGTCTGTCTGTCTGTCTGTCTATCCGTCCGTGCGTGCGTTCGTTCGTTTGTTTGTCTATCCGTCCATCAAGTGAACATTCCTCCAAGTACCACCATCTCGCATCTTTTCATAATATATTCATCATGTACAAGTGCCGCCATCCAGCGGACGTTCTAAGGACTAAACGAGAGGTGGCTACTACTACAAACACGGGACGTACGACCGACGGCGTAAGGAGCTTCGCCCCTAAAAAAAGATGAAAAACGCTGCGACAACTGACATCGCTGTGCTGTCGAGCAAGACACAACACACGGGGAAACAGCAGCCTTTAGCTCTTCAGAAAAAGATGCGACATCAGTCGATAGCATGCCGATGCCTTTTCGTAATGACGACATATACGTAGCAGGTGTAGGAAGAAGGCATTGGACGAGACGTAAGAGAGAAGAAGACATCTTCGACGCATGCGTCGCAAGCCCTTTCCGTTAACT
This sequence comes from Rhipicephalus microplus, assembly GCF_043290135.1. Classification (NCBI taxonomy): domain Eukaryota; kingdom Metazoa; phylum Arthropoda; class Arachnida; order Ixodida; family Ixodidae; genus Rhipicephalus; species Rhipicephalus microplus. Next base: position 51,368,737 of record NC_134704.1, on the reverse strand, counting down.
TGAATGAGAGGCGTGGAAAATGGCGCCGTATCGAGGACATGCGGGAGACCCTCGGGTTGACTCGTCCACCGCAGCAAGGCATTAGCTTCCAAGCGGCACGCAATACGGCAACGCGTGGCCCCATCGAAACGTATGCAAAATCGCGTGCCTCCCGCGTACGGTTGCGTGTAACTTTTCGGTGGGCTCCGGAACGTCAAGCTAGAGGAAGAGGAAGAGCTCTGGCGGGGAAGACCGCGTATACTTCGGCTGCGACGTGTGCGGACCTTTCTATCTAAAGAGAGGCCGCGTCAAGGGGCGAAAAGAACAGAAATTGTGTGGGAAGGAGTAGGAAACAAACGTGACGGATGCCTGTCGCACGGTCGTTAAGTTTCCCGACAGCTATACAGTAGCTTCCTGCTGTAAAGGGTGAAGGCGAAGAGCAAGATGCAAAACTGGGCGAGCTGGTTGAACAGATTGAGATGTTTCTGGTTGTAACAGGAAATAACGCGCCTTGGGAATCATTCTTGTTCCCTCACGAAGAGTTAAGTGAGAAATGACCACCCCCAAAGGCGGGACGCGTAGTTTGTATAGGAACGGAAGGGTTGCACCACGAGAATGGAAGAGTGTAAGGTCGAGGTAAGATGCGAAGCCAATCCAGACTTGCCAGGCCTATCCTGCAATGTCCAATAATCACGATTTGAGGCGCTTATTTCCGTGGCTTTAGAGAAAGCGTTCTTTTCAGCAGTAATATTATCACAATATTTTAGCTCAGACTAGCGCCGGTTTGGTGGCAGAGAATCTGACAGCAGTATTGCCCAATTATTGGTATAAGCATCAAATAAGAATAGGCTGAGCCTTCTCTCCACCCCTAGTTTATCTTATTTTCCCAATATGAAAAAAGTGAAAGGAAAAAATTGTAGTGCGCCCACACGAAGCTGCTGCGTACAAAATAATTCTGACGAGTATGCTGGTAGAAAACATGCGCGTGATAATATCTAACTTCTAAAAAGAACATGCTTCATGCTGAGGTCAACCATAAACGAACACCATTTCCGTCACGGAAGAGACGTCAGTAAACAGGCTCGGCGGTATAGCTTATCATTACTAACCTTCCTCTATATTGTGGGCTTCCGCAGAACAGAGGCCGTATTCACGAATGTCTCTCGTAATTTATCGTAACCACGATTCTCTATATTCGTCAGTCGACTTCGCAAAAGATGCCTTGCACCAATACAAGCTAAAATTGTATTTCTCTACAAAATAATTGCATGCGTGAAACTTTTTCTTTCTTTCTTTCTTTCTTTCTTTCTTTCTTTCTTTCTTTCTTTCTTTCTTTCTTTCTTTCTTTCTTTCTTTCTTTCTTTCTTTCTTTCTTTCTTTCTTTCTTTCTTTCTTCGCACGCACGCGCGCGCGTGTATGTGGGTGATTGAGAGAGTGAACCAAAACAGTGATTTTCATGTCCACAGTAGAGTGTGTGGCTGTCGTCTATACAAACGCCTGCTAATTCTGTTCTATAGCACCGCGATGAATAAAGCGCTTTGTGCAGAGATTCACTGCTTGTTGGCAATGTTTTAATCGACTGAACTTTCTGGATCATATTTATGTGCCAGCGCTGTATAGCATCAATATATTCGTGTTGGCATCCGGCAAAATGCAACACACACAGGCTCTCGTTCTAGTTCTTGAAAGGAATTCGGTTGAAAGCCGACTCAGATGACTTGGCATCCGTGCTATCGCCGCGCCCTCCACGCGTGCTAATTAGCCGAGTTCCACACAGCGAGAGCGCCGCTGTCCCATTAACGTTTTCTTCAAACACTCCGCACAAATATCTTGTTGGCCATCTCGGTACGCCGGCAATGAAAAAAGTTGGCAGTCTGCAGTCTATCACACGGCCATGAAGGCTTGACCACTGAGTGGTCAAGCCTTTGACATTAGTGCTGTTCGCTTTCTTTTCATTTTTTTATTTTTGTGTAGTTTAACATTTATTTTGTTCGTTGCTGCGATCGAGTTTCGAGCTGCAAGGAGCGAGAAGGGGACAGTGGAAATCGGGACGGAAACCTTGGAACGCCCGGCCCGTTAAATGGTCATTGAAAACGCTGCGCCACTGCCGCTATGCGGACAGTCTCTAGCGGCCGTAGCGTTAATAGGTTTCCATATTTATGCTGCTCTGCAACAGCTGGGCACGCGGTACTGGTGCGAGCCGACTGGCTCGTGTCCGCAACCTCGACAGCAGCAAGCGATTTCGTCGCCTCGGGACAAACTCAAAGTGACAAGCTGTGACGGTGACGCGAACTGCAGTTGACGGTTTACGATGTGAGGCGTCGACAGAGAGTGTATTACTTGAAGTTAATTCGTTTCCCCGTATACATTAGCGCTAATGCGAAAGCATATTCTGTATATTCTCGTCTTGTCACGCCAGTAAAACACGGGTGGCATTGCTTTTGTATCGTGGATTACGGTATGACCTTTGCTGACATGAAAGGCAGAAAGACAATTTAAATTTACTGTCAGCTGCGTGGAAACGCGAGACCTTTAGACTCGGAAGCTGGTTCAGCCCAAATCAATAAATTGAAAGAAAAAAAACAGTGTCAAGCTCCATTTTTCGCAAGGACAACGTGCCTCGAGTGAATTGATATCGATTTCTTGCATTCCACGTCTTCGTAGTAAAGATACTGACAGTTTCTTTAAAGCTAACGCTGAGAATGTAGTGAAACAGATTCACCAACTGGTATGCGCCTGCGAAATGCCATGACAAAAGACTGTGATTGCGCTTGAGCCTGTGCTGCGTTTGCGGACTTGACAATGCTTTAGCGCGCGGTCACTTCGTTACGTATATAGATCGTGAATGGTGGTTCTAGTGATTAGAAGAGGAAGAAGGCGCCTGATTTCTGCATCCCGGTATAGGGAGCACAGCGCAGCAGGTTGTACGTTATACGCTCTCAGCATGGCAAGGCATTACTGTGGCGTGTCCAGGGCAGGGGTCAGTGCTCTGTCAGGCATTCAGTTGCCCTTTCATCCACCTTTCCCGTTGAATCACTTGATAAATGGATGCTGTGTGTTTTCTATTATGAATAGACTTCGAAATTCAAACTTCAAAAATTGTATTTGAGACATATTTCGGGCCAATGGCAAGGCAGCTCCAATGCGTAACGCGTCACGAAAGCGTCGCTGACTTTCTTGCAGGCCACAAGCCTAAAATACGTTTTCTAAACGGTGTAGTTCGCGTGTTTGGGGCTGTATGTGCTATGAGTTCATGAGTGGGCATATCATAATATTCACCCACCACCTGGAGTGGCATGTCAGGCGAAAAACCAGACAAAACATATCCAGCTAGCTATTAGCTAAAATATTTAACTCTCTCTCTCTCTCTCTCCATTGTATAAAAATAAGGCTAATCGATAAAACACATCGCATTGGTCAGGGCATAGGTCAAAGCCCGTTTTCTCCCGAGGCATTCACCAAATTATGACGCTCTCAGTCTACACGTGATGACAAGATGAAGTCATCACTTGGGCACGTCACTTTCGTTACCATCCGTGCTCACGATGCCGCCGGACATCGTTTTTTGTTTTTTTTCACGCATGAGGCATAAAAGGTGTTTGCCTTAATAACATCGATAACATTCATAATTATAATATGCCTCACTGGCGGAGAATGCTCAAGAATAAAAGATTAAGGCAGCTTCACACAAGCGCCTTTGGGCTACCGAGTTCCTGCATCTTCCGCCGCAAGCCGCGACTTACGTGCAGCTCGTGTGTGATCTGCGCCTATAGCTTGAAGGAAGTGTGGGGCTGCTGGGTCGTCTTCTTTGTTTCTCTTCAGTTCTCTCTTTCTTTCCGCCTCTGTCCTTTTCTCTCCTTATTTCTATTTCCTTCCTTGTTATCCCTCTTTCTTTTTGTCTATTTCCATTTCTCGCTTGCTTCGTCCTTTTCTTTATATTTTTACGTGCTTTTGACAGCGTAACACCAAGCGACGGCGACAGCGTACGACAGCCCGAGACAGTAAAGTCTAACGCACTTAGGAGAACACATCACCAGAGAGAGAGAGAGGGGGGAGAGTGAGAAATAGAGAAGAAAAGCAGAGAGGTTAACCAAGCTTGGCTCGGTTGGCTACCCTGCACTTGGGGCAGATCGCCAATTTAACAGTGAGCTGGTCGCCAGTGTGTCAGTCTGACTTGCGTTCCAGGAAGTCTTATTCGGCTTTATTGTAAAACGCCTGTGTACCGCTTTCTGCATAAAATGCTTGACTATGCGATGTACTACTCCCTTGTAAATTTAAAGCGAGAGTTTTAGATGCCTCCCCAAGTGCGAAACTCGGCTGTCGGCAGCGTCAGAACGAGTGATGCAGAAATCATCACGTGGTGACGTCCCCATACAACGTTATCGTGACGTCACACATCGTTCAAAACTTGTGGCGTCGTGCTGACGTCGCTCAACCTGACGTCACAGGATGAGGTCATCGCATGACATCATCGCTCGGTCAAGCGTGGACCGTTCACGGAGCCATGTGAACAGACAAGTTAGGTGCAGGAAGCTTTAGGAAATGCTTATGATCGATTAAGAGGAAGATGAAGACGGCTCTATCAAATCGTCTTACGCGTAAGGTACCCTGTGAGTTTTTTTTTTCTTGAGCTGACAGATGAGATCATCCATTATTCATTTCCTCATGACTTTTCTGTCACACACGTAATTAGTTCGAGGTGAACATGTGTAACCTTGGTCCCGCTGTAGTGTCACCATCGCGCCGTCGTCAGAGGCTGACCGTGCCTGCATCGCTTCTTTCATGGTCTGCGTATCTTCACCGTTCTTGTGGTCAGTTTAGTTCGTCTTTTCCATTTTTTGCTTTTACTTTCTTCTTGTTGGCGTGACACCTTAAGGTTTTCCGCTGAACCTGCCGGCCGTCGCATATTTTCCCACGAACGGCCGCAATCTCTGTCAGGAATGCCGACCAATGACGCGCGATGAGCGACAGCGTCTTCTTGGCGACGCGAGGTCACGTGTCACCGCGCGCAGTCTGCGCAGATGTCGCGAAAGGCCGAAAAGTTGTCGTCCTCCAAAGTCTTTAATATATCGCACGAATCGACGCCCTTTCACACCACCGAAAAAAAAAAAGCAGTCAAGGTCTCCGTCTGTACATACTTCAGCTTTCAGTTCTTTTCGTGGAAGGTGTGTCAATGGCACTGGGTGAGCGCTTCTATTCTCCGTTCACAAATTCAATGCAGTATTCAGAAATACGTCGACGTCATCATGCATACTAGTTTAATATGATGATGCTGGTGGTGTGATGATGATGATGGTGATGGTGATGATGATGATGTGTGAGAGAGACGCGGAGCGAGAGAGAATAACAGGCCAATCGCGAGTCACTAATCAATACGTACTTATGTAGCATTTACAAACAACCCAAAATAATTAGCGAAAGGCAATGAACGGCTCCCGGCTAGCGTGTTGTTAGCTGGCGCTAGAGTTGGGTGATTAAAGATCGCCTTAACGCAACAGCACGTACATAAACAGTACAGTGGCGTCGATGAGAACTGTTATGTCCACGTTGAAGAAGAGGTGCTGCTGCAATTAAAAAGAGTTCTTTAGGTTAGACAGTCAAAGCAAAGTCTCAAAGCACATATGCAAGCCTTGCTTTTGTAGCTGACTGCAACCCCTCTACTATTTCTTGTGCTGCACTGAGGCAGGCAGACAGAAGAGACAGAGAGGCTTGACCATACAGATACCGGTCACCACCGCCTTGGGGGAGTGGTTGCTCGTGGTAGGCCACTTCATGAATTACCGCATTTTAATATCGGCCGTGTAGACGAGAAAGGTAAGAAAGCAAAGCGCTGTATATGCATGTTGGGCCGGCCGCGCGACTTCGCCAAGACAGATCACAAGCGCGCCGTTTAAAAAGGCCGCATGCTGCACGCAGTGAGAAATGGACGCTATAGACGACAAGGCCGACCTCCCGGAAACTCCGAGTGATGGCCTTCGATGTGGACAACGAAAGAAAGAAAGAAAGAAAGAAAGAAAGAAAGAAAAAAGAAAGAAAGAAAGAAAGAAAGAAAGAAAGAAAGAAAGAAAGAAAGAAAGAAAGAGCAGGCAGGGCAAAAGGGAACGGTATAGAGGTTTACGGCAAAACGTAAACAACAAAACAAACAAACAATAAGACACCAGAACGAGCTCAAGTTTAGGAGCGGGTCCGCTTTCCTTGAAAACAGAGAGAGTTTCAAAGGGAGGGAGGGTTGACGGATGGCGGAGATCTACGCAAGAACTAATTAAACAGAAACGGTCGGTCTCCACGTCCCTGTGGCCATTCCAGCTGTTTTCGTTGGTTATCACTTTCTTTAGTCGCGAGAATCGAGGTTGTCGGAATTCGGAGCGTTGGCACGCTTGCGGTGGCCGTCCAACGGGCTTTTGTTCGAGTTGGTTGGCGGCCGGTCCCGATGAGTACAACGACCCGTATTCGTGCATAGGCAGCAGTACGGTTGCAAGGTCAAGAAAAATGGAGGGAGGAGGTCTTTAATGGGGTAGCACGTTCTTTCGGTTCTGCAAGTTACCTGTAAATGGTTTTTATGGAGTGAGAGCGAAACGTAAGTAGTTGCGAATTCTTTTTTTCCACCTCCGCCGGAACGAAGCCGTTGCAGCTAGGAACCCACCTAAAAAAATCGCGCTTGACGGTAGCTATAGCGCAACTACCTTCATGCCATACCAACTAGCCCAAGCCGCCACACATACGCTTGACGGTCCAGCTGGAAGTACATAGCACTTCCAGCTGTTGTTGCTAATCATTAATTGATTGACTATTTGATTCATTGACGAATCAATCAATTAGGCGATCATGTAATGAATCAGTCGAATTACTTGTGTGGTTTTTTTCGTTTTTTTTACAAACCCAGTGTGGTGCGGACACAGTTCTACGCAGTGTGGACTCATTCCTGTGTGGTGTTGACACTCAGTGTGGAAAAACGTGAACTCATTGTGTAAGTGTTGTGCTATGTACATATGTATAGCCTTGTGTTTGCTACAAAATGTGTGATGTTGACTTTTGTGCAAGAGAAGAGGAGCAGCCGGCGCCACGCATTGGCACCAACCTCTCCTTACATACATCTAATAAAAAAAGATTAAATGATCAATCAGTGGATCAGTTGATTGATTGTTTGTAGTGTTGTCGTCATTGTGTGGTTTATCCACTCTATGAGGGACTGGCAATAAAGAAGTGCTAAATATTTATTATGTATGACATTTATGTGTGGATTACACGTAGATTATTACAAAGTATAGAGTAAGAAAATATGTTGGGTTGGTGGAGGGGGACTTTTTTGAAAGAAAGAGCAAGTGCTGATGAAAGTAGTTGGCTCGATGCTCCGCACCAGGGCGAATTACTCTTGGCGTTCTCTCGTTAATGTAAGCCGAAGGAGCTCTGTACAGCATTTCCCTGCAGTGTGTTTAAATGCATGGCGATTGTCCATTATGCGACAGTGTACACTGCTCTGCAAATTATTGAACGTACATTTGGCTGTGTAATTCAAGTCCCCGCACATTCAAGATTGCATGTTTCGTGCCTTCTACATGCCTTCTATTAAATTTACTTGTCAGCCTACAGGGGACCCTCACGTGTCTTCAAATGGTACCTGAAATATATACGGGTAGCGTACAGAGCGTGAAGGAAAATTCAGTGACCGTGGTTCACTGCCTGCCAAGAGGGAAGCGCTTAGGTGGGCAATAGCCACTGATGGGTGAGAGCCTGTAACCCTTCTTGAAACAACACTTCATCACCACCATCCAGCATCATTCCTGTACGTCATTATCATAGTCACATACAGAGCCTATAGATAATTACCGGATATGTCATTTGGTTTACTGAACATTAAATAATCTTGCCGACGTGTAAGGATATACGGTCAGCCGCCAGTTCATTGACGCAGATCGTTGCGCAAACACAATCGCGGTAATCTGCGTAAATAAGCTTTTCCTTCCGGCACCCTGTAGACGAAAGTGAAAGCAGCGTGGAAAGCGCGGCCTGCTCATATAATTGAACCACTAGAGTACTGCGCGGGAAACAAAAGGCCGTGGTAAACGAGACGGGAAAATAAGCAATCGCGCGGTACGACCGAGCTGACGAGAAAGACAAAGCGTATAATTGCCGGCTTGGCGCTCAACGAGAGTTGCGTGCAGCGTTGTTTATGTCACATCCTGTACTGCCCACGGCCTTATATATATAGACGCAAGCCACGACTCTTTCGTTTATCACACCAAGCAGTGTTGTCACAGAAGCCCCACGTTATAAGACTGCGAAGAAAACGAAGTGACCGGCTACTTCAAGTGTCGTCAGATTGTCGTTGATGTTAATCGTGGTGACGATAGTAATTGATTGAATAATTGACTAATAATGAATACAATGACTTATGACATTGCTGCTTCAGCTGGCCCATAAATACACAAAACACACAGCTTGTAGGATGATAGGACGCAGTCAAAAGCCAATACCCTTCCAATCCCGCCATAGAAAACATGATTGCGTTGAAGAGCGTGGTTGAAAATAATATTTCCAACTTCATTGGAGCGAGATGTCGCGAAAGAAATGTAAAAGTCTAAATTAAATGCGCGTTTGAATGCATGAACGTGGTCAATGGTAAAAAAAAATTGGTTTCTTGTAAACACAGAACATCACAATTTCCTGCGCGGGCTATGCTGATAACTTCGGCTTGCTTTACTGGGTTACAGAACCCTATAACATTTAAAGAAATTATATTCAGGGTGTCAGCCGTATTGAAATGTTTGTGAGTTATTGACTTGTTCGTGTTTTAAATGCGAAGCATTTCTTAGCGAACTTCGGCGACTTTGAACGTATCTATCTATCTATCTATCTATCTATCTATCTATCTATCTATCTATCTATCTATCTATCTATCTATCTATCTATCTATCTATCTATCTATCTATCCGCCTACGGCTTTTAGCTCTCCTGGCCGTTTGGATAATGGTATCGATACCAAACTTGGTATGGCATAACATGACTGTATCAGAAACATACTAGACTAGTCATAACATGAAAATCATGACATGCGTGTCATGTAACAACATGACTACATGCCACGCTCATGGTGCGCTCACGGCCGTTTTGCTAGCGTCACATAAACCCATTTGGTATTACTGTACGTGAATGTATGACGAAGGTATGTGGCTGGTGCAAACATGATAATCATGAAATGCGTGTCATGTAACAATATTACTACATGCCACGCTCGTGACGCGCTGGCGGCCGTTTCGCTAGCTTCACTTATACCAAATTTTGTATTACGGGATGTGAATGGATGATGAAGGTATGATACTGGTGTAAACATGATAAAAATGAGACGCGAGTCATGTAACAACATGACTGCATGCTACGCTCATGATGCGCTCACGGCAGTTTCGCTATCTTCACATGTACCAAACTCGGTATTACGCGACCTCGAACGGACGGCATAGGTAAATGACACATCTAAGCATGATAATCACGACATGCCTGTCATGTAACAACATGCCTACATGCCACACTGATGATGCGCTCGCGGCCGTTTCGCTAGCATCACATATGCCAAATTTGGTATTATGTTACGCCAATGGATTACTAAGGTATGTGACTGGTGCAAACATGATAATCATGAAATGTGTGTCATGTGAGATCATGACTACATGCCACAGTCAAGGCGCCAATACATTTCGACAAGACGCGGTGCGTGTGCTCGCCGGCATTCATTTCGTCGCGTCGCGCCGGCGTTGCCACGCCAGGCGCCGATCCTGCCACATACTCGCCGGCGCGCGCCATGCTGCGTCTTTGACGCATGCGCGTTTCAGTGCATCCAGCGTCCATCCGTCACGAAGAGAGGGAGGCACAGTGTTGTCTGGGTATCGCATCGGCGGGAAATGCAGCATGTGGCATTTCGCGCCGGTTGCCGTCGGGCCGCGCCGACGGACGCTGGTCGCGCCTGACGTCAGACTATAGAGTGCTCGCGTTCTGCTAACGCAGCGTCGCTGTGCCCAGCGTGCGCGCGCGTCAATGCTACATTGGAGTATATTGGGCCTTTCAAAGACGCTCGCGGCCGTTTCGCTAGCTCCACATATACCAAATTTGGTTTTACGTGACGTCAATGGATGACGAAATATATGACTGGTGCAAACATGATAATCCTGACACGCGTGTCATGTAAGAATATGACACCATACCATGCTCATCGTGTGCTCGCGGCCATTGCGCTAGCTCCACATATACTAAATTTTCTCACGTGACGTGAACAGGTGATGAAGGCAAAGAACATATCCAAACATGATAATCATGTATAGCATCATTTACCTTCACCTCGTAACGTTGTGCTGATTTTATAGTGACATTTCAACATTCCTCATTCATGCTTCGCATATCATCGATTCTCACTTTACGTGTGATATGCCAATTTTTTTTTCGATTCGGTACCCCGGGGACCTGTCCGGGGGAACTGGGAACACTACACAGCACACACTACACAGGGCAGGAATGGTCCCCGCAGCAGCATCTGAATATGAACGACGCACAGGGCAGATGGTGGTAGGGTGGTCATCTCCGCAACGTCTGCAGGGGCGGTCGCATCTTTTGCTTTCGTGTCCGTGCACACCACAGCGACCACAGAATGGTGCTGAGCACTGTGCTCGATAATGACCGCTAGAGCCACACCGACGACAAACACGTTGCAGACCGCAACAGTCGAAGGTGACTCGATGACCAGAAACGCGAAGATAGTTGGGGACGCGATTTGTGGGACTCATTTCCATCCGGACATAGCGTGTGCGTGTGAGAACTCCGCGTCTTGCGCTCATGAAGCCAGCGGTCACAGTCAATACCTCGCCGTATGGGGACAAAACCTAGACGAGTACCTCGTTGAAGACGAAGGCTGGTAAGAATAGGCAAGCGACGTTAGTTACCCGAGGGCCGACATGAATGCGCTCGCCACCGATAACCAGGTAGCCAGCGTCGACGATTCGAGTCATGGAAGCCATGCTCTTGACAGTAACTTGGAGGTTGATGCCTCCATGTGCTGACGCGGTGCACCTCTGAGAGGCCAGCTATTGAGGTCGTCGCGTCGACCACAGACAGTCTCCAGACTAGTCCCCGCAGGAACAACAACGACGAAGCCCCGCGCTTTCGAAGGCGACGTGGACGCCTGTGAACAGAAAAAAGTAATGAACGATTTAGAGTACTATACTCTACTATGGGAGAGCACTATGCCATCCCTTGCGCCTCACATCGTATTTAGAAAAAAAAATGTTCGACGATTTAGAGGACGCCGTAATCTACAATGTGTTTTGATAAAACTTTAGAGTACTTGGTACTCAACTATGGGAGAGCACTAGGCCGACCCGTGGGACCATTAGGGGGGGGGATTAAAAAAGGGGGTAACGATTTAGAATACAGGGTACTCTACTATGGGAGAGCACTGAGCCGTCCCGGCTTGAGCGCAAACGAGACACGAATCGTTATGTCATAGCGCCTATCAATGTCCTCGAGACCTACTGCTTCTGAAACCGCAGCATACTGAAGTGCGTGCTGCAGGTGTCCATAAACAGCCTTAAACATTGCTCTGCTCACGCGAGAGGTTCTGCATTCAATTAGTATGCGGATATTGATAATCTTCGAATATACAATAAAGCATTAATACTACGTTTTGTTATTGAAGTTGATTCTTTAAGCTATTGAGGGCGATACAAGCTTCCTACGTAAAATATTGAGAAAAAAATTGTTCGAAATCAGAATAAAGGTAAGGTGAGTGAAATGGGCATCAGGGGCATTTTTGTCGGTGGTGTGATTACAGCGCCTGTAGTCGTCACCGGGTGACGCTGTAGTACGACTTTATATATATATATATATATATATATATATATATATATATATATATATATATATATATATATATATATATATATATATATATATATATATATATATATATATATATATATATATATATATATATATATATATATATATATATATATATACAGAGAGAGAGAGACAGTCGAACGCGTTATACGAAGGTCGTAGGTTTGATTCCTGCTCACGGCTGGTTATTTTTTCATCCACTTTACTTTCTTCTTATTTACATTGCATTGGTTCTAATAACTTCCCCTGTACATTCCTTGGCATTACTGTTAGTTAGATCTCAATAATATTGTGTGAAAATGTGAAAAAACACGCAAAACGAGCCCTTAGGTATACACTTCATATATATATATATATATATATATATATATATATATATATATATATATATATATATATATATATATATATATATATATATATATAGTGGGAGTAATAATTCAATGGGCCAGTTAGTCTTCGTGAAGGTATGGGATATGGCACAACGGGAGCGTTGTCAACAAGGATAAATATATTTATTTCCCAACAGTTTCGGGAGGGGACCTCCCTTCATCAGGGGATGAGTGATATATACTCATCACGGGATGAGTATATATATATATATATATATATATATATATATATATATATATATATATATATATATATATATATATATATATATATATATATATATATATATATATATATATATATATATATATATATATATGAGATATAACAGACAGTAATGCCAAGGAATGTACAGGGGAAGTTATAAAACCAATGGAATGTAAATAAGAAGAAAGAAAAGTGGATGAAAAAATTACCAACTGTGAGCAGTTGGTAAGTTCCTGCTCACAGTTGGTAATTTTTTCATCCACTTTTCTTTCTTCTTATTTACATTCCATTGGTTTTATAACTTCCCCTGTACATTCCTTGGCATTACTGTCTGTTATATCTCATTAATATTGTGTTAAAAAACACGGAAAAACGAGCCCTTAGGTATACACTTCTTTCCCTTACTATATATATATATATATATATATATATATATATATATATGTGTGTGTGTGTGTGTGTGTGTGTGTGTGTGTGTGAACTTTCGGTCAGCTGCCTGCTCTTAATAAGGTCACGTGTTACGTGACGCCGAGCAGGCTCACAAATAGTGTACCACACTCGCCGCCATGGCTACAGGTGGCGCTGACTGACACTCCCACGTTTAAATTCACATATATACCCAAATAAAGTGGCTGGGGGGATAGCTGTTATATATATATATATATATATATATATATATATATATATATATATATATATATATATATATATATATATATATATATATATATATATATATATATATATATATATATATATATATAAGGGAAAGAAGTGGATACTAAAACAGAGTTTCCGTTAGACCCTCATGGAATGAGATATTTGGCAATAGAGAATGAGGTTGGATTACCTTTCGATTTTATCGTGATGACTGCCTTGCACAGTATATGGCGCTCTAGAAAGGCCGGATTTCACTGTGACTCTGACAGGAGACCAGCAAGAGAGTATTTTAACTCAAGGTTTCTCGTGGTAGTAAGAACAAACGAAGGTGTACCATAATGGTTAGAAAGGGTAGAATCCCTACTGACTATGGAAGAATTTCAGGACCTGAGGTATTACAATAATGCTTGACGACGGTTGTTATTTTTTGTTATGTTTGTTGTGTATTGTAATATATTTATCTTAGCCCCCAGTGTGTGAATTTCAACCGGAAATAACGACAAAAAACCGACGTAGCTCAGTGGTAGAACACTGGGCTGGCACCCAGCGGACCCGGGTTCAAGCTCCACTGTGCCATTGGTACTAGTTTTTTTTTTTTTAATCTCGCGCGATATGGTTACGGACACCGGCGGCGGTGGTGGACTATTACGGCACTGCGCGAAACCCGAGTTGTGATTTCATAACAGCTTTCGCTATAAAAGAAACAGCTTTGACGCTTTGTCACTGTCCTATGCTGTTTACGATAGGCGTGGGCACGGCAGGAGGAGCAAATGGGCAGCCACCCTCATACCCCCGTATTCACAAACGCTCCTCGACTCGCCTCCCACTCTTCACTTGACAGAGTTTAGTACTGCGCTGCTGCTAGGCTGAAAATGGCGCTGCGCTACTCAAGAATAGCCGCAAATTATCACTGATATGCAGTGACTTGCCATGCCTTGAGATGGCGCTCCCATCGGCTCTCTCAAGTGAAGGTGGAGCATTTAGTGAAGGGGCGTTCTTTAATACGGGGGCTAGTCACTTGAAAGAGAAAGAGAGAGAGGTGCAAAGTCTGACACGTACACTGACGTAATAGGGAGGGGGCGCTGCTAAGGATATCCCCCCTCCCCCCATCCCCTTAAGGGGAGACCCTGCAAGACACCTATAGTGTTTACACCATCTTGCGAGAATCCACAAAAACGATCTTACACCATGGAGGAATCGGGCGAGAGAGAGAGAGAGAGAGAGAAGGAAGACCGGGAGATTAACCAGATATTGGCATCCGGTTTTCTGCTCAGCACTGGGGGTGAGTAAACTGGGGGAAATTTTCAAACCAGTCCTGATACTAGACATATCATTGTACACACTAAAGTAACCTTACTATGACAAAGAATAATAATATAAGAAGTTTTACGTCCCAAAGTAGCGATATGATCATGAGGGGTGCCATAAATGAAGGACTCCAAAAATTTGACCATCTGGTGTTTTTTTAACGTGCGCAGACATCACACGGTACGCGGAACTCTGCCATTGCGCTTACATCGAGAGGCGACTGCCGCGATTGGGATCGAACTCGCGACCTCTAGGTTAGCAGCCAAGCACCCTAGCCACTGATCCACCGAGGCGAACTGCTACGAAGAGAACGCTAACGCCTCGCGAATTTGGACGCTGCTCATCTATACTGCTTTTTGCTTAGCGGTCTCTTCGCAGCAACACTTGTACAACAGGACGGAACTAGGTTAGAGCAAGAAAGAAAGAGAGACGGAGAGTGGAGTGCGACGATTGCACAAGCGAGCTTTGGATGGACATTAAACACAGCCAGTTGCGTGCCGCACCCTCCAGCACGCCCGTGTGGCTCGCCAGTGTGTAAATGCGTTCAGTCGGCGAGAAAGGAATTGGTTAGTGGCTTTACAGGCACGTTCACGCGGCTCAGAGGAATGGACTTTCTTTCTTTCTTTCTTTCTTTCTTTCTTTCTTTCTTTCTTTCTTTCTTTCTTTCTTTCTTTCTTTCTTTCTTTCTTTCTTTCTTTCTTTCATTTTTTTCTTTCTTTCTTTCTTTCTTTCTTTCTTTCTATCTTTCTTTCTTTCTTTCTTTCTTCCTTACTTTCACGTTGCAGATGCATTTTTACGTAACATCATTTTATTATTCTCGCAAAGCGGTGCACTTGCCTAGACGTAGCTGCAGTACGAGAACTGCAAGGTCTTAACAAATTCAGGTAACTTTGGCTAGCATATACGTGATGCAGTGGTCGTTAAACGTTACGCGCCGCTTTTCTCTCTCTCTCTCTGTGAGTGAGTGTGTGTGTGAGAGAGAGAGAAATGGAGGGAGAGAGAGAGGCTATATCGCAAATTAATGGAAATGAAGGGAAAAGTGAAACAACAGCGCCGATCGTAGTCGATATGTGCCTCACAGAAAAAAAATGCTGGTGCTAGAAAAAAAAAACACTAGTATTTTTTCATTTCTCCTCAATCTAAATGCGGCCATCGTGGCGCGCAACCGAAACCGGCATCCTCGAGCGTCCAACGTAGCCAAATACCACAGCCAAGCCATCACGATGGGTAAGGCACCTGACGTAGCACAGCTGGTGTTTTTTTTTACCTTTAAACTTGACCTGATTTTGTTTACTTGTTTGTCTGCATCCTTGCTTGCGTGACAATTTGTCAGTCTTGGTTTGCTAGTATACGTCTTTCTTTCTTTCTTTCTTTCTTTCTTTCTTTCTTTCTTTCCTTCTTTCTTTCTTTCTTTATTTCTTTCTTTCTTTCTTTCTTTCTTGTCTCTTTCCTTTTCGTTCAGTGCAAAATGAGAACCTTAATTTGTTTCCTTGTTGTGTTTTCGCTGCACTTGTGCATTGCATTTTTTTCCTTTGTGTCTTATACATGCTCAGTGTCGTGCAATGCCGTGGTCTGGTCGGGCATGGTTCATTGTCAAGTATTCAGGAGCCTATTTCGCGTAGAACCACCATATAAGATATCTATACTTGAACTGATAACTAAAGTTCAATAGAATTATTTTATTATACTGTACTGTATTGAACTGTATTGTATTGTGCAGCATTGATTTGTATCGCATTGTATTGTGCTGTATTAATTGTATTACAGTATACTGTATTGTGTTGCGCTGCATTGTATTGTATGTTATGATTGTGCATTGAATTGTATTGCAATTTCCAGGCTGCTTGAAGCACTACGCTCACCTGGCTCCAAAGCCGAGAACCTCTGGGTCTTGCAGTGCAGCTTAGTAACTGGCTTCACGACGGCGCGGAAGTGCAACCCAACTGGCAACCGCTGAAAAGCTTCCAAGTAAATAAATAAACAAATACCTAAGTAAATAAATAAGTAAATAAATAGTAAAAGTCAATCGAGTAAGGACGTCGTGTATAGACGTCCTCCCTTCGAGCCATGTCACGCTAACGAGTCGCGCGACCGAGTTTGTCTTCGCCCGTACATGCGTGGACCGCACACACCGCCAAGCCCCCCACGATCGCCCGCCGACACTGCGGGACTTGCTCCGCAGGAATATACGCAAAGACACTGCTTGCCTCGGGGATGCTTCCTTAACGTCACGGAATGCGGCTGAACTTCCGATGAGCGATCACCGGTGTCGTCTAGGATGTCGCGGGCCTTTCCGGCGGCGCTCACAAGACAGAGGTGTTTGACAGAAGGTCACGTCACGCTGAGCACCAAGGCCCCCCCCCCCCCCCGCCTAAAATAAACCCCGACAATGACTATTCTCCGATCATTTCTACGACAGCATTCTTGTTTAGACATAGGCGATCAAGAAATAACACCACCGCTGAAGCGGGTTATGTTTTAATGCTTTGTCTTGTCTCGTGCTAATCCGTAGAGGTCTCAGCCAGGGCGTGTACCAGCGAAAAGTAAGAACAACCAACTAGCCAATCAGAATATCTTGTGTGGTGAGAAATAGATGAATAGTGAAAGCAACCAGATGCTAGCACTCGGTTTGCTACCCTTAACTGGGCTGATAAAGATGACGTATACAGAGAAAGGAACTTAGAAGAACACAGAAGGGCGTCCAGTTAAATTCGTCGAGGAAGGCTTGTGGACCACCAGCGATAATACGCCCTTGCGGTGACTTTCTGTCCATTTCTGGAGCTAAAAGCGATAGATTATGCGAATGGTTTCATGCGTAGAAGCATAGCAGAAGCTTGCACTGCGGGTTACGAATTTCTTCTTCATATCATCATGAATGGTTTCCTTGTGAAATGGGACATTAGGCAACAGCTGCATATATATGCTTCCATATATAGTTCCATCGGAGACACGTCACAGTCAGAAATATTATGACACTTTGGTGCTAGTACTGGACTGCAAAACCCTCTATGGATTCAAGAAATGATAAGGACGACGTCACCAGTTGTTGGATTCAATTCCCTGGCTTGTATAGTTAGGTTTGCTTCTTTTTCTCCGTCATACTGTTCTCCCTTCAGACAGATACCTTGATTGCGGACTCCTGAGGGAAATGGGCGTCAATCTCGTGATTGTATTTGTTGTCAAGGTGATCGTACACTGGCTCCTACAGACAAGCAGCTTATAATAGTAGCTTTTTTCAAGTGGGCACACAGAAGATCTATGAAACACACACGCACATTATTAACCACATCATCAAATGCACAACGCCATACCCCACGGCTTTACTTCCATTGTATGCGCAGTCTACAGGAAGTGCGCCAGAGGTGCACGGAACACACCGCATAATGCCACTTCGACTTCCGCAAATTCGGCGATCCTGTTGCGACGGCTTAAGTCGACCGGCTATTCAAATATTCAATGGGCAAGATACAGCAGGAGAAACGGAGCGAGCATTTCGCTTCCACCGCCCTCCTGAACGCCACGGATCGGGAAATGCCGGATTAGTCAGGGAGGAGGAGCTCGCAATTGCGAAAGTTTCGTGCATGCGAGCACCGTTCAGAAAAGCCCGTACGAGTACCACCCGCGTCGAGGCGCCTACCTCCCGTGCAACAGTCTCTTAAGCCTAACGAATATCCGACGGGGCGGGCAACAGTGTCGCCCTCAGGCGGTTTTCGTCGGCAGTTCTTCGTTCTCGATCGCCCCGTCCGTGCGAACGGGGTGACGGGCATGCGGTGCATGAAACGAAAAAGAGGTGATCGAGCCAGCTGTCTGTCTGGACCTACGCGGACTCCCGCAGCAGGCGTGGGAATGAACGCTCACCAGCCAAACACGCGACATAAACGTGGAGGAACAAGCGCGCCTGCAGTGTGCCTGTCTGGATCTGGTCCACCGCTGGCAAACACGTGTGCGCTGGCGTACGACGGACGACGTGTACGAACAGGATAAAGACCGCGGCGTGAGCAAGGGAGCACGCAGTCTGCCGTGCATCGCGAGGTTGTATGTGTATACGATTGCGTTATGTGCAACACGACACACACACGCACACACACACACACACGTATGGAAGACGTCGACGCGGATGACTGAAAACGACTCGAGCGCCTCAGCCTTACACGCCGATGTATGGAGGCTGCACTGCATACTGCTGCTACAGTCTTCGTCGTGTATGTGTGTACAGTACGTATATGTGAAAAGAGCGCCGGACCACGCTGACCTCAAAATGCATTGACGAGAACGGCCGCATATATAGTGAACGAACAGGCTGAATTAAAAGAGGTGAAAGCGAAAGCGTGATCAGTTTCGTGCGTGATTTCGTAAAGCTCACTGATGTAATTACATTGAAGAACGGAGTCGGTGAGCCGTGGCTTCGGTAAAGCAGTGGTTGCGAACGTCGACAGGCAAGTGGGATAGAGCACAGCGGAGAAATAACCTGCACACAGAAATAACAGTATATGTCTGTGACGGAAGCGGAGTGGGAAGGAATGGGATAGCCTGCGATGCACAAACATGACCTCTACACGGTATAAAACAGTGCGGATCAGTGACATGTAGGTGTGTACGTTGTTGATTAAAGTCTACATTAGACAATTGAGAAGTGTGGCTGAGGGAGTGAGGAGGAATAGAAGCAGAGAAACACGACATATGGCACAAGGTTTCGAGGGTTGTCGAAGAGCAAAGAGAATAGCAAAGAGAAAGGGGAATGTTTGGGGAGGGAAGGGGGGCATAAATAAATGTTGCCAGCCTTCCTGCTTAGTCGCCCCCAACTCTTATTTGTCTTAATGCGAGATAATGTCGGTGCTCAAGAATAAGTACCCCTCCACGATCTCTGATTTACATCACGTGGGGATAAGTCCACCAAATAGTCCTCTTGTTCATCGAGCTTACGTATACAGGGCGAAGTATGAAATTTTACAAAGCGAGGTATCGCGGTTTGTTCGGGGAACAACACTGTCTTGTCCAGTGCTGACAATGAAGCCTCTTATTTATTATGTTGCTGATGTTCATTCACTGAAACGTAACAACACGTGGCCGAAAGGGAGATTCTGTAAAGTGACGTGACCAAGTGTAAATAACAAAATTTAAACGAATAATTGGATATATATATATATATATATATATATATATATATATATATATATATATATATATATATATATATATATATATATATATATATGGAGAAAGGGAGGGGTGGTCTGACAAATACACTCGCTTTTGGAGATTTGTCCAAGTTCTTCATGATGAAACCTGATACCCCAACAGTCCTACAGCGCACAAGGAGGAAGCGAGACATACAAACGTAAACCTGGAGGGTGAGCCTCTATCACAGGATCTGAAAGTTTTTCTTTCTGAAAAAAAAAAGCGAATCCACCACAATTAGCCATAAACAAGTAGGCTACCACTGGGAAACAATCCAGCAAGAAGCGTCGCTCCCCGTCACACGCAACTCCAGAGCGAAGTAACAAAAACATCGGAGACGCGTGCCTTTTAGTCGTGCCACACAGGAAGCCGCGGCCGACTTCTCTGTTTGTATACGAAGCGTTACAGCTGTTGTTGCCACCGCCTCGCTCTGGCTTTAGAGCGCAGACTTTTCGGAGAGCGTGAGAGTGGCGGCCCATGCAACCACCACGCCGACGGACGGAACCGGTCCGATAATCCACGATCAGCTAGGCGATTCTTTTGCTGCGCATTGCAGGGCACCAACCCCCTATGAAAGGAGCTGCCCAACCCACAAGCAGAACAGCGAGTTCAGCGATCATTCGCACGGCCCCAGCGCACGCGTTATGATGGCGCGAAACTAAAGGCTCATTTAGTATCTGCCGGTGCCAGTGACTACTAGTTGCAGCGGTACGTAGCTAAACAATCCGCGATGCCCTCTTACTGCATTGGCGATTCATTATATAATTCGTTATTATACCTTTGTTGTTTTAATCTTTAGGGTGACGGATAATTAGGAAGAGGAGGTCACAGAGTCGGGGGCAGTGCCGGAAGTCCCATGTGCCGGATATACCCAGCCTTACCGGGATGGATTTTGCGGGTACATAACTATACATCCCTCCCCTCTTGATAGGTGAATTCATCTCCCTTTTAAGATTATCTATTTCAAATATCCCCGGTGGCCGAAAAGCTAGCATGCTCCCAATGAACACGACGACGTGGATTCGATCCGTTGTGGCTCTATTCAGTTGAAGATGCACTGTTGATACGCTTGTATTGTATTGCATTTGAGAGCGCTAAAAAAGGTCATTGATCATGTTCGTCAATCTATCTAAGCAATTACCTAAAGAGATTCATTGCCCAATCAAAAAATAATCATATATTCATCTTCCTTTGATTCCTTCCGGTATTGCAGTTCAATCGGCAAGCGCCACTTGAAGAAACAAACAACAGCCTTTACGAACACAGCATTGAGCGCTCTAAGTACGACCACGTGTTGAGATGAGCTTGTGACGAGAGAGATAGGCAGGGGGGTTAATCGACCTTTGGCTCGATTCGCTAACCTACACGTGAGGAGGAGGTAAGGGGGAATAAGAGGTAATAGGAAAAACGAAAAAAAAGAAAAGGGAGAAATGAACAGTTGGTAACAGCACACACATGACGTACTCGCGCTGGTAGTTCACATGCGGCCCACTCGGCTTCCATTAGCTCAGTAGGGCTTTCGTGATGCATGCACAGAGCCGCAGGCCAAATCCTACAATATTCCTTTATGACAAGAGTCGATCGGATAAAGACAGTCAAGTTTCGCTCCTAGAACAGGCCGTTGCAGAAAGAACTATACATGTTACGTGAGTGAGCTTTCTCTCTTTGGTGCCATGGTCACACAGGAAGATGCAGAAGATGCAGGCGACCACGCGTCGAACACAAGTACACTGGAGCTATACATGTGATTCGTGAGGTTGGGTGTATGGGTGAGAGAAAGGCACTTCCTCCTCCCTTAGCCAATAACATCGTCGTTCCCTCCCCAACATCTCCCTCTGCTCGGCAGTGGCAGGGCGCGCCGGCATCAAACGCCGCCACCTGGCCAAGGTTGGCCTGGGCGGCCGGGCGAGGCAACGCCGCCGACGCTTCGGACAAACTACGGGGGCCGCCATCGCCCTCTCCGGTGTCCCCACCCCTCTCGGCAGTCGCGGACCCGCGTGGCCCTCTCCTAGGCCCCGGCGGACGCAGAGCAGGAAGAGTACGCGGAGCAGCGGGCGCAAGAAAACAAGCGCTCCCCGGGAGTTCTCTCGGACCGGACCAGGCGCAGCAAGCGAGCGGCCTGCTGGACTCGCCCACCGTCATAGCGCTGGAAGAGCGCGCGTGTGCCCGCCGCCAGTCCACCCCTCTCGACACGCTCGTTGCCGCACCGCTTCCGCCGCGGTGGCCACTTTCGCCGCTTCCTCGCAAAGCTCGACGAGGAAGGAAGACGTCGTCGACCCGCGCCCCACCGGAGCTGTCCGCTTTTTCGGCGCAGTGAGCTTCGCCGCAACACTCTCGTGGACGCCGCACCTCTGAGAAGCGGTGGTCTTGTTGCCGATTCGCTTTAAGCCACTTCGGTGCAGACATCCAGTGCCATAGCTAAGACACCTTCACTGAGTCGACAAAGCGACTCAGTGAAGGTCAAGACCGGAAGCAGAGCGTTCTTTCAGAAGAAGGACTTAAGGTACGTTCTCGCTCGTCCTGGACGCCGAGGAAACCAGGCCCATTGCATTAGGCTTGTGTTGGATCACTTGAAGTGCTGCAGTTGTGACCACGCGTGATTTAAATCTTCATTCCTGCCATCAAGGTCATCCTGGATAACAAGCTTCAGAGGCCCTGCCATTCTTCAGCCGAAACCTCGAGACATTGACTGGCACGTCCCGGACTGTAAGGACGCACCTTCCACCGCGCCCCTCAGCCTTAAATCGAAACTGTGCACAGCTCCGAAAAGTTGACAACCAGTTGCCTTCGGCAGAGTTTCGAAGCGTGATTATTTTCTTATGAGCACCCTCGTCTTTCTGGTGTGTGTGCTGTTCAATCTTGTAGAGGAACTCTGAAGAATGGAGGAATATCCCCAAGAATAGCCTCAACGTGCTTCCCAGCACCGTGAGAACTGCGAAGTGAACCTGTTACGCCTATAGCTCACATCCTGTTTAGACATTTTCACGGCCGCATTAACCGGACCTCCTTCCGTCTCACATCCCAGCTATATTGTTTTGACTACTGCCGAAAGTGTCGTCACTCTACTTAACTTTATCTGTGTCTGCCGTCACAACTGTTGTGTCCGTGACTACATCGTTTGAGGTTGAGGTCGGCATCGCATGTGTACCACAAAGTGAAAACAACGTTTCGCTGCGAACCCGTCGGCTGCGTTTTCGTTTTATTTCACATATTTTTTCGGCTAAATTCTTTTATACAAGTGTGCCGCAAGTGTTCGCTTCGACCCTTACGCGATTCGCTTTCTTTTGCGGTCGACTGTATACCGAGCACTGCGAGACCCTGATGTGTCCGTAGGTGCATGGTTGTTTTTGAGGAAAAGAGTGTGAGTGCGTTCACGTGAAAACTTCAGCCGTCAACATGGATTACTGCTGAGGATTACTGCTGCTACTACGTCACGATGAGGACCGAACCAGATGTCGAAAAGGTGAGTTATCTTATTCAATATGCATGGGGCTGTCTCGCATGCCTGAGACGGTAATCCGCCTCGGTTTCAGTAAACTGTACTGATTCAATTAGTGATTTACACGTGTGAAGTTTTTTGTAAGCTTCTCACTAAGTTTATAAAAAATATTTGCAATAGTTCTTGGTCTTCCGATATGCATCGAAGGAACACCAAAGGGCACACGGTGTATGGTCGTACCTGTTAGTCGGGCCCTGAAACGTATGTAAGATGTTCCGTACTCACAACGATTAGTATACGAGTCCACGTTACTGTGACGTGGCCTTCTAGGGTTTCAAGGAAACATTTGCTTGAAGTAGAAAACCTAAATTTTTGTTGCCGAGTGGGACAAATCTGTCGAAATTTAACAATTTCTTACCCATACATTTGGTCGCGGAGCACAAGCTTAAACTTGCATCTGAGTGTGTTTTAAATGTTTACACGCGTACCAACACTGACCTGCGATGTTTCAGCGTTTCATTCTTCGTGATAACTACTTCTGATTAAGACCACTTGGGGTGCATGCATTAGAAAAGTAATGACTTTTTTATTATCTTAAATACCTCATTCACTTGGGCCAAGCAATGCAAAAAGGAAAAGGAAGGACACTGCCGCGACTTACAACGAACCATGCATTTTCGGTCTTCGATCGTTGGACACCGTGGTCGCCGCCGGCGAAGCCCTGCCCCATGCAGGTAACCAATTAAAGACATTCATTAAGAGTCACTGACAAGTTCGGTGTGGCGAGAAAGGCAAATGTCGTTTTACCATGCTGCAATAGGTAAGCCGAAAAAAAATGGCAGCATATCCACAGAGTGAATGATGGAGAGTGGCGCGAAGAATTCGTCCATCCATTCGTTCTTGCTTCCGTCCGTCCATGCGTCCGTCAGTGTGACCGTTCATGCGTCCATCAGCCCATCCATGCGTGCGTCTGTTGATGCGTCCGTCCCTGCGTTCGTCCATGCAGCCGCCCCTGCGTCCGTTCATGCGTCCATCCATGCATCTGTCTATGTGTCCGTTCGTCCATCTATTCAACACTCCAAGTACCACCATCTCGCATCTTTTCATAATATATTCCCCATATAGAAGCACCGCCATCCAGCGGACATTCCAAGGACTAAACGAGAGGTGGCACACGCACACTTTCTTACGGCTTGCGCTTCGGGTTCACTTCCCACCTTTAACCACCTCGAGTTCAGGGTATATACTAGTTCACTGTATTCATGGCACTGTGGCCGAACGCTCGCTAAACCTTTCGAAAACCAAGGAGGTTACGCCCAGTGAGTATGACGTAGCAAACTTTTTCAGTCAGATAGTGCTCAATGTACATGCCAATGGCTGCTAATGGGAAATGAGAGGCGGAGAATTCGGCTTTTACTTTCTTACGGCTTGCGCTTCGTATCTACTTCCCATTTTTAACCACCTCGAGTTCATTCATGGTATATACTAGTTCATTGTATTCATGGCACTGCGGCTCAACGCTCGCTAAACCTTTCTAAAGCTAAGGAGGTTACACCCAGCGAGTATAACGTAGCAACCCTTTCTTGTCAGATAGTGCTCAATGTACATGCCAATGGCTGCCAATGGTGATCGCAGCCTGCGCGTTAACTAAAAGCCGAATGCTCCTGTCTCTCATTCCCAATTAGCAGCCATTGACATGTACATTGAGCACTATTTTTTATTGTTCAACAACGCACAGAAGAAGTCTCTCACCGGCACCACCTTGGAGGTCAAAATGTTATACTTGTTACATACTACGGGAGAAGAACGGGTGCCTTTATAAGGAGCTTCGCCCCTAAAATACTGGTTGCCGTTTCTCGGCACGATGTGGATGGCATAGCGTGCTTACGTAATAAAATGGAATCCACATTCCCAGCTCGACAAACGTGGTTTCCGCGTTCGTGACGGGAACATTCCCAGAGCACGAGAGAGCGTTCGCGCGGCGAAGTGTTGCCAGGGGGATCGTTCATTTCACTTAATCTTACAAATGGCTATAGGATGGGTGATTAGAAGGTGTTGTTCCGATAACACGGAAACGTTCAGGCGAGCTTAAATTTCGTGCGTCTTTCTTGCGGGTCAAGTTTTTCCCACGATAAATAATTTTCGTGAGCTTAGGCAGTTTGTACTGAATAGGTCTCACTTGGGTCCATCAAACTCCCGGTGTCACCAGTAGCCTGAATCGTAACGCAGTGGCACCCAGCAACGGTTGAGTATTTGTGCTATCTGCGAGCTCTGATTTCGCGTAAACATTTACAAATCAGCCCTGAGATTTAAGTACATAGTAACAAGATAGCATGTTGGGCTATTGTCGGTAAACCTTCACGACAAAATGCTAGTTTGAAGCGCTCCACGAAGACGTGGACAGTGAAAGTGGACATTGATTTGATTGATTTGTGTGGTTTAACGTCCCAAAACCACCATATGATTATGAGAGACGCCGTAGTCGAGGGCTCCGGAAATTCCGACCACCTGGGGTTCTTTAACGTGCCCCCAAATCTGAGCACACGGGCCTACAACATTTCCGCCTCCATCGGAAATGCAGCCGCCACAGCCGGGATTCGATCCTGTGACCTGTGGGTCAGCAGCCGAGTACCTTAGCCACTAGACCACTGTGGCGGGGCAATGAAAGTGGACAGGCCATCACTTCTGTGTCTTCAACATACCAAGGGACATACTGGTGGCACAAAGATGAGGAAGGCGAATGAAAGCACCAACTTATCCCGAAATCAACAAGACGCAGGCCGTGACTGGCGCCCAATACAGACAGACATCTGCCCCAAATTAATCCACAAGATATTTCCCGAACAACACAGCAACGAATGTCCGTGGTGCGATACCACCGCGACACTCGAACTAATAACCAAGCAATGCACACGGAGTTCAACAGACACCGTCTCGGCCCTAATTAAGGACAGATTTACCAACCGGTCGTTTGAGGCGCAACTCTCAAAACTGGGCTTCGCAATCTAATTAGCAAATCTGGACCAGGCCCGGCCAACCGCAATGGCCAGTGAAGCCTTGGACAATGAGCTCTACCCACAGTAACTAAGGAGCGTGATCTCTGGCGCGGTTCAAACTAACATTTCATCATGAACTGAGAGTGTGCATATGTGTGTGTGTGTGTGTGTGTGTGTGTGTGTGTGTGCTACCAACATTACGTTGACAGATGACAGAAGCGCAAACGAGGTGTTTGAGGACATGCACGTGGCATGACTATATATATATATATATATATATATATATATATATATATATATATATATATATATATATATATATATATATATATTGTAATGAATTAATGAATCTAAATAACGGACACTCTGCTGGCAATGAAGAAGACGACGATGATTGGTGGCTGCAGTGGTAGCTCGCGCACGCCGTTCGCCATTAGCCAGACCTGCCTGTTAAAGGTCATTTTGCCAAGCTGCGTCTGAACGTTTCTCGACGTACAACACCTCTATTTTAAGTGGTGGAGGAGCCGGGGTTCCCATCAACCTGGAACTTCGCAATCGGACGCTACCCTCACCGTTCACCATGACTGCTCCTGGCCCTTCTCAAGCTGCCTTACCAACGACAGTCTACTGTACTGGCGTGCCTCGGCAACGCGACCCACCAATTTTTCGCGGCAACGACGAACAAGACGTCGAGGACTGGCTCGTCGAGTACGAAATCGTAAGCGCTTCCAACAAGTGGAACGCCTGCGACCAGCTCACAAACGTGCGCTTTTACCTCGATGATGTGGCCAGCCTCTGGTTCAAGAACCACGAAGGCGAAATCACAACCTGGTCCGCCTTCAAGACCACCATCGCCGCGGTCTTCGGTCGTCCCGCCGTGCGCCGGCTTCGCGCGGAACAGCGTCTCCGTAGTCGAGTCCAGCGCAGGGACGAGACCTTTACAAGTTACATTGAAGATGTCTTGTCTCTTTGCAAGCGCGTCGATGAATCTCTAACCGAACGCGACAAAATCAAGCACATCATCAAAGGAGTTGACGACGATACCTTCCAGATGCTCGTCGCTAGGAATCCACAGACCATCACCGATGTTGTCCAGCTCTGTCAGGAGTACGACGAGTTGCGTAAGCAGCGTGTCTCGACGCGCAGGGCCGCTGAAGATACGGCTGAAGTTTCCGCCCTCGTGCACGATGTCGCTGCTGACCACACCGCCTTACTGCCCCACATCAAACAGTTCATTCGTGAAGAAGTTGCGCGTCAGCTTTCTCTTGTGGCCGAAGCATCCGCGCCAGTGACATCGTTAGACCCACGTCTACGCCAGGTCATTGAGACACAGGTCACGCAGGCACTGCCTCCATCGCCATCTGTCCCTACGCCGCTGACCTACGCTGCCGTCGTTGCTAGACCCCCAGCCCCACCTGTCTCTGGCGCATACAGGGGCACCGGGTCCTCCTATCCTACGACGCTGCCTACATACACGGCACCCCATCCCGTTTCGCCCCCTGCACCTTCTGTCGTTAACCCATGGCGCACCTTGGATAATCGGCCCATATGTTTCGCATGTGGTTTCGTGGGACATATAGCACGCTATTGTCGCCGTCGTAACTTCCAGCCTCCAGACCGCGGGAATTCTACAAATTACCAGGCTGCCCAGAATCCCCGCCGACCATCTTCTCCTATCACCGACTCATTGTCCCCACGACGCCCTGTCGATTCTCGCCGGTCATTACCGCCCCGTCGCCGATCTGTCTCCCCGATGCTTCGGCGCACGAGCCCCGCTCGAGAGGAAAACTGACAGCCGCAGTTCCGGAGGCAAGAACTGCGTCGTCGTCGAACTTTCTAAGACCTCCTCTTTGTCCGACCAACGAAATTGATGTGCTAGTAGAAGGTGTTGCTGTACGTGCACTTGTCGACACAGGCGCCGTCGTTTCTGTAATTAGTGAAAAACTGTGTCGCGATTTGAGAAAAGTTACAACGCCGCTTACGAATCTTGCTCTGCGTACAGCCACCTCCCATTTCATCGCGCCGACAGCTCAGTGCACAGCACGCGTTCTTATTCAAGATGTTTGGTACGCCGTAAACTTTGTTGTTCTCCCACGTTCATCATACGACGTCATACTAGGATGGGATTTCCTTTCTACCCATCAGGCCCTCGTCGACTGCGCTCGTGCTGAACTCACGTTGACGAATCCGTGTCTTGATATCGACCACCACAGTCCCTCCAAAGTGTTTGCCGCAGCTGACGTCCGCATCGCGCCGTTGTCCGCCGTCCTAGTGCCTGTGTTTTCTCCTGCTGCCACTAACTCGACGCTCCTGTTCCAGCCAACTATAGCTAGTGTGCAACACCGAACCATCGTCCTCCCGTTTGCCGTCATCAACTTTTCCAATGGTTCGGCGGTACTTTATGCGTGCAACGTTTCGTCATGTCCGTACACCCTGCTACGCGGCGAGTGTCTGGGAAGCCTCGAGACCTTAAATTGTATTTTCGAAGACCCGATCTATCCAGACAAGCCATTTTTACCGACTTGTGCCATTACACCCGCAACGGACGCTAATGAACCTATCGATGTATTCCGCAAGTCCATTGATTGTAACCTCACCCCTGGGCAGCAGGAACAGCTGATCAAGCTCCTACAGCGTTTTCGAGCCTCGTTTGACGACAATCAGCCTTCTTTAGGTCGAGCGTCATCTGTTGTTCACCGTATAGATACCGGTCAAGAGACGCCAATACGGCAGCGTCCATATCGTGTGTCGACTACCGAACGCCGTGCCATCAATGAACAGGTTGACGACATGCTGACACGTGGCATAATCGAACCGTCAAGCAGTCCCTGGGCATCTCCAGTTGTGTTGGTGAGGAAGAAGGACGGATCCATCAGGTTTTGCGTGGACTACCGGCGTCTCAACCGAATCACGCGCAAGGATGTCTATCCGCTGCCACGCATTGACGATGCCTTGGACTGCCTACAGGGAGCCGAATTTTTCTCTTCTTTAGATCTGCGCTCTGGATACTGGCAGGTACCCATGGCAGAGGCCGATCGTGAAAAAACTGCTTTCATCACGCCCGACGGGCTTTACGAATTCACAGTCATGCCCTTCGGCCTCTGCAACGCACCAGCTACTTTCGAGCGGATGATGGACTCTATCCTCCGAGGCCTCAAATGGAACGTTTGCCTTTGTTATTTAGATGACATTGTCGTCTTTTCAACCGATTTCGCAACCCATTTAACCCGCCTCGAGAAAGTACTCGCGTGTATTTCTGCCGCGGGGCTGCAACTGAATCTGAAGAAGTGCCATTTCGCTGCTCGAAAGCTTACGATCCTTGGCCACGTGGTTTCAAAAGACGGCATTCTTCCTGACCCTGCCAAACTTACAGCCGTTTCAGCGTTTCCCAAACCGACCACCATGAAAGAGCTCCGAAGCTTCATAGGCCTTTGCTCTTACTTCCGGCGCTTCGTCCGCAATTTCGCGACGATCATCGCTCCTTTGACCAAGCTCCTCGCCGGCTCTAGAGACCTTTCCGCCTGGTCTGCCACCTGTGACGATTCTTTCAATGAACTGCGCCGCCTCCTCACGTCGCCGCCTATTCTGCGACACTACGACCCATCGGCACCCACAGAGATCCACACCGACGCTAGTGGTGTCGGGCTAGGCGCTATTCTTGCACAGAAGAAAGACGGCTTCCAAGAGTACGTGGTTGCCTACGCAAGCCGAACTCTTAGCAAAGCCGAAACCAACTATTCAGTCACTGAAAAGGAATGTCTCGCTATTATTTGGGCGATAGAGAAATTTCGACCTTACGTGTACGGGCGCCCTTTTGACGTCGTGACTGACCACCACGCCCTCTGCTGGTTATCGTCACTGAAGGATCCAAGCGGTCGCCTCGCCCGATGAACATTACGCCTCCAAGAATATAATATTCGCGTGGTCTATCGCTCCGGCCGGAAACATTCGGACGCAGACGCCCTATCCCGTTCGCCGCTACCCCCTGACCCGGACTGCTGCGAAAGTCTAACCTGTGATGCCACTGCCGTCACCATCGCCGAGATGCCATCTGAGCAACGCAAGGACCCTTGGGTTGCTTCGATTCTAGACATCCTGGCTGGGCACACGGCTTCCCCCCCCTTCTCGCACATTGCGTCGGCAAGTCGAGCACTTCGCCACTCGCGACGACGTGCTGTACCGACGCAACTACGCACCCGGTGGACGTCAGTGGCTACTCGTGATTCCACGTCATCTGCGATCCGAAATTTGTTCCACGTTTCATGACGACCCCCAATGTGGCCACGCAGGTTTCTTGAAGACTTATTCTCGCATACGTCTCCGATATTACTGGCGTGGCATGTATCGTTTTATACGACAATACGTTCGGGCCTGCTCGACGTGCCAAAGACGAAAAACTCCCCCTTGTCACGCCAGCGGTACCTTGCTACCCTTACCATGCCCGTCCCGACCATTCGACCGCGTCGGCATCGATATCTACGGTCCCCTTCCCAACACCGCTGACGGTAACCGCTGGATCATAGTTGCCGTCGACCATCTCACACGGTATGCCGAAACTTCATCCCTTCCCTCGTCTACAGCAAAGGACGTTGCGACTTTCGTTCTTCACAACATCGTATTACGGCATGGAGCACCTCGGGAGTTACTGAGTGATCGTGGTCGCGTATTCTTGTCAGACGTCATCACAGCATTGCTGCGTGAGTGCCACGTCGTTCACCGCACTACAAGCGCCTATCATCCCCAGACCAATGGAATGACAGAGCGCTTCAACCGCACCCTTGGTGACATGCTGTCTATGTATATCTCGTCAGACCACTCCAATTGGGACCGAGTGCTCCCGTTTATCACGTTCGCTTATAATACCGCCATTCAAAGCACTACTGGGTTCTCTCCTTTTTTCCTCCTTTACGGACGCGAACCTTCTTGCACTATGGACACCATCCTTTCGTACAAACCTGACTCCTCAGAGTCCACGACTTTGTCTCAAGCCGCTACATACGCTGAAGAATGCCGCCAACTTGCAAGATCATTCACAACTCAAGACCAAGGACGCCAAAAACACCACCATGACGCATCAAATAACACTACTTCCTACGATCCAGGTTCACTCGTCTGGCTGCATGTCCCTTCGGCTACACCTGGCCTTTCTACCAAGTTGGTCCCCAAGTATAACGGCCCATATCGTGTGCTACAAAAAACGTCACCGGTGAATTACCTCATCGAGCCACTGGAACCATCTTCTGACCAACGTCGTCGTGGCCAGGAAATTGTCCACGTCTCGAGACTTAAGCCCTGCTACGACCCTCCCGTGTTTACTTGTCCATAGGTCGCCAGGATGGCTCCTTATTTCGCGGGGAGTAATTGTAATGAATTAATGAATCTAAATAACGGACACTCTGCTGGCAATGAAGAAGACGACGATGATCGGTGGCTGCAGTGGTAGCTCGCGCACGCCGTTCGCCATTAGCCAGACCTGCCTGTTAAAGGTCATTTTGCCAAGCTGCGTCTGAACGTTTCTCGACGTACAACACCTCTATTTTAATATATATATATATTCTCCTTTTTCTCCAACAACAACAACAACGACGACGACAACAAAGTAAATGCGCTAGGGCTTCCTAGCCCCGTTTTGCATTTGGCGGCACTGTTTTTGTTTGTTTGTATGTTTCCGACTGAAAAACAGATGAGCAAAACGAGCTGCCTTAGCGAAACGAGACACCGTTTGAAAGGGCATCTCCATGAAACACACCATCGGTTCGGAAATAGCGTAAAATATAGGAAAAGGCTCTCCAACACGCGGAATTGGAGTGAGAGACTGGAGTGGGTAATTTCCATGACTGTCATCCCACACCATGTCGCTTAGAATGAAATGCCAATAATGCGCAAGGGATTTGCTCACGCAGCTTTCATAGAAAAAGAAAACAGCAACAAAGACGCCCAGCTGGGACCCAGTTAGTAGACAAACTGCGAATCACTCTTAAACCTACTACAACCTTGCCTGTTCACGCTCAGAAGTCAGGGGGCGCGTAAGTGATACACCTGTTGAAGATGGGCGTTTATCGGCGAGCTATAAGCGTGAGCGAGCTACGTACGCCTCCACGAGCGCACATCAACGCAACGCCCCACATTCTCTTCAGAGCTCTCCCAAAATACGAGGACCACCCTGAGCTTCGTCTCAGGTAGCAAAGAGACAGAAAGCCTTGGGCAGTCAAGCGTCAAAGCTAATAAGCTGTCACAGACATTTCCTCTCCCGCTGCTTTTTTATCTCGTTGTTATTGTGTGCGGATGTTTTTTTGTTTTTTCAGCCACAGTCACTTCTCAGGTTGCACTGGATGCACTGCACGCTAAGTAGATTAAAATCATTCGGGATTCTTAAAGGGTGGCTGGTTGCGCAACGGCTCACGCTGTTACGTTTATGGGTCATTATTGAATTGTTGATGGGGGCAGACGAATTTACAGAATAACAGAAAGGGTTCATAGTGCATGTCCTGTATTTTCTCGTCCTTGTATTCATTCTAGTACTGCCCCATAATTTTCACAACAAATGATTTGTTTTTGCTTTTGGAGTACTTCTGGCGCATATTATTCACAGGTGCAACAAACAACACAAAAACAAAAGAACAACATTCCTAGATCAGAACGTTTCCGTGTACCAAAGCGGCTTTTTAATTGTATATGTCGCCACAGCCGCCAGACTACGCTGGCGCGAGCGATGTTCTAGTGTTACTGTGCAGAGACACTGAGATGTTAGTCCTCATATCCATTATTTAATAATGAAAATATTTTGCGCTAAGATTTTTTGCCAAATTGAAAGATTGGGTTTCGATCTCGATAGACAAAACCTTCATATCAGGCAGAAACTAAATTGAAAGTAATTAAATTAATACGTTTGCACAAATCTCTGCGTCTATCGGTCGCGCTGTAAACTAGAGGAGGTGACGTTGCACTAGCCGGAAACAAGCATCCCAACAATGCCAGCTATTGACCGCGTCTCCCAGCTTGGGGTGCTTTTATGGAGACTACTTCCGCTATATTGTCAAATTTCGTACTGGCGGCATTTTAAGCCCATCAGAGAGGTCGCAGCAGCTCACTGGGCCAATCAGCATCCATCAATGACGAAATCTGAGAACATTGCGGAATTAGACAGTGTCCAGAATGACACCTGTGCTCAGCTCCCACTACGGTTTCCGGAACCATGACAGGGAACTCGCTCTCTGGATTTTGTGCCGATCGCTTGTGCCCCCACGATCTCCGACGACAGCGCAGCTCTGGCAGACTGGGCTCGCCCTACGCCATCTTCTGACGCTGACAAGAGCTCTCGCCTAGTGGTGCCCCGTCCTCGGACTCCTGCGACCATGTCCATCTTTCCTATCCCCTCTTTACTTCCGTCGTTTTCTGTCGTTCGCTGTCTCCGCGCCTCGTTCCCTCCTTCCTATCTCTATCTCTGTCATTACCTTTTAAACCTATCCTTTTAATCCCTCCTTTACCCCCACCCTCGTGAGCTACTGTTGAGGTGTCCTCCCCCGGAGAGACCGTTACGGGGCTCACTATTCTTTTCTTTTCATTTGAAATCACTGACAGCAGCGAATAATGCTCTTGACTGTGGATAAGAATAAGCGCTTTTGACACAGCGGGAGAAAGTAATGAAAGGAGAAGTAGAAAAAGGGAGCAGTACAAGGACACGTGCTCCCGGCATGCGCCTGGGAGTATGACGTCTCGCTCGCGCTCGAGCGCCGCCGCCGCGCATTTTCACCAGTGCACCAATACTACAATCAACTGTTCAAAAATACGTAATACACTTTGTTTATCGGTAATGTGGCGTCTTTGGAGTAAAAGTTCGACGTTTTCATTAGTTTTGCCTAATCCAGTTCAATACCTCTTAAAGTTAAAAAAAAATAGGACAATGTAAACCGCTTTAAAGATTTAAAGAAGGAGTTACATAAGCAGGGTACAAAATGCAAGGATCTCCAGACATAGCGCAGACCGCGATCAGCGCGGCGCGTTTGACGAGGAGGAGCCACGTTCGTGCCACATGGCCGTGCAGTGACCACGCTTCAATTTTGAACGTTCACGTGGACCGTGCGTGCTCGTCACCCTCGCGGGTAATGTGTGATCCGTGGTTGGACGGTGCCCTCTGTACGCGGTCCCCGATCTAGGGATCTGGGGAGGACAGACCCTTTATAATGAGCCCCCACGGCTCATTCGGTGTGCTTTTTTTCGAGAAGAGAACCAGGCAGAACAGAGCAGAACCGAGCAGAACCATGTAGAACCAGGCACCATGGAGCGCTATGTTAGGAGTCATGTAGAGGCCTGCCACGTTTGAGGGCTCACCGTGTAGGGAGTTCGCAATGTATATATTGTAAATAAACCCTCTTCAAGTCTCTCTTCCTCCTGCCTCGACAACTTCATCCCGGACCTCCGGTGTCTGGAAACCCCGGTCGCAACAGCTGGTTGGCAGCGGTGGGATACGAGTCTGCGACGGAGAGCGACATGTACCGGAGGCCAGCCGAAAGCCCTGGAACTCGGCGGGATCGAAGCAGCGTACCGCCACCGCACGTAATGGGGTGAGTGCCTGGCTTTGTGCTTGAGATATATCGAGTCTTTTAGCCTAGATTCGTTAAAAGATAGATATAACCAACAACTGCCTGGCCACTGTGGTTGTTATCTCAGCACAAGGCAGCACTGGATGATTATCTGAGCAAGTACGCTAAAGCAGGAAAGCTTAGATGATTCAATAGGAACAAGTGGTAATGTTTCAAAATTTCTAAGGGTACGTTGCGGGTTAAATTTTAGGATGTTGTAAAAAGCAGGAGTGAAAAATTAACAAGAAAAAGTAGAGAGGGATGTTGGCCACGTAGTGCTACTTGGGTGCTTAAGCTTGTGGTCTCCGCTGTGAGATTTGCCAGGCTTCAATTTCTCTAGACCCAGAATTGAAACGCTGGTGGGTTTGTGTTTTGTCACAGCTGAGCCAAAGCAAAGTAGTCGCCATGGATCTTACGAGATTGACGAGAGAGGACCTGCTGAACCTGTGTTGGGATCTGGAGCTAGATTTTAATGATGATATGCCTGCTTCTAAACTCCGCGAAGTGATTCTCGAAAGCAATAGTGACAATGAGGAAATCGAGCACTTCGGGAATATGTACTTATTGGACCAGGAGGAGGAAGTACAAAGGGCGCAAAGAAAGGAAAGATGGCGCCAGGAGGAATTGGAAGCTGAGCGCAGGCATGAAGAACATATAAAAAGGATGCAGGAATTAGATGAAGAGATAGAAAGGCTTAATTGTGAATTGGTGGCATTGCAGCAGAGTGGTCAATCCATAGATGTAGCGCACGAACGGTGCGATGTAGCGGCGGTGCCATTTAAGACCGAAGCGAAGGCTACAGGTCAGACATCTGTAGATGAAGTGCACGAACGGTGCGACGTAGCGGCGGTGCCGATTAAGGCCGAAGAGAGGGCTACAGGTCAGAAATTTGCAGATGTACCGCACGAACGGTGCGTTTCAGCAGCGGTGCCGTTTAGGGCCGAAGAGAGTGCTGCGGGTCTGATATCTGTAGATATAGCGGCGGTGCCGTTTGAGGCCAAAGAGAAGGCTAGTGCCTGTAAGGGAATGGAACAGGTTTTAACCCATTCTGAGGGAAAAGAGCTCGCGGTCACAGCAGGGTGTGAGGGTTCCGTGGTGGTGGAAACGAAGTTAAGATTAACAGAGTGTTCCATCGAACCTTGCAGCCCTGTAGACCATGTTGATGAGCGTCAGAGGCGGACGAAAGGCTCCAGGTTTGGCACCAAGGAATGTGCCAAACGGAGAAAGCGTCCGAAAAACAGAAGCGCGGCAAGGCTCGCGATCAGCGCGGCGCGTTTGACGAGGACCTTCAAACGGCGTGGCGGATTTGCGAGAAAAGGCCCGTTGTCTTCTCTGACTGGCTTAAATCGCATGCGTCTGAGCGGCCGGAGAGTAAGGAACAGAAGTGCGCAATCTACGCGGCCGCGGTCTAACGATGAACTGATAGGCAATCATCAGGACTGGGCGCGCGAGATGGCGGAGGAGCATATCGGTGATGAAGAACGTCAGAGTAGGACGAAAGGCTCCCAGGTCCGCACAAAGAAGCGTGCACAGGGGAGAAAGCGTCCGAAGGGCAACAAAAAGGCAAAGCTCGAGATGAGCACAATGCGTTTGAGTAAGGGTTTCAAACGGCGTGGTAAAATCGCGAGAAAAGTGCCGTTGTCATCTCTGACGGGTCTGTATCGTATGCGTCCGAACCGCCGGAAAAGAAAAGCGCATCGTACGCGGCAGTGTTTGAAGGATAGATTGCTAGGCAATTATCCAGACAGTCCGCGCGAAAAATCAGATGAGCATGTGGGTGCTGGTGAGCATCAGAGATGGGCGAAAGGCTCCGTAGACGGCACCAAGAGACGTGCAAAACGGAGAAAGCGCCGTAAAAACAGGCAGGCAAAAATCGCGACGCGTTTGAGGAATGTATTCAAATGGCGGAGCGAAATTTCAAGAAAGTTGCCGTATCGCAAGCGTCCAAGCGGCCAGAGAACAAAGAAAAGAGAAGCGCATTGTGTGCGTAAGTGGTCGAGGGGCAAGAGACCCTTCCGTTGTTCTCGCGGTGCATTGGACGGGGTGCGGGGCAAAAGAGTCGGTGGTTTTCGAGGGGCAGGAAGCGACAGCAAGTCGGCTTCGAGGAAAGTCGCGGGGTTCGGTAGCAGGGCGATTGACGCGTGTTGTAGACCCCGCTTCTCGAGAAAATCGTTCCGGGCGCGACCACCGCGAGTTCGACTCAGAGTTGTTGCGAACAGCTGTTAGCCTCTCGGAAAACGTCGACTCGGGACTGTTGAAAGGAACGTTTTGTTTGTTTTTGTGATTTTGTAAATAACTCGTTTGTACTTTGTTTTCGTTGGCGCTCTATCATTTTGGTAGCCTATATGCGTTGTATAGATCTATTGGAAGGATAGTGACACGCATTAGAGCGTACAGAATTAGGCGTTTGTCATCGGCACCGGAGTTGGTTTGTATGCGTCCGAGCCGCCGGACAAAACGAAAAAAAAAAAAAAGCACGTTGGGTAGAAAGGCAGACCCTTTCGTCGCTCTATCGACGGCATGTTTGATGGACTGCGGGAGTGCGAGGTACTCAGCGAGAGTAAGAACGCAGGTTGTCAGCGCAGAGCTTTGCGGGGGTCGGAGGCGAAGCGAATGGGTTTTGCCATTGTTCCATTTCCCGTTCGCCTAAAAAGACCCACAGGACGCGACACCGCGCGTTAGTCCCAAAAAGGAGTAGACATCCGTGAGCTTTTGACGATGGTCATTAGTGGATTTATTTTGTTTTGAAATTTGCTTTTGACTGTTTAAGTTGTTTTGGATTTTAATGTGTTTTTTTAGAATCTCGTCTACCAAATAGTGTTTAGGTAACACATTTTTTGGTTTTGTTCATTTCTTGGGCGTTGTACGTTTAGCTAAGGTAAGCGTTGTGCGATTGCATAAACGACACGCATAGGAGCCTGCGTCATGGTAGATACGTGTAAATGAGCAGGAGCAACGTTATGAACTAATTATGACTGAGCGTAGAGACGCAAAGTTATTGCTTGCGAGATTTTTCAGGATTCATGCGAAACTTTTTTTGTTGTTCATTTAATGTTTTGTTCGCATGTGTCCGGTGTGTAAGAAAAGCTAGCTCGTGAGTTTATATGTATGCTTTGTGAAAGTGGCAACAGCAAGGGAACGGTTAGGTGGTATCTCCTCCAGGCAGGCGCACTGTGATGTGCGTTTGCGGATGTATAATAAAGAGGTTCCTAATGCAGGTGCAGCACGGCAGTTATGCTTTCGTCTTCTCAAGAGGAATTGACGACTGGCTTTGGCGGCACTAAATTTCGGGAACTAAAAGATAGCGTGAAGTAAAATGCTTCATTTTATGAGTATGATACCTGGTGGGTTACGGCGGATTACTCACGCAGGCACTCGGGTATGCCACGGTGAGCGCATCACTTGACAATTAGTTTTCTTGAAAGCAGTTTGATGGGAAGATTATTATCGGATCGGGATTAGGAGTTTTGGTGAAACCTCAGAGAAACGTCCCGATTGCTGCTTTGTGTTTGGTAATACTGCTTAAGTAAGGTTGCTTTTGGATAATTTGTCGGACTCGACGTGTCTCAGTGCGGGCAGGGTGCTCTCCCGTGCCTGTGGTGGTGTGTATGAATGCTTTTCCCAGAGGGGAGCCACAAGGAACGAGAGGGAAAGAGTCCTTGGCTGAGCGTCATCAGCAGTGGCCTGGAAGACAGCACTACACAGCGACACTTCGAGCAACCTGTGCAGCTGGTCACCCTCAGGTCGCTTCTCCCGCCGGCGGACGAGCTGTTGTGACCGGCGCCGGAGCTGAAGAGGGAGCGGCGCTCCTTTAATCTTCAAACCAAACCGAACGACCGGCTGCCTACTGTTAGGACCGGCGCCAGGTCTGACAATGGATCGGCGTTCCTTTTGATGTTCCTTTTTAGTCGCCAAACGGGTTGGCGGCCTGTGTCCGCCATGTATTGTTCCCCCCTGGCCGGAGGGTGCGGCGTCTTGCCGCCACGACACCGTGAGCAGTTCGGGAGACCACAAGTGCAGCTTCTTCTTTGGAAGATGACGGCGGCGGCGGCGGCCGGAAATCGTCCCGCTAATTGAACGAGTCGTTCGGCGACCATTTGAAGCTGGTTTACGGCGGCCCTTTCGATGGATGCAGTCATCAACTTCAGACCCCTCGCCCAGCGACACCCCTTGACGAGGAGGAGCCACGTTCGTGCCACATGGCCGTGCAGTGACCACGCTTCAATTTTGAACGTTCACGTGGACCGTGCGTGCTCGTCACCCTCGCGGGTAATGTGTGATCCGTGGTTGGACGGTGCCCTCTGTACGCGGTCCCCGATCTAGGGATCTGGGGAGGACAGACCCTTTATAATGAGCCCCCACGGCTCATTCGGTGTGCTTTTTTTCGAGAAGAGAACCAGGCAGAACAGAGCAGAACCGAGCAGAACCATGTAGAACCAGGCACCATGGAGCGCTATGTTAGGAGTCATGTAGAGGCCTGCCACGTTTGAGGGCTCACCGTGTAGGGAGTTCGCAATGTATATATTGTAAATAAACCCTCTTCAAGTCTCTCTTCCTCCTGCCTCGACAACTTCATCCCGGACCTCCGGTGTCTGGAAACCCCGGTCGCAACAACACCAGCATTGCTTGCGTAAACGCCACAGTTTTATCAGTGAATCGTGTCCTTTAGGGCCATAGTAGTCGGGACGGCATTATGCTTTCCCATAGTAGAGTACTATGTACTCTATATCATTAAACACTTTTTTCTAAACACAGAACCATCAACAGGCAGGGAGTGCAGGATGGCGCAAGCACTTCAAAATCTTCCTAGGGAGTATGATCTGATTTTTAGGGGCGAAGCTCCTTAAGGCGTGGGCTGTGCGTCCCCTGTATGTGGCCACCTCTCGTTTAGTTCTTGCAGTGTTCACTAGATGGCAGTACTTGTGGCTAATGATGAAAAGATGCAAGATGTTATAAACTAGACGGCGGTACTTGTAGTTGATTATCAAAGATGTGAGATGTTATAAAATAGGAATGATGTCACATATGGCGCGTGTCATTGGTGGAAGGCAGTCGTTCGATTTAGTGCGCCGACGTACGCTAGGGGGAGCGTTGTAATAAAATCGAGTGGGCAAAATGTACGGAGGATTCATGGTTTACCAGATTTATCTCCGGAGCTTCGCCCACTCATCATCATTCACTTCGTGGATATGGCAGCACTTTTTTTCTATTTGGGACGGCTTATGCTCTCCCATACGAGAGTATCGAGTACTCTGAATCGTTACACACTTTTTTTTAAAACGCAGATCGTTGAAACACTTTTTTCTAAACAAAGGTCTTTCTGCTCTCTCATAGTAGAGCACCACGTACCCTGAATCGTTTACCATTTTTTCTAGACACTAAACAAATTTTGTGTGTTCATGGAGTGTGAGACCTACGGGTCGGCTCTATGTTCTCCCATCATCGAGTATGCATGCGTAGGCGCTTAGCTATAGCACGGAACAACTATAAAAACTCCAGCTGTCCTTTCCTCACTCTGAAGAAACGTGCGCCATCTCAAGAAAAGCCTCTGCTCTGGTGTCAGTTAAGCTTTCTCATATGGCTGCATTCCGTGTGATGGGTAGCATTCTTTAAAGCGTGAGCAATTATGCGCGTGAAATGCTTTCGAACTTACTATACATGCACCCACTATGGGGCTCGATGATGATGATCCTTGATACTCTGGCGCACACCCACAAAGGGGGATCGGCCAAGAAGTGGGCGGCAGGATCTTAAGTAAAAGGCTTATGGTTTTTTAAACACAACGTAATTTTGGGCTGAAAAAAATATAGAAAGAAAAGCCAAAAATCGAAAAAGGAGTATATCTGAGCAAAGAGCGATACAGGCTATCAGATGCGATTTGAGACAGAGGTAATGGTGGGTCTAAAAGGAATGGGGCCTTAAGGGAATACGCGCCGTAACTTGCGTGTCTTTTGTAATGGGTCGCCGGCTTTAAACCACGAAGCCGTCATGATAATCAAGGTTCTGACGTGCCATGGCAAAGTGCGCTTGTATACCACGCAATTATTACCGCGATATTACATGTTGTATTATGAAGCTCGCATAGAGGACGCGCGTAGGTAATCGGGGAGGCGTAGAAGTTGTTACCCTTTAGTGCTGCTATACTGTAACCGTATAATAAACCACCAGACAATAAAGCCGTGGCAAGGTTATGGAAATTGACTGTATCTTTGTAAGCGGAACTTAAACAGTTAAAAATTGAAAAAATAGAGCGTTTCTTAAACGATTTCAATAACAATATAACACCTGCGCTTGAAAGGACATCGCACATTCACTACCGCGTGGCCACATGTACCACTGGTTAGCACACTCATGAGTTATAGCTTTAGTAGTTTGTACGCGTTTATGCAAATGTTCGTGCATGTGTGTGCACGGGCGAACCCATATCGCCCAGGCGTTAAAGCCACGTACGCATTGTGCTAGAGCTTAAAGGACTCAGACTTCGCAGAAAATGATTCCTTCATTCTGATTGATTGATTGATTTGTGGGGTTTAACGTCCCAAAACCACTTCTGATTATGAGAGACGCCGTAGTGGAGGGCTCCGGAAATTTTGACCACCTGGGGTTCTTTAACGTGCACCCAAATCTGAGTACACGGGCCTACAACATTTCCGCCTCCATCGGAAATGCAGCCACCGCAGCCGGGAATCGAACCCGCGACCTGCGGGTCAGCAGCCGAGTACCTTAGCCACTAGACCACCGCGGCGGGGCTTCCTTCATTCTGCCACTTTCATATTTGTTATTTATGATTAATTTGACATCGCTGGCAAAACATACGGCATTTGCATGATATCGCAGTTTCGCACTTGTAGCGGTAACAAAGCGCAGTATCCCGCTAATAGAGTTATATCTTCCAGTGCTTGTATTGCGTCAAGGGCAGCACAGATTGTTACAAGTAAGCGCGTCCACGTACGCATATGCATGTTGAATGAACGCGCCATTCTTGTGCAACAACACGAATAACCTCATTTTCCTATCCCCCTCACTCTCTCTCACCTATCTTCTCTCTCTTATTCTCAAAACGCTTACGACGAATCAGCGTTGTCGTGTCACGTCTGACGACGCTCGTTAAGGGTCTTGACACATTTAACGCTTAAGCGGCTATTTATTATTCCTTCCACCCACTCTTCCTTACACTGCGCTACACAGGCATCAGCCTATTACGGTACCCTCTCCATTTGCATGTTCGGAGCGCTGCTGCGTTGGCAGCCAAAGTGTTTTTGCGGCGTCCTTGAGAAAGTTGCATCGTTGTTGCCGTATTTGCGCATGTTTGTATGACCTTGGATCTTTTGCAATTAATTTAGGCTTTAGCGTAATGA